>NC_044976.1:12599131-13233055 GCF_008728515.1 Papio anubis | reverse complement strand
GGAAGGGGCACAGCCAACTTTTATGCAAACGGAGAAGGAATAAAAGAAACCCCAGTCTATTTCTAGGGTTTCCTATGACAACATGTGAAATCCCAAGTTAGGGGCTCCTGTTCCACCTTAGCCAGGGGATCCTCGAGTGGAGAGTTTCTCAGTCCCATAGATATATCCATTCATTACTGGTTCCTAAACTTTGAAGGTAAGACAGTTGCTTTATCAAAAAATTGAAGCTTGCTGGCAGCAAGACCCTTGTGAACATTCTCCAAAGGGCCAGTGGCGGCTCCTCACCAGCCTCTGGGGCCTGCTTTGAGGGCTCCTCTCTGGGACCCACTCCCTCTTTCCCAACAACCCTCCTCTTGAACCCAGGCCAGGCCTAAGCAATTTTACTGTCTGTCAGCCTAGTGTGGGAGGAGGCAAATAAAATCCCTGCCCCTAATGGAAAAGCAAATGTTGTATGTTCTCACTCATAAGTGGAGGCTAAGCTATGAGGATGCAGAGGCCTGAGAATGATACAGTGGACTTCGGGGACTCAGGGGAAAGGGTGGGAAGTGGGTGAGGGATAAAAGGCTACACATTGGGTTCGGTGTACACTGCTTGGGTGATGAGTACACCAAAATCTCACAAATCACCACTAAAGAACTTACTCATGTAACCGAATACCACCAGGTCCCCAAACACCTGAGGAAGTTTTAAAAAACCAAAACACAAAAGACAAAATCCCTGCCCCCAGAATGCTCAGAGTCAGCCTCGAATTTTTTCAAGTCAGTCACTAGTGGGTTGGGTCCCTGCCTCAGGGAAGGTTACCTTAGCCAATGGATGCCTCAGGACTGGGCCCATCCATCTCTTCCCAGGTAAGGGGAAAGGGGAAAGGCATCCAACACCCACAGAACGCCCGATGTGCGCAGCCTCCCGCACATCATTTCATTCCGCCCTCACGGCAGCTCCAATAGGTGGGGATTGGTTCCCAGAGCACACACACACACAGTGAGACTCGGAGAGCTTGGCTAACCCCGCATCATGCAGCTGCCGAGCCAGGATCTGAACCCCATTTGGTCTGACCCCAAGTCTTCATTCTTTTCACTGCACTGACTTGTCAGCCATGAAAATCTGAGTGGATGACAAGAGCAAAGGCAACCCAAATTCTTTTAAGCCCAGATTCCCAGCCAGGCTCACCAATGGGAAACAGACAAAATCCAGGTTCATGCTTCAGCAGGTGCATGTTGGACACGTGGGGATACCAGGTTCTGTAAAAACTGAGATGAAAACAATCCAGCCACTACCCTAGAGGAACTTAGTCTCAGTGGGGACATGCATGTGAAACCGACAGAACCACTGACACGGGAGGGAAGTATCGAGCGCAGGGCTGAGGCTGAGAAGGCACAGAGGAGGGAGGGGACACCCACGGGGAACGGGCCATCAGCCACCCCCAGGAGCAGCAAGGCAGATCTGTAGAATCTTCCAGAAACTGCAACCTGGCTCTCAGGAGGTCTCAGAGTACTGAGGAGAGTGGCTCAGGTTTGAGTGCAATTCTAGAAGCAGGCGATGACTCACCCTGTGTTTAACAGAAACTCTACAACACAAAAATCCACTAAAATAAATCCATATGAGCGCCTGACAATGAGACAGATTCTTGCCTGTTACGAACATCCGCAGACAATTAGCACGCCCTCCTGGTCACATGCCGGGAAATTTTCCTTTCTTTCCCTTTATTCTTGCTTTTGCAAGCCGGGAGGAACAACAAAAGGAGTCTCTCTGTGCCTCCGTCCGTCAGATGGGGGTGCACGGGCTTCCGCCAGCAAAACATTTCCATGTGGCTCTCCATGGGTAGGGGACTCGGCAGCCAGCATGGACCTGCTTTTCCAAAACTTGGGTCTGAATCCAGGTCCAGCCCCTTCTTTGCTATGTGGCCTTTGAGAAGCAATTGAATCTCTGAGTCTTGTTACCATCCAGCCAGCTGTCCATCAATTCAGAGCGTGTTCACTGGGCACCTGCTATGTGCTGGGCCTTGGGTTAAGAGCTGGAGATATCAATGTGCCCTCCTGGAGCGTGTGGACCAGAGAGACAGAATTAAACCACTCACAACAAGTGAGAGTGAGGGCTGTGGCCTCAGAGGCCTTGCAGTGGACACGTGGACAGAAAGTCCAGTCCTGGGGAGTCAATGACACACAAGGTAAGGTATGAAGAACACACAGGCGGGGCTTGATCACGTGACAAGGGGATGAACACAGCTTGGGGATTAAGCTTTAGAGGTGGAAGGCCTGGGTTCCAATCCCAACGTGGTCCCTTACTAGATATGTGTCCTTGGGCAAGTGACTTAGACTCTCTGTGCCTCAGTTTGCTTGCCTGGAAAATGGGACTGATGATAAAAGTAACTGGCTCGTTGGAGTTTCGTGAGGATGATGTGAATTATATACAAAAAGCCCTCATGCCTGGAGGCACAGACAACTCTTACCTACAACATCATTATGTTTTCTTCAGGCCCGTGGCAAGCACGAATGCATGCCTGTTTAAATAACGTCTAGAAAAAGTGTGGGATGGCTGAAAAAGAGCAAGAAAGATAAAACGGCAAAAGGAAGCGGTGATGGAGATGGCATTTTCTAGGACAGATGAGGAGAAAAGTTTGCCTGCAGAGACAGCTTCCAGGTGGAACCATAGAAGTGGAGTCAAGAAAGGAGTGATAGGATCTCCAAGCATCATAAAACACATCCCCAAAGCTGTTCTGTTCTCTCTGCGCCTTTGTGGCCTCACAGGGATGGTCCAGGCCTTTGAATGAACATGACTCAAAAGGGGGTCCTTGCTAGCTTTTGCCAGACTCTGAAATTTCCTGTTTAGGCCTGGGGCAGCGGGGAAGGTTCAGAGAAGGCTGTGGGTGAACGCCTGGCTTCAGCAAGGAGGATGCACTCTGAGCACACCTCAGCGTGGAACAGCATTTGGGGCTCACAGCAGACAGGGGGCCGTGCAAAAAGCCAAACCGTCAGCACCTACCTCAGGGCCCCTGCAGAAGGGTCTTCACCCAAGAGGCCACTAAATGTAGAGCCTAGAAGGGACACTTCAAACCGAAACACCTCATGGTTCATAGAGCCAAGCTAAGGAATTCACTGCCACCAAGTGTCATGAAGTCAACACAGAGAACCAGATAGAAGAAGGCTGCAAACACCGTAGAGAACCATCCCAGATAGAAGCAGAGGCAACACCCAGGTTCAAGGGGGTGACTGTGATGAAGATTATGATGATGACGACGATGATGGTCACAGTAACACAAATAGCATTCCGCCACCATTTCCGGAACGGCGCCCATGTTCTGGGGACTGCATTAGATATCTTTTTTACTTAACCCTCAGAACAAATCTCTGAGCAGTAAGGACAGTCAAGATGCAAGCGTGGCTCCCTGGACTCTGAAACCTGTGTCATTTCCTCCCTGCCTTGCAGTGCTGCCCACGCAACAGCTGTTGGGTGCTGGGTAGGTCTACTGAATTCTTCATTCCTTTAACTTCAGGCTAACACACTCATAATCGGTTATCATTTCTTAAATGTACTTCCCAGGAGCAGTAGTCCATGCACTTTTATTGACTTTTATTGACAGAGCAAGTTCATGGAACTTCTCACCCAAGGGTCCCCTGCCCTGCTGGTTCATTCTTCCTCTGCCTATCCCTTTCTAGTGCTCTTTCTTTCGCGCTCTCTCTGGGCTCCTCTCATCTTCCTAGGAAGAGCAGCATCAGGATCTAACCGGGCCTCCCCTCACGCTGCACCCCTGCCTGAAGTGAGTCTGAAGGTCTGCTTCCACATCCTCCCTGGGCTTTTTAACCTTTTTTTTTTTTTTCCTGAGATCGAGTCTTGCTCTATTGTCCAGGCTGGAGTGCAGTGGTGCAATCTCAGCTCACTGCAACCTCCACCTCCCGGGTTCAAGAGATTTTCCTGCCTCAGCCTCCCAAGTAGCTGGGATTACAGGCACACACCAGCATGCCCGGCTAATTTTTTTTTTTAATAGAGGCGGGGTTTCACCATGTTGGCCAGGCTGGTCTCGAACTCCTGACCTCAGGTGATCCGTCTACCTTGGCCTCCTAAAGTGCTGGGATCACAGGCATGAGCCACTGCGCCTGGCCCACGCATTCCCTGGCCTCATTTTGCCCACGCTTAGGTCTTGTCTTCCTAGGTTTCCTGGAACACCAAGAACTAGGCCTCACTCCCAGCCTCCAATCTGAGTGGACCTCCCCTTCTGGGCTTCCACACACTATACAATCTGTCCCTCCCACTCCCAAGCTTTCTTAAACATTCCTTCTTTCTTTTCGTCTCCTCACGTGGCACAGCTGGCATTGTGGTGGGACAATTCTTCATTGTTTAGGATTGTCCCCTGCATTTCAGAACATTCAACATCCTGGCCACTAGCTTCTGAATACCAATAGCTGCCCCCAGGCTGGTGACAACCAAAGTGACCCCCCATATTTCCAAAAACTTCCTACTTGGGAGTGGGGGTGGGGATACCAGCCTTGGTTGCCAACCTCTGTGTCCAGTCTCTTCAATCTCCATATTCTCCAAAGCTGTGTGGGAGACACCACCGGGGTATCTTCGGGGCTTTGCAATAACTTCCTTCCTCTGAAGACGGCCCCCTTCCCTCCCAAGAATGCCCCTACACCACGTGTTTGTCCTGCACGACTTCACCGGGACGTCTCGGTTCATGCCCAGTGTTCTCCCAACGGAAGCTGTTCATTGCGGATTCTGTCTCCGAGGAATTAGGAATGGGGATTCCGAGCCTGCCCACGTGTGGCCGAGGCGACGCGGCCTTCTGAGGTGTGGTGCCACGTGCCCAGAAGCTTCTCTACCCAGGGAGGAGAACGGGGCTGGTTGCAGAGGGAAGCCGAGTTGTCTCCCCAGCAAACACTCCCAGGCACCCCTTCCTGCTTTTGAAGAGAACCTCTAGTTTCTTTGGGAAGCCCCCCTTCCCCATGGGACGGTGGCGACCCCCTTTACCTCGCCAGTGATCGACTCAGCGCCTGACTCAGCTGTGGCCCATGCGGCACGGGCAAGGGCTGGAGGAGCATCTTCGGGGCTCCCAAGAAAGAGACGCCTGGGAAAAGCAGGCCCTTCTAGGATTAGACGCGGCCCCGTCTTCATGTGAGGGCCACCGTGATGCCAGGAATGGAGCACTCGCCACAGAGCCAGCGATGGAGGTGAGTGGGGAGGAAAGATGGGAAAGACCAGATGCCGGAACACGGCGGAGCCTCCGGATGAGACCACTGGGGCCAACCTAGGTCAGGACCCGCTGTGATGTGGGAAAACATACGTTTCTCGTTGTGTGGGCAAGGTGAGTCAGAGTTTTCTGTTTTGTGCACAGACATTTGAATTACTGCACAAGGACAGAAGGCCAAGCAGCCCAGGAGGGAGGGGCTGAGGAAGGGGTGGCTCCCCAGACTCCGATTCCCTCCCCAGGCCCGAACACCCAGCTTCTCTTTGCATTCTGTGAAATTCCAGTATCTTCCCAAGAAATCCTCCTTCACCATGTAAGCAACCCTGAGGTAGATTCTCTTGCTTGAAACCGAAAGACCCAAAGAACCTTGGTGAAGACAAGGTCGTCTTCGCTCTGCTTTCTCTCGCCTGCTTTTGTCTCCCTGATTTCATATCCTCGCAATGCTTCCCTTCACACCTGACCTGAATCAGTATCTCTAGTCCAGCCTCTTTCCCTGCCCTGTTCTCCCAGGTACCTCCTGGAATTCTCTGCCTGAATGTTCCCCTGGCATCTCACCTCCCAGGGTCACAGGTGACATGCCCCCCTCCACCCCCCAAGTCACCTGGCTGGGACGAAAGCTTTGTTTTCCTGGGCTTGGCCATCAGGACCAGAAATGTAAAGAGGCAAGATGGGTGGCTGTTGTGGAGGTGGGGAACCAGGAAACTCCAAGAGAAAAATCATTAATAAAAAAAACCCAAAAACCAAAACCCAAACAAACAGAGGCTTGCTTTAGCAGCAGCATGTTGTTTGAACAAACAAATCTGCAGACAGGGAGACGGTCAATATTTCACAATGCAAGAGGCAGTGTGGCCTGGTAAGAAAACCATCACGTGTCTGGAGCCAGGAGCTCTACTGAGGGCAGACGGGACTCTCTGCTCCTTGGATGAGTCGCTTGCCTCCATGAGCCTCAATATTCCCATCTGTTAAACAGGGAGACTCAGCGGGTGACAGTAGTACCAGCTTTCCAGGGTTGACTGGGGGGCTTAAACAATAGAAATTTACTTTCTCACAATTCTGGAGGCTGGAAGTCTGAGATCAAGGTGTTAGCTGGGGTCGTTTCTCCTGAGGCCTCTCTCTGTGGCTTGTAGACGGCTGTCTTCTCCCTGCAACCTCCTCTGGTCGCCCCTCTGGGTGTATCTGTGTCCAAATCCCCTCCTCTTATAAGGACACCAGTTGTATTGGATTAGGGCCCACCCTGGTTACCTCATTTGACTGTAATTGCCTCTTTCTTTTTTTCTTTTGGAGGCGGAGTCTCACTCACCCAGGCTGGAGTGCAGTGGAGCTATCTCCGCTCACTGCAACCTCCACCTCCTGGGTTCAAGCGATTCTCCTGCCTCAGCCTCCCAAGTAGCTGGGACTACAGGTGCCTGCCACCACACCTGGCTAATTTGTGTTGTATTTTTAGTAGAGACAGGGTTTCACCATGTTGGCTAGTCTGGTCTCAAACTCCTGACGTCAAGTGATCCGTCTGCCTTGGCTTTCCAAAGTGCTGGGATTACAGGCGGTAATTACCTCTTGAAAGACACCTCCTCCATATTCAGTCACATTCTGAGGCCTGGGAGGGTTAAGGCTTCATTATATTAATTTTAAGAGGATGCAACTAAGCCCCTAACAGTGACTTCTAAGGATCCTTTCAAGCTCACTTCTTCCCCCATCAATTTTTCTTCCAGCCTCTACTATTTTGATCTCTGGGACTTCTATTTTTCAGGCATCCAGGCTCAGAATCAGAATGTTGCCTCCTTTTCATTCCTCACATACTCCTGTTTCTCCCAACAATCCATCATGGAATAGACCACGGTCCTGCTGCATCCAGCCCTCGCCATCCCCGGTGCCATCATGTCGTTGGAGCCCTTATTCATCTTTTGCTCACCCTGTCCCTCGGTTCTTCTCTCCTGGCCATTTTGGGCATATCGCTTCCTTGCATCAGACTTCCAGGGCCCCCTTCACTCCCCACTGTGCCCCACTGCTCCTCCTCTGGAATCTTCTACTCCATTCAAACCAAACCGTGACTATTCCCAGTACCTAACCTGCACCTTCTACCTTTACCTTTTGCTCAAGACAGAAATACCTCCCTTGCTGGGGCCTTCATCTTCCTTTTGAAGTTCTATCCTCCAAGATCAAGTTCAAAGGCCACAGAGCACACGTGGCCAGGCACTGCCAACTCACTGTGGGCGAGAGTGGAAAACCCCATGTGACATTCCATGCAGTTTGTTCTGCATGCTCCAGCTTCGTTCAGGCAGCTGTAGCCTAGCACGTGGGTTTGCAGCTGTGAGAACAAACCCAACTGTGGCACCAATGGGGGGCAGTGGGACACAGCCCATTTGCCATGGCTGCTTCCAGGCTGGCAGACGGAGATGGGCTCTCGTGATACCCAGATGATGTGGCACTTGAAATTGGCAGATGGTTCCAGGAGCAGAGGCAATGACTTGGCTAAGTAACCCTCAAAAGCCCTGAAGCCTCTGAGGGGAAACAGTTAGGGAGAGTAGGCTGAACAGATGATCCAGCATTGCTCTAACGGTAATCATGGATCAGCAGCACCAGCCCCTCTGTGTGAACATCACAGAAAGTGAGTTGATGGGCCCTGCCACTCCTACTGCATCTGCATATCTGGGAAGGGGCCCCAGGAAACTGTTTTCATAAATTCACAAATTCTCCAGGTGATTCCTGAGCACATTAAAGTTGGAGAACCACTGGATTAGACAGAGGTGACAGTGGACTATATATATAAAATAGATTTTTTTGGGGGTCAGGCATGGTGGCTCATGCCTACATCCTAGCACTTTGGGAGGCTGAGGCGGGTGGATCAACTGAAGTCAGGAGTTCAAGACCAGCTTGGCCAACATGGTGAAACCCTGCCTCTACTAAAAATATTTAAAAATTAGCCGCGTGTTGTGGTGGGCACCTGTAATCCCAGCTACGCGGGAGGCTGAGGCAGGAGAATTGCTTGAACCCAGAAGACGGAGATGGAGGTTGCAATGAGCCGATACGGTACCACTGCACTCCAGCCTGGGCAACAGAGTGAGACTCCTCCTCCAAAAAAAAAAAAAAAAAAAGATTTTTTTTTTTTTTCAAAGGAATTGGCTCACATGATGGTGGGGACTGGCAAGTCTAAAGTGTGTAGAGCAGGCTGGAAATGCAGGCAGGATTTGGAGCTGCAGTCTTGGGTGTGAAATCTGTAGGGCACTTCGGCAGGCTGGAAACTCAGGTAGGATTTCCACATTACAGTCTTGAGGCAGGATTTCTTCGATTTTTGGGAAAACCAGTGTTTATTGGTAAGGCTGCCCACTGGTTGGAGGAGGCCCACCCATAAGAACAGGGTCCTCACCTTGACTTAAAGCCAGCTGATTTGGGACATTAATTCCATCAACAAAATACCTTCCCAGCAACATCTGAACTCATGTTTGATGGAACAACTGGGTCCCACAGCCCAGCCAAGCTGACACGTAAATTAACTATCATAGAGAGTTAGCTCCAGCTCTTCTTGAACCTCGAGGATTTGGCTTTTTCTGGGATCCTGTCAGGCCACCTGACAAGGGACTCTCAATGATTTAAGGTAAATTGAATAAGTCCTTCTATACTGGCACCAAGTTAGCCCATCACTAGTTGCTTGCAAGGTTTTTGTCTTAAACCAGAGGTTCATTTCTTGAGGGCAGAAAACATGTCGACTTTCTGGGACCTTCTTAGTACTGAGTATCTTCCTTTTTTTTTTTTTCGAGACAGAGTTTTGCTCTTGTTGCCCAGGGTGGAGTACAACGGCATGATCTCGGCTCACTGCAGCCTCTGCCTCCCAGATTCAAGCTATTGTCCTGCCTCAGCCTCCCAGGTAGCTGGGATTACAGGCGCCTGCCACTATGCCTGGCTAATTTTTGTATTGTTAGTAGAGACGGTCTTTCACCACTTTGGCTAGGCTGGTCTTGAACTCCTGACCTCAAGTGATCCACCTGCCTCGGCTTCCCAAAGTGCTGGGGTTACAAGCGTGAGCCACCATGCCTGGCCTCTTCAGTTTGACTCTCAACATCCTCCCTCAACCCTTCTCAAAGTTCTGGGAGGCTGATCTGCAAGGAATGCATCCAAGGTCTGTTCCTTCCCACAATGACCTTTGACCTCCATTTGGATTTGGCCAATAGGAGACACCAGGAGGATCCTGGAGGGTACAGCCTGCCTTTGCATTTCCAACAACCCGTGCTGTTGCTGGGGTTGGCCTCATGCCTCAAATTCAAAGCTGCAGCTCCTGCTGGGCTGTCCCCACTTCCATGCAGGCACACTCTCCAAATTCTGTTAACTGCTTTGTGACCCTTGTCCCTGAAGAACTAGAGGTGGTATCACCTCCCTGCTGTGGCACCCCCCTGGGTAATGCACTATTCCAGTGGGTTTCCTTAAATTCACACTGAACACTTGTCAACAGGTCTCCTATTGAACTCTTCTCAGATCACCCAGTTTGAGTGGACCATCTGTTTTCAGCCAGCACTTTGATGGATATACACTCACAATACACATGGGACTGGTTACCTAGTGGTGAATGATAGAACAAGACAGAAAGTCTTCCAGTGGACTAAGGGGCAACAAAGTGCCCAGCATTTTCAACTCCAGGGTCAATTTTTAACTTGCAAACATGTCGCTCAAACAGTTTGCCAAGCAGCAATTAAGGTGAGGCTGTGGGGCGGGGGAATAAGAGCGGGAGGAGAAGGATGATGTTAGGTATGCAAGGAGTTAAGTTTCCAAAGCAGGGATGGCCAGCATGGCCCACTTTGCAATTTTCTGCCAAAATACTTTAAATGAAACAGCTGTGCATGAGCAAAACTGCTGAGAATTGTTCCAGCTCTGAGCATGAATCTGAATCACTCATCTTTGGTATTTGACGGGCTGTGTAATTGCTCTAAACCCTATTATCTTCCCTAGTAGTTGTTGAAGTGTCATTAGGATACCTCAGATGAAAGGCTAAATTCTCCTATATACACAATTTTAATAATTACAGACTTTTTTTTTTCCTATTTAGAAATGCAAAGCTCTGCTCAAAAAGGGAGGTGCCAGGATTGTATTGTAGGATGGGTCAGAGACTTCGGAAGCCAGGCTGGGAGGCCGTTATACGTACTTTTAATTTTCTCTAGATTCTCCTGACCAGTTAACCTCATATGACTTCTAAATTTTCTACCATATGCAGAGAGAAGAGAGCAAGGCATACAAATGATTGCAAACATTATTGAGCACCTGCTATGTGCCAGCTATTGTTTTAGGCTCTGGTGACATAAGAATGAATAACCCTGAGAAGGTGGCCATAGTAATGTTGGTGCCATATTACGCTATCTTGTGGTTTATTTTATGTTTCTGTTATGCTAGTAGGGAGGGGAGTGGGAAGGCAGAGCTATGTCTTGATTATCTTTCATCTGCAGTATGTAGTCCAGCTCAACAAGCATTTGTTGAATGACTGAGTGACTATTTACAGAGTACACACTATGGGCCAGGAACCTGTCTGGGGTCTTAGATGTGGCCATGAACAAGATGGATGCAACCCTTGCCTTCTTGGAGCTCATATTTGGTGGGGGGTCGCCAAGATATATGCTGCACAGTACATTATGAGCACAAGGAATGTTTCCTAGAGAAAGTACTGGATGTTTTGCCTCAACAGTCCACATCGGTGTGTAGGTAATTAGCATTACTCAGAGCACTGAAGGAAGGATTGTCACAATGACATCAAAGCAGTACCCATTGAGAAGCAGGAGGGCGTGGTCTGAACTCCAGCTTGGCCAATTGCCACTGTTGGAGCTTGGGTGAGTTATCTCTGTAAACCTCAGTTTCCCTTCTAGAAAATGGAGATGATACTACTAAACTCTCAAGTTACTGGCCATAGGCAGAATTCTCTTGATCTCTGCCCCCTGGTGTTACATCCTATAGAATCTTCTACCTTTGAGTGTGGCTAGGACCATCTATCTGTCTGTCTGTCTATCTATCTATCTATCTATCTATCTATCTATCTATCTATCTATCCATCCATCCATCCATCCATCTATCCATCCATCTCTATTTAGATAAATATATGTATGTATTTATTCATTCTATCATCTGTCTATATTTATCTATCTAGATATGTTATCACTATCTATTTATGTCTATCATCTGTCTCTATATGTACATATATCTAGATATATTTGTATCTATATCTGTTAATACATCTGTCTATCTATTTACCTTTCTATCATCTATGACTCCCTCTTGCTTGTATACCCTAATGAGATTCTCCTTGCTGGTGCCATGATGTCCACAGCCATGTTGAGGAAGCCCTGAGGGCAAAGAACCATGGGAAGCCTCTAGAAGCTGAGGGTGGCCTCCAGGTGACAACCAACAAAATGGCAGAGCTCCTGCTGCTATTGCCACAAGGAAATGAATTCCGACCACAACCTGAGGAAGCATAGAAGTGGACTGTTCCCCAGTAGAGCCTCCAGATGAGAACACAGCCTAGCCAATCTCACAAGGATTGCAGCCTTGTGAGACTCTGAGCAGAGGAGCCACCGAAGCATTCCTGGACTCCTGGACATAAACTGAGAAATAATAAATGTATATTGCTGGAGCCCACCAAGTTTGTAGTGATTCGTTACATAGCAGTGGATATCCAGTAGATTGCTACTATGTGCCTGACACATAGTAGGTTCTGAAAGTAGAGGTGAAGGAAAGCAGAACACAGATCACTTAAGCCATCCTACCCTCCTCTTGTCCTCTCCTCAAACCCCAACAGAAGCTGGCATTCCAAGAGGCTCCGGGCCTTCTACAATGTCAGCCTTGCGAAGGTGCCTGGCTTGGAATGAGAAATGTCACCACGGGCACTTCCCAGAAGGGCAGGTGCTCCAGGTTGTGTGTACTCGGGGTTCACTTGCCTTGAGGCTGGAAGTTGCTACCTTGGAGATGGAGAAGTGATGGGATCTCCTTTATCTGCCCAGAACCCAGAAAGATGATGCCAAAAATGACTGGCTGTTTGTTGCCTTATCACTGCCTGATGTGGATGTGGAGCTGGGCAGAGCTCCTCAGCCTCTGCAAGGCAACGCAGTGGCCCTGGGTGGCACAGCATGGGCTCTGCCATCTGCTTGGAAGCCCTCTGTAAGTTCCCAGGTTTGTGGGCACCTGGGAAAGGGAGACTGGTTTGTTTCCAGACTCATTTGATTGAATTCCAGCACCACTTCTAAAATGGCTCTAATTTCTCTGACATTCAGACAATGATTCTGTAGCTTCCTCCCCACATGCAATGATATCCTGCCCAGATCTGTCATAATCAACACTGAACTTGCTGGGCTTCCAGTTTTCTGCCACAATAGACAGAACGGGACGGATTTCAGAGGGTTGTTAGAAGATTATCATTAACGTTATTATCAAGAATATTGTTCACAGGTGACACTGCACTGGAAGCTGGGCCAAGTGCTTAAGTCTAGTGTGTCTTTAACCTACTCAGCACTCTTGGAGGGGTCAGATGACTGCCAATGACACAGGATGAATGCTTCAGGGAGCACCTAGCACCCAGAAGGGGCACATTTCCTGACTTCCCTTCCGTTGACCTCACAGAGAAGGATGGGAGCTCCATTACCCACGATTGCAGCATTTCCCTGTATCCTGTGATCCCTTTCCCAGTGACCTGCATAGACCCTGATTTTGTGATCTTGTTGCTGCACAGGGAAATATCTAAGTAGGTCACACCCTTGTCAGTCCCTGGCCCCTTGGTAAAAGCGTGAGAGAGGAAGCTGAAAGCCCAGGCCCTGATTAGAGCCCCGATCAGGTCCTGCAGTGAGTGGAAGTCCGCTCAATGCCTTCCACTGGGTGCCCACTGTGCACTGGACAGCAACCCAAATGCGTTACATCCTCTGTCTTGTTTGATTCTCAACATGACCCCGAATGAGGTATTATTTTCATCTCCAGCATTCCATGTATCCACGGCTGCATGCCAAACCATTCTAGAACATATAGAAATACATTCCAAAATGGCCACTAAGGGAACTTTCCTTGAATTTGATGCTGACAACTTCCCACAGTCACAAATGCCCCTAATGCCTTCCATCACTCCTTACTGGGCTGGAGTCCTGCTTGGGGTCATTTCAGGAGTAACAAGCACCAGCAGCCCAAGGAAGCCTCGGTGTGCTCCATGGGTACGTGGTGCCTCCTCTGGAACAGGGTCGGGTAGGAGCCCTTGCTGGGTTTTCAAAGGATTCTCATTCTTGACTGCAAGGCCGGTCTCCTGTTTGTCTGTGGTCAGAGCACCAGGCAGAGACTGGCAGCAGGGACCAGTAGAAGATGCAGCCTTTGGCCAGGCGCAGTGGCTCATGCCTGTAATCCCAGCACTTTGGGAGGCTGAGGTCGGGGGTCATGAGCTCAGGAGTTCGAGACCAGGCTGGCCAACATGGTGAAACCCCGTCTCTACTAAAAATACAAAAATTAGCTGCGCGTGGTGGTGTGGGAGCTACTCGGGAGGCTGAGGCAGGAGAATCACTTGAACCTGGGGGGCAGAGGTTGCAGTGAGCTGATATGGTGCCACTGCACTCCAGCCTGGACGACAGAGTGAGAGTCCATCTCAAAAAAGTAATAATAATAAAAAGGAAGATCGAGTCTTTGACCATGTGTCATATTCACACTCAGTTGTGACCAAGGGAAGTTGCCGGCTTCAAATCCAAGGACACTTCCCTCAGTGGACATCAGGGTAGAGGGTCTAATGATTTTCACCTGAAATCAAATGTGCTCCACAATGGCTGACGATGCCGGCATCACCCATTGACAGATGCAAGGTGAGGTCTAATACCCTCCAAGTTATGGTGATACCCTGGCCTGGGTATCACCCTGGGGGATGAGTAAGCTCATCCCAGCAGGACAGAACTATTAGTGCTTAGCAGATCACCTGCTGCCTACTTGTATGGATCACTGGGTGCCCACTGTGCACTGGACAGCAACCCAAATGCTTCACATCCTCTGTCTTGTTTAATTCTCAACATGACCCCTGAAAGAGGTATTATTTTCATCTCCAGCATTCCATGTATCCATGGCTGCATGACAAGCCATTCTAGAACATATGGAAATACATTCTAAAATGGCCACTAAAGGAAATTTCCTTGAATTTGATGCTGACAACTTCCCATGGTCATAAAAGAGTGTGAATAGACCCAGGGTGGAGGGCTGTCTCTTCTATTACTCGTAAAATAACAACTGTCATTTATTTTGCTCACAACTCTGCCATTCAGGCAGCGGTGGGTGAGGACAGTTTGACTCTGCTCCACATGGCATTAACCGAGGGGGCTCAAATGGGAGCCAGAAGATCCACTTCCAGGATGACTCACTCACATGGCTGGCGAGTTGATGCTGGCTTCAGCTGGAAGCTCAGCTAAGGCCGTCAGTCTCAAACCTTGGTTCCTCTCCATGGAGACCTCTCCATGGGGCGGCTTGGGTCACCTCACAACATGGCAGCTGAGTTCCGAGAAGTTCAGGTGGAAACCGCAAGGCTTCGTATGTGACCTAGCTTCAGAGGCCCCCAAATGCACTTCTGTTGCATTGTATTACTCAGTCAAGTCATTAATCCAGATTCAAGAGAAGGCGGATTAGATTCTACCTCTCAAGTAGAAAAGAGTAGCAAAGAACATGTGGTCATCTTTAATCCACCATACCCATGAATGGTGGATTGATGAAGAGACTGAGGTTTCGAGACATTTAGCACTTTTTCAGAGGGAGCAGCTGGAAAGAAACAGAGATCCAAATCTGAACCCAACTGTGAATAAGCTCCAAGTACAAGCTCTTTCTACCTGACCAAGTAGTACTTCAAACCAGTAAGCTAATGCAAATGGTTGGCTGGGTTAGGTAATAGGGCGTGTCTTCAGAAACAGGCCCAGAAAGACCATTAAAATTAAGACTGAATTTCTTAAGGCTATGAGTTTCTTCAAGGATTCTAGTTCTTTTCTGACAGCCAAACTTGGTCAAAGTTTTCACAGGGTAAAACTTCATCAGAAGACAAATCAAGCTTAAGTCTGGACATGGTGGCTCATGCCTCCAATCTCAATGCATTGGGAGGCCGAGGCAGGAGATCCCTTGAGACCAGGATTTGAGACCAGTCTGGCAACACAGCGAGACCTCATCTCTACAAAAAATTTAAAAAATCAGCTGGGCATGGTGGCATGCGACTGTAGTCCTTACTATGCAGGAGGCTGAAGCAGGAAGATTGCTTGGGTCTAAGAGTTTGAGGCTGCAGTAAGCCATGATTACACCACTGCATTCCAGCCTGGATGACAGAGCAAGATCCTGTTTCAAAACACAACAAAAAATTCCCACCAGGCTTAAATAATGAATGTGATCCGGAATAAAAAGGTAATCCTGAATTTGTCCACATCTTCCTTCTCTGTGCCAGGCATGCTTGTTCCACTGCCCCTCCACTGAAGACAAGTTGGAGACACGTAGGTGCCCTGTGCATACGGATGCTGTGTACAGTTGCTCAAGATGTGCACTGTACAAGGAGACCAGCTAAGGAGTGAAGGGGTTGAAATGTAGTCTGAGCTCCTCTCTGTGAGCCCTGTGTCACACTGTGGGACTGAGTCCATCTGGAGGCAGGGTGTCATCAAATTTGCTCAAGGTAGTCACAGAGTGCTGGCCCTGCCAGAAGAGACTAATCCTGGGACACCCTTCAAAGCAATGCTACCTCAATATTCTAAGGAGGTGCTGAACATTTCAAGGGAAAGGTGGGGAAGGAAGATGCGACAACTTTCAGTGTCCCTTCTAACATCTTAAGCAGTTTTGCTCTGGCTCCAAACTTATGTCCTCTTTCCAGAAAAACCAAAGTTCTTCAGTTATTGGCATCACCATCTGTAAAGGGCAGCTCAGGTCCATCGTTAGGGTACTTAGAAGCCCTTTGAAGACCTTGCCCTTCTTAGGTTCAAGTTTTCATTCTTCCATTTACTCACTGCATGGCCTTGGGCCAAGTCTGTAACATCTCAGGGTTTGTCATCTCCCCTGTGGAACAGGGATCATCATAATATGCATTTCATTAAATCCAGGACACCATCATTTATAACATGCACTATTATTTTATGTATCACTAAGAAAACAAAGCTGCCAATTAAACTACCATGTCTTTAATATGAAGATGCATTCTTGTTTCAGAAACAAAAAATGGGAACAACGCGTGTCTTAGAATTGATAGAATTTAGTAAAATAGCTTGCTTTCCTACATAAAAAGAAGGTTGTAAGAGAGTAAATGAAACAATGTGCAAAAAATCTTGGCAAACTGTAAAGCACTAAAAATATTAATGATTCTTCGTCAAACAAATTTTCAAATGGCTTCATTTAAAATACTAATCTACTACTCGATGTTGCACAAGGCATCTAATTGTCTTAATGTACTCACTAAGTAGTTGCAAGAGCTGTACAGTGTTTGTCTGAATAGTTTCCCTAGTTTTATAACATTCCCACCCTCTTATGATTTATTTGTGTAGAATCAACTTGTGAGTTTGAATGAGATTCAAGATTTGGGGCTTGATTTATAGTTGGAGTTGACTAACATTTGGGAACAATGAACTGTGTTATATAAACACATAAATACCACAAGAGAAAGCTGACGTGCTAATTACTGTGAGGGGATGGGGTGGGGAAGAAAAAAAACACCACAAAAATCCTGTTTCATCTCAGAGTTTTCTGACAATTGTGCTGTGGGTTGGGGGAGGGCGAGGAATTCCCGTGGACCACATTTCTCATGTTGCTTTGAGGGGGGAAATGGTTGAAAGATTTGGATTGCGGTTTCCTTTTGCAAAGACAAAGAGACATTTTGGAGGCCACTAAAGAGCAGTTGGTCCATAAATCTCCAAATCTGAAAACACGGAAGTTCTCTAGGGCCTTGGATGTCCTACGCCCTCACAAGGACAAGCTGGCCATGGTGCTCCAGGCAGTGCCAGGCCCAGAGCACTGACTTCCTGGCCCATTTGGGCTGGCAGGCTACAGCTGGACCTGGCCTGTCCCCACCCTGGGAGGCTGGTTTTCTCATGACTCGGCTTTCTTGCAGGATGCTCCAAGTCAGAGGTCTGGAGGCAGCTCCTCTAGGCCACCCACATGTCCTTGGGAAAGCAGCCTTGTGTCCCCAACATGCCACACCTTGGAATCTGGTAGGCCTGAGTTCACATCCTGCCTCTATCATTTGTTAGCCGTTTGGTACTGGACTTTTCTGTGCCTCAGTTTCCTTATTTGCAAGACTAAATGGGCTAATGTGGGGTTGAGAGGGGGGCTGTGTCCATCAGAGTGTCTAGAGCAGAGTGGGCACTCATGAAAGTACTCGTTTTGGGAACCTCTGGTGGAACTTCGAGATTCATTCATTCTGCTGACATTTGCTAAACCCCACGCCGTGCCAGACAATGGCTGGAGGCTGAGGATGCCACAATGAGGAAGGCAGATCTGGTCCAGGCCCCGAGCAGAAAGTGAGCCAATAGACAATCAAATAAACAAAATAAGAGAAATCCAGTGGGCGATAAGAGCTCTGAAGAAAAGAAAGCAAGGTACGGGGTTGGAGGGAGATGAAGTGATGGGGGTGTGGTGCTGCTTTAGGAAAGGTGTTCAGGGAAGGTCCTGCCCTCTAAGGTACCTCAGCTCCCCCAATCCATGATTCTTCAACCCAAAAGTTCTCAAATGGGGCTGATTAATAATCACAAATATTGATCAGTAATGATTAATGATTATCATTGATAATTAATGTCTAGGGACATTATTATTACCGGGGAAGGCAGTGGTGGCTAGTGGGGTCTGGTAGGGTAGAGGCCAGGAATCCTGCTAAACCTCTATAATGCACCTACAATGCACAAGACAGCCCCCCGAAAACAAAGAGTATCCAGCCCCAAATGTCAACAGTTCTGAGGCTGAGAAATCCTGATCTAGCCCGTTACCCCGTGTTATGTTTTTCATGATCCTTGGCAGAGTTGATGGTGGTGGAAATGCCCCTGGTGGAAGGGACCTGGCTTATGGACCCACCAGCATTGTGTCCTGTGATGGGGTGACATCAGACTGCACGCCTCCCAGCCACTGCCATCTCCGGGGTCTACAGGCACGCAGCAATGCCTACTATCCACATGGCAAGCACTGTACATGCTGACTTCACACCCTAGCCCTCCAAGGCTAGGTTACTCCAATAAAGCTTATTCCACCTACCAGAGATTTAAAAAAAATCAAACCAAATAGGAATCTGGCTCTAGCCAGCCCTGGGAAAAACTGTATTCAGAAATACTTTCAGAATAGGGCACTTGGAATTCAATAACACACCGTCAGAGTCTCAGAGTCCAATCAGTGCACTCCCCCGCTGCCTTGCAAGTTTCTACATTCACATCCAGTTAAAGGAAAAAATCAAAAGCAGGAAGCGATGTTGGTACCAGCCGGCACATAGGTGTGAGCAGGAAGTGACACCTGGCAGCCTGACGGTGAGGGAGGAAGAGCAAAGTCACAGAGGGAGAGAAGAATTCAGAAAGCACAGCTGTCTAGGCGTTTGGCTCCTGACAAATGGTTGCCTGCTCCTCAACTCACCAGCCTCTCCGGACACCTCTGCATCACACAGCACTGATGACCGCCTCCCAGCCCAACACCCACTCTGCTTATTCTGTGCCACCAAGCTCTGATTGTGTTTGGGAGGTAATGTGCTCAGCCCCAAGACTGGCCAAACTTGGCCCTCATCTTCCCATTCCTCCTTGCCAGTGGTTTATCTAGGAATAGATATGGGGCCCTGTTCAGGTCAGTGAAATGTAAGGGTGAGTTAGCTCAGGAATTTCTGAGAAAGATTCTCCTCTGTGATAAAGCAGAGAGTCACATGACTAGAAAATCTTTTTGTTGTTGTTGTTGTTGTTTTACCACCACCCCTTCCTTCCTGCTTTGGAAATCGGTTTATGATGTGATGCCTGGAGCTGTGGCAGCTGTTTTATGACCGTGAGAGAAGGCTTCTCCAATGTGCTAGGATTCAGGGGAGGAAATACAGAATGAATGTCAGCCCTCGATGACACTGCCGAGCCCTAAACCAACTCTGAGAACTTAAGACTTTTTGTTCTGTAAGAAATGAGATTTATTTATTGTTTAAGACTCTGTTGGGTATTCTGTTATCTGTGGCCCAAAATATCTCAAGTAATGTATTATAATTTCTTTTTGCAATAATACATCTCAGATGGACATCCCCCAGAGTCTAAGACTTTGAGAGATGTCATCTCTGAAAGAGGCAAAGCATCCATTATTTAGAAACCTTGGCCGGGTGCAGTGGCTCACGCCTGTGATCCCAGCACTTTGGGAGGCCAAGATGGGTGGATCACTTGAGGTCAGGAGTTTGAGACCAGCCTGGCCAACATGGTGAGACTCCGTCTCTACTAAAAAAAAAAAAAAAAATTAGCCAACAGTGGTGGCATGTGCCTGTAATCCCAGCTACTCAGGGGGCTGAGGTAGGAGAATCACTTGAACCCAGGAGGTGGAGATTGCAGTGAGGTAAGATCACACCACTGCACTCCAGCCTGGGGTGACAGAGTGAACCTCTTTAATCTGGAACAATGTCTCTGGCCCTGAGAGTTGCACAAAGGAAACTTTTACTCTGTTTATTGCACCCAGAGTCACATGGTCTAGAACATGCACCACCTTTGCTTTCACACAGCAATTTCATGCTCACAATCTCTATTCACAGGCTCACAGACTCTCAGTGTTGGAAACCGGCACTTGGAGCCAATTCTACGCATCATCTCCTCATTCACTGCCACCCCAGGTGGGACGGTTTTTTTGCCTGGCAGGTACAGGCTAAAGAACTGGGCACATGGAGCCAGTCCTTCCTTGCTCCCTTGTCTTGGGAGTGAGCTGCCCACAGAAGGCTTATGATCTGCTCTGCTCCTCCACAGACTTTTGTAGTTGAGGGTCAGGCTCTGTCCCTGGGGAGTGGAGGCCGCTTCAGGCCAGGGTTACCTGTGTCTGGGTGGCGAAATAGGTCTAATTTGAGGGCCGATTTGCCCACAGATATACACTACCTTCCCGAATATTCAGATATTTTTAAAATTGAGGCAGGGTCTCACTCTGTCACCCAGGCTGGAGTGCAGTGGCATGATGATGGTTCACTGCAGCCTCAACCACCTGGGATAAAGTGATCCTACTGTCTCAGCCTTCTGAGTAGCTGGGACCACAGGTGCACACCACCATGCCTGGCCAATTCTTTTTGGACTTGTAAAGACAGTCTCATGTTGCCCAAGCCATTCTCAAATTCCTGGGCTCAAGCGATCCTCTTGCTTTGGCCTCCCAAAGTGCTGGGGTTACAGGTGTGAGCCACCATGCATGGCCCCCAAGATTAGTTTTATCAATAATAAAAATATTTTGGCGTAGCATCATGTTGACCAGAGTCGGTTCAGAGAACAGACTCTATTCTGGCTACTTCAAGCAAGTATATCCTTATATTACAGGATATTAAGTGGCTTATGGAATTGTAGGAAGAGCTGAAAATACCAGACCTTTCCAGAATGACTTGCAAAGCCACACTGCTGAACTGGGCCCCTGAGGTGGCTGCTGCCTCTTCCAGGAATCAGACCCAGGCAGCCCCAGAACCAATTGTCCTCTGCCACAGTCTGGAAGCTGCACCCTGCTGCTGGTTGTCCTGAAACCATGTTGTGCCTGCCCAGATCTGCACCAGCAAAATAGATGTGCTCGGCCCACTTCTCAAACCCCATATGGCATAGGGATGCTGCTGAAATGGCTACAGAGAAACCAAGTGGCTCAGCAACATGCTGGCCAGCAGAAGTGGCCTCTACCTCCTGCCAACCATCTCAATCTCTGTTGGCCAAACCTGGATCCATGCAGATCCCTAGCTGCAAGGGAGTCCTGACACAAAGCTCCAGCTTTCTGGCCTTTTCAAGATAGGTGGGCATGTGAGAATAAGAGTGAGATGGTTGATGAGTTTATATATTCCACATGCCCCTGTAGAGTGGCTGTAGGTACAAATGCTCCCCAGACTATCTGGATTCAAACTCGGTTCTGCCACATCTCAGCCCAGTGGCTCCAAACCTTGGAGCGGAGGGTGCCAATAAGCCCCTCTCAAGCTACTCCCTGACAGTAGCTCAAGATTAGACAGCGATGGTAGTGGTTAGGTTGGGAGTGTGTTAGATTCTGCACAGATCAATGAATAATTAAATGTATCCAAATTCCTTAATAATAGCACAGTCAAGAAGCCTGGTGTGTTTCTGAATGGGAGCAGACAACAGTGAAGAAAATGGAAGATAGTGCCTGTCTGCATATACGCTTGGACTCCCAGGGTCTCTCCTGCCAATCAACCCCTCATTGGTGTTCCCTGAGAGCCATCCGGCTCAGAAAGCCCAAATGAGAAGGTGTCTGCAGGGGATGACTGGCTTCAAGCACAATTCAGTGTCTTGTCAGGAAGCTGGTCTGACAGATGATAAAATAAGAAATATAATTGAATGTCAAAAAAATGAACATGGCAGGCCATGAACTGACATGCCAAGCTGGTCGCCAAGACCCCTCCCAGGCAGTGCCAATCATGCCTAGGTGCCCCTCTGGGGTGATGGAACCATAAAGAGCTGGCATCAGATGCTGAGACAAAGGGAACAGAGGTGTCCGAGTACCTGGGGGAGATTGGCCACACCTTTGAGGAGCTTCAGGCTTTTCCCTAAAGGTCAGAGGAACCCTGGGGAGTTCCTCCAGTGGTCCCAGGGCCCTGGCGGAAAAGTCATCAAAGGCCATGCCCTCATATTTATGTTATAGTCTGGCCTCCAGGATCACTGAAACAAGAGATGCTTTGCCTGTTCCTCCTAAGAATTCTTTTTTTTTTTTTTTTTTTTTTTTTTAAGACGGAGTCTTGCTCTGTCGCCAGGCTGGAGTGCAGTGGCGCAATCTTGGCTCACTGCAACCTCCGCCTCCCGGGTTCAAGCAATTCACCTGCCTCAGCCTCCTGAGTAGCTGGGACTACAGGCGAGTATCACCACGTCCAGCTAATTTTTGTACTTTTAGTAGAGATGGGGTTTCACCATGTTGGCCAGAATGGTCTCGATCTCTTGACTTTGTGATCTGCCCGCCTCAGCCTCCCAAAGTGCTGGGATTACAGGTGTGAGCCACCGTGCCTGGCCCCTAAGAGGAAGAATTCTAAAAGTAACCTCTACCATCCACTGAGCCCTTACTACATATTAAGGCTAGTTGTTCTTTAATTGTATTTTCTGGCAAGTGACAAACACTTCAATTGCCTCCCAGCATCTACACCCCCTGCAAGTGCAGTTATGGAATATTCCCTCCACCTTCTTTCCCCCCAGATCCAGCTCCCACCCATCTAGCCAGATTTTAATTTATTATTATTATTATTATTTTGAGATGGGGTGTTGCTCTGTCTCCCAGGCTGGAGCGCAGTGGCACGATCTCCGCTCACTGCAACATCCATCTCCCAGGTTCAAGTGATTCTCCTCCTGCCTCAGCCTCTCAAGTAGCTGGGATTACAGGCATGAGTCACCATGCTGGGCTAATTTTTGTATTTTTAGTAGAGACAGGGTTTTACCATGTTGATCAGGCTGGTCTTGAACTCCTGACCTCAGGTTATCTGTCCGCCTTGGCCTCCCAAACTGCTGGGAATATAGGTGTGAGACACCGCACCGGGCCTAGTAGCCCAGATATTCAATTTTTCCAGCTTCCTTTGTAGCTAAGTGCGCCATGTTCTGGCCAATGGAAAATGAGTGGCAGAGCTGGGTAAATTTACAGATCACATCATTTAAAGAATCTGCCTCTGCCTCCCCTCTCCCCTGCTGTGGGTTGCAAAGGGAATGGAGATTCAGCTTTGGCCCTGAAGCAACACCCCAGAGTGAGGCACAGCAACAAAGCAGAAGGAATATGGGTCTCTGGACAACCTCATGGGGCAGAGCTACCCTGGACCACCTCCTTTGGACTCTCACAGAAGAGAAAAACACCCTTGTAGCTTGTTTACTGCCTTCCAGGACTTCTGTTCCAGCACCTTCCCCTATACCCCGACTAGTATACTCTTCAACCTTTACAATCACTTTGCACAATAGGTATGGTTTTCTCCCCATGTTACAGACTCTGAGGTCCAGGGAGTTTGAGCAAGTAGCTTGCCCCACGTCAAACATGAAAAGGAAATAATTAAAATAATTACATGTCAACAAAATGAACATGGCAGGCCATGGGCTGACATGCTAAGCTGGTCACCAAGACCCCCACCCATGTGATGCCAGTCATGCCTAGCTGTCCCTCTGGGGAGTTCCTCCAGGGGTCCCCAGAGGGAGCTGTGGAGCTGAGGCACCATTCTTAGCCTGGCTGTGACCACAGCTCATGTCTTGATCTGCCACTCAGAACTTGTGCTTCCTGCCAGAGTCTCTGTGGTGTTGACTCCTTACCTGTATCTGTGCATTTGCAAAAGTTGAACCAAAGAGCCTGATGTGTCTCTCTTAAAAAGACTGGATGTGGGGAAGCCTCTTTTTCCATTGCAAAGCTGAGGATTGGGTACATTGGGGGTCAGGGCTTGGTAAACAGGGGTGATATGCTGACATCTATTATTTTGCCTCCATCTCCCTATTCCGGTAGTAGCACCCGGGTTTCGTGGGAGATCTCCCCTGCACTCTCAACTCATGTGGTTCAGGCTGGCTGACTCCACTGGGCCTGGGTTAGCCCAACAGACCCTCTGTTCCTGGCATGGGAGTTTTGAGTGGGGAGACACAGTCTTACAAGCCCAGAGGTTATTCATCCTGGCGGCAGAGCCCTGGCCAGCCCATCCACGGGTCCCTGCTGCCTGGCATCCTGGCTGCCCAAGACCTGAGCCTTCCAAGCCTTGTTCATCAGCTTTCCTTTGGACTGGGGAGCTCTGCCAGATCCTCTGAATTAATTCCCCACTTTGCTTACGTTTGTTTCCAGGGCTTGCCTCTCTTCCTTGCAATAAAGACCCCTGCCCAACAGAATTGCCAGAAGCCAAGGGTGGAGGGGGACAGCACCGACCATGTCTAAAGATGACACGAGGGGTCCAACAGAACCATTTGTGAGCCCTGGAGCTAGACCTGGGGGCAAAGCTTGCTAGGTCGGGAGCTGGCAGGCATTGGAATGGGACACAACGTCAGGCAAGAGGCTGAGAAGAGGGGAAAGCACAGAGACTGGGTGAGGACTGGGGACAGTGTTTACCTTGTTGGGTTCTTGGGTGTGAGCAGGCTCAGATAAAATGCTCCATGTTCACTGGAGGACAGGATCTGCCTTGGGGCTCCTTATGTCCTGGCACATGGAACAGGAAGGCATGGATTGGAAGGAAGGCCACCAAGGCTCCTGCCTGCTGACCGCATCCAGTGACTCCAGAGTGCCAATGTGGAGTGCCAACCCTAAGTGGAGAAGGGGAGGGTGAAGGGAGGCCTTGGCACCCCCTCTCCAGGCCGTGAGGGCAGGGCTTGGGAGGTGCTTTTGTAAAGCACTGGAGTGAATCCCCAGAGGAAGAGGGATTTATGGGGCCCACCCATGGCTCTGCCTAATTTCTGATGGAGAGACGGAACTGAGGCATCATTTATGGAGGACAGCCAGAGCCACGGGCACGTGGGGCGGGGCTGAGCACTCGCTCCAGGTGGGAGGCAACATCAGTGTGGGGCCCTCTCCCACTCAGCCAGGCATTCCTGCCATCGGGGTCAGAAGGAGGATGGCAGCTTCAGCACCTCACTCCCTGGTCCTGTTCCAGGGACCTCGATGCCTGGACTTTCATCAGGGCCAACTCGTGCACCAGGGACAGGAGGGACAGTCGTGTCTGGCACTGATCACTCACCAATCGTGGAGACAGCAGTGAAGAAACAGGTCAGCTACCACTGGGGCTGACTCCCCCTCCGCTAATCCCCACCTGGGTACCTGAGGACAACTTGCCTCAATTCTCGAAGCCTCAGTTTCCTCCTCTGTAAAATGGGGACACCAATACTTTCCTCAGCAGGACACTGCGCAGATGAAGGGAGGCTTTAGCACAGCATTTGTCTTACAAGAAGCCCTCAGTAAATGGTAGCCACAATGTAGTATTAGGCACAATCATATATATATCTCACTTTTCTTTTAAATCACATTTGCATACATAATGTAACTCTGTCTTCATGAACACACTGGGAGGAGGATGGGTCAAAAGCAATATTTCCATGTTTGTGATGAAGGAATCAGGCTCAGAGAGGTAGGGGGCTTTCCTCAGTCCCTCTGTGGGTTGGGGACAGGGCCAGCACTTAAGCCAATGCTGCTCACTCCTCGTTCACGTCTCGTTCCATTGAGTGCCCTCGAAAGACAGCAGTGATAAGAATAACAGGCTCCATCACCGAGTTCTCACAATGCGCCAGGCTCCTTGTCCTATTAACCGTCACATTTAACTTTAAAAGAGGCCAGCTGGCCAGATAGGGACCGTGTCTATGAAGAAGTCTCAAGTGTAAACTCATGGTGTTGGAACGGCGTCTGTGAACAGCGGTGCCAGGAAGCAATCCCCGATCGCGGAAGCACGGCAGCAGGTTTCCCAGCCCCGAGACAGCTGCCCTCCGGGACCAGATACTTCTTTGTTACGGGGGCTGTTCTGTGCATAGTAGGCCAATGAGCAGCATCCCAGGTCTCCACTGACCAGATCTCACTATTAACACCCCCATACAGGTTGTTCCAACCAGACACATCTCCAGGTGCTGCCCAGTGTCCCCTGGGTGGCAAAATTGTCCCTTTTTTTTTTTTTTTTGAGACAGAGTTTTGCTCTGTCGCCCAGGCTAGAGTATAGTGGCATGATCTCAGCTCACTGCAACCTCCGTTTCCCAGGTTCAGGCAATTCTCTTGCCTCAGCCTGTAGCTGGGACTACAGGCCCGAACCACCACACCCGGCTAATTTTTGTATTTTGAGTAGAGGCGGTTTCGTCATGTTGGCCATGCTGGTCTCGAACTCCTGGCCTCACGTGATCCACCAGCCGTGGCCTCCCAAAGTGCTGGGATTACAGGTGTGAGCCACCATGCCCGGCCATTGTCCCAATTTTGAAAACTACCACATGGAGAGCGTCGAGGAAAGCCTCCTGGACGAGATCATTCTAAAAAGTAGGGCGTGACAGAGGAAGGGCTCGCAGGACAGCTCTCTTCAGCGCAGAGAAAAAGTTTAGGGGAGACCTTGCAGCCCCAGGAAGCCCCAAGTCCATAAATTCATCAGCAGTCTGTGTCGGAGCAGGCCAGGCCGCCACAGCCCTCCTGAGGAAGCCCAGGGCGTGATAAACGGCCACTATCCAGGGAGGCCTCTGCTCCTTCCCTGGGTGGTGTAGGTTTTATGGAGGATGACCATCCTAAATCACCCTCTCAGTCCTAGGAGAGCCCCGAGAGCCTGCGGCGAAGGGACCCAGCCACTCTCTGGACTGCGGAATGTGTCGTCACCTGCCTGTCCCCTCACACCTGACTCCACCTGTGTGTGCCACCCCTCCTCACGAAACTGACAGGGAGCACCAGTCAGCCAGTCATAACCGCACAGACTTTCTCCTGGTTTTGCCTCCCTGGACTCAGGAGAAAGATCCATTTCCCCAAGGAGCCTGCTGAGCGGTGACGGAGAGAGAAAGCCACGATGATGCTGAAACACCCTGAGACGGCTCCGACTGGCTTGAGACGGTGGCTGATGGAGAGCCCCTCACTCACTGCCTGCCTCTGCTTGCCGAGAAGACTCGAACGGCTCCTTTTATCACCGCCCTCGGCACCCTGTGACTCTTTTTCTCCCACATATTTCTTTTTTTTTGAGATAAAGTTCATCGATCATAAAATTCACCCTTTTAAAGTGTACAATTCAGTGTTTTTAGCATATTCACAAGATTGTGCAACTATCACTACGATCTAATTCCAGAACATTTTTATCAGCTCCCAAAGAAACCCCTACCCTTGAGCAGTCGCTCCCCACTTCCCCTCCCACAGCCCCTGGCAACCACGAAGCTACTTTCTGTCTCCATAGATTTCCCTAATCTGGACATTCCCTATGAATGGAATCATACAATGTGTAGTCTTTTGTGACTGGCTTCACATAGCATCACATTTTCAAGGGACACGCATGTTGTAGCATGTGCTTCGTTCTCTTTTTTGAGACAGGGTCTCACTCTGTTGTCCAGGCTGGAGTGTGTTGTTGCGATCATGGCTCACCGCAGCCTCCATCTCCCAGGCTCAAGGGATCCTCCCACCTTAGCCTCCTGAGTAGCTGGGACCCCAGGCATGTACCACCAGGCCAAGCTAATTTTTAAATTTTTTGTAGTAGAGACAAGGTCTCACTATGTTGCCTAGGCTAGTCTCGAACTCCTGGGCTCAAGTGATCCTTCTGCCTCGGCCTCTCAAAGTACTGGGATTACAGGCACGAGCCACCGCGTCTGGCAAGCACTTCATTCTCTTATGGCTTAAAAATATTCGATTGCATGGATTGACCACATTTTGTTTATTCATTCGTCTGTTGTTGGATATTTGGGTTATTTGCACCTTCTGGACTCATGAATAATGCTTCTGTGAACGGTCATGTATGAGTGTTTGTGTGGACACACGTTTTCAGTTCTCGTGGATGTATACATAGGAATGCAGTTGCTGAGTCATGTGTGGTTCTTCGTTTTGGGATCACAAAGACCTGGAGATCTGTCATACTAGGTCAGCCTTGGGGTACTTTTGGGTTAGGATTCTGCCTCCCGCACCGCCCCCAAATCTCTGCTGTCTCTGGCTCATCATGGACCTGCTATTCCATTCCCAATACATCCAAGTCTTGAGTCCCCACGACACTCGTACTTCCCTAGATATGCAGATAGTCTGACAACATCTCCAAAATTCAGAGGGAGAAACATGTCAGACACTTATAACTTTGATATGGCCTTCGGGGACATCTATTATCTAATACTGTTTCATTAGAAAAACATGAAGATATAAAAATGAACTCAAGGAGAGGAATTCTGATTGGGGTCTCCAAGGCTTCCTGTAAAACACCGTGTAAGATTTCAGAAATGAAACTAAATTGTACATTAAATTTTTTATTTCATTGAAGCCTACTTTTTTAAAAAAAATGTTCTTAAGGGGTTTCTGGGTAAAAGTAAAATCCGTTTGTTAATGATATCCTGAGCCCACCATCACATGAGGAATTTTGTTTTCTTGACATCGACCAGATCTGATTAAGTTAATGGTCTAGGAGGTAATAACATCCCCTCTTTGAAGAGCTGGCTCTGGCCAGGCCCATTTCTGATCATTTTAACAACTCGACTGGGTCCTCTAAAAAATTAAATAGAAGTTAGCCTCGGACCTGGAGGTACTTTTCCATTCATTTACTGTCGGTCCACGTCAACATTCTAAAGAGGTTTCAAGTATTCCTCCTTTTTGAATAATTTATCATAGCTAATGAAAGCTTTAAAAATTGGCTAACATGAAAGTGGAACAGTCATTCCCACAGGTGTCCCAAATGAAGCCTTTCTGGGCAAAGAGATGAAAATATCCATTTCAGCTTCTGCAGCCCTCAAGCAATTCAGTTGATGGAGTTCACCTCAACTCAACAAGTATTCATTGCGCATCCATTCTGAACACATCCTGTACAAATGAGATGTAAAGTAGCATTAAGAGGGTGCATTAAACAGGGTAGGATAGGTCAGGTTATACTGCAGTAACAAACAATGCCAAAAATGTCAGCAGTTTCAAATAATGAACACATTTCTTACTGGGCCTCTGCTCATCTCACCCTCAAAAAGAAAGTAGGCCAGGCACAGTGGCTCATACCTGTAATCCCAGCACTTTGGGAGGCTGAGGTAGGCAGATTGCTTGAGCTCAGGAGTTTGAGACCTGCCTGGGCAACATGGCAAAACCCCATTTCTATGAAAAAACCAACCAACCAACGAAACAAACAATTGGCCGGGCGTGGTGGCACGTGCCTGTAGTCCCAGCTACCTGGGAGGCTGAGGTGGGAGGATGGCTTGAGCCCGGGAGGCAGAGGCTGCAGTGAGCCAAGATCATGCCTCTGCACTCCAGCCTGGGTGAAACAGCCAGGCCCTGTCTCAGAAAAAAAAAAAAGAAAAAGAAAAAGAAAAAACAAAAGAAAAGAAAAGAAAAGAGAAAGCAAAGCTCACCTCCGAGGGCTATTGATTTCTTCATGGAGAAGAGATGTTTACTGACTGCCATTTTCAAGTTGCTTGGATGTTGCCCTACTTAATTATTTTCTACTTTGTAAGCATGGGCTCCAGGAGAGAGTGAGCCCTCCACTAAGAGGGTAAGCAACGTAAAGACAGCACCATGGTTTTATTCCTTTCCCGTTTGCGTTGATGCTCCAGTACCAGGCTTAGTGTGGAGCAGGTGACCCAAAACTGTGTAAGCGGCACAACAGGAAGCCCAGAGGTGTCAGGTGTGAGCTTGAATCTTGCCTCTGGCACTCCCAAGCTGCGTGACTCAGACAGTTTTAATCTCTCTGCGCCTCAGTTTCCTCATCTGTAAAGTGGGGGAAATAGGAGTCCCTTCTTCTCAGTGTACAAGGGGCAACTGAATCAGTGCCTGTCAAGCACCAAGAAGGGTTCCTTGGCACATTGTGGGCACCATACTTGTTTTTGATGAATAAATGAGAGCTGGCATCTTTTACGTGTTAACAGTTGCACTAAAGCACTCCACAAGGACCATTTTATTGAGTCCTCACGGCTAATCAATGAAGGAGACATGCTGTGGTGACCATTTTGCACATGAGGACACTGAGGCTTGGAGAGGTAAATTGCCTGGGGCTCCATAACTAGTCCAAGGTGGAGCTAAAATTCGAACCTGGATCTTCCTGACTCGAGGGCTGACACTCTTTGTCTTGAAGCTATAGAACCTCTATTTGCGGAATAGAATAAAAAAGCTTAGTGAGATCAGTGATAAAAATGAATGAGATTGCCCTCATTTTTCTTGATTCAATGTATTGTAAACTCTGCACTCCGCCTTTTAACTCTTTAATTCTTCACTCAGCCTTCTAACATTCTTGGTTCCAACACACTTTCTAATCCTCTCACATTGATCCCTCTTCATAGACTCTCATCTCCTGGAATGGCTTCCAGATTCCCACTGGTCGAGTCTCCTGTGAGCGCTTCTTGGACAAAACACAGTTAAATTGAAAACAGCACCATAGGCCAGGTGCGGTGGCTCACGCCTGTAATCCCAGCACTTTGGGAGGCTGAGGCAGGAGGATCACCTGAGGTCAGGAGTTCGAGACCAGCCTGGCCAACATGGTGAAACCCCATCTCTACTAAAAATACAAAAATTAGCCAGGGGTGGTGGCGCATGCCTGTAATCCCAGCTACTTGGGAGGCTGAGACAGAAGAATTGCTTGAACCTGGGAGGTGGAGGCTGGAGTGAGCCGAGATCGCGCCACTGCACTCCAGCCTGGGCAACGAGAGCAAAACTCCATCTGAAAAAAGCAAAGCAAAGCAAAACAAAACAAAACAAAAACAAAAAACCAAACCAGCACCACCTTTCTGCCCTTTCTGTCTCCACGTGTGTTACCTAACTGGCCACCAAATGATACATCAACATAGCTTAACCCACTACTTCCAAGTCCACCATGCCGCCTTCACCATTTTCCTTGCATGGGGTACCTGGGAGCTGCCCTCACCACTGAGTGGACTCAGGTCTTCCTTCTTTTTGTCACCGTCATGGGGCAGGTTGTGCTATCTATTTGAGACTCTGTCTTCTTTCAGTCAAGTTTGTGTCTTTCTTAAACTCACCCCTTCCTTTCCCACTCCTTCAGGTGACGGGGGTGAGGAGTATCATCTTATGCCAAGGCAGTACTTTGAGGAAACCCCCAGTGGAGAGTCTTCCACGGTGCCAGTGCTTACAAATGAAGAGACAATGATCTTCCAAAATACGGCGATGCACAGCACTGAGCCGAACCATGCATGTCTGTGCTCTTTTTGTAACAGAAACGCACCCTGGAGCTCTCCAGTGATTCTAGGCTATCTGAAGAATCATCAATCTGTAGCGCACACCTACCATGTGCCAGGCTCTGTTCTAGAGACTGGGAATCAGAGCTGGGCAGGACAAGGTCTGTGTAGCCATGGAGCTCATGTGAAGGCGGGCAGATGGAGATGTGGTTGTCACAGGCTGGTCTGAATGCAGGATGGGGACAGGACACATGGCCTCATTAAGACTTCACTAAAACATGGGCCTTGAGTTTGGAGAGCAGAGGAGGCCTGAGCTTTGGCTGGGAAAGTACAGACATGAGTGGGGAGAGGATGCCTGAGACGACCGTGCCCAGCCCTGGATTGAGGCATGTGGTGCTTATTTGCAGGAGTGAGACCCAGAGGCTTATCCGTGGAATTACACATCTCTGAGGGAGAGAAGAACCAGGACCAGAACGGCGGCCGGAAAGTGGCTTACCTAGCATGTCTGACTGGAGGGGCCACGTGCAAGAAAGAAGAGAGGTGAGGTAGGGCCTACCTCAGGCAGGGGATAGATTCCTCCCATGAGGAGTTCACCTAGTGGAGGTGGTGGGGAGGATAGGCCATAAAGAAACACACAAGCAAACGTACGATATAGAAGGCAGAAAGAAACACACAGCAGGCCCTGGGGAGGAAGAATGGGTGCTGGTGAGGGCTTCCTGTGTTAGACAAGGCTTTCTGAAAGGTGATCTCTGTGCAGAGACCTGTGTGATGGGGAGCGAGGGGCAACATCAGCCAAAGAGGAACAGCGTAATGCAAAACAAAGGGGAGAAAGAGATCGAAAAGACTAAGTGTCGGTCAAAACCAGCAATCGGCGTCGAAAAACCATCGGCATCGAAATCGGCGCTCGAAAACTTCGTCCGGCGATCGAAACCATCGGCGTCGAAAAAAGGCTCATGTCGGCGTCGAAACCATAATCTGGCGCGAAAGGCTCCTTAATCGGCATCGAAACCATCAGCGGCTCATATCCGGCGAAAATCATATCATATCCGAAGGAGGTCAGAGGGGCTGGCGTGGAAGGAGGTCAGAGGGGCTGGTGTGGAATGAGCACCAGCTCATGCAGGGGCAGATGAGGATGGAGAGGAAGTGAGAGCCAGATCCCACAGGGCAGTAGGAGGGAGCGAGGTTGGGCAGATTTAGGTTACCTTTGCAGGTTCTGACGGTTGGGAAAGAGCATGCATTTGGAGGACGCCATGAAGCCTGAATTTGAAAAGAAATGACTGCAAGGAGGTGAGCAAATCTGTGAATTCATCAAAAATAAAAAGCCTCTTAAATCCATCTCCACAGTACATAGTACCTACCTACAAGTACCATGCTACCATCCATACCTACAGGTACCTACTATGTGCCAGACGCAGAAGAGATTACAGCTAGGCTTATGCTCATTTCCAGACCTCCCTACGACCCCGTGTTGTGCTCTCCATGGAGTCTATCTGCACACCCCTTACAGGGTAACACAAGCTTTCATGAACTGCTTCTTATTTCACCCACTGTATTAGTCAGGGTCCTAAGGACAGAACTAATAGGATAGACGAATACATGAAGGGGAGCTTATTAGGAGAACTAACTTACATGATCACAAGGCAAAGTCCCCACAACAGGCCATCAGCAAGCTGAAGAGGGAGGAGCAAGAAAGCCAGTCCGAGTCTCAAAGCCTCAAAAGGAGGAAGCCGACAGGGCAGCCTTCAGTCTCTGGCCAAAGGCCCAAGAGCCTCTGGCAAACCACTGGTGTAAGTCCAAGAGTCCAAAAGCTGAAGAACTTGGAGTCGGATGTTTGAGGGCAGGAAGCATCCAGCACGGGAGAAAGATGGAGGCCGGAAGACTCAGCCAGTCTAGTCCTTCCATGTTCCTCTGCCGGCTTTATTCTAGCCATGCTGGCAGCTGATTAGATGGTGCTCACCCAGATTGAGGGTGGGTCTGCCTCGCCCAGTCCACTGACTCAAATGTTCATCTCCTTTGGCAACAGCCTCACAGACACACCCAGAAACAATACTTTGCATCCTTCAATCAAATCAAGTTGACACTCAATATTAACCATTACACCCATACAGCCCGTGAAGCACTTACTGATACCCAGTGGTGTGCAGGACCCGGCTTCCCTGGCTCCCGAGAGCCGACTCTCCCTGACTCTGTCATCAGGGACACCAAGTAAGTAGTTTAAGTATTTACATCAAGAAAACTGGCAAACACCACATATCAGCCTTCCCACTGCCTCCCACCCTGGCCCCGCAGTGAGGATTGGTTGGTCAACACTTAGCAGCACACCACTGGCTATACCCATGTAGCAGGGGAGGCAACTGAGGTTCAGGAAGATAAAGGCCCTCAGCCTTGGAATGGCAGTGCTCCAAGACCAGAGATCTGTTGCCTGTTGACAGTTTGTGGATGATGGTCAATGGTTCTGGTAGTAGACACTCTACCAGGGATGGTTGCTGAGGTTTCATTCTGGATGCCATAGGGATTTTTAGGGATTTCCACATCTCTTTTGGGTCCTAACTCTGTCGGGTTTAGATGAGAGTCAGCAATCCCCAATGGACTTTCCATGAAATGAGCGCCCACTTGCTGACTCTTGACAGCGACACTTACAAGAGGGTACCTAGAAGAACCGGTGGAGAGTGGACCCAGGATGCCACCTCCAAACCAGGCTGCATCCTAAGGAGCCCTGGAGAGGACAGCTGAGGCTCAAGGTGAGATTTTAGCAAATGCTGCTTATGTAACTGCTCATGAACAAAAGGTCAGGCCCTGTGGGGTTACTTTTGATTATGCTGAAAAAAACCAATTTGGTTTTTAATTTCCTCAGGTGGAGGCTGCAGGTTGTGTGGCTTCGTGGGGTTCCTGACAGGCGAGGGCACGGCCTGGGGTGGGTGGGCTTGTTTGCCAGAGGAGGAGCCACCCGGAAGGTACACAAGTGTGATTTATATCTCAGGTCTCACTGGCTTCAAATATGAACAGGGCCCTGTTCTGATCTGTCTCAAGCCACAGAGCATAAGGAAAGCTCTGAGCAGGAAGATGAAAGCAAACATTTACTGAGCGCATACTGTGTGCCATGCACCATTCTAGGCACAGACGCACTCACTTAATCATCACAATAACCCTATAACCAGGTATTCTCGTTATGCCCATTCTCATTTTACAGCTAGGTAAAACAGATTCAGAGACAGGTGAGTTCATTGGTTTGGGGCCATATAGCTAATAGCTAGTAGAGTTGGGGTTTGAACCCAGCTAGTCTGCCTCCAGATTCTCAACCCCTTAACTTCTAAACTGCATGGAGTAGGGGTTGCAGAAGTCAGCCACGAAGCACAAGGACATTCTCTGAATGAGGAAAAATATCTCCTCAAAGGAGCCTGGGAAAACGCAGTGGGTCCTTGGGGCTCCTGGCTCAATCCTCTCTTTCCTTGGTCCAGCAAAGCCAGGCTACCCCCAGAGATGTCATCGCCTGGTGTGATTTACTCTGCCATCACTTCCTGCCCAGGCCACTGCAGTCGCCTCCTAACTGGTCTCTGCCTCCATCCTTGCCTCCTCTATGCCACTGAAGTTGGGGGTCTATTCCTATCCTGCTGAAAGCCATCAATGGCCTCCACTGCCTTAACATGCCACACACACAGCTGCCTGGCCTGACCCTCCTCTCCCCCGGCTGCTTTCCCAAATGCAGTCCTGCCAACTCTGTCCTGTACCTTTGTTTTTTTTTTTTTTTTTTTGAGACAGAGTCTCACTCTGTTGCCAGGCTGGAGTGCAGTGGCACAATCTTGGCTCACTGTAACCTCCACTTCCCGGGTTCAAGCCATTCTCCCGCCTCAGCCTCCTGAGTAGCTGGGACTACAGGCACTCGCCACCACGCCCAGCTAATTTTTGCATTTTTAGTAGAGACCGGGTTTTACCATGTTGGCCAGGATGGTCTTGATCTCCTGACCTAGTGATCCACCCGCCTTGGCCTCCCAAAGTGCTGGGATTACAGGTGTGAGCTACCACGCCCAGCCATGTCCTGGATCTTAAATGCATGACGCTTTCCTCCTCTGCGCCTTTGCCTCTATGCCTCGTGCTGTTCCCTCTGCTTGGCACACCCTCTCCCATTTCCTGCACCCATTGGTTCCTCATGATGCTACTCAAGATTCCTCTCCTTTGGAAGCCACCCAACCTCCAGGTTGAGGTAAGGGACCCTCTGGGCTTCTACTGCACCTGGGAGATGGCCGTAGACTTCTTCCAACCTTGTACTCTCACTGGGATTACAAGCATGAGCCACCATGTTTGGCAAGTACTTCACTCTTTTATGGCTGAAAAATATTCCACTGCATGGATTGGCCACACCTTATTTAGCCATACATCTGTTGTTGGACAGCTGAGTTGTTTGCACTTTCCAGCTCTCAAGCTGATATTCTTATCTGCCTCCCTGCACACAAGTGACTGTGAGAGTCCTGGGGGCAGGGATGCTAGCTTGTACGTTTTGTCTCCTTAACACCCAGCACAGTATCTGGCAAACAGTAGATGCTCAGGAAATAACCACCAACAGAATGAATAAACAAATGGCCACCTTTGGATGGTCTACTTTTCCACCAGGTGGCAACTCTGATTCAAGTCTTCCATCTGACATCAGCAGGGAGCCCTGTGCTTGGGGTGGGTGGGGAAGGAAGGGTATGGAAGATGAGAAGCAGGGGGAACATGAAAAGCATTTGGAAAGCACAGTCACAGTCGTGCCAACTGAAGTCCCACAGCACTGACCGAGGTCACCCCGGCTAATGCGGCTGCTCCTCCAGAAAGCCAAGTCCCACCCCCACTGCTGGCAGATCACACAGAAACAACAGTCGTCCCGCAGCCGCTGCCGTGGGATCAAACGCACTGCTGAAAGCAAAGCTGTGTGTGCACAGGGATCAAAGGCTGGTGGCTCGTGCCTGCTGCCCTAGCACCTCAGGCAAGCGTGCCAGGGAGGCCGGGAGCCGCTCTCTGCAACAGGATGTTCCGAACGCTCACCCAGCTCCATCACCATCTCCGGCTTCTACATTTCCCTGGGGACTAAGCTCACTCTCGCCGTCCTCAGTGGACTCTTGGGCATCTTCTCTGCAGTGTCATTGGGTACTTTGTGGGCAAGTGGAGGGAGGTGACAGGGAGGCCAGAGGCACGTCCAGGGACCAGGGGCACATTCCTCCACCAGGACCAGAGACTGGGGTTTGTAAGTCACGCAGAATCTCACAAGCACAGCATGTTGCTTCCTTGGCCCGGCAGAGCTGAGCGGGTGTTTGGAATGATGGCAAAAGCAAGCCAATGGGTGAGTTTGGAAAGAGTTGTGTCAGGCTGTGGCTCCAGTGACATTTCAGGACAGAAGAAGGGGCAAGAGGAGAGGTTTCCGATGTGCAAGCTTCGGCGACTCAGCCCTCCTCCAAAGCCACTTATCTGGGCCCTAAGCTGGCGGGAAGACACCCTGGCTACGAACTCTGCCTCCCGGGTGATGAAATCTTAATAAAGGGCACCAGGAGAAAGGCTGTCCCAGCAGATTAAGGGTGAAGGGACAGAGTTCAAAGAGGAACAGGAGTCGATGATTTGGAGGCATCTCAAGGCTGTTTCGAGGGCGGGGGTGTCTGTTGAGCACAATGTAAGCAAGCAAGGAAGTGGAGGCAGGGTGGGATGAGACGTGGAGGCAGAGAGATGAGGGCAGATGGAATCCAGCTTGCCCTTCCTTGGAAGACAGCAGGGGCCGGTGTGGTGGCTCACACCTATAATGCCAGTACTTTTGGAGGCCAAGGCTGGAGGATTGCTTGAGCTCAGGAGTTCGAGATCAGCCTGGGCAGCACGGTGAAACCCCATCTCTATTAAAAATGCAAAAGTTACTTGGCATAGGAATTCCAGCTACTCGGCAGGCTGAGGTGAGAGGATCGCTTGAACCTGGGAGGAAGAGCTACTTGGGAGGCTGAGGCAGGAAATTGCTTGAACCTGGGAGGAAGAGTTTGCAGTGAACCAAGATTGCGCCACTGCACTCCGCCTCAGCAACGGAACAAAAAAAGAAGCCACCGGATTCTGCCAATTCTAGGACACCTGGTGGGAAAGGCCAAATCCCTGGCTGGCGGGACTTGGATTGGACAACATTGTGAAAACCGCTTGAATGACTTCCCAACAAAAGAACTGCCACATACTTAAAGCTAACCAAAAGCCCCTTCGCTTTTTAGGGTGCTGTAAACATTGTGTAATTAGATAGTGGTGATGGTGGCACAACTCTGTGAATATACTAAAAATCACTGAATTGTACACTTAAAATGGTGAATTTTATGGTATATGGATTATTATATCTTATGGTACATGAATTATTACATTTTACAGTAAGTAAATTATTATATTGCAAAATAAGAAAAGTAGAAAAAGCCCCTTTATTCCATGTATATCCCATTCTGGGTCAAGAAATTCAAGGAATGCTGCCGGGTGCGGTGGCTTATGCCTGTAATCCCAGCACTTTGGGAGGCCATGGCGAGTGAATCACTTAAGGTTGGGAGTTCGAGACTAGCCTGACCAACATGGAGAAACCCCGTCTCTACTAAAAAAAAAAAAAAAAAAAAAAGAGCCGGACATGGTGGCACATGTTTGTAATCCCAGCTACTTGGGAGGCTGAGGCAGGAAATTGCTTGAACCTGGGAGGTGGAGGTTGCAGTGAGTCAAGATTGGGCCATTGCACTCCAGCCTAGGCAACAAGAGTGAAACTCTGTCTCCAAAAAAAAAAAAAAAAAAAAAAAGAAATTCAAGGAATGCCAAGATATGGAGAATGTAGAATCAGAGATGAACCTGGAAGGGTCCCAATAGGTGGGTGTCCGGATAGGTGGAAATGCTTCCCAAGGGTGGTTCAGGTGAGAGGCACAGGAGGAGCAAAGGTTCAGCCACTGGAACATACACAGGTGTTTCCATTTGCCTGGATAGGGGGCATGTGGTGAAGCAGAGGGAAGCAGGTCTGGAAAGGTGGGGAGGGTCTTGCACATCAGCTGACCGGAATGGGTGGATTTGGTCTGTGGAAACAGACCTTATTGGACAGTGACTTAATCACATGTGTTCTTCCCTGACTCTGGGATGGCTCTGGTTTTAAATAGTAAGGCAGACAAGGTTGGCCTTGGGAAGCCCTCCCTACAATCCTGTCCACCAGATTCCTCGTGTCCTCCCGTCCCCAAGGCCCTCAGCCTGAGTAAGCCCCTTCCTGGGAGGTGCTCAGTGAATATCAAATGAGGGAATGAATGAATGCTCCCGACATATTAAGACCCTCATCTACATATCAAAACCAACCTGTCCAGTGTCTCTTCCCTTCGGGACTGTGCTAGAAAAGAGCCAGATCATCTACTCACTTGTTCTCATGAAGGCATTACGGGAAGTTAAAGGTAACCCTCCCAGGTAAGATAACTGCCTGTGTAAATTGATGTTCTGGAGGAGATCTTAACCCATGGGATTCTGATGGTGGTGTCTCAGGGTGTCCCAGACATCAGAGGTGGCTGTCCACATGCCTCAGATCACACCACTTCCCTTCTTAGGTGACCTCCCATGTGTACAAGTATCTTAAAGGTGATGCAACTGCAGAAGAAAAGCCGTCTCCAGCTTGGAGGGTGAGTGTTGGTAGCAGCAGAGTCACCATGGTCAGGCCTCTGGGTCGTAAGCTTTGACGGAGGCCCTTTGGTGCCTGTTGCTTTAGGATCTGCTGGATCTCAATGCATCTTTTATTCATGCAGACAGGTGCCTATAGCTCATGGCTCATCACTCTAACAGCCTGATGTAGGGGAAAGAAAACCTTATAAGCCTTTGTGCTCCATCGATCTTCTTGGACAGAGACTATTCTTGAAAGTTCTGCAAGCTGCCTCCCCATGAATTCAATTTATCCACCCCGGCTTCCCCGAAGCACCTCTTAGTATTTGTGGTTAATCACAATTCATTTGTGCTAAAGATTTATTTTCCCTGCCTTACTTCTATTGGAGTCCCAACCATCTTTTTCCATCTGCCACAGATTTGTCTTTCGGCCATGCTCCTGGAGGGAGAAATCTGATGAGTGAATAAGCTTGCAGGTTGGAGGCCCGAGAGCCGGTACTTGCCTATTCCCGGCTGATGCGTTTGGGGCTGGGGGTAGGATGGTAGCAGTGACGACAGGGCTGGCTTCTGACATGCAACCCCAGCAGGCGCACAGAGCCCCTGCTTAGAAGTGCCCTGTGTGTGGTTTAATGCTCTGCTGTTGCTATCTTGAAATTCATAATTTTTGAACAAGGGATCCCATGTTTTCCTTTTGTGCTGGGTCCCCAAAACTACGCAGCCATTCCTGTACAGAGGCCTGGCTCTCACTGCTGATTGGTTTGGTTTTCTTCTGGGGCCTCTGACATGGTCCTAAGTCTGACTGATCTTTCAAAAATGGTGAATCATTGATAATAAAGCTATTACTGAATTGGTTCCCCGGGTTTTCTCCCCACGGCCTCTACCCCCCTTCAGTCCTCACCATCACTTCACTGGGCTATTGCGGATTCCTTGACAGCTGTCCCCTCCTTCCAGAGTGACGCAGGTCCACAGGGCTGTTGTGCACAACTGCAGGGGGCGCCAGTCATCTAGGACTCACAGTGAAAGGCCCCCTGGAGCACCAGACACACTGTGTTCTCTGTGAACGATACCCCTGGAATTGTACAAGGCAGAGGCTCACCAAAGTAACTGTCAACATTAATTGTAATGGCCAACATTAATTGAGCTCATACCAATATTCCAGGTAATTCATTATGCACTTGACATGCATTTATTCAAATATTTAATCCTTACCAGAATCCCAGAAGCAGGTAGTAGTACCATGGTCATTTTATGGACAGCAGAGACGATGCTTAAAGAGATTAACCCAAGTACACTAGCTGAGAGCAGGGATTCCAGAGTGAAGACCCCTGGTTCAAATGCTAGCTTGGTCACTGACCAGATTTTCACTTTCAGCAAGTTATTCAACCTCACTATGCCTTGGTTTTCTACTGTAACATGGGAATAACAAGAAAAATGCCTATTTCATAGGGTTGTACATCTAAGGATTAAAAGAACTAATACACGTACTTCAAACACTCTTCAACACATGTGAAATGCAATATATATGTGAACGCATATATTGGCCATAATTAATACAGCCAAGGTCCCATAGGTAGTAAGTGACCAAAATCAGACTCGAACCCAGAGAATCAAAGCTCCAAGTTAACCACTGGCCCATTCTGTCCTCCAGGAAGAAAACCAAGAAATCCCATGTTGAAAGGCATCAGCAAAGTGTGCCTAATTCAGTCTAAGTCTAAAGATGTTTGGTGTCAAGAGTTGGAAACTAATAAGCAGAAGAACATGATTCAAAATGTTGACTCTTATCCCTAAATGTATGCTGTTCGTTGGCTCAGAAATGGGTCATTTCACCACACTTCTTCTAATGGCCCTTCACTGTTTACTAGAAGATTCACCCTGGCATATTTCTGCATAGTAACAATATTGTTACAATATGAGATGTCAGCACCATATCCTTCTATTAAATGTCTTGCAGGAGCTGAGGGGACAGTGCTGGGGTTATGTGAGAATTACAGGGTGTGCAAATCGTTCAGGCATTGTTGTATACAAAGGTATTTTTTTTTCTTTATCCTGATTTAGTGAGTCGGGAAAGAGAGCAAGTGAGTGCATTTTAAAGACAGCCATCAGGTTATTTAGATGCAGAGCCGTGGCCTTTCTAGGTAAATGGCAGATGAAAATGAAATGCGCTTACAGTGGCTCCTTATTTGAGCTTGATTTTCTCGCAATCCATTCAAGGTGCCAAATCACCATGCCCGGTTAGGCCCAGTGTGAGGTTTCAGCTCTATGTGCTCACAAAGGACATATGATTGAGGAAGTGTGGGCTCCAAATTACCTCCACTCCCGGGGAAGAGCGGATGGCTCCAATGCCATATGCAAAAATCACGCTGCTGCTCCCCAAACTGCAGTTGACCTTGAAGCCAATGACAGCATTGCCTGGCTTGGAAAATATTAACTAGAGAGTTACCAGGGAGAGCAGGCGCCTGAGCTATAATTGTTAATTAGTAGCCAGTACTGCAGTGCCCAAGATACAAATGACAAGAAAGTAACATCAGATTTAGACTGTTTTTAGATGGAGTTGGGGAGTCACGCTGTGTAAGAGTTTATCTGGTTAGCCAGGATGATCTCGATCTCCTGACCTCGTGATCCGCCCGACTCGGCCTCCCAAAGTGCTGGGATTACAGGCTTGAGCCACAGAAACCCCGTCTCTACTAAAAAAATACAAAAACTAGCCGGGCGTGGTGGCGGGCGCCTGTAGTCCCAGCTACTCAGGAGGCTGAGGCAGGAGAATGGCGTGAACCCGGGAGGCGGAGCTTGCAGTGAGCAGAGATCCGGCCACTGCACTCCAGCCTGGGCGACAGAGTGAGACTCCGTCTCAAAAAAAAAAAAAAAAAAAAAAAAGAGTTTATCTGACTAAACAAGTGCTTTAATAAGAAGAAATATGATTACAATGATAAGAATTCCCTTTTACTGAACACCTACTATAGACGCCAGGCATTTTGCTAAGCACACTCCCATAAGGATATCATTGGATTCTAACAACGATTCTGCAAGATCATTATTAACATTCCCATTTTACAAGGGAGGAAACAAGTTCAGAGATGTTGATCAACTCGTCTCACAGACACTAAGTGGCAGGGCTGAGGTTTCAACCCAGAGACAGTTGGTTTGGAAGCCTATGCCTTCCACCTCCTCACGTGCCACGTGCTGTTATTGTTATTTTTCGGGAGGAAGCCTTGCTCTGCAGGGAGATACACTGCTTCTACTTCTTGAGTCACAATGAAATAACAACAATGAAAGCAGTAACAACAATGATCAAAGAGCTGGATGCACATTATTTAATTTTCACAACAATTCTCTAAGAAAGGTATTATTCTCATCTCCATCTTAGAGATGAGGAGACTGAGGCTTAGATGGGGTAAATCACTTGTCCTCGGCTATAATGATAGGTAACTGTAAAGTCTGCAATGGGCAGGTGGGGAAAAGATGAGAAGGTGTTGGTGAGGGTCAGAGAAGGAAGGTAACTGGGGAGAGGGAGTAACATGAAGCTCCCGCGGAGGAGGTGTGGCAACTTTCTGCAATGCCAGAGGAACGGGCCACCCCTGGGTATCCATTCTGTGCACAGGGTAAGATTTGGTGCCATATTTGTTCTCCATGACACCACTCTTAGGCCATAGCTGATTGGACCCCAAGTGAACATGTGACCCAAGCCATCCAATAAGATTCTTTCTCTCAAAAGCCTGAACTGAGAGACAACAAGCCAGTCAACGACGAAGTTCCCAAGGGAAGGTTGAGAAAGTTCTTCCGTGGTGGTCCACAGGGTTGCCTTGCTTCCCAGTTTTCCCGAGGCTTGACGGTCAACTTTTTTTTGGAATCCATGAGACACGCTTATATTCCTCCAACAAACACCCTTTTCTACTTAACTTGGCTGACATTGGTCCCTGTTACTTGCAAGCAAATGAATCTTAGGGTCCACGCCACTCCTGAAACACCTTCTAGAAGCTTGACGTTATGAACCCCTGTGCTTGTATCTTAATCTCTCAAAGTGCCCCTGAGGCATTATCTCATTTTACAGCTTAAAAAAAAAATGTAAGCAGTCTAGCCGAGATCAAAATCAAGATGTATTTGACTTCTGGAACTACGTATTTCCAATTTGGGGCTGCTGAGAAGAGGCTATTCTCAGACATGGTGATATCACTCCAGCCCAGTGCCCACATGTATTTCCGCCTGTCCCAGAATCACCCATTGTTAATTTGAAGTTTTCTCTGGTCTGGAATAGTCACTTGAGTGACTTTTTTTTTTTTTTTTTTTGAGACAAAGTCTTGCTCTGTTGCCCAGGCTGGAGTGCAGTGGCATGGTCTTGGCTCACTACAGCCTCGACCTCCTGGGCTCAAGTGATCCTACCACCTCAGCCTCCCAAGTACCTAGGACTAGAGGCATGTGCCACCACGCTAGGCTAATTTTTGTATTTTTTTTAGAGATGGGGTTTCACCATGTTGACCAGGCTGGTCTGAAACTCCTGACCTCAAGTGATCTGCCCACCTCAGCCTCCCGAAGTGCTGGGATTACAGGCATGAGCTGCCGTGCCTGGCCCTTGAGTGACTTTGGATCCTGCTTATGGTGCCACACCTTAATGCAGGGAGAGAGGAGGAGGGCCTGCAGAGAGCCCATACCTCCCCAGACTCCCTCTCTGATGGTCAATTTTCAGTGTCAACTTGGCTAGGTTACAGTCTCCAGTTATTCAATCAAACACTCATCTAGGCGTTGCCAGGAAGGTATTTTGTAGATATGATTAAAGCCCGTAATTGGTTGACTTTAGGAAAAGGAGTCTGTCCTAGATAATCAGGGTGGGCCTGGTTCAATCAGTTGAAAGGATGTAGGAGCAGAGCTGAGGCTTCCTTGATAAAGAAGGAACTCTACCCGAGGCAGCAGCTTGACCCCTGCCTGACCAAGAATTCCAGCCTGCCCTGTGCATTCCAGGCCTGCCTCACCAACCCCACCATCACCTAAGCCAGTTCCTTCCAACAAATCTCTTAATATGTATCTCCTAGTGGGTCTGTTTCTCTGGTTGAACTCTGACTGGTACAGCCCTTCTTAGGGGTCACTGCTGCCCACAGATGAGGACCCCAACTTTTGGCACAGTCTCTCCCCACCTCTCCAGTTTAGTCCTCACAACCTCTATTCATCGCAGTTTCTCTGGCTCCGGACTCAGACGCAAGTCCTCCACCCCCATTACTCCCATCACAACCCCTGCCAGGCCAGGTCTCTTGTGCGCCCAAGCCCTTCTGTCTGCCAGGAGCCTCTTCGCTGTGCCTGCCTGCCAGATAACGCCTACTCCTCAGCCAGGACCCCCGCTCAGGGCCACCTCCTGAGTGAAGCCTTCCATGACTTCTTCAGGCAGGCACAGTGCTCTTCCCTCCATACCCAGATGGCTAAGATCGACAGCAGTGGGATCATTTCTTAGCACTTTCTTGGCTTGGCTGTGCTCACCTGAGGACAGAGAGCATATCTTTTCACTTCTTATCTCCAGGGTCTAGCCCAGGACGTGGCACATAGATACATTTTTTGTTCAATAAATGCCTGAATGCAAGCACCCATGCCTAGGGTCCTGGTTTTGCAGAATAGAAGTCTTGGAGCAGAACTTGGCTTCTCGGGGTCACTGTGAAGGACAGTTGGTTTTTATCAGTTCTCCGCATGTGGGCTCTTCCTCTTGCAGTGGCTCAGTCTGCAAAAGGAGCCCCTGCTGGTGAGATTTTCTGGCCTCCCTGCCTGGCTTTGGGCTCCATTATTAGGATGAATTCCTGCATGACCTTTAAGATTAAAACTAAATGTTCTGATCTCTCCCCAGACAGGTATTAGGTGCTGCAAATGGCATTTTGCAGGGACCATGTTGGGTAGCAAACTCCAAATATCAGCCTCATCACATTCTGACACGTTACAGCCAATCTAAGCTGAGGCTACACTGAGCACTTCAGGGCTGGGCACTCCCTAAAGGCAGCAGTTTTCGCTTTTTTTCATGCTAGCTCCAGTGTGCATCTCTCCTGAGTCTCTCGAGAAGCTACTCTTGAGGGAAGTGAGACCTGCGTCCCTGGTGTTGCCTCTATCTGCTGGGGTTACCAAAGAGAAGAGGGTTATCAGGAAACAAAGGTCAGCAGGGCTGTCAGGAAAAATTAGCCCTCTACAGATGCCGGCAGGCCTGCTGCTATAATTGTAATAAAAACATTTGCAGCGAGGTTGGGGGGATGCCTTTGCCCTGGGATTCCTCCAGCAACTCAGGAAAACCACAAAAGGCCTTAATCAGGAAACATAGGAAGAGTTCCTAAATTTGGACTCCTTTGATTAAAGGGAAAACCTAATTAGATAATTGCTTCCATAGAAACTGAGGTATATTTATTACTGCTTTTATAAGCCTCTTCAATTACTAAAATGAAGGAACACACTTTAAGCATGGTCCAAGTTTGTATAGGAGGTGCATTTCTTTTTCTTTTTCTTTTTTTTTTTTTTTCTTTTTGAAGTGGAGTCTTGCTCCGTTGCCCAGGCTGGAGTGCAATGGCGCGATCTTGGCTCACTGCAACCTCTGCCTCCTGGGTTCAAGCGATTCTCCTGCCTCAGCCTTCCAAGTAGCTGGGATTATAGGTGCATGCTACCATACTGGGCTAATTTTTGTATCTTTAGTAGAGACAGTGTTTCACCATCTTGACCAGGCTAGTCTTGAACTCCTGACCTCAGGTGATTCACCCGCCTCTGCCTCTCAAAGTGCTGAGATTACAGGCATGAACCACCGCACCCAGCCGGGAGGTGCATTTCAATGAGGAGCTAAGAATCATCCATTAGTAGCTGCTTACCTATCGATCAATACATTTGCCTAAAGAGGGTGGAAGTCCCATCTTCGGCATTAGAAATAACTGCTAGTTCCTACTAGTCATAATTTTGATGCTAATAATAGCAAACACATATAGGGCATTCTTTATATGTGTCAGATACTATTGTAAACCTTTACAAAAGATCTGAGAGGCAGGTCCCATTCTTATGCCCATTTTACAGATGAGGACACTGAGGCTCAGGGAGGTGATGGAACTTGTCGAAAGATACAGAACTCTAAGTGGTGGAGTCATAATTCAAATAAACAGAACATGGATCGTGGAGTTCAGTCCGTATATGAACCACCAATTATTGATGGTTTTTTATGATTAGGGGCTGAATTCACATTAATTTAAAAATAACAATAGCTTCCCCTTGTTGAGCATGCTTATGTACCAGAGATTGTACTAAGTGTTTTTCATGCATTATTTTCTCATGAATTATCTAATTAATTAACACACTGTGAGGTGGGGGCTGTTATTATTCATGTTCCACAGATGAGGAAACTGAGGCTCAAAGAGTTTGTCATTCACTCTTTCTTTGTTTTGTTTTTGAGACAGGGTCTCACTCTATTGTCCAGGCTGGAGTGCAGTGGCACCATCACAACTCACAGAAGCCTTGACCTCCCCAGGCTCAGATGATGATCCCACCTCAGCCTCCTGAGTAGCTGGAACCACAGGCACATGCCACCATGCTCAGCTAATTTTTATTTTTATTTTTTTTGTACAGACAGGGGTCTCCCTGTGTTGCCCAGGCTGGTCTTGAACTCCTGGGCTCCCATCTAGGCCTCCCAAAGTGCTGGGATTACAGGCGTGAGCCACTGCGCCCAGCCTCTTGATGGGTTTTAAAGGTCCAAACTATTACAGGAGGTGCTGACTGGCCTCTAAGTCAGTAACATTGCAACCTTGAATTTAAGAACTGAGAAGGTCCCTTCCTATCTGGACCCCTCAGTTTTCAACATCTTCGTTTGCTCTTATAAATTAGGCCAAATTCCAGCTGTTCAATTTGCCTTTGTAAAGGCTGCTCGAGCACACATGTTTACAGTTGTAAATATCCCCTTCTGAAGTTGACCCTGGGCTTAGAAAACACAGTAATTCATTTTAAAATCTGGCACCCGAAAGGACATTTTTAAATGGGGGTATGATTTCTTAGCACTTGAAAGTGAGGTTTATGCCTTTTTTTTTTTTCGAGACAGAGTCTTGCTCTGTCACCGAGGCTGGAGTGCAGCGGCGACATCTCGGCTCACTGCTGGCTCCGCCTCCCGAGTTCTTGCCATTCTCCTGCCTCAGCCTCCCGAGTAGCTGGGACTACAGGCGCCCGCCACCACGCCCGGCTAATTTTTTGTATTTTTAGTAGAGACAGGGTTTCACCGTGTTAGCCAGGATGGTCTCAATCTCCTGACCTCGTGATCTGCCCATCCCGGCCTCCCAAAGTGCTGGGATTACAGGCGTGAGCCACCGCGCCCGGCCGAGGTTCATGCCTTTTAATGTTATTTACTCTTGGTGCCTTCAGTGTCCGCCCCCCGCCTCCACTCGGCACCCTCTAGGCTCCGGTTCCAGCTGCGAGTGCAGGAGGGATTTTGCTATTTCCAAACACTGAATCCTCTGCTGCTTCTCTCCTCCATTTCTAAGTCGAGATAAAACACATTTTGAACTTTTAACTTTTATCAGTTTATACCTCAGTCGATAGTGGAGCTCAGGACTCAATCCACTGCAGGCTGGTGATCATTACTCATTGTCCCTGCCATATCAGAAGGAAAATCATACACAATCATCACCTGTTAGTGTCCGCAGTGTGCCAGGTGCCATGCTAAGCATTTGGTACTTTTTATTTCATTCTTCTTCATCCATAGCCTCTAGAATAGTACTTTGTCTTAACTGTGAAATGCCTAGGTCCCAAGAAAGAACTAAGAAGTTTATTTATAGCATCTTGCTTAATTTTCACACCAACCCTATGGGGCAGGTTCTAATTACTATCTCCATTTGACAGAGGAGAAACCGGAGGCTCTGACACGTTATGCAACTTGCCAAGGCCATCCAGGCAGTGAGTGGGAGGACATGGCTCATCCATTCATTCAACAGATTGTTTTTGGGCTAATGCAATAGTAAATGAACCCACAAACTAGCTCCCCCACACATTCCTGAGTGGAGGAGACACTCAACCTCCAAATGCCTGCTGGAGAGATGCGCTAGGAATGAGATAAAGCAGGAGAGAAGGGAGGCTGGGAAGAGACAGGGAGGGCCTCTCTGAAGATGTAACATCTCAGCCAAGACCCCCAAAGGACAAGCCAGAGGGGCCACACACAGAGCAAAGATTGGGTGAAGGCTTTGAGGTAGAGGCAACAGCAAATTCAAAAGCCCTAAAGAAGAAACGTGTTTAGCTCAAAATTGGTTCTGATGCCCTAAAACCTTTCCATATTCTAAAGCTCTCCCTTGGGACTCAGACAATACCTGGGAATCATATCAAGGCATACCTCTTGGGCTTGTTGGGAGGAATTAATGAGATAAAGCTTGTCAAGCACTTAGCAGTGAGCCTGACACAAGTGAAATGTTACCTGTTATTGCAAAATCATCATTAACCCCAGGTACACTGCAATTAGCATCAGTAACGCAGGAGAGAATGTATACCCATCACTAGCCTTGCAATATTTCTTAAAGGGGAGTCAACTTTTTGTGTCTTGTTTGCATGTCACTTCACTTGGGAGAGGTCACTGGTAGATCGGCTGCCAAGAAAAGAAAGTTGAACAAATTCTCTGCTGAATAATGGGGTTGTTTAGAATACACTGAGCCCTAATCCCAGGAAAAAATAACAAAGCCAAACCTTTCCCAGGAACTGTTCATAGAGGAGAGCCTGTCAACAGGAAATTAACAAAGTGCACAGCAGATAATCAATAGTAATCAGCCCAGGAAATAAAGAAGAAAGCAATTGCCCTATAGACCTACATCTCATTTGTTTAGTATTTCTGCGAGGTCAGGGGCCCATGTCAATCCATTATGGTTCTTAAATTCAGAAGAAGTAAATATATTCATGAGCAGCAAGGGGCAAGCTGTTTGTTATGCAAGAGGCCTGCACGTGCAAAGGCTGGGGAAGATATGGGGGTGCCCCAGGAAACTTCTGGCGCTACCCTCCAATGCCAAGGGCTGGGAGCCTGCAGGCTTCAGAAAAACCCCAAAGAGAAGCCGGGGAGCCCACGCTGCCTGCTAGTGGCAGCATGTGTAGGAATCATAAATTCTGTGGTTCGAAAGAGTCCAGAAGTCTAGTTTGCCAAACTAATCTGGGAACTGGATCTGGTGGGCTGTTTGTTCAAAGATGACTGCAACGATGTTTCCCATTCTACATGGCACATGGTCTTTTGCCATGTGGCCTGTGGAGAGGTGGAGGGATTTCCTGACCTTGGATTTGGGTGGGCCCTGTCTGGTGGAACACAGAGAAAGTGACACTGGGTAAATTTCAGGCTAAGCCTTAAAAGGTCTGCAGCTTCACCTGTGTCATGGAAACACTCACTCTTCAGATTCGCGAAAAAGGAGCCCAAGCTAGTCACATGACCAGAGCCAGGTGCAGAGAGAAAGAGAGAGGCCTCAGGCTCCCAGTGTTCCCACCCAGGTGCCAGACCCACCAGTGAAGCTGCCTTGGACATCTCAGTCCAGCTGCTGTCCAAATGCAATCTCATGAGAGTGCCTGCCGGCTCCACGTGATCAGAAAAACCCAGCCCAGCTTTACCAGAATTCTGGACTTACAGAATTCTGAGCAAATGAAAACGATTGTTTTTTTAAGCCACTAAATTTTGGGGTTGTTATCAAGCAGAGTCCCATGGATGGTATAAAAAAACTAGGGGTTATTACGTGGCAAAAGAGAACTGAAACACTGGATAACCAGTACCTGTCACGTGTGTGCACCTTGGGGGTTTTCTGAGGATCTTGTGGGGATGAGGAATTGTGAGCAAAAGCGGAGGTCGCATTAGTACTGAGAAATAAAAATAAAATCCTAAGCTCCCCTATGGACTGAACGGATCTCCTCTTGGCCAAGGGAACCCAGAGAAACATAACAAGCAGAGTTCCCTGCCCTGACGGGATGGGAGGCATGCCTGATGATGTCCCCTTCCTCTCTAACTGCCATTAGTTTTTTTTTTTTTTTCATAAGGGTTAAACAGAAAGCAGGCTTTTTGGAAGAGTGGCCAGGCTCCCCTTCCTTTCGTGGTTTTGACACAACAACTGACCAGCATTCCTTCCCGATAAGAGACCACCAACTATAAATGTTTCTGGCTGGTTTACGGAGGCTGCATGCAGGATGCTTTTGTGTCCTCTGTGTCACTTTTGACGGAGACAGCCTAATTTTAATGCATTTAAATGTTAAGTCTCAGAGACTCCATCTTGAATAGAGACTAGGCAAAATAAGGCTGAGACCTACTGGGCTGCATTCCCAGAAGGTTAAGGCACTCCTTTGTCACAGGATGAGACAGGAGGTTGGCACAAGATACAGGCCATAAAGACCTTGCTGATAAAACAGTTTGTAGTAAAGAAGCCGGCCAAAACCCACCAAAACCAAGATGGCGACGAGACTGACCTCTGCTCGTCCTCATGGCTTATTATATGCTAATTATAATGAATTAGCATGCTAAAAGACACTCCCACCAGCACCGTGACAGTTGACAAATGCCATGGCAACGTTGGGAAGTTACCCTATATGGTCTAAAAAGGGGAGGAACCCTCAGTTCTGGGAATTGCTCACCCCTTTCCTGGAAAACTCAAAATAATCTATCCCTTATTTAGCATATAATCAAAAAGTAACAATAAGTATCCTTGGTCAAGCAGCTCAAGCCACTGCTCTGCCTATGGAGTAGCCATTTATTCCTTTACTTTCTTAATAAGCTTGCTTTCACTTAATAAATGAATAAATAAATAAATGTAAGTCTCCATCTGAAAGTGAACACCGGACATATGTAACATGCATGCTTGCTTACTAGGCATGTGCGTGCCCTGCCTTTGGGAATAGTCACCATTTGTCCTATAACCTGCTAAAGTCATATACTTAGCTGAACTGTTCAGCCTAAATTCCTGTCTTGCCCCTTCTTCTTTGAAATGCAAGGCTTCCCAGCCTGGGAGATGGTCATCCTACAGGCTGAAACCCTTGATAAGAAAAAAAGCTCTGCCTTCTAAATTGTGATTCTTCAGCTGACAGCATTCAGCTGCCTTTGGGAGCATCCTTAAGAGACTTTGTCCCCACAGGTTCCTCTGGGCTCAAGATGGCCCAGAAGTTACACAAGCAGTTTGTAGCTGGGTGAAATCACATTGTCATTTACAAGGGTCTTAACCAAAGGTTTCTGACCAAACTTGGAAGTTCTGCTGCAGAACCAAGAGGAAGGTTAGGTGCATGCTCAGTCTTTATCAGCACTGCTGACTCACCCAGAGTACAACACAGGTGGCCTTCTGGGCCTCAAGGAGCTCACTTTCCACTGGGTGGGAGCAGGAAGAGAAAGGAATAAACATGCACTAGATAAATGAACAGATACGATCATTTCAGATCTGAAAAAGTGGGTGTTTTTTTTTTTTTTTGGGGGCGGAGTCTAAGCTCCTGGCCTGCAGCGTGGAGTGCCTCAGTGGGGTGTGATCTTGGCTCTCACGGCCTCTGCCTTCTGGGTTCCAGAGTGGGATTCTCCTGCCTCAGCCTCTTGAGTAGCTGGGATTACAGGCATCAGCCACCATGGCTGGCTAATTTTTCTATTTTTAGCAAAGACAGAGTTTCACCACGTTGGCCAGGCTGGTCTTGAACTCCTGACCTCAAGTAATCCTCCCACGTCGGCCTCCCAAAGTGCTGTAATTACAGGTGTAAGCCACCACACTCAGCCCTGGAAAAGTGTTTTGATGAAGACAAAAGAGCACCAGGTAATGGTAGTGCCTAGAAGGGGCTGCTTTGGGCAAGGAGCAGGAAAAGTCCCCCTGGGATGCTTGAAACTCTGTGACAACGAGGAGGCAGTGACGAGGACGTCTGAGGGAAGAGAGTTCCAAGAAGGAAGAGCAATAATTGCAAAGTACTTGAACATGCTTGGCTAGTTCAGGGGACCTCCTAGAAAGGAGGTCCTAAGAGGGAGAGATGGAAGCAGATGCTGAGTGAGGTTGGAGAGGTAAGGAGGGCTGGGCCCTGTGGGAGTCACATGGGGCATAGAATTGGGCTTCGCGTTGATTCTGGAAGCATGAGGAAGCCCTCGCAGGGGGAAGTTGTATTTCATGGTGTTTATACCCAAGGGCACTGGGGTCAGCTAGACCTCTTATTAGTACTCTCATTAGCTATATATCATGAGGCATCTCTCAGAGCCTCAATTTCTTCATCAGATTAAAGGAATAAAGAAATGCCTACTTCAGGGCCGGGCGCAGTGGCTCACGCCTGTAATCCCAGCACTTTGGGAGGCTGAGGCAGGCGGATCACGAAGTCAGGAGATCGAGACCATCCTGGTTAACAAAGTGAAATGCTGTCTCTACTAAAAACACAAAAAATTAGGCAGGCATGGTGGTGGGCGCCTGTAGTCCCAGCCACTTGGGAGGCTGAGGCAGGAGAATGGCATGAACCTGGGAGGCGGAGCTTGCAGTGAGCTGAGATCGCGCCACTGCACTCCAGCCTGGGCGAAAGAGCGAGACTCCATCTCAAAAAACAAAAAAACAAAAACAAAAACAAAAAATCTGTTCAAGAACCAAGAACCAGAAAAAGTAAGCATTCTGAGGGTGAGTGTGGGTGTGAGGAGGGGACAGGGAGGAGATAAGCAGAGAACCATTTGTTTGCTGAGTCTCTGTATGTTCAGGGCACTGTGAAAGCGGTTTTCGAATCCCCCTAACGAGTCTGCGGGGTTGGCATTATGATCCCATTTTACAGAGAAAAGAAGTGAGGCCCAAAGAGGCGACCTGCCAAGTCCACAAACCTGGGACCACAGAGCTGGAGTTCTACTTTCTGTCAGACTCTAACACCAGTTTCACCCCCAAACTGCCTCTTGGGGACACAGGTGTGAAAGAGAAGAGAAAGAAAAGTCGAGGCTTAGGGAAGAGGTAAGAGCTGTCAGTGCTGGAAAAGAAAACACGTGGGGTCTTTTGCTAGCGCTGGGTCTCCTGGATCCTTGGATGACTTAATGCAGAGTTGAAAATGGCGGTAGCTCAGGTGAACGGCCCACAAGGGTGCCCTGGTTGGCAGCAGCCATGGGCTGGAGGGCTTTGGCGATGAGAACCACTTTTTTCTAATTAGTGTTGACAGGTCTTCCCTGCCTGTTTCCTTCAAGCTTCCCTCAGCGCCATCAGTCCTGGAAAGATGGTGTTTTCTTTGGAGGGGAGGATAGCAGGCCTGGCCTGGGCTGGGACCTGCCGCAGCTCCCAGGAAGGCTGAGTTCATTCGACATGGCAGCCCCGGAAGCCCAGGCCACAGAGGCCTCATTAGCAGCACTGCCAGGCTAAGTGACGCCAACAGGAAACTGGCTGCATAGAGGCACCGGCTATGGTGGTTGCAGCGTTTTAGGAGAGGAAGGAGGAGAACCGGATGGCGGGTACCTGACCTCATTTCCAACTCCCTATGGCTCTGGAAAGGCAACATCATCTTTCCCACCATCTCAGATGAGGAAGCTGAGATTTGGGGAGGCCACGCCCTTTTGCCTTCCAGTGACCACTCTGGAAGGGCCTTCCTCCCTCGGGCGTGTTTATGTGTCACAGCTTAATGCAGAGTTGACTTGATGCAGAGTTGAAAATGCTACAAGAAGGGAGACCCCATGGAGTGGAGGGCATTGTTGAAAGCCATTTGAAGCAATGGCATCGTGGGCAGGTGAGGTGGGAGGTATATTGGGGGGGGGTGGTCTTCTCACATGCCAGGTCACCACTGTGTGTCACAGTCTCACTGTATAGCTCACCTCGTGACTAGCGGGATCTCAGTATCAGATCTCTTCCAGAAGTGTGGGGGCCATCGCACATTACCGGATGCTGGAATTGAGTCGCTCTGTAAGCTGGCGCTGATGCAGTGGGCGTATCTCGGCTTTCATGCTGCGAAACTCGCCTCTGGAGATTCGCAGCCATTCTCCTGCCTCAGCGCCTCCCAGTAAGCTGAGGACTGCAGAGCCGATCCTGCAGCATTTAATTTTTGGCGAGATTTTAATAGAGGCCAGTTTCGCGGTGTTGGCCAGGATGATCTCAAATTCCTGACGCAAGTGATCCGCCCACCTCCCGACTTTACTCCCAGGAATGCTGGGGATGTCCCAGCGTGAGCTCTGCCAGCGGCCCAGCCAAGGAGTAACTGTTAAAGGCTCCAAAAGGAGGAGCAGGCAGCTCTAATCTCCAAGCTTCTTCCACCCACAGGAGAGGTCAACCTTGTCTCTCCACCAGATGCTACCTTTGTGGGGGACCAGGTCACCCACCTGACCCTCAAATGCCCATTTCCTGAGACCCCTATGAAGAGGCCACCTGTGGACATTCATAGCATCCTCCTGGCTGATGGGGAGCCATGGCAGGGAGACGACTCAACTGCGCAGAAGCTGCCTGGGCCCCTCACACCCCAGGCACGGGAAACCCAAGCGCACAGAAGGCCAATGTGGTATGCCCTAGTGGAAAATTCTGGGGGAAAATTCACAGCTTTCTCTTTCTTGGTAGAGAAAGGTCTGTGTTGAGGAATGTGACCTTCAGAGCTAGGTCTTGGTGCTCTTAAGATCAATCCATGGTTAGAAATAGCGGACCCTAAGGAATGGGGTCTCAAGCCCACTCTAGATATGCGTGGACATGCAGCAAAGGCTTTTCAAGGCTTCAAATACTGTCTGAGTCGGGAGCCACCTGTGTCACTGTGAGAAGATCAGGTGACCTGGCAGGTCAAGGGTGCTGTGATCCTCTGTCATTGCTCAGTCAACAAACATTCTTCACAAGCTCACTCCTTCACTTAGCATCCAAGAGGGACCTTGTTTTTTCCTTTTCAATCTTTTTAAACGTATTAGGTGATTGGGGCAGGGGTGGTGGTGCAGGATCTCGCTCTATCACCCAGGCTGGAGTGCCATGGTGCAGTCATAGCTCACTGCAGCCTCAAATTCTTGGGCTCAAAGGATCCTCCCACCTCAGCCTCCTGAGGAGCTGGGACCACAGGTGCATGCCACCACTCCTGGCTAATTGTTAAATTTTTTATAGAGACAGGGGTCCTACTATGTTGCCCAGGCTGGTCTCAAACTCCTGGGCTCAAGCGATCCTCCTGCCTCTACCTCCCAAAGTGCCGGGTTTACAGGCATGAGCCACCACACCCAGGCCCATCCTAGACTCTTGTTCCCCGACCAAAAGGGACACCCTCATTGAGAAAAATGGCAAATGCAAGATGAGAAGGGAAATATTCAAAGACTCAGAGAAAGCCTGATATAGACCCATTAGGACCCGATCAAGGTCTTCCATCCTCCACCAGATTAAGTATTTTTGTCATCTTAGAAAGAGCACCAATTTCTTCTTTTTCTACCTCCTTAAGTCTCCTGCAGCCCAGAGATGCTGCCTGCTGTCTTGGAATCTTTGTCTTCAAAATTAGAACAATTTCATATCCTTGATCTCATCTCTCCTTGGAACATACTTTTACAGGAGTTCGGGGCAGTATTTCTACCCTTTCATTAGGCATTTATTTTATTTATTTATTTATTTATTTATTTATTTATTTATTTATTTATTTTTAAGACAGTCTTGCTCTATCCCCAGGCTGGAGTGCAATGGCATGGTCTCAGCTTACTGCAACCTCTGCCCCCCCAGGATCGAGCAATTCTCCCGCCTCAGCCACCGGAGTAGCTGGGATCAGAGGCACCCGCCACCACGCCTAATTTTTGTATTTTTAGTAGAGACGGAGTTTCACCATGTTGGCCAGCTGGTCTCAAACTCATGACCTCAGGTGATCTGCCCGCCTTGGCCTCCTAAAGTGCCAGGATTACAGGCGTGAGCCACCGCGCCCAGGCCTATCCTAGACTCTTGTTCCCCAACCAAAAGGGACACCCTCATTGAGAAAAATGCCAAGTGCAAGATAAGAAGGGAAATATTCAAAGACTCAGAGAAAGTCTTATTTAGACCCATTAGGACCTGATCATGGTTTTCCATCCTCCACTGGATTAAATATTTTTGTCATCTTAGAAAGATTAGCAATTGCTTCTTTCTCTACCTCCTTAAGTCTCCTGCAGCCCAAAGATGCTGCCTGCCGTCTTGGCATCTTTGTTTTCAAAACCAGAACAGTTTTATATCCTTGGTCTCATCTCGCCTTGGAACATTCTTTTACAGGAGTTCGGGGCAGTACTTCTACCCCTTTATTAGGCATTAAAAAAAATTCTTTCTTCCTCGGGGCCCTCGTTTTCTGTAATAGCATATTGTTCATATGGCAGTGATCACAGCGAATCATTCCTGCTCACCCCACACCCTCTTCCCACATTGGGGATGGTGGGAAGGGTAAGATCACATGGATGGGTGTCCCGAATTTGGGCAGATCCGGTCATTGTGAGCTCATCTGGACGTGGGAACACCTGTAGGATGAGGAGCTGGGGCATGTGGCCTCGATGTCTCCCTGGGCCCCTTACTCTCCTTTCTCAGTAAATTGACATTTTCCAGCCTCAAAGTTAATTCCTGCTTCTGTTTGGGGGAGGTGAAGAGAACTGTTTCCATTTAGTCATCTCTGAACAATTGAAAATGCATGTTTCTCTCTTAACATCAGAGGCCTGGTTCTTTTTAAGGCCTAACGTCTTTGAAAATTCAGTTTCCTAACTTTGACCACTTTTTGTATGATGGCTATTGAAGAATGACAACTGGGACTTTGGAGATATTTTGCTAGTTTCTTTGTTAAACGCCAAACTAAATTTGTTTCTCCAGCCCCTAATCCCACTCTCACTCTTCCTCCCAGGGCTGCTGTGGTGTACTGCCCTGGGGAAGATATTCACACATAGTCTAACTGATGGCTCAAAGAATTGTGCAGCCACAGAACCACCCATATTCCTTATCTTAGCAAATAGTATCACCTCCTTACAGTTTCTAAAACAGCCGTCCCCCTTGCCCTCATCCCTCATAGTCAATCAACAACCCAGCTATGCTGATTCTACCTTTCGAGTATTTCATATATCCCTGGCATTATCCCATCTCCATCACAGCATCCTGGTCCAAGCTACCATCCTCCTTTTGCCTGGATACATACATTAGCTTCAAAACGAGATTCCCCATCAACTCTTGACTGTCCTATCAGTTCTCCACACTGAAGCTAGAGAGAACTTTTAGGATGCAAATCATCAGGCACCATGCCTGCTTAAAACCTTCTGTGGCTTTCTCTTCTCCTTAGGCCGAAGTCCAAACTTTCACCACGGCCAGCTGCAGAGTGATCTGGACCCCGACCATCTCTCTAGCTTGACCCACCCACTCTTTCCCATGATTTCTTGGCTCCAGCCACCCTGGACTATTCTGCGAGGTCCTGGTTCACTCTACATCAGGACCTTTGCACATCCTGCTCCCACTGTTCACTTGGTTTTGTCCCTGCTCAACCTCCAGGGTTCAGTTTACACATCATTTGCTCAGAGGAGCCGTCCCTGATCTCTAAGCTGACTTACACTCCTACACTTAGGATCCTGTAGCCCAGTCCCAAACCCAGCATTCTCAGTTATTTCTTCAACATCTACCTATCCCATCCTATTGTAAGCAATAAACAGGTCTGCAATTTATCACTGGAATCCCACTGGCAGCACACAGAGGGTGGTCAATTCATGTTTGCTGAGTAAAAGAACGAATGAAGGACCAGTGTTAGTTTCCCGCACTCACTTAGACACTAAGAGCCCTCTGTTGGTAAGATCTGGAAGGGCAGGCCGGGCACGGTGGCTCACACCTGTAATCCCAGGACTTTGGAAGGCTGAGGCAGGTGGATCACCTGAGGTCAGGAGTTTGAAACTAGTCTGGCCAACATGGTGAAACCCTGTCTCTACTAAAAATACAAAATTAGCCAGGCGTGGTGGTGGGCGCCTGTAATCCCAGATACTGAGGAGGCTGAGGCACGAGAATCATTTGAACCCGGGAGGCAGAGGTTGCAGTGAACTGAGATCGCGCCATTGCACTCCAGCCTGGGCAACAAGAACAAGACTCCTTCTCCAAAAAAAAAAGGTAAAAATCTGACCAAGGTATAGTTCCCTACCCTCAGGGGACTTTCCAAACCTCCTCAAGTCAATAACGTGGTTCTACAATTCAGATGGAGTTGACGTTGATGATCCTAGACCAAGCAAAAGTCCACGGCAGCTAGCACGCCAAGCTTATCAGAGTGAAGGACTGATGACAGGGTCAGACTCAAAGGTGCTCTGCTTCCTGCTGCTGGCGATGATGGACTTGGCTCCAGTCTCTGTGAATGGGCAGCAAAGGGAGGTCTAAAGGGCTGAGCCTTCAAATGGGCTCTTTGCCTAGTAATTAATTCACTCATTAACTCAAAAGCTTTTATGGAAAGTCAACTAGCTGTGAAGAATTCTGCAAGGCTCTCGGGAAGAGGTAGCTGCACACTGATCAAATGCAACCCAATGCGATGGTACTTTTTAAAATTTTGAATGAATTTCCGATGATTGAAAAATTGGGACATTTCACATGGTGCAAATCTCCAGCTTCCCTTGAAAAGCAAACCATTTGGCCATACAGGACTGCAACTGACTGGAACTGGTGGAAACTGCTTACTTTGGATGAGGCAAGCTCTCTCTTTTGAGTCATTACTCATAATCAGCTTCACTGGCCTACATTACCTGCCAGGTTTCCATGGGCATTGGAGTTGGTATTCTGTGAGCTCTAGGATTATTGACAGGTCCATAAGAAACTGCTGTTATTCTTGAGGATCTAATAGCAAATGCTCAAACTGTGCCCTCACTCCAGGGGGTTCACAAGAAAAATAGGGAAGGCTGGGAGACCTTGGAGAGTGGAAGTGGAGACCACTTGAAATCTTATGTCTGTTTAAATCTTGTTTGTCTTGCATTTGACTGCAGGGATTCAGTCTTAGGCAACGCGTCCTAAGGCAGCATTGATTTAACCACAAGGTCTTGATACTTAAACTCTTCAAGCCTCTGTTTCCACACGCATCAAATGAAGGTAATTCTACCTTCCCAGGCAACGTCACAGAGTTGTTACAAAATTATATTGATCTTGGCACATGAGATGCCTGGCTCACAAGAAGTGTTCCACGAATATCAGTCTTATTAGTATTTTCACAAATTCATTTATAACAAATAACTATAGTCTCAAAATAGTCATATAGAGTCCTCTTTCCCAGGTCTTTTTTCTATCTGTATTGTTTTATTCTGATTATAATAGAAATCTAATAACAACTTTTACAAAATGCTCTCAGATGGGGGCCGGGCATGAGGTGGCTAGCACGCCTGTAATCCCAGCACTTTGGGTAACCAGAGGCAGGTGGATCACAGGAGTCCAGAGATCAAGACCATCCTGGCTAACATAGGTGGGGAAACCCCTGTCTCACTTAAAAAAAAATATATATACTATATAAAATTAGCCAGAAGTGGTGGTGCAGAGCCTGTAGTCCCAGCCCTGGGAGGGCTGGGCAGGAGAATGAGCCGGGAGGCAGGAAGCTTACAGTGAGCCAAGATCCTGCCACTGCACCAGCCTGGAGTGACAGAGCAAGACTCTGTCTAAAAAAAGCTCAGATGAAGAAATTCATACGATAGCGAGAGCTGATCTTGGAGTTTCTAATTGTGCTCTCTGGTCATTAAGAAATATGTAAATCTCGACGGTGACATACACATGCATTAAGACCAAATCAAAGCTAAAACTCGTAGCTGTTCCTTTTGTGCCTGAACCTGGCCCTTAGGTTGAATAAAGGGCTTGGAAAGGAAAATTGAACTTTGCAGGCACCTCAGTAATATTCTCTGGAATGGAAATGACATTTATTTTCCCCTCTGCAGCCCTGTATTCCACATTCTGGCAGCTCAAGGTCCTCTTTTCACATGGTCACCCTCAGACATCAATTGTTAAGGCTTTTTCAATGTCAGCCAAGTGGTGCCTGCTCCTGTCATCCAGTCTCCACTGAGCCCTCCCATGGCTGCAGGCCACAGGGACCAAACTAAGAAAGGTCTGTGGATAGGACACTCACCCACATCAGATTCATCTATAGAGGTCTTTCCTATGGTGTCTGACTGCTCGAAGACACTCTTCCAAGCTGGCTTCCCAGGAGGAACAGGCTTCCAAGTCCAGCTCTTTGACCTAGGGATAGTATTTTGGCTTTGCACTGAGTCAAAATACTTTTATTGAGTTCTTCCAATGTGGAAAGCACCCATTTTTCAGACTTTGCCCATCAGCTAAATAAAATCCCCTGGGAAAAAAAGGCTTGGTGCATTCTTGCCCCATGGGATTCAAAGTTATCTCTTTTCAGCTTCTCTGGTTCTCTTGGTATTGGCCTTACAGATAAAGCTGCCATGGCCCGTTGTTCTGCAGCTGTGGATTTGCAGGGGAGTCCCTCCCACTCTCAGCCTTCAGCTCAGGTGAAAAACAGCACAGGCTCCAATAAATGGTGAGAATTTTCAACTGTGAGGCGATAAGAAGGTTGCTATTGTTAGGCAAATCACTCTGAGTCCTCCTTAATCCTAACCTTCCCCACAGTAACTAGCCCAGTAGAAATGCTTACAGGATGTTTAACCCTTAACCAACCTCAATCACCACGGTCTGTAAAATCAAAAGGAAAACACAGAAAGTGCACCCATTCGCTGCTGACCAGGATCTATAATTCCTTCTCAGCTAAGATTCAGCACCAGGGCAGAGATCTTCAGAGAAGCCTTCTCTGACATCCATCTCGTCCCACTCCCCGCCATTGATGTGGTCCCTCCAGCCCTTATTTTCCCCTAGACCACATATATTTCTCCACTGTAGCTCCAAAAGCTTGAACGATAGCTAAAGTGCACTGAATGTTTATTGTATGTGAACGCATGGGAGAGACACTTGAGGATACCATCTCACAGAGTCCTCCCAGTGATTCTAAGAGGAGCCAGAGGTTATCTCCAGTTTATGATGAAGAGACTGAAGTTCAGAGTGGTTAGTGGCAACAGCGCACTACACTGCCTCCCATCGTGGGATAAATGTTTGCACATGCCGATGCCACTGGACTGTGAGCTCCAACAGGGGGAGGACTGGCCCTCAGCATCTTGGTCTTCCCACACACTACCCAGTGCATACCAGATGCTCGGTTAACATGTGGAACCAAGCCAGCTCCCCAAGGCCCCTCTCTGTGATCTGGGGCACCAGGCAATATGTTTTTATTATATGCGCTGTAATATACTAGGATTACCATATTTTTCTTTCTTTTCTCTTCCTGCAGTGTGCCAGCCGGCATCTCTTCCCTGGCTTCCAGGCACTGAACTCTGTTTTCTGCAAATACTGGTGGCTTTGCCTGAGGCCTTTTCCCAGCCTCTGGGGCAGCTCAGTCAGTGTTCAGGGCATGTGGGATGCCAAATGGTCTTACCATTATGGTGCAATTGGGAGCTGGCTTCCAGCTGCCAGCATCCATGTCCACTCAGGCAGCCCGGGAGCTGTGACTAGGGAGTTGGCTGGTGAAGACCCCAGCTCCCTTGCCCCTCAACTGGAAAACCTCCAGATATACCCGTGTCCTGTAGTTTCTGGAGCTCCCACAGGACTGGCTCCAGTTGTCCACGGTGGCAGCTCGCTCTCATATGTCCCCTTACTGTCTGTTTTCCTCTCCTGTCTCACTATCCTATTCACCTACTGGAGTTTCATGGGCGTCACCTCCTCAAAACATGCATGTGCCCTTGAATCCTCATCTCAAGGTTGGCTTTTGTGGGCACCTGACTGACACAACACGGACACACCCTGCGACAGATGCCAGTGGCTGGCAGTGCTGGCGCTGATTTGCTTCAGCACAGACGGGCCTCTGGTGTGAGTGTCATCAGCGGGTCACCCAGATCGCCTGCTGCCTGAGCACAATGGATCGCCAGCTCAGTTGCCTCCTTTCTGTGACCACTCCTGTGTTCCACCAAGACCACAGTTCTCCTGGGTTGTTCCTGACAAAAATGATGAGTGCAGTCCATTCCTCTAACAGGTGACTGTGGCTTGAGGACTCCCCATCAGCCTGGCTGAGGCATTCTCTGAGCTGCGCTGAGATCTGGGGCTCTTTCTACCAACACTCCTTCCTTCCCCTTCTCTATTCTCAGGCACCAGCCCCACATCCGAGCTGAAGGCTCTCCCTGTCTCTCCTATGTCCTTTGCAGGCATTTCTCCCAATACATCTTTTGCACACCAAATTCCACCTTAGCTGCTTCTCAGATCGTCCACACTAACACAGTTCAAGTGAAATGTCACCTCTGAGGGCCAGTAAGTTCTAGATCTGGAAGACAAGGACCATATCCCAGACTGGGCTATACCTTCCCCAGAGTGAGACAACCCAAGAGGCCCTGGCTGCTGGACCAGCTGATGGCCCTAACAACAACTCTTTCTTACTTCTCTGAAGGCTCTGAGGGCCAACGAGAATGGCTTCTATTTCATCTACAGCAGTGGTTTGCAACTGAGGGTGACCTTGTCTCCAAGGAGGTACTTGGCAATGTCTGAAGACATTTTTGATTGTCATATTATGGGAAAGATGACACTGGCATCTAGTGGGTAGAGGCCAGGCATGCTGTTGAGCACCCTACCATGCATAGGACAGCCCCCACAACCATGAATGATCCAGCCCCAAATACCAACAGTGCTCTGGCCGATGAGCCCGGCATCGTGGAGAGAGAAGCACTAGTCTTGGAGCCTGGAGGAGGAGGTCAAACTTGTATTTAAAGAACAGATGAGCCAATTTAGAAAAGGGTTCCAAGCCTGGCTCTGCTACTCACAATAGCCGTAGGCAATATGTGACTTCTCTGAATCTCATTTCCTTACCTATAAAATAAGAACGATAACATCCAGTATGCAGCATTGTTGTGGGGACTGAAGACCATAGCCCAGAGAAAGCACCCAGGGTTTTACTGGCACAGGATAGGCACTCATGAAACTAGAATCCTTCCCTCTGGCCTCTGCCTATTTCTCTACCCAGCCTGGTGCCAGAGCAAGTCCAGATCTGGTCTCTGAAGGTGACTGTCCTCAAGGATGGTGACACCTTTCTTACAGCCCTCCTATCCTGCACTCATTCAGTTCCCTCCCTCCAACTCTTCATTTCTTCATCCATTTGTTCTACTAAGGTTTACTGAGTGCCTGTTATGAGCTCCAGGCATTTAAGACACATGGGTCAACAAAACAGGCAACCATATCTACCTGTTAGAAAAGACTTGTTAAAAAGCTTATGTTCTATGGGGGGCAGGGGAGTGGCGGATAACAAAGAATGTGATGAATAAATCAGTAAATCATATATTATGTTAGAAGGTTGGCAAAAAGAGGAACAAGGGACAGGGAAGGAATACCCACGTTGTGGAGAGTGTACAGGATTGGGGATGGGAGTGGTTTGTAATTTTAAATAGGGTGACCAGGAGAAGGCTTATTGGGAAGGGGACAGTTGGGCCAAGACCTGAAGAAGGAAGGATTCAGCTATGGGGGCTTCTGAAGGGAGGTTGCCCGAAGCAGAATGCACAGCCCATGCAAAGGCCCAAGGTCCCAGACCTCAGTGGCCCGGGAATGTGGATTCTACTCTCCCGAAGGTCTTTCCCAGGAGGCCCACCTACCAAATTGTAAATGAAAACCATCACTTGGTGACTTCTTTTGATGTATTTGACCCGCAAGAAGGTAAACAAGTACATTAATTTAAAACAAGTGTCAAGCGGGGTGCGGTGGCTCTCGCCTGTAATCTCAGCACTTTGGGAGGCCGAGGTGGGTGGATCACTTGAGGTCAGGAGTTGGAGACCATCCTGGCCAACATGTTGAAACCCTGTTTCTACTAAAATACAAAAATTAGCCGGGTGTGGTGGCACACAACTGTAATCCCAGTTACTTGGGAGGCTGAGGCAGGAGAATCGCTTGAACCCGGGAGGCGGAAGTTGCAGAGAGCCAAGATTGCGCCATTGCACTGCAGCCTGGGCAACAGAGCAAGACTCCATCTCAAATAAAAAATAAAATAAAATAAAACAAGTGTCAATATCTACATCCCATTTCCCCCTTAGGCAAAGGATCATAATTGGAGGATATCCGTTCCCACTCCAAAGGAAAAGGCCAGTTGTCCATTTATACTTGTTCATTAGCCTGATTCCTGCCTTGAGTAATTATGGAGGATTAAAGCATCATTCCGTGCTTGCTGCAATTGAAATCAGGCCCCAGAAAAACAATGCCTTTGTGTGAAACTCCGAGGGGAGGCGGGGGCGGCAATGCAAGGCTCTAATTCTATTCTCTCCTACGGTGTAGCCGGGCACAAATGTTAGTAGGGGGCATTGATTTAGATGCTCACTTTACCCGCAGAGGCCCTGGCCGGTCAAGAACACAGGTGAGTGGGATCCTGGAGGACATTCTAACCCAGCCAAAGTGGGATGCTTGCATCCAAAACCATACACACAGTGAAAGAGGAATTCCTTGCAAGCATCTGGTCTCTGGGCTTGCCTGAGATGGAAACAGCTCCTTAACTAGTTGCTGTAGGGTACGACTGTGGCCATTCACATGAGTCCTGCCTTCAGCATGCAGAACGGTCCCTCTCCCGTTCCTAATGGCAGCTTTTGCCTGCCGTTGGCCTACTGGCATGACTACTGTATTGGCCACACAATACCTACCACTTTGCTTATTAGAGCTACTCAACAGCCATCCTAAGATCAAGATTCAGTGTCACACCAGGATGGGGAGAAAGTCCATTGAAAGTTCACAGACTGCCAAGTTATGAATGTCTTTATTTAAATGAAGCATTACAGAAATGTCACCGGATGAGTGTTTAAAAGTTCACTAAAGACTTGTTACAAATAAGTTAAATAAAGGCACCTATCTCAATAACCCGTAGAAGTAGGTATTATCATTATTATTGTTGCCATCAGCACTGAACAAAGTTTAAGTTCCCAGTGCCGAGGCCAAGGCCTGCCTCCATCTGGCCCATGGCCCCTGTGGGGTGAACCCACCTGAACTTAGCTTCTCTTCTTCTTTCTTAATGCCACCATGCCAGGAAGGTCCCACCACCTGCTACCTGAAGCCCTAGAACAAGCTCCAACTTGGGCTTCTGGCTACCACCTTCCTCCCTCATGGCTACTGCCAGACATCATCCCTGGGGTCAAACTCTCAACACTCCCTGGCCAGGATGTGGCTCACATCCCTTGGCATAGCATTCAAAGCCCTTCCGCATCGAATGGCAGCCATGTCTCTGACCACCTCTCAAAGTCCCTTGGCCCTCTGGCAATGTCAGCTGTTCAAGAATCACTGCCCTCAAGTATGACGCAATAAAAGGAGCGGTTACCAAAGCACTTCTGGAACCACTGTCATCCTGAGGACACAGAGCCTGCTTTGCCAAGCAGGTCACAGGTGTCCTTATGAAAAGCATCATATGCCTTGGAGCCAAGGAACCCAGGGAAGAATAGGTTTGCCTTGCTGCAGGGTCATGTCACACGGAGGATGCATCTGTTGCAGCCAGAGTTGGCGTATTACGATTTCTGCTTCCTTTTTGAAGCTAAGTAGAAAAAAAAAAAAAACTCTGCCACCCAGATGTTAAGTAACTACTAAATCCCTCTTTAATTAACTGGGTAATCTCAGTGCCACGTTCAGACAGCACCTTCCTCTTGGTGTTTTTAGCCTTGAAAATGGAGGTCTGCAGTCTTAGGCTTGGAACTGAGAAAAGAAAAGTGAGGGTTTGCTCAGGCAAATCCCCCTGTGAGATGTTCCGTTTAACTGCATAATTGACAGGGAAGGAGAAGAAAGGAAGATTATTTAGGGTTTTGTAGGTTTGCTTTACAACCGAGATAATCACTTGAAATTCTAATGCTTTCCATCATTCAAAAACTCTTCTTACAGAAAAGAGCGGTTGGGGGCAGTGGGGCGGGGGGATCCCCAGAGACCATTTAATCAACAAACATTCATTGTGTACCTACTAGGTGCTGGGTCCTGTGCTACGGGCTGAGGATGCTGCTGATGAATGCTGAATCAGTGTTGAAACTTGTTTTCCAAAAGGGTGGGCAGAACCCAAACAGGTGACTAGGGGAATAAATTAATGACTGAGGTGATAGAGAACAGAGGGACTTGGGGGAGGGGACATAGCAGATCTGCAGGCTCTTGAATGTCTCTTTGAAGAGGTGGGATTTGGCATTTGAACTGACACTTGAGTGATGAGCAGGAGCCAGCAAGGCAGGGGGCTCCAGGAAGAGACTCCTGGACCCAGATAGAGGGAACAGTAGGCATAGACCTAGCCTGATGCAGGAATGTGCTGGTATTCTCCAGCCAGTGTGGCAGGAGCAAATGACTGGGGAGAAGGGTGGGTCAGGATGAGGCTGCTGGCTGGTGAGGGAGGCAAGGTCCTCCCCATTCAGTTGTTTTGTAGACCAGGGTCCACCAAATTACGGTCTGTGGGCCAAATCTGGCCCACTGCCTGTCTTTATGAATAAAGTTTTATTGGAAAACAGCCATGTCCATTTGTTTTCATATTGTCTATGACTGCCTCAGCACTAGAAGGGCAGAGGCTTCAGCTGCTATAAAGACTGTCAGGTCCACAAACTGTAATGTATTTACTATCTGGCCCTTTAGAGAAAAAGTTTGCTAAGCCCCATTGGTAGGAAGTTTGGGTTTTATTTTATTTGTAGAGAGAAGGTCTTGCTATGTTGTTCAAGCTGGGCTCAAACTCCTGGGCTCAAGCAATCCTCCCACTTTGGCCTCCCAAAATGCTGGGATTACAGGCATAAGCTACCACATGTGGCCTGAATTTTATATCTATGTGCAATCAAGTAGCCACTAGAGGGTCTTACACATTTGATTGATATGTTTTAAAAGACTACTCTGGCTGCTGTGTGGAGAAAAATTTGGAAGGGGCAGGAGGGGACCAAGGAGAGAGAGGAGGCTGCTGGATTGTCCCAAGTCCTGTCACCACATTGCAGCCCAAGCATGTTCAATCTGGGCCAGTGAGTGCCGAGTTGCTGCTATGTGTTAGTCATTGTGCAAAGTACCTCCTTAGACCTTATTTTATCATCACAATCTTAAAAGAGATAATGCATTTCAACCATTTAATTCTATGCCTGGCACATTGAAGTGCTGAATAAAAGTTAATGAAACAATTTGTAAGACATTGGCAAGGAGCACCCACCAGTCTACTATCTTGGGAGGGTTTCTCAGAAGCAGAGCCTGAGATGAGGATTTGGGCCCAAGTGATGTTTTAAGGAAGTCTTCCAGTAATGGGGGTGAGAAGAAGGTCAGGGAAGGAAGGGAAGCCAAGTGAGCATTGGTTGGTTTCAGGCAAAGTTGTGCCTGGGGGAACCTCAGCCTGAACCAACTTGGAGTGTAAGTTACACCCACCTGGAATGTAAGTTTCACCTCAGGGTGCGTCCTGAGGTGAGGCAAGGGAGCTCTGCTTTTCATACTCACAGAGGGTCAGTCACAGGAGGAGGGCTGCCCTGAGGGGACATTAATTCCCAGGTACTTAAGTTCTAGGAGGCCCAGAGGCCAAGAGAGAGTCTTGGAGGAGGAGCCACAATGCAGGGTGTTAAAAGCAGAAGCACACCAAGGCAGGCAAGGGTGGTGCACCAGAAAAGGCTTGAAGGGATCTAAGAGGAGCTGGATGGTATTGTCTGCTACACATACCCATTGTTCAGATAAGGAAACTGAGGCTCATGGACACTGACCTGCTCTCCAATGGCAGTTGGGATCCCAATCCCAGTCTGACTCCAGATCGCATCCTCTGCTCTTTCCCAGCAAACCCCTCCTTCCTCCTTCCAGTGGTCATGAAATATTAAAGCCCTCTGATGCTTCCTACGGCATGAAATAATCCTGCAGGTATGCTGGCCACACTCTCTTGCAGATTGTCTTTTAGTGCCTATAATTGCTTAATCAAAAACAAATGAGGGTTATAAAAATTGGGAGTGTTCAACGTCCTCTGAATAGTCAAGGAAGGTTATCAAAATACCAAAATTTGCACAAATATAGCTGCTTTTATAGAGCCTCTCTAACAGCAGACTGTAAAACAGTCCTCTCCAACAGGGGGTGGGAGATAAAGAATTTCTTCTTCCAACAGTAATAAATCAAACAACCCTCCGTGGACAGTGGAAATTGATTTTTCTCACTCTTCACATAGCCACGGCACTACCAAAGCCATGGTGCGATGCTCTCACGGTGACAAGCTTCAACTTGGCCACATCAATTATCAAAACAAGAAATGTCAGGCCTTGGCACAGCCAGGCTGAGATAGGAACTCGAGCTCCTGCTGTGGCTGCCCTGTGTGTGCCCCTCCCCCACGGCTTTGTATTTAAAGTCTAACAAGATTCAACTAGGCCAAAGCCCAAAGTCAATCTCCAAGAGAATCCTCCCTCCCTTCTTAAAATCCCCTTCATTGTCCAGGGTAGCTTAGGACTAATTCCTGGTCCAGGTGAACTGGTGGCATAAAGTTTGCCTCCCTCTCTCTTCCTCTCTCTCCAGCTCTCTCTTACTTTCATGCTTTCTCTTTCATTTTTTTTTTTTTTTTCTGGATTCAAATGACCCAGCTCAAGAAAGATTTTCAGACCCAGAAGAGTAACTCATGCGAAGCTGGACCTTTTCATCATCTGAAAGGCAAAGCAGGCCCTCAGCATCTCCATCTCCCCAGAGGTTCTAATCTCTCTGACTGCTTCCCAACCTATCCCAAGAATGGAGGCACAAGCACTGTGAGAGCAGAGATGTCAAAAAGCACATTCAACACCCCAAGCTCATCTAAGCTTCTACCCGCGTCACATCAGCTAATATCCCACTGGCCAAGGCAAGTCACAAGGCTAAAGTCAAGAGAGGGCATTGTGGTGGCTCATGCCTGCAATCCCAGCACTTTGGAGGACCAAGGTGGGAGGATTGCTTACGCCCAGGAGTTAAAAACCTGCCCGGGCAACATAGTGAAACCCTCATCTCTTAAAAAAAAAAAAAAAAAATTTAAAAATTAGCCGGTCCTGGTGCCACATGCCTGTAATCCCAGCTACTACAGAGGCTGAGGTAGACGGATTGCTTGAGCTCAGGAGGTTGATAGCAGCCTGGGCAACATGGCAAGACCCCAACTCTATAAATAAATAAATAAATAAAAGTTGGGTGTGGTGCTGTGTGCCTGTAGTCTCAGCTACTCAGGAGGCTGAGGTGGGAGGATCGCTTGAGCCCAGGAGGTTGAGGCTGCAGTGAGGTATAATGGCACCATTACACTCCAGCCAGGGTGACAAAGCAAGAGCCTGTCAAGGAAGGGAGGAAGGAAGGAAGGAAGGAAGGAAGGGAGGAAGGGGGGAAGGAAAGAGAGAGAAACAAAACAAAACAAAAAACAAAGACAGAAACAAACAAGAGGCAGTGAAGTCCACTCCATCTACCTGTGTTGTGGCTATGGCAACAGCATGGATGCAAAATGCCACTTCAGGGTTCGTGGACTTGGGATTCAGCCTGCCACACATCCCAGTCAATGCAATGGGGTAACTGTTAACCAAAACTTGTTCCTCCCTCTCTCCTTCCTCCCTCCCTTCTCTTCCTTCAGTCTTCTTAAACAGAAAGCAAATAGTGGCGACAGGTTATATAAACAATTAGACAGGTTATATAAACAATTAGAACAATTGTTTTCTTAAAAAAAAATTTTTTTTAAGTGATGAGGGTTTCACTATGTTGCCCAGGCAGGTCTTTAACCCTGGGCTTAAGCAATCCTCCCACCTCGGCCCCCCAAAGTGCTGGGATTACAGGCATGAGCCACCACAATGCCCTGTCTTGACTTTAGCTTTGTGACTTGCCTTGGCCAATGGGATACTAGCTGATGTGACGCGGGCAGATGCTTGGATGAGCTTGGGTGTTGTGTGTGCCTTTTGACATCTCTGCTCTCACAATGCTTGTGCCTCCATTCTTGGGATAGGTTGGGATAGGCTGGACAATCAGGAAAATGAATTATTAACCCATACCCCAGATGTAGAAGGTGCTCCCACGAGAAGGCATCGAAAGAGATCCTTGGGTCCCTAGGAGAGATCTTGATTTCCCACCACATGACCTCACAGGTTTGGCTATTGATTTTAGCCAAACGATTTTCCTAAAAAGCAATAGTTTTGATTCCTGGACTCTCCTCCATATCATAAAAGTACAACCAGTGTCTAATGTTTGCATAACACTTCATTACACACTCTCCATAAAGTGTATCTGTTTTTCCCCATAAAACTCTAGGAGGTAGTTGCTACTGTTGCCATTTTACTGATAAGGAAACTGAAGCTCAGAAGGGTTGACTAAATTGCCCAAGGTCACAGAGCTAGTATGTGGAAGAGCTGGGACTTGAACCAACCCAGTCCTTAGATTGTAATTCCTTTGTTCTTTCCAGTACATTCCAATCTTTCCTTCCGGTTTCAGTAGCCAGCTGTCTTTCTTCAGCCATTGCTCAGAAATGAGACACTAAAGAGAAAGCAGGAACAGGCAGGTGTTGAGAACTATGGGCTGAGCTGATGCATAATTCTTTGTCCCACATAGTGCTAGAGTACACTTTGTGAACACTGAAAAAATACCATATATTGTAACTATTAATTTCCTGTGGACACTTGGGAGCAGAAGAACAAGGCTAGGTGATGTTTAAGTTGTAAGTCATCCAGAGCAGAATCACTGGCCTTGAAATCCTTTCTCTGCAAACTTCTGAGCTCGGATGCTGAACTTTCACAACCCTGTGGCAGACAAACGAGGTGTGACAATGTGTGACAATTTCTCCCTCTTGCTGCAGAAGATCTGAAACTTGAATGCACAAATTAAAAGGTAAAGGGACACTTAATCAAAAATGTCCACAAAATGACAAGCCTCTCCCTTACCTTCTGCTGGCAGAAATACAAAAGGTTTTGTTCTGTTGCTTTTTTTTTTTCTTCTCTTTCCAGCATTGAAATGTGGCCAAGCCAGTTATGATAAAGAGATTAATTGTTCTTCTTTCAACAAACTCCTTAGTAAGAAGACATTCGAAACCTACAAGTTCCCTTCTTTATATTCACAATGCCTGGACCTGGGGAAGTTGAAGAGATGAAGTTAGGCTGCTCTGATTTCATTTCAGACCCTAGTGGTGTCTGAGGCTGCCTTACAAACAGTGCTACACCCAATGAAACAGGCTCTATTTCCACAGTGTATCCACTACTGAATTTTACTGCAGGATATTTCAATGAGAAATACATTGATAAGGAAGGCACTTATGGGGCAATTTCCTGATCTGATACTTTGTCAGTGGCACCAGTAACGGCCACTTCCACCACCTGCTCATCCCCACAGATGTGCTGGAGTGACAATCACATTTGCAGGGACTCCTGGTACCAGACAAACACCATGTTTGCAGGGGGGCTGACAGAAGACTAGAGCGGGCTTTCCAGACCTCTTGCCGGGGCTTGCTTGTCTCAGAGTAAGGAATCCATTAGACGGAAGGAAATCAACGCAAGTCAAAGATGGAGGATGAATACACAGGCTTAACTGATGAGCCAGTGGGCTCTGCTGAGAGCAGGATGTCCGCTCAGATGCTGAAGACCATGGCTTTGGTGTCAGAAATACCTGGGCCAGCTGGTTTCTATCACTGAGCCACACCACGAGCTTTGCCAGGGCTTGTGATGGGCTTGTGATAAGGAACAAAGCCATGGCAACTAGCAGAAGGCAGGAAGTACCGTGTCTGCAGAGGCTAATTCTCCTCCACGCCTCTTCTCCTCCCCGGCAGTGGACAGGGCCTCTCAAGTTTGTGGAGAGTCCTTGGTACGATTCTAGACACAGGTCAGCTCTGTGGCCAACTTCCTTTGCAGCCTGTGGGGCGTCTGGGAGCCTTCAAGGCATCTGCTTCCAGTCAAGAGGTGGCTTTGTGTGCCTGCTAATTCTCCAGGTTTCTCCTAACTGGGTGAATTCCCCGGAACGTTCACTCCACTTGGCCAGGGCTTTTCTTCCCACTCTTAATTGGAGGCTAAATGCCGTTTGAGTGATCATTAAAGCACCATTCCAAGAGGGACCCCGTGGAGCCCTGGGCACAGAGGGTGTCCAGTTCAGGAAGGGGCTGCTCTCCACACTGAGCCCCTGCAAAGTGGCAAATGACCAGGAAACAGTCAGCGATTATGCAAATCCAGAGCCTGCATCTCATTTTCTTTGCCACTTGTGGGAATCAGCTCTGAGATCGCCCTCATAATGAATGTTAGTTACTTCTGGAGATCATAACTTCCTAGGAGCACTGTTCGCCTTTAAAAAAAATCTTTAAAATCCTTTAAAAAAAAATCTACAACTACATGACCTATAGGTTGACTTTTAAGATTTATCTATTTTTTGCAGTAAAGCTTTCATAGACATTTCCCCACCAGAGTTAGGATTGTACCTGATATAAAAATCCTCTGGGGTGGAGTGGGGTCAGGGGCAGCGAGGGGCAGGGAGGGAGGTGAAAGGGAATTTAGGGACAAGCATGGCAATAGTACCTTGCAAGCCCTGTTTTTTGTTTGTTTGTTTTCAAGACAGGGTCTTACTCCGTTGCCCAGGCTGGAGTGCAATTGCAAAGTCTTGGCATGCTGCAACCTCTGCCTCCTGAGCTCAAGCAATTTTCCCACCTCAACCTCCCGAGTAGCTGGAACTACAGACACACGCTGCCACACCTGGCTAATTATTTTATATTTTTAGTAGAGATGGGGTTTCACCATGTTGCCCAGGGTGGTCTCAAACTCCTGGGCTCAAGCAATCCTTCAGTCTTGGCCTCCCACAGTGCTGGGATTACAGATGTGAGCCACTGGACCCGGCCTTGCAAGCCTTGTTTAACTTAATTTTTTCAACCTGGAAAATCCATGTCTTTGTTCTCATTTTATAAATGGGGGACAGGCAGAGATTCAGCAAGGTTAAGTCACCTGAATAAGGTCACACAGCTGGCAAGTGGTGGAGCTGGGCTTCCAGTGAGCATCTAGCAGGCTCCAAAGCCCATTCCCTTCCCCCTCAGCACATTTTTCTCTCCCTCTCCTTGCATGAGAACACATTTTCCCACGTTCGGAAGCATGAATTTCAGCCACAAACCTCATCCGCCAATGTGACTATAAAAAAATCTGGATTAATGAATTTGATTTTTTTTTTTTTTTAGACCGAGTCTCCCTCTTTCTCCTAGGCTGGAGTGCAATGGTGCAATCTTGGCTCACTGCAATGTCTCCCTCTCAAGTGCAAATGATCCTCTTGCCTCAGCCTCCCCAGTAGCTGGGATTATAGGCACCCACCACCATGCGCAACTAATTTTTGTATTTTTGGTAGAGACAGGGTTTCTCCATGTTGACCAGGCTGGTCCTGAACTTCTGACCTCAGGTGATCCACCCACCTCAGCCTCCTAAAATGCTGAGATTACAGGTGTGAGCTACCTCACCCGGTCCATGGATTTGAATTCTGTAGATCTATTCAACGCACAAAGTTTAAAGGCTGTGTTTTATATCCAATTATGTGCAACACAATCCCTCCACTGGCCTCCCCACTATATCCCACATAAATCATTGTCTTTCTCCCATAGCACCCTGGGCAGAAAGCCCGGGGTGGGCCCTGCAGCTGTCCACCCCAACCCACCCAACTCTTAGCACTCAGATCAGGGGTCTCTGCCAAGAATTCCTCCCCGTGGCTGGAGCCCACATGGATCTCCCTCTCTGAAATGTACACAGCCTATGTCGATTAGTCACAGGCTGGTTAGGGAAAGAACCTCCAAGTCCTAGCCAAGTGTCCCATAGAGGAAGCTCTGGTCACCCACATTTTGGGCCACCTCTTCCCCTTCACTCAGTCCTGTTCAGGAAAAGGAGGAGGAGGACATAGCAAGAAGGTGCTATCTTGGAAGCAGAGAGCAGCCTCACCAAACACTGAATCTGCTGGAGTCTTGATCTTGGACTTCCCAGCCTCCAGAGCCACAGGAGAAGGACGCAGGCCTGCTCGCCCATTAGGCATATGCATTCTAGTGTGTTCCCTCCCTAGAGGTGAGTGTTGGGAAAGATGTAGCCTCTGTGGATGGAGGGCTGGGGGCCTGCAGTCCTTCAGCTCTACCTGCCCCTGGGGTGAAGAATTCGCCCCAAACTGTTTGTTTCCATTCAGTTCAATTGATAATGATTGCGATCTCCATTTTTCTCCTGTGATTTATTTTATTTTATTATTATTTTTTAAAATTATTTATTTATTTATTTATTTATTTATTTATTTATTATTATACTTTAAGTTCTAGGGTACATGTGTAAAATTTTAATTAAAAAAATAAATAGGGGTGGGGTCTCACTATGTTGCCCATTCTGGTCTCAAACTCCTGGGCTCAAGCAGTATGCAAACCTCAGCCTCCCAAAGCGTTGGGATTATAGGGGTGAGCCCAATGTGCCCAGCCTCTCTCATGTTTTAAATTCTCAGCTGAAACCAAACTGGGAATGGAAGGAAGCATCCTCCCCAGATAAAACCCCACCAGTGTCACCTTGTGGTATTTGTCACTGTCTCATTTGTAAACCTAGTTTCTCCTCATAAACAGGAGGTGCTCACTAAAGAACTTATTTATATAACCAAATACTGTCTGCTTCCTGAAAACCTATTGAAATAAAAAATGAATTAAAAAATAGTAAACTAAAAAAATAAACAGGAGGCACTCAATACATGCTCGTTGCATGAAGGCACGCTTCCTGGAGCTCCCTCAGTGCCCTCCAGTGATGGATCCTCTCAGTAAACAGTCGGCAATTGACCTCAACCATGATTTGCTGACCTCTGAGCTGTGACCACTGTATAAATTAAAAGCATTGATATCACTAACACACTCTTCGGTATTTGGCAACATCTTCCACAAAGTGCATTGAGATAAAATGATCCTTTGTGGTCCATCCTCAATGCCAAGCTCTCTAGTTACCTCTGAGTCGTCCAAATGCACAGCTGGGCTGCACTGAAACTGATCAGAGTGTGTCTCCAATGGTAGCTGGTATTTGTTTTGTTAGATTTGAACAGACAGTGGTGTGGGTTTGGAAAGAGAGTGGGCCTTAAGATTAACAAAACTGTGTTGGTTTTGGCTCTTGCTATGGTCTAAATGTGTCCCCCCCACCCCATCAAATTCCTACGTTGAAACTTAATTGCCAGTGTGATAGTATTAAGAGTAGGCCTTTAGGAAGTGATTCAGTCATGAGGGGTCTGCCCTCATGAATGCCTCATGAATAGGATTAGTACCCTTATGAAAGGGCTTGAGGGAACTAACTAGGCTCTTTTTGTCCCTCCACCATGCGAGGACATAGCAAGAAGGCGCTATCTTGGAAGTAGAGAGCAGCCTCACCAGATGTTGAATCTGCTGGTGTCTTGATCTTGGACTTCCCAGCCTCCAGAGCTATGAGAAATAAATTTCCATTATTTCTAAATTGCCCAGTCTCAGGTATTTGGTTTTGCAGCACAAATGGATGAAGACAGCTCTGCCCTTCACTTAAACAAGTCAGTTCCCTCTTGGGGCCTGTTTCATTATGTGCAGGAGGAAAGAATGGCATTAGATGGATCAGGGAAGGCATATGGGCATCATCTCACAGACCCGTCTGCTATAGTTTGGATACTTGTCCCTTCTGAACCTCATGTTAAAATTGGATCCCCAATGTTAGAGGTGGGTCTAATGGAAGATGTTTGGGTCATGGGCACAGATTCTTCATGAATAGATTAATTCTCACTCTGTTAGTTCCCACAAAAGCCGGTTGTTAAAACGAGCCTGACACCTCCCCTCTCTCTCTTGCTTCCTCTCTCACCATGTGATCTTTGCACACATCAACTCCCTTTCACCTTCCGCCATGAGTGGAAGCAGCCCAAGGCCCTCATCAGAAGCAAGTGCTGGCACCATGCTTCTTGTACATTATGCAGAAGGGTGAGCCAAATAAACCTTTTTTCTTTATAAATTACCTAGCCTCAGATATTCCTTTATAGCAAGACAAAACAGACTGAGACACCATCCCAAAGGCTCAGCAGTGGCTGCCTGTGACGGTGTATCTATCAGGAAGGATCTTATGCCAGTCTAGGACTGTTGGGAAAAGGTGCTGTGATCACTAGTGATGTCTGTTTTGAAAATATCAAGGAGAAATGGGTGCTCCTGTGACAAGCATGTGCCATTCCATAACCAGATGAGTTCAGCAATGCCTGGACTCTGGGTTGAACAACAGTGTAGCCCAGCAGTGAAGAGCAAAGACTTTAGTGCCAGAATGTCTGATTCAAGTCCAAGGCCTGGAGGTGTGACCTTGGGCAAGTCTCCTACCAAGGTCCTACCCAAGCTCTTACTGTGTCTTAGTATTCTCTGCAATAAAACAGGGACAGTCATCGTGCCTATCTTGTCAGAGTGTTATGAGGCTTTAACGAGGTAAGCTACCAGAAGTTCTGTGGATAATGCCTAGCGCTGAGTAAGTGCTACAGATGTGTTAGCTACGAGTTAGATGGTGATGAAATAAGAAGGGTAGAATTCAATGACAAGGAAGATAACTGTCATGCCTCTAACAACGTGAATGAAAAAGTAGGTTACAGAACAGCATGCAAGTACACATTCAATTCACATGTACATATTAAGTACACATGTATACATCCGCATGTAATTCCCCTGAATGCTCACCAAAATGCTAATGGTGATCATCTTTAGGTGGTGAAATTTAAGGTGAACATAAAATGAGCATGTATGATTTACAATTTCCCCTAGGCAATAAAGCTTTTTTTAAAAAATCAAAACAAACAAGAAAATACTCAAAGCCTCACATCTCCTCTCCAAAGGAAGGAGGCCCAGAGTCTAGGTCATGTTATAAATGATGTCGCCACATAACAAAGGAACCATTCTCCATCTCCCACTGCAAGCCCTTGCTCACTTTCAGCTGGGAGCAGATAAGGAACATCAGGGGTTACACTGGATCTGGCCACTGACACTCATCCAGCAGAATCTGTTGCGTATTTCTAGCGATAGCCTCATGATGGGAGAACCCTCCCAAACTGATCCCTGAAATCATGTGTTTTCTAAAGCACAGACACGCCTGCCCACCACCTGACTAGCAGCACAGGGCTCAAATGTGAGCCATCTTCAGGAGATTACAGTTTAGAGGTTGGCTTCCATGCAAGAGTAATTAACAAGTCTAGGAATTAATCAGTTCTTCCAGGTCCTCAGGCTATGTAGAGAAAATGGAAGACAAATGGGTTTTAAAGGTTTTTTGTTTTTTTTTTTAAGAAAAGAAACTTGTCATGTACAAAAATCAAAGAAGAAATTGTTTCTGAAACAGAAAGCTAATGAGCATCCCAGATTATGAATTTGCAAAGAAAAAAGATGGCAAGTTATGAGCACTCATAGGCATATTGTCTTGCTCTGACTGAAGTCTCAGTGTTTGTACCTGGAATATGTAGCACGTAAAACTTTGTTTCCATTGTTAAGTCAGGTGAAAAACTGGCTTGCAGGATGGGGTGACATATTCAGCCCACAGTGCTGTGGAAATTCAGGAGCCATGGCTGCTCTCCTTGAACGACCTCCTAAATTCTTGGGAACAAGGCAGAGGAGTCCATGTCTGTGGCCACATCCCATAAGTACTGTCTCAAAATTGTCCATTGCATTTTCAAGGCTCTCATTATTTTTAAAAAAACCTTTCATTATGAAATAATAATATGTTCACATGAAGTTGCAAAAATAGCCCAGAGAGGTGCCCTGTGCCCGTTGCCCAGCTTCTCCTAATGGCCGCATCTTACATTGCCACAGTAACAAAACCAAGAAAGTGACATGGGTGGAGTATCTCAGATGTCACTGTTTCTTGCATGCACCCCTCACCTTTTTTTTTGGTGGTGGGTATGTCTTCATTCTATGTCATTTTTCCCCATGTATAGATTTGTGTAACCACCAACCACAAACAAGATACAGAGCTGTGACCTCATTTGGATCCTTAAAATGGCCATGAGGAAGGTAGGCATGAAGAAGGAGGCATTATTATTCTCACTGCTCGACAAATGAGGAAACTGAGGCCCAGAGAGGTGATATGACTCCCAAGACCCCTTAGGATGGGCCAAGGAGAATGGCTCCCAGGACAGGCAGGAAATGGAGAGGACAGGGAAAGTCTGTTAGCTTCCAATCTGAATGGGAGGCCTGGCGCCTGTGTGAAGACGCACAGGCCCTGAGCACTACGACAGAAGGGCCTCTGTGCAGAAAAATCAACCTACTGGGATACCCCTCTGCCCTGCAGCTTGCCCTCCTCCTGTAACCGCAGGGAGAGCCTGAGGAGCAGGCTGCATCATGGTTCTCTTTTGATGTGTCTGTTGCTTCCCCATGCAACTAATTCCTTGATTCTCATTTGCCTCCTTGTGTGGAGCTGAAGCCTTCTCCTGGAGGAGGTTTAAGAGTAGCTTAAGAGTGCTTTTTGCTCCATTGAGGGTGTTCTCAGCACCTGGCCTAGTAAAAACATTCGGTGGCTATAATTGATGCAGAATTTTAAAAAGAAATCTCAGCCTATCTGCCTGTGTTTATGGTAGTATGGGAGAAGGGCTTGTAACGGAATTGAGATTTCCACCTAGAACATCAAAGTGGTTTCAACTCCCTAGTCAATTGCAGTTGATTGCTAGTTGCTGCCCATAGCCCTGTGTTGAGAAGGATTCTGAGGCTGAGACAGGTCTCAGTAGATAGGCGTTCTGGGATCAATTAGTAATGTCTGCTGTGGGAAGCAATGGTACATGCTTATTTACCACCCTTGATAGGGCCTTTAATAGCAGGAAACAGGGGCCCAGAGATTAGAGTGACTCGCCTGTGGCTAAACAGCAAATTAGAGTCAGCAGAGACTAGAACATGTACCTTGTGATTACTTTGTGGTCTGTTTCCTACAGAGTTTAGGATACTATTCTGATGTTCACAAAACTTTCTTCTCGAATTTGTGGCTCACTTAACTGAGTTGGGATATAATCACAATCCTTTGAGGTAAAGGATCAGATCAATACTTTCCCATCCAGGGACACCGGAAGTTGGCATCAGCACTCTTGGTAGTGACAACATGACTGATACTTATTGAACAATTACTATGTCCCAGGTCTGCACCAAGGGCTTCACATGCCTTGCCTCATTTAGTCTACAGCATGGGGCTTTTGTAACATCAACTATTATTAGCTCCATTTCTTACAAGAGATTGAGACCGAGAGACACCAACCTCAACAAAACCCATGTAGGTGAAAAGCTTTGAGACATTTACTGTTTGCCAGCAACTGTTAGAAGTGACATACACGCACTGCCTCATTGAACCTTCTCAACAACTCTACAAGGAGGCTCAATCATTATCCCCATTTCACAGATGAGATGATTGAGGCACAAAGAGATAATAGAAAAAAGAAGTGTACAACTCCCTTCCTCCCAGCAAAAGAAGGTCAACTTGCCCCAAATCACAAAACTAGTGAGTGGCTGAACTCAGGTCATGGACTCCCAGCCATTTGGTGATGTCCACTCTATATCCCCAGAGGAAACAGCAATGAATGAGCTAAGTTCCTTGCATTCCTGTGAACTAAAGACAGCCAGGAAAGATGAGGGAAGTGGGCTTTTTGCTGATTGTGTCCTTGAAGGCTCATGAAGATTCATTTTTATTAAAAGAAGTTTTTTTCTGGGAGAAAATCTAGTAGAATCTGCAGAAATCTGCTTTTCTGTTAGAATTCTGGTAGAATTTGATAAGCTGCCATCCAATTCACAGGAAAGAGATAGCTAAGGATGGGCCAGTTTTCCAAGCCAGAGCTTGATGTCCAGAAAGCTTAGCTCCTCAAAGGTGATCCCTTGGTCATCTCAACACCACTTTATTCACAAGGAGAAAAAGACTAAAAGTTGAAATGTTTGGAAATCAGGGAAATGATCAAGCTGGAAAGCTAGAGGACAATTCCCAAAACAGAAATGTCATCACTGGAGCAAATATAAGCCAAATACCACTCCATGTCCATTAGGGTGGCGATCGGTGTTGGCGGGGATGTAGAGACATCAGAACCCTTATGCATTGCTGGCGAGAATGTGAAATGGTGCAGCCACTGTGGAAAACACGGTGATAATTTCTCAAAAAGTTAAATACAGAATTATCATGTGACCCAGCCATTCCACTCCTGAGTATATAACCAAAAGAATTGAAAACAGGGACTCAAAGTGATATTTGTACTCAATGTTCCTAACAGTATTATTCACAATAGCCAAAATGTAGAAACTACCCAAATGTTTATTGATGGATGAATGGATTTTAAAATGTGATATGGGCCAGGTGCAGGGGCTCACGCCTGTAATCCCTGCACTTTGGGAGGCCCAGGTGGGTGGATCACTTGGGGTCAGGAGTTCAAGACCAGTCTGCTGGCCAACATGGCAAAACCTCGTCTCTATTGAAAATAGAAAAATTAGGCGGGCACGGTGGTGCATGTCTGTAGTCCCAGCTATTCGGGAGGCTAAGGCAGGAGGATCATTTGAGCCTGTGAGGTGGAAGTTGTAGTGAGCTGACAGCATGTCACTGCACTCCAGCCTGGGCAATGGGAGAGAAACCCTGTCTCAAAAAAAATAAATAAATAAAATAAAAATAAAAATGTGGTATCTATCTATCTATGTATCTATCTCTCTATCTACACACACACACACACCCACACCACAATGCAATATTATTCAGTCTTGAAAAGGAAAGAAAGGTAACTCTGAACATGCTACCACATGGATGAATCTTGAGGACAATATGTTACATGAAAGAAGTCAGATACAAGATACTATACGATTCTGCTTATATGGGGTACTTAGAATAGGCAAGCTCATAGAGCCAGAAGGTAGAATAGAAGCTACCAGAGGCTGGGGGAAGAGGGGATGGGGAGTTACTGTTTAATGGATACAGTTTTCATGTTGGAAGATGAGAAGTAGGTAGTGGTAATGGTTGTACAACACTGTACTGAAAGCTACTGGATTATACACTTAAAAATGATTAAAAGGGTAAATTGTATGTTATATGTATTTTGCCACCAATGTATAAAATAACTGAAAAGCAAATCATTTATAGCAGTGACATCTCTAGAGGACTACTTTGACCTTGTTCTGGTACAGAGGAATCCCTCATGGTAACCCACTTTCCATTGACTAAAACCCACACCGCATATTTTGACTCTCAAGGACCTATAAGAGCTGCTTTCCTCACCATCTCCCTCTCTACCCTTCTGCTCTCACCCCATCTCCCCATCCCCAGCTTCTCCCTTGAATGCCTCCCCTTTGCTTGTCAATGGCCTCCGGATACTTCCAGTGCCACCTCCTCTGGGAAGCCTTCCCGGATCATCTGGCCTGCAGGAAAGTCTAAGTTTGCCCCAAACTCCTATGAGACTTGGTGGTAGCCACGTTGTCTGTTTCTCGGTGTTTGCAGTTATTTGTCTGCCAGTGACATCTCCCTAAAGAAACCAGCAGCAGAGACTGAGTCCTCCGCACTTTTAATCCTCCCAAAATACTTGCCCTCGTTATTGAGTGGCGGAGAAAAGGCCACTCAGTAACATGTTAAATAAGTAAATACGTGGCTCTGTGGTCTTCCCTACTCCAGAAACTCCACCTGCATTTTTGAGGAAAGATGATGAACTTGGTAGGGGAATCAAGAGAACACCATCTATCCTTAGTGGCCGTAAAGCTGGAGTGTCACTAACGGGTCATAAAGTACCTGCATTCACAGAACACGTGCCCATCACAAATCTATGGGTGATTTTGAACTTGGATAACTTAGTTTAAGGTGGACACAAACGGCATTTTAAAACCAAACCAGTTAAAGTTCATGATAAATCCTACTGCACAACGAATGTGATGTTTCTTTCACAGCCAACTTCTGTTATATTTTAGTTCTGCTGGGCCATAAATTCCACAAGAGCAAGAGACCCATCTTCCCCTTGGGATGCCAAGTGCCCAGCAGAACGGTTGGCCCAGAACAGTCTTTTGAAAGCCTAGTCATGATAAATGAAAACTGTCCCCAACAGAAAATATAGCAGTGCCAAATCAAGACGATAGTAACATCAGCCAAATATTTATCCTGAGGGTTAGAGGAAATAGTGTCTAAGACTGCGTTTGTCTAAACAAAGCACCGGATGGATGAGTTGTGGATCTTATTAGCGGTAATAATTCCAGTGATTATTAAGATCTCTTCCCCACTCTTCCACCATATTTAACCACTGGTTTCCCCCCATCCAGCCTGACAACATTACAGAAATGAACCCATGCCAAGGATATAGCCCCAAGAAGCAGTGGGTCCCCAATGCTGAGCACTCTGCCATCCCAAGCACTCACTCAACGGCGAGATTTAAAAAGCCTCCTTTCAGTTTTATTATGACTATTAGTAACTGTTAATTAGAGTGTTGTAGGAGCAGCAATCACTTCCCCCCATTCTCACGGTGCTAATTACTCTTGGCTTTGCAACCAGCAGAGAAAAAAGGCCCACGATTGTGCCGAGGGATTCTTTATTTACCTTCTTGTACTATCATTCCTATTTTGAGCTGTGTACCATTTAAAAACAGTTGTGGAGAAGCCCTTTTGTTAAAGAAAGAATCTGATTTTCCTATTTTTTTTTCTTTTAATGATAAAAGGCCCATTCACGTTGCCAGGCTGCAAATCGGTCTTGGCACTGTATACTCCTAGGTCCAGGGCACTGGGATGGTGCTGGGTGCTGGGTGCTGGCCTGCAGGGCACTGCCCAGATCAGGATCTGTTTGGATTTTTGGCCAAACCTTTTGGTCAGGTTATAAGGCGATTCGATGGTCTTAGCAAGACTTCCCTCCATCTGTATCATCTCCTGCCACTTGAACTTCATGGTCCATCTGTAGTAGATTACCATTGCCCATGGGTAGCTCCAGGCTCAGGCGGCTCTGGGTCAGCTGCAGGATCACTGGTGCAAGAAGTCAGGGCAGTGATGACCTTGGGGACAGGTAGTGACTTGGAGGGGTCACAGGTGCCTCCGGGTCTTGGTGATGTTCTTCCTTTGCTTGATGTCGTCAGGGCTGCTTGTTTGAGTTTGGTCCCTGTGAAAATCCTTCTAGCTATTTACTTATGAACTATGGACTTTACTGGATGTATGTTATACTTTTTTTAAAAATCATTTTTATTTTTAAAGAGACTGGGTTACCCAGGCTGGAATATAGCATCGTAATCATAGCTGACTGCAGCCTCGAACTCCTGGGCTCAAGTGATCTTCCTGCCTCAGCCTCCTGAGTAGCTGGGACTACAGGCACATACCAACATATCTGGCTAATTTTTTATTTTATTTTTATTTTGTGTAGAGTCAGGGTCTTGCTATGTTGCCCACACTGGTTTCAAACTCCTAGCTTCAAGTGATTGTCCCACCTCGGCCTCCCAAATTGCTGGGATTACAGGTGTGAGCCATCACACCTGGCCTGTTACACTTAAATAATTAAAACAAACATCCAAACAAAAACTAGCACCATCACGGATTAGCCATGTGATTCTGGACAGACTACCTTAACCTCACTGGGCCTTGATTCCCTTCTCTGTAAAATGGGGCCAATAGTTCCTACCTTACAGGGTTGCGGTCAAGACTAAGTAAGATAATACTGAGTAAGATACTCAGCCAGTGCATGGAAGACACATAAAGCATCTCAGTAGCCATTATTAATGCTGCTCTGTTATTATTAATGTGTGCTAATGGCCAGGTTAAGCTGCCCAGACATAAGGAACCATTCAGGGCACTGGTGATGGCCATAATATAGCCAGCCTTGACCGTCTCCCGTCAACAAGCAATGTTCTATCATTGGAGTGGTTCCTAATTTCTCTTGATAACCCGTACAGTAGCCAAGAGTGGTTTTTGTCCGTCCAGCTTCCATTTTCCTCTTTTTCTGGTACCAGAGTCTTGATTGTGCTTCAGGAAACCTCATTCTCGGTGTCTGCAGATGAGGTAAGATTGATCCCCTCTGTTCCATGGATGGACCCCTGTCTCTGCTAGGATAGTCAGCATTTTCCAATCTCTCAGCCATAAGCGACCTGAGATCAACCCCAGGACTCTTGTTGGAGCTGTCAGGAAAGGAGCTCCCTCCCCACCAATGCTAAATAAAATGGTTCAAGACAGCAGGGAGTAGTGGAGGGTGAGGACCCCACCAGACAACCTGCTGGGAACCAAAGCAACTTGGGGGACAACAGATCTGAGACCCGAGGAGAGGGACAGATTCTGGCCACTGCTGGGTCTCCCCAATGCCAGCGATGACCTATATGACTCATCAGGTCTGGGAACCAAGGAAGGGTTCATTTTCCTTCTTTTTCTTAAGCCAATTTAGAAAGCATCGGGGCTTCTATCAAAGAAGTCCTCAGTCTCACTGTTGCAGTGACCAATTAATTAATATCTGTATTGTATGTACTTTTTTTTTTTTTTGAGATAGAGTCTCACTCAGTCCCCCAGCCTGGAGTGCAGTGGCGCGATCTCAGCTCACTGCAACCTCTGCCTCCCAGGTTCAAGTGAGTCTCCTGCCTCAGCCTCCTGAGTAGCTGGGATTACAGGCATGTGTCACCACGCCTGGCTAACTTTTGTATTTTTAGTTGACATGGTTTCACCATGTTGGCCAGGTTGGTCTCAAACTCCTGACCTCAAGTGATCCTCCCACCTCAACCTCCCAAAGTGAGCCACCGCACCTGTACCTACGATGGAAGGTAATATAGATCTCTCTGATCCTGACCCCCATGGACCTCTCCCTACTCCTGGCCTCTTCATGCCTAAGATGCACCACTCTGGCCCACACATAGTGCAGCTCAGCTCCTCCTCCCATATTTTGAATCCACTGAAGCAAAGATCTCAAAGGCGGCACATCTCATGGGTCTATTCACTGTGTGAGTGCAGAAGCATCTGTCTGACCAGACTCAGTACCAGGTGCCAAGTGCAGTTACAGAGAGGAGGAAGCCTCTGTCTCTCAGCCGTGGGTGCTTGTATAATCCAGGCAGGCAAGACACACACTGAACCCTGGTGACTCCAGGGTCACTTCTACATCCCTGGCTCCTGCCACCGTGGCTGCCCACAGGACAGGCTCAGCAAATGGGTTTTGAACTGTGCTCAACAGCTAAGACAGAAAGTGACAAAGCAATTCAAAAGGAAGAGAGTTTGCATCTCGCCAGATGGGGTGATTCAAAGAAACATCATTGGAGTTGACACTTCATGGGAGTTTCGGTAGGCAGGGAGATCACAGCAAGCGAGAAAAGGCACAGGGAGGGAGAGAAACCTCCAGGCTTATTGTCCCAAGACTGCAGCACAGAGAGAGGAGATTGGTTTTTGCTGGCGGTTGAACTGACTCATTGGTTTTTTTTTCATTCGCTCATTCCTTCATTCACTCAAGCACACACACAAGAATGCACTTAGTTAATCCAACAAGTATTTATTCAGTGCCTGAGTCATCTCTGGCATATGGTAGTTGCTCAATGAATGAATGAGCTTCTATTTTGTACCTGCTGTGCTGTTAAGTGGGAGGGACACATTCATGAATAAAACAGACCTAGGCAGAGTCCCTGCCATCACAAAGCTTGCAATCTAGCAGCTTCTTCACAAATATTTATTCAGTGCCTACTATGAGCCAGGACCTCTTCTAGATGCTGGGAACAGGCAGTGAACAGGACGGACAAGCTCACTGCTTTCCTGCAACTGACATTATAGCAGTTGGAGGGGACCCCACTCATAGTTCCTCCTTTTGTTTGTTCTGTTCATCCAAAGTTGGAGGGAAGTGCTGTCTGCATTGGGACGATTCCAAAGGGGAAGGAATCTTTGCTTCGGGATGGTTCCATTTTTCTGCATAGCCATTTCATAGTATCAACAAGGTGAATGTGCCTTCCTACACAGAAAATCCTAAACAAAACAAAAAATAACCCAAAAAACAACCACAAGAGAGAAGCAACATTGAATCGGTTAACAGAAAGGCAATATTTGGATTCTGGCTCAAACATCAAGGTTTAGATGCATTTCAGGGCCCCTCATCAGTTTCTCATAAAACATGCCACCGGATTGGAATTTTATCAGAGTTTGCTATTGTTTAATATGCCTTGAAAGAGTTTTTGTCTTCAAGGGGCCATTCTGGAAAGCTGATACTTGAGTGGGGAGTGAGAACCTCTTGGCTATGAAGCCCAGCAGGTCTTGAAACCCTGGAGGGAAGGGCCCCTTCTCCCTCCCTCTCCTTTTCAGTTCAGAAAGTAGCTCAGCCTCATGTAAGAGAAAATAAAAAGATACTGGTTCAATAACAGTAAAACTGTAACACTCTATCCTGCCCTTTTCAATATGTAAATAGTTGTGCTGTCAAATTTCAGGACCTGACGCGAGATTCTGCTAGATGTTCCCTTCCAGGAGGCCCAAGAGAAGAGGCTGGAACTGCTAGAACTCTAAAAGCCAACAAACCCAAGAAAAAAACTGTAGGTCTCTGGGTCTCCACACGCCCATGGGATTTGCCTGAGCTGAGGCCACCATAGCCATCTGTGCCACCAGCTGCCCCCTCCTCCAGCATCCTCACGCCTGACATTGAGCAACTGTGTGCTTCAGGCATGGTGCTGGGTGCTGGGGAGGCAAAGATGGTCAAGATAGAGTTCCTCTTCTGGATTATGTCACAGGGGAGAAAGACAAGTCCATTTATTCATGCATGCATTTAAAAATTAAGTACCAATCATATTCAGGCCTTGGATGCAGAGCAAATACACGACCTGCTCCAGCAACTTGGGACAGGTACTTGGTCAGCACACAGGACCTCCATGGTGGCACAAGGGAGAGAGTGAGGGCTTGATCCTGCCCCAGCCGCCTGGAGGCCGCACACTCAGAGAAGCATGTCCAGGCACAGAGCTCCTTCTCACTCCCCTCCAGGTCTGTGTACAGAGGGCAGGACCTGCCACCCTCACAGGCACCATGGAGGGAAAGTGTCTGTCATTCCTCCAGGAAATGACAAAACTGAATTTCCAAATCCCCTGTTAGTCCTACAGTTAGTAACTGGAACCCCAAAAGTCTAGTAAAGGTGGAATCTTTCCTGTTTGAGGGCTGGCAAGAAGGAGGGCTAAAGGAATTCCAGGCAAAGGAAGGAGAATGAACAAACAACAAGAAATCAAGAGGGTCTCTCTTGAACGGCCCGAGGTGCAGCTCAGAATCACAGTAGTAGAAGCCTGAGATGGGAGTGCTGGCGGCCAGGGCGGGAGAGGTCTGTGGGGCTCAAACGAAGCCAAGGAGACAGGAACTATAGAGGGATTTAAAGAAGAAGAACCATACAATGTAATTCATTTTTTTGCAGGGGCAGAGGATAGGATGGAATTGGGGTGGGCGAGACTTTTAGCAAGGCAGCAGTTGGCAGCTGTAATAATCCAGAGAAGAGAAGTGGGCGCATGTAATAGTGAAGAGGAGACAAGGGCCAAAGGAGCTAGAGGAAAAAGCATCATGGTTTGTGCATGGGACTGGATGTCAGGATGACATTTGACTGGATGTCAAATTCCACTCCCTCCACCAAGTTTTCCATGCATCGGTTTAGAGGCTTCCTGCCCAGAAACACAGCCTGAGCACCTGGGATTGCAGCTCCCCGCACTGCATGGTGTCTCTGGAGCATTTACGTGTCATACCATGGTTGGTTCCCTGAGCTGCAGGGATGTCTAAGCCACAGCTGCCTGTGGAGGGGCCAATTTGCCTCCTGGGGGCTGCAGGGTATTTGCCACAGCCCCAGCACAGCCGGCTTGGGTCTGATCCACAAAAACCCCACCTTGCAAGGCAGATGGTCCCTTGCTGACTGCAGAGGTATCCAGGTGCCTCCCAGAAAGGAAAGGAAAGGACTCCTTCTTTCCCTGTTCTCAACTGCACAGCAAATGCCCCAATAAACCAGAGCCAAAAGGATTCAGGGTGACACTTCCCACTGCAGAATTGCTCTGAATCACGAAAATAATTCTCCTGTCTGCTTGTAGAAACCCCAGGGCAGGTGCAAACCCTCCTGAAGGGTGCAGATGAATATTCCTCCCAGGCGCTGCGTCTGTTTGCACGTGGGCAGACAGATCAACATTTTGTGATTCTAAGTGAGGAAACTGCAAACTTTCCACTTTTTTGAATCCCTCATTCCTTTGGCTGGGCTGGTTTGACCCTTTACCCCAGTTAGTTCCTCAGTTTGAACTTCAAACAATAGCAAAGGAAGGGGAAGTAAGCGGTGTGAGGACTTCTCATCATGTGACTTCTCGACATCTCATCTTTGAAGCCTCCTCAAGTGAGAAAGTGATATCCCTCCCTTCATGAGCCTAGCCTGAGAACGGTTCCTTAGAATTTCCCCACCCAGCCAAGGGGAGGCAACACTTGGGCTTATGAAGGAGTTTTGGGCATCAAAGGGCTTTTAGGAGGTGTGAAGTTATCACAGGAACAGGAGGATTTTCCCCCACAGGAATGGAAATCCACCAGAGAACACTGCCCGTCTCTTGCTTGTACTTCCAATGCCAGTACCTAATAAAGCTGGGGTATGGGGTAGAAGCCAGAGGCCATCCACTCCAATAGCTTCTCACTTCGCACAGTCCTGGATTTAAAATTTGGCTTGACAATGGAAACCATGTGTGACTTAAATCTGCATATCTGGCACAGCATCAATTAAAAAGAACATGGCTTTTAAAGCTAGATGGGCTTAGTGTTTTGTTTTGAGACAACGTCTCACTCCGTTGCCCATGCTGGAGTGCAGTGGTGCAGTCACAGCTCACTGAAGCCTCCAACTCTTGGGCTCAAGTGACCCCCCCCCCCACCTCAGCCTCCTGAGGACTCCTGGGAACACAGGTGTGTACCACCATGCCCGACTAATTTTTATTTTTGTTTTTAATAGAGATGAGGTTTTGCTAGGTTGCCCAGGCTGGTCTTGAATCCGCGGTCTCAAGCAATCCTCCTGCCTTGGCCTCCTACCTTGCTGGGATTACAGGCCTGAGCCATTGCACTTGACCAGGTGGGTCGAGTTTTCAACTCAGACTCTGCCCTCTACTTGCTGTGTGACCTTCAGCGAGTTGCTTAACCTCTCTAAGGTTCAGTTTCCTCTCCTGTAAAATGTGAATCATCATCCTCACTTCGCACGGATTTTTTTAATGAATAACATCCAGTACATAAACCTCTTTGATGGAAGAATGAGCTTTCATACGTAAAGGACCTTGTACGCAGTTCCTGGGGCCTCAGTAACTCTCTAAACCTTACCTGCCTGGACTTACCTCTCTTCTCCTAAAGCTCATTAGAGGTGCATAAAGTCTAAGCTCAATCAACTCCAGTGGTCAGAAAGCCAGGAGAAGCATCTTCGCCTCCCTGAATGAACAGCCACAGGTTTATGATTTATTTGTTGATTAATTGGATGCTTGGAGACAATTCCATTTCAATTACCTTATTGGCATGACAAGATATACAAGGGCTGCCAATGTCAATACATTAAGACTGAGTGTGCTGGAGCGGCAGCCAGGGTTCAGGGCACTGCTGTATCATCTGGGCCACGGTGCACAGTGGCAGCTTCGAAAGCATTTCAGCATGATTGCTTCCCTGTCTCCGCTCCTGGGGAGAGAAGGCTGCTGCACACCACAGGCCAGTCATACTGAAATTGAGGTGGTGCCTTTGGGACTCCCATCCCATCACAGTCTTAGGATTCTCTAGCTGAGGTAGATCTACTAGAGCCAGTGGAAGCCAGAATGGTAATTTATCACATGGAGCTGGGTGCATGGTGTGGGGCCCAAGGGAGAAAGGGTAGCCCCCTGCCACTCAAGTACCAGAAACCAGAAATTGTGCTGGACTGAAGGGCAGTAGGTAGAATTCTAAAAACCCAAGATTTTCCCTCCTGGTGTACCCACGTTGAGTGCATGCCGAAACTGTGAATGTGATGGGATTTCACTTCTATGCTTACATTAGCACTGTTGACTTTGAGTTCTTTATTTTAAAAAAAGTATCCAGGTAGGCCTGACCTAATCAGGTAGGCCCTTAAAAGGGTCTGGGCCCTGCCTAAGAGATTGGCAGCCCAAGAGCTGATGGACAGGCCCGTGTGTCAAGGAACTGCAGGCAGCCTCCAGGAACTGAGAGTGGCCCCTGGCAAACAGCCATCAAGAGAACAGTGGCCTCAGTCTTACAGCTGCAAAGAACAGATTTCCATCAATAACCACATGAGCTTGAAAGAGGACCTGGAGTTCCAGAAGAAATGCAGCTGAGCCAACACCTGATTTCTACCCCATGAGTTCCTGAGCAGAGAGCCCAGTTCAGCCACGGCCAGATTTCTGAACTCCGGAAGCTGCGAGATAATACATGTCTGTCCTCGTAAGCTGCCCAGTGTGCAGTAGGTGGTTCCACAGCAGTTGATAACAGATACACAAAGCGACTGCATCACTGTTCTCCCAACCCCTCTCTCCTTAGAGCCTTGTGGTTTTTGTCCCTGCTTCTTCCTGTATATTGCTTTTCTACTCTTTTCCTGGAAGCTGGATCTCTTTACTTCTCTGTGCATACTGTGGATGATCCCTGAATGGATCCACCCCTTTGAAAACCATCTGCTGAGCAGCAAATTCTACGCTCAGGTTTGTTCTCAGGTCTCCTCTGACCACAGGTTCCATCTGATCACTCCTGCACCACCCACCTCCTTGCATGTTGGAGCACCCTGAGGCTTCCGGGTCTCTGTGCGTGCCTTCACCAGAGATCCACACAGCTCTCGTTCACCTCCTTCACATCTCTGCTCAAATGTTACCTTCTCAGTGAGGCTGGCCCGGACCTCCCAACTTAAAGTTGTCACATTTGCTCCCAGCAGCCTCCCTCCCTGCAATATTCCCTCTTGCCACCTTCCTGCCTACTCTTTAAGGTGGGCAATACACTTACATCCTTATTGATCTTGATCGCTGATCTCTTTCATAAGAAAGTCAGTTATTTCAGGTCAAGGATTTTGGTCTATTTTGTTCTCTATATCCTCAGCCCTTAGAACAGCACCTGGCACACAGCTGGTGCTCAAGAAAAACTTGTTAAATGAATGAATGAATGAATGAATGAAGTGGGAGCTATGGCGATGTCTCTTCAAATTCTGTAGCCAGAATCTATTCTGGATAATGCATTTCAGACTATTTGAGTGAATATACTATTCCTTCTCCCTTGCCCATCCTGGGCTGAACAACGATTTCTCCTTTATTTTTATAGAAATGTCTTAGCCAGTGTTTCTTAAAGTGTGGTCAGGGGACCAACTCCACCAAAACCATCTGGGGACCTTGTTAAAAATGTACACCCTTGGCCAAGCATGGTGACTGATGCCTGTAATCCCAGCACTTTCGGAGGCCGAGGCAGGTGGATCACGGGAGGTGAGGAATTCGAGATTTGCCTGACCAACATGATGAAACCTTGTCTCTACTTAAATATATATATATATATATATATATAAAAATATATATATATATATATATGAAATTAGCTGGGCATGGTGGTGCACACCTGTAATCCTAGCTATTTTGGCGGTTGAGGGAGGAGAATAGCTTGAACCTGGGAGGCAGAGGTTGCAGTGAGCCAAGATCGCACCATTGCACTCTTGCCTGGGCAACAAGAGCGAAACTCCGTCTCAAAAAATATATACACACACACACACACACACACACACCCCCTTGAGTCCCACCTGAGGAACCTATATTTTTAGTAAGTACCCCTCCTCCCATTTTTAGCCCCATGGAAGTTTGAGAACGCAGATGTATAGGAAACACACTTCATTTCTGATCTCTTGAGGCTGTGGGGAATTTCTGGTTTTCACCTGGCCTCATCCACGGGAGGTAATAAAACTAACGATGGCTGGCTGCAGGTGGACTGAGGGTCTGTCTCATCTCTTGGGTGCATTTCCGCCGGATGTCCCACAACGCTTATTTGTTGGAGGTAACTCATCTACCTGTGGGGGCTCCACATTCCCCATGAAGCTTTTATTCTTCTAGGGCCGCAGGTGGACACGGTTACCAACCTCCAGCTCAAGCCTGAAACTTACAAATCACAAAGACTCTGTGGGTTAAGTGCCTATTTAGGAGCAAGTTCTTTTTACAACTTACCAAACCCAGGGCCAGGGATGGCGCTTCTCGGACTATCGTGGACACTTCTCCTTCGTGGTGCGAGAATGGCTATTACCTGGCATGCTGCTTTGGAAATCTGGAACAGGCGAGGGCAGTAATGGAAACTGCCTGATAAGTAGCTAGAGTGCCTCCTGCTGCTTCTCACTGCGGCCTCGCTGACGTCTGGGCATATGGATCTCAATCTGTGGCCGGGGGGCTGCCATGTGAAAATGGCTGTTAGGTGTGTGGGGTTTAGCACGTTCTCTCTGAGCCTGGCTACCAGCGAGGCTTTGACACCCAGGCCTTGTGGACGGGGGTCGTTTCAGGGTCCAGCCTAAACACCCAAGGTGGCTGGAAACCAGGGCAGGGCTGGCTGGAAGAAGAGGGAAATCCTATACCTCTTTTGTGTTCCCTTCAAGAATAAACGCGTCTCCGAAAACAACAGCATGACCATTCAGCATCTTAGGCTCCCCAAAACCAAGATGCGCATCCTCGCACAAAGCACGCCTAGTGCCTCCTGAACGTTTCTTGCCCCAGGAACTTTACAACCTACACTAAGATTGGAAAGCCCAACGGGACTATGGGGAGGCATGGCAAAAGGAGGTGGAACTAGAAGTGCTCCTCAAACCTCAGACAGTGAGATGCTTGGGACACACAGTCTGGTCTGTTCCATGAAGGAGACTGGTGTGCCCTGGAAGCCTCACATTACACACAAGAAAAGCTGTCACATGGGCCCGCATGAATCAGGCAAGTCCTGTGTACTTTACACATCATGGACATGCCATGTCACGTATAACACGATGAGATCAGCCTTTGCTAGTCAAAGTGTAGACTCTGGACCAGCAGCATCCGCATCACAGGGGACTGTGTTAGAAAAACGCAGACTCAGCTGGGCACGGTGGCTCAGGCCTGTAATCCAAGTACTTTGGGAGGCCAAGGTGGGTGGATCACCTGAGGTCGGGAGTTCGAGACCAGCCTGACCAACACGGTGAAACCCCGTCTCTACTAAAAAATACAAAAAACTAGCCGGGCAAGGTGGCGGGTGTCTGTAGTCCCAGCTACTCGGGAGGCTAAGGCAGGAGAATGGCGTGAACCCGGGAGGCAGAGCTTACTGTGAGCTGAGATCCGGCCACTGCACTCCAGCCTGGGTGACAGAGCGAGACTCCGTCTCAAAAAAAAGAATTAAAAAAAAAAAAAAAATTAGCCGGGCGTTGTGGTGCATGCCTGTAGTCCCAGCTACTCAGGAGGCTGAGGCAGGAGAATCACTTGAACCTGGGAAGCGGAGGTTGCAGGGAGCCAAGATCGTGCCATTGCACTCCAGCCTGGGCAACAAGAGTAAAACTCTATCTCAAAAAAAAAAAGAAAAGAAAAGCGCAGACTCTCTGGTCCCACCCCAGACCTACCGACTCCTAATCTGTAGTCCATCCAGATCCCGGAGTGCTTCAGGCACACTGTACAGTTTGAGAAACACTGAGTTAGCTGCTACTTTATCCTCATTCCATGGGTGAGGAGAAAGTAGCTGGGGCAGGCTTGAGGGCTTAGTAAGCGCTGGAACTCAGGTACTTTGAGACCAAAGTTCCTTGGACTGTGATTCCCACTGCTCACCCGGCAGGAGGGAACCCTCGAGTTGAACTTGTTAGGCGTAGATGTCCAGATGAAGGGCATCCTGGGCAGAAGGAAGAGCCGGAGGCAGGGCAGGAGCTGTGCGCAGCCCTACGTGTGCCAGGAACTGACAGCAGTCTGGACTGGCTGGGGTGTGGGCTGCAGAGTGGGCAAGAAGGGAGGTCCCATCTGGAGAGGCTGATCAGGGGCCAAAGCCCAGAGAATAAAAGAGGAGTCTCCTCTTCAAAAATGTAGCCCCCAAACAGCTGGCAGGTGGTTCAGATGTGAGAAACCTGTGCCTTAGCAAGGTTAAGGCACTAAGGTTAAGGTTACTAAGCAGAATTCTGATGACTCAGACATATCCAGGAAGCTGCTATGTCTCCCAGGTCACCACCCTGAATATCAAAGGGGCCCTGGGAGAACCGGGGGCCTCCAACACTTGAAGCGTTCCTTGTATGGAAACTTCCAGAACTCCCCCACACCCCTAAAGACAGGTCATCTGGACATCTCCCAAGGAGCATCTCTACCCAACTCTGAAGGCTCCAGGTCCCACCCTACGGCACGAGGCTGCACGGCCACGGTCATTAATTCAGCTATTGCTGAAGTGTTGCAGTGGCGGCGGCTGCAAGAAAATTTGAAAATCAATATTGCACGGGGGATGGGGCAATGGGAAAGAACTTCTGTGTCCCCATTTCATCAACTTCAAACTCTGGGTTGTGTATTTGAAATAAATACCATTTCCTCTTCACCAGCTAAGTTTCTCTGGGACTTGTCCCGTCTTGCTTTCATGGTAACTCCAAGCACAGGCTGCCAGGAACATACGAGAATTCTGCAGTCACTCAGACTGCTTAATTACCACGCCTGGGGCAGTGGGCGGAAAGTCCCTCTGTCAGAAAGTCTGAAATCAGAGCTGATGGGCTTTGCAGCCACAGATCCCCGAGAAACACTCAGCCCACTTGTCTTCTCAGAAAGTGGTTTCTCATGTCTAAACCACCCAGGGAGCTGTTTGGAGCTACATTTTTGAATTTCTTCCCAGATTTCATGCAGCAAACTCTTCTGCTTGCTCCATGAACATAGGGGAAGGAGGGAAGACGTGCTTCCATTTGCCTGTTCATTCAGAAAACACCTATTGGTTAAAGGAGTTTAAAACGAACACTGTGAGTCGCTGAGTGTGCCATAGGGCAGGTGTCCTGATCTTTTCTCAGTTTACGGCACTCTGAGAGTCTCAGTAATTTTTCTCATGGCACCCCAGGGCCAAAAGAAATCCCTAACCACTTCGTTTATTAAATAGTTAGGGTCAAACAACTTACTAAGTATTTATGTTCTAACAATGTGATAGCCAGTTGAAAAAAATAATATATATATGTTGAAAGAAAAAAAAATGAGTTTCATTTTGTTCCTTTTTGTTTGTTTTGAGATAGGGTCTTGCTCTGTCACCCAGGCTGGAGTATAGTGGTGCAATATTGGCTCGCTGCAACCTCTGCCTGCTGGGCTCAAGGGATCCTCTGACCTCAGTCTCCCTAGTAGCTGGGACTATAGATACATGCCACTGTACCCAGCTAATTTATATATTTTTTATAAAGAGGGGGTTTCACCATATTGGCCCGGCTGGTCTTGAACTCCTGAGCTCAAGCAATACACCTGCCTCAGCCTCCCAAAGTGCTGGGATTACAGGCGTGAGCCATTGCACCTGGCCTTCATTTTGTTCTTAAATAATCACAAGTACTTACAAATGGAACGTGTGTGCCTGCTGGGTACTGCACCCATCCTCCAACCTTGAACTCGGACTGGACTCCAACACCCTCATTTCCCATTCTGCACTGGTCTTGGTAGTATTTGCTTTTTAATCATAGCACCTGCCAATACCCAGTTCCACAAACAAATGCGGTCATCAGAGGGAATGTAGCGGAATGGAACGTTGAAACTATGACTACCTTGAGCCAGTAGTTCACTCAGGGTCCGACAGGTGTCGCTGTGTTTTCTTTGAAACTTCAGGCTGCGGCACAGCGGACTTCCTACAGCTGACTTCACAGCAGCAGCCCAGGGTGGCTCAGCCACGCCATTTGGGAACTGTGGCCACCAAGTCTGTCACTTCATGAGCACTGACCATGTGCTTTGTGTAACTAATGCATGTGATCTCACTGAACGCTCCCAACCGCCCCGCCCCACTCCCCCCACAATTTGGTTACTACCTTCATCATCCTCCTTTTACAGACCAGGACATGAATACTCAGCAACATTAAGGCACTTATTTAAGGTGCCAAACAGACCCGAGACTCACTCAGGCACTGTGCAGCAGACGGCATCACCTGCATCCTCCCAGCACAGTCCAAGGACCTAGGTTCTAGTCCAGGTTCTGCTACTCACTAGCTGTGTGTCCTCTTCCCAGCTTTTCAACTTCTCTGGTCTCTGAGCCACATCTACTGTTTGTGCCCTGCAAAGATTATGGTAGCTTCTGCCAGCTCTTTTGCAAATGGATGGCCTTAATGACAAAGGATAAAAGGTGGATGGAGATGGCTCAGTGCTGACCCAGAAGCAAAACCTTCCCTGGGAAGGGAAAGGGAGGATGGAAGAAAAAGAGAGGAGGGGAACTAAAAAAGTTCCAAGGGCAGGCGCTGGAGCAAGGCTTCTAGGACCAGGAATAGGTTACAGGGACTTGGGACTGGGTACCCCTAGCCCACTGCCCAGCCAAGCTGGCTTGGGCATCTTGACTGTTGGCCTGGGGCTGACTATGAGGATGACGATGTTTTTTCCTTAAATAATCGAGTTCAAAACGGATGGGAAAATGGGTGCTGCACGATTAGGGCTTTTATCATAATTGCTAAAAATAATAATAAAAACCCAGCAGCCTCTTTAATTACTCGGCAGTGCTTCTTTTCTTTTCATTAGACATTTCCATTTGCTCATGATCGTATTGTAAAGTGTTTATCAACGCTAATGATGCAGTTCTCCAGAGCCCCATTTTGTTTTAAGGGCTGTAAGTGAAATTGTTAAGAAATAAATTTCCTACGTAACAATACATCACAAAGGAAAGCAAACAGAACAATAGCCAGGACCTTCTGCCTGGCTAATAGGGATGTCACTTGCTGAGGCCTTGGAATCCATGAGGCCTGAGCATCTGGGTTCCCTGTTCTGCCCAAGAGTGAGCATCTGAGAGTCCCCTGCACAAGAGGGAGGGTCACCGTCTTGGAGGGTGAGGAGAATAAAGATGAGATGACAGCCACCTGGGTCTTGGTCTCAGCTCTGCCACTTACTGGCAAATCAGGAAGGAATGTTTCCCCAGAGTCTGAGAAAGCATCATTCTCTCTGGGCCTTAATTCTCAGGGACAGACCGGGGCACTTGCATGGGAAAATGTAGGAGCCTCAACGTGCTTGCTCCAAGGATAAAGTATTGCAGAACCTGACAATGAGAGGTAGCATGGCGGGGTACTCAAGAATGGGTACCCTGGCTTCAGACTCCCTGTGCTTGCATCCTAGTTCTGCCCTTTTCTGGATGGGTGACAGAAGGCAGATTACATGAGGCTCTGCCTGTGTTTCCCTATCAGTAAAATGGCAGTAACAGGAGTACATGTACTAGGGTTACTATGAGAACTTAAGGAATTAAAACGTGTCAAGGACATGTGGTAAGAATGCAGCCCATCAATGAGTAAGTGCAAACTATCATGATAAAAAAGATACTTTAGTCTGGGCACGTGGCTCATGCCTGTAATCCGAACACTTTGGGAGGCCGAGGCGGGCGGATTACAAGATCAGGAGTTTGAGACCAGCCTGACCAACATGGTGAAACCCTGTCTCTACTAAAAACACAAAAATTAGCCAGGCGTGGTGGTGCACGCCTGTGATTCCAGCTATTTAGGAGGCTGAGGTGGGAGAATTGCTTGAACCTGGGAGGGGGAAGTTGCAGTGAGCTGAGATCATGCCACTGCACTCCAGCTTGGGTGACAGAACTAAACTCCATCTCAAAAAAATAAATAAATAAAAAGAAAGATTCTTTATGAGAGGGGCCAGCAAACTCTTTCTGTAAAGGGCCATATGGTAAAAATTGGGGGCTTTGCAGGCCACATGCAGCCTCGGTCCTCGCAGCACAAAAGCAGCGACAACAATATAGGAACAAATGGGCGTGTCTGTGTTCCAATAAAGCTTTATCGTCACCCACATTTGAATTTCCTATAATTATCACATTACAAAATAGGTAGATACGCTTCTTTTGATTTTTCCCAACCATTAAAAAAAAAAAAAAAAACCAACTATCATCGGCCACACGGAAACAGGCTGTGGGCAGTTTGTACCCCCTGCTGTAGGGCCTTAGTGTTATTATTTGGTCAGTGAGGTCTCTGGTCTGCAGCAAGCTCTTTTTGGTCTCATTCTCCACTTTGAGCCAGTGACTGCTACAAAGGAAAATACTTGAGGACAGAAAACCCTCATCTCGGCCTGATTTTAAGAGTGAACACTTCCCCAGTGGAATCATGAGACATTGACTGTTCGTGACCAACCTGAAGGTCTACGTTCACACGCCTTCCCATTCTGGAATTCCCTGTTCTTCCCTTGCATTCCCTGACAGCGAAGAGCATTACTCTATGGGCCACACACTTACTATGACATCTCACAAAACCCATTAGGGTCGCCTATAAAAGCATCGAGTGGAACCAATTAGTGTGGGAGGGAAGAAAGCCCGGCTATGCTGGCTGAGAGGACAGCAAGGGGCTCTGCAGAGCTGACCACTCCGTGATGCACATCTTGGACAAATCCAAGGAACACAACCAGATAGCATGGGCCACTAAGCCTCTTTGGGTCACTGTGAAGCTGAAGACAGCCTGGCCTTTCCCCCATTTCTTTGCTGTCCCTCATTGTCTTCACAGGCCCTGGATGTGAAGGTATCCAGTGACACAGCCCCTTCCCTATCCTGATCCATGGGCTGCGGAGCACACTCAAGGCAGGAGATGGGCAGGAAAGCCTCAAGGACAGGGTCAAGGGTCACGCCAGGGCCACTCTCCATCTGTCACCCAGGAGGCTCTCAAGAAACGGCAGCTTCCCAATCGTCACCTAAAGATATCTGAATAAGTAACATCTGGAAAGTTCTAAAACGGCCTGTTGTTATCCTAAAAGAAAACTTTATGGAGTGCTTAAATGGAGACCAAACTCACATACTCGCTCATCTAATCCTCACCAAGAACTTTATGAGACAAGGATTACTACTGCTCCCATTTTACAGATGAGGATACTGCAGTCTGGGGGGCTTCACAAATTTGTTCCAGGGAATAAAGTTTGTGAGATGCCATAGGCAGGATCGGGTGCCCTTAAGTGTAAGGCTAGGCAGCTGTCCTCATGGGTGCATCCTAGGCCTCTGCAAAAGCAATGCTCCTGCCAGGAAAAAGCCTCCAATACAGGAAGCCAAGTGTCTTGTAATCTGACAGTTATAGGAACCAGCTGCATTTGAATCCTCTGAGGACAAGCTGCTAAAATTCAGGGCCCTGGGCACCAATCTAGGTGACCCGAGTCAGCATCTCTGGGGCTATTATAGATTTAGTTCATCATTCATTCATCCAGTTAACTTAATTCAGGGTTCTGCAACCCGTGGCCTGTTAGGAACCGGGCAGCAGGAGGTGAGTGGTAGGTGAGTGAGCAAGCGAAGTTTCATCTGTATTTGCAGCCACTCCCCATCACTCATGTTATCACCAAAACTCTGCCTCCTGTCAGATCAGCAGTGGCATTAGATTCTTTCTTCTTTTTTTCTTGACGGTGTTTCACTCTTGTTGCCCAGGCTGGAGTGCAGTGGCACAATCTCGGCTCACTGCAACCTCCACCTCCCAAGTTCAAGCAATTCTCCTGCCTCAGCCTCCTGAGTAGCAGCGATTACAGGTGCACACCACCATGCCCGCTAAGTTGTGTATTTTTAGTAGAGACTAGGTTTCACCATGTTGGCCAGGCTGGTCTTGAACTCCTGACCTCCAATGATCCACCCACCTTGGCCTCCCAAAGTGCTGGGATTACAGGCGTGAGGCACCGCGCCCGGCCGGTACTAGATTCTCACAGGAGCGCAAACCCTATTGCGAACTGCGCATGCGAGGGATCTAAATTGCTCATTCCTTATGAGAATCCAATGCCTGATGATCTGCTGTTGTCTCCCATCACCACTCGATGAGACTGTCTAGTTGCAGGAAATGAGCTCAGGGTTCCCGCTAATTCTACATAATGGTGAGTTGTACCATTATTTCATTACATATTACAATGCAATGATAGAAATAAAATACACAGCTGGGGGCGGTGGCTCATGGCTGTAATCCCAGCACTTAGGGAGGCCATGGTGTGCGGATCACCTCAGGTCAGGAGTTCGAGACCAGACTAACCAACATGAAGAAACCCCATCTCTACTAAAAATACAAAATTAGCCGGGTGTAGTGGTGCATGCCTGTAATCCCAGCTACTCGGGAGGCAGAGGCTGGAGAATCGCTTGAACCCGGGAAGCAGAGGTTGCAGTGAGCCAAGATCGTGCCATTGCAGTCCAGCCTGGGCAACAAGAGCAAAACTCTGTCTCAAAAAAAAAAAAAAAAAAAGTGCACAATAAATGTAATGGACTTGAATCACCCCAAAACCATCTCCTACTTGGCCCCTGTCCATGGAAAAATTGTCTTCCATGAAACCCATCCCTGGTGCCAAGAAGGTTGGGGACCGCTCAATCAGGAGGGGCCGGGGACACTGGCAAGCATCCTGATTCGGGAAGCCCTGGGTTCACGTCCAAGGCCTGTTTTGTTTTCCTCTGCATCTGCATCTCCCTGCCCAGTGCTGGGTTATCCAACAGGTGTACTGAGCATGATAAAGAGAGAAAAACACTTTTTGGGGGAAAATCCAATAGTCTTTCTCTCTCCATGTATATATTTAAAAACCTCAAAAGAGACATCAGAGGAAAACATGTAATTTCTTTGACATCCTCATTCAGGTGTTATGGTTTCCACTGAGCACTTGTCAATGTGCAAGCAGTAGCTCAAGGCACAGCCTCTGGAGCCAGGTGCCCGTGTCTGAGTGCTGGCATCACCACAGAGGGACGGCCTTGGACAGGCAGCTTTATCTCTTTGTACCTAACAGGGCTGTCTTCAAGATTAAATGAGTTAATACAGGTTCTCAAAGCTGAGTGTACATGAGAGGCACCTGGGGGGCATGTTACAATGCAGATTCCCAGAGTTTCTGATTCAGCAGGTCTCGGGCAGGGCCTGAGAATCTGCATGTCTTGCGAGTTCCCCTGGGGATGCAGATGTTGCTGGTCTGGGGAGCCCGCTTTGAGAACTACAAGTACAGGTAGAAAGTTAAGCCAGTGTCTGACCTCTAGGAATTGCAATTCGGTGCTACCTAAGTGTTCATTGCTTTTGTTGTTGTTCTATGTAGAGGACACCATAATCTTTGCAGGGCTTGCAGCTTCTAAAGGTCTTCATACAACCCAGCCCAGCCCACAAACATTTGAGGAAGGATGACTTTGCACAGGCTCTGGAAAGAAAATCAAGACTGAGGGAAGCATGGAGGACCCACCTGGATCCCTGGGGGAGAGCACACACCTGGAAGCTGCTCCACACCTGCTGAGATGCTGGGAACATGTCTCCCAGGGGACGCTTCCTCCTGGCGGGGAACAGGGACAATTAGTCGCCCCTGGTGACCAGAGCCTCTATCAGCTTGTACAGGTCCCCTGTGTGCTCTGATTCTCCTGGTTGTTTTGCGGGGTGTACATCTGCTTCTTCCAAGCACCAGCTGTCTGTGCCCAGCTGGGAGCTGCTTCCTCGGCAAGAGCCTGGATACCTCCACCCAAGGACTTGCCACAGGCCCTTTTGGAACCCCTGTTGGAGGCCCTTCCTGAAGAACCAAAGCTTCTGAAGCCTCATTCACAGAGCCAGTGCCAGATGAGGTGAGGCTGGCATCAGGACTCCTCCCCAACCTCTGACTGGCTCGAATGTGTAAACTGTCACCAACACACACATTCGCAGTTTGGGAGCAGAACTGAAGCCAAGAGATAACAGTGTTTAGCGCAACCTAGATGCATCCCATGACGCTATTCAGTGGTTTGAACCCGTCTGCTTCCCTCCCCTAATTAGCAGGGCCTCCCTTCTGCTACTCAAAGGGTGGTCCAGGGACTGACAACATCAGTATCACAGGAAGCCTGCTAGACCTGCAGAGGCTCAGCCACTCCAGACCTGCTGAACCAGGATCTGCATTTCACAATATCCCCAGGTGGCTTTGACAGCACTTTAAGAGTTGAGCTAAGGGAGGCTCAGGTTGACTGTACTGGGGAAAGCAACCAGGAAAAATTGGGACTCTGGGGTTTTGAGTTTGAGTCTTGACTCAACTTCACTGGGCAGTGAACGTGGGCAACCCCCTCCTGAACTCTTAGCCTCTGTTTCCTCATCTGTAAGAGGGGAACACTGACAATATGGCTGTAAGAAGGTTTACATTTATTCCTCAATGGATATTTGAGTGTCTGCTATGTGCTGGGAACCATGAGAGGGACAGGAGATATAAAAGGAGAAAGAAAAAAAAAAAAAGACAGCCCCACCCTCATGAAACTTATGGTTAGTCAGTGGAATAATGAATCAAGAATTATACAAATAAATGTCAGATGACAACGGTGGTAAATGTCACAAAGGAGAGGTACAGAATGCCACCGGGAGCCTAAGGAGGGGGTCCTAGGTAGACTCCCCTGATGAAGTGATGTCTGCATTGATGCAATAGATGAAGGTGAGTGAGGAGGGAGAAGAATGTTCCAGACTGGTGATAACATATGAAATGAGATCACCTGGCACACAGGAGGCACCCAACGAGGGAGAAGGAATATGTATCAGTTAGTTACAGCTGTGTAACAAATCAGCCCCAATGGCCCCAGATTGAGAGTTAAAATTCAGTGTATGGTGATCTTCTTTCCTCTGGTAAATTACAAGAGGAATGAAGGTCGAAGTCCCATTAATACTGATTTTTCACAACCATCTCTTATGTGGCTTGTACTAATAGGAGTCAATAAATACTTCTGAGTACCTTTTTCTGTCTCCTCAAGTTTCCTGGTCATTTTCTTCCCACTAACCAATACTTGGGACGCTGGGAGGTGCAGGCAGTAGCACTGACTTCTTTCCAACTTGACAGGGGAAGTGAAAATTGATGAACCAAAGTGAGGAAGGGCAGAAGGGAGTTTGTGAAGTAATTGAAAAACCAGACAGACCGTGGAAGAATTATAAATAGAAGGCTCAATTCCACCGCAGCCCATCGAAGCCGATGGGGCAACCCGCGGAAGGGATGGGGAGCAAACTCCAAAAGACCCGGGTTGGAAACAAATTAGTTTTAACGGAACATTTCAGTTCTGGAGAAAAATGGGAACACCAAGGAGAAATAACAGCTCAGGCAATAAATTGGTGGACGTGTCATCCAGGCACAAAATGGAGAAGGAACCAGAAGAGCAATTGGTTTAATTTTTTAGATTAATTGTGAGCAGTCAATAATGTGACTCATTCGGGGACCGAGAGGTATCTAAGCTATGCTGAGTAATCTACTTAGGTTGGTAATTATTGTTTGTATTCATGGAATTAAGGCCACAAAAAGGTGGTTTAGAGAAAGCCCCACAGAGCAAGGGACTCTAATCCCAGCTCTCCCACAGATGCATCTGTGCCCTGGAGTGAGGCATTGATCTTGTGGTTACCATGCAGAGAAGAAGAAGAAAAAATCTTCCCATCATTCCTGATTTTGTGGCTGATTCACTACCGTTTCAAAGAATTCACTTTTTATTCCCTCTCCTGTTTTTATTCCCTTTAATTCAAAAATTGGTTGAGGGATTTAAAAAAGCGCATGAAAGAACAAATAAGAAAATAATTGTGCATCTGCTTGCCACCCGGAATTAATCACTGTTAGCATCTTGCCCTGTGTGCTTTCTTTGTGGCTTTTAAGAAAAATCACATTGTTGTTGTTGTAAAAATGAAACGCACTCCCCTTAAATAAATCAATAAATGCAGACAATTACAAAGCTGAAAGTACAGAGCTGGTCCCCAATTCTGCCATATTTGGTGAATTGCAGGCCTCTGTCCATGCTTATGTGTGGACAGAAACTTCATGAGGGCAGGGGTTTTGTCTCTTTCCATCACCTCTGGGTTCCCAGTGCCCACAACAGTGTCTGGGAAATAGGAGGTGCCCCGTAAAATATCTATTAAAAAACTGGCTGAATAAACCCTCTGGATCAGTCAAAGCCATATCACAGGAAAACTAGCTTTTGGGATCATGAGCCACACTCTGACACGGTTTTGAGTCACTGCATCCCCACTTCCACCCCACTGATGTTTACCCACAAGGGCACTCGAGTGGGAAAAGGAGACGGATGCAGGAGAGAGAGGGAGGAAACGGATGCTGAGCCAGGTAGATGGAGGGCCAACTGTGAAGGGCCTTTTGTCCCAGGCAGTAGAGTTCCAATGTTCCAGTACTTCTTCCTCTTTCCCCATCATAGCCATAGACACATGTGTTCATCTTTGTACTGCTCCCTTGTGTTAAACTCGTGAGTCTCGATGAGGCCACAGGCCATGGTCAGCAAGCTCAGGCCACCCCAGGTACTACTCATGGCTGCCCCGGGACCTGAGGACTTTGATATCTTAGCACCCCTGCTCTGCCTGCTTGGTCCACTGTCACAGTTGTGGGGCTCTGATGGCTTCAGTTAAGGTAGGGCTCAGGCTAGGCTGTAAGAAGACCCTTCTGGGGACAGTGTGGGGGCAGACAGCAGGTAGAAGGTCTGGGAGTCAGGATTAGGATCTCTTTGCAATAGCTCAACATTAGAAGATGCACTCCTTGACTACGGCGTAGCAGCAGGGTCAGGAGGAAGAAATGGAGAGTTTATTTTTATGTACTTATTTATTTTGAGACAGGGTCTCGCTCTGTCACTCAGGCCAGAGTGCAGTGATATGATCACAGCTAAGGGCAACCTCGACTTCCCAGGCTCAAGTGATCCTACTGCCTCAGCCTCCCAAGCAGGTGGAAACACAGGTGCACACCACCATGTCCTGCTAAGTTTTTTAAAAAAAATTTGTAGGTTGCCCAGGCTGGTCTCAAACTCTTCAAATGATCCTCCTACCTTAGGCTCCCAAAGGATTGGGATTACAGGCATGAGCTACTGCACCCAGCTAAATGGAGGTGTTTAAATGATGCCTCGAATTTGCTTCAAACTCACGTAGGAACAGGGGCTGGGGAAGGGAATCCGGGTGTGGATAGGGCAAGAGTGACCAAGGGTTGATGGTTATTGGGACTAATGACCACAGAGCACGAGGGCATTCACTCTACTGGGCTGCTGACTTCCCTGCATGTTTGAAATTCTCCACAATCAAAAGTATAAGAGACAGAGACATTCCAAGTAACACACAAAATAAAGTAAATTTTATTTTACCAAGGCATGCTCATTGGGAAAAGAACATCACCAATCCAGAGTGTAATGTTTCGAAAGGAACACTTTTTCATGTTTGTTGAAAACAAAACAAGGTTACAACAAATGTATATTTCTTCTCATCGGACAAACAAACCTTGACCCTGAATGATGTTCTTCTTCTGGGTTTTAAATTGAATTTTTTATGTTAATTAGATAGAATATTAGAATAACTTAATGACCTGAGAATGCTGCAGTGTTTAAGATCTGTGAAGCACCAAATTTCTTTTAATAACAATATCGCATTTGCCCTGTAATGGATATATAATTTTATTCTACAAAATGGATCATTATATATTAAAACGCACATGGAAATTTGCTTAAATGTAACTGTTTCCTGGTCATCTCTCCAAGTCCATGTGGACCAATCCTCACCATTTTTTATTTTTTATTTTTTTGAGACAGAGTCTCACTCTGATGCTCAGGCTGGAGTGCAGGGGTGCAATCTCAGCTCACTGCAACTTCTGCCTCCCGGGTTCAAGCAATTCTACCTCAGCCTCCCAAGAAGCTGGGATTACAGGCATGTACCACCATGCCTGGCTAATCTTTACATTTTTAGTAGAGACGGGGTTTCACCATGTTGGCCAGGCTGGTCTCGATCTTCTGACCTCAAGTTATCCACTTGCCTCAGCCTCCCAAAGTGCTGGGTTTACAGGTGTGAGCCACCGTACCCGGCCTATTCCTCACCATTTTTAACAACCTCAGAGTACCCCAGAGTATATGTATTTCTACTTATTTATCCATTTCAAAGTGCTGAGGGGTTGATTGACAATTAGGATTTCAATTTGACTTACAATAAACAATGCTGCACTAGGTTGTTTTATATAGAAATCTCTGCAAAACCTGCTTAGTTTTGAAAACCCAGAAATGTGTTGGAAATCTGAACAGATATCACCAAGATACCTTTCAAATGGACGGTACTGACTTGTACCCCTGCTGTTAGCATTGAAACATCATCCTTGAGGTAAATACTCAACACAACCAGACCTCGAACGTGAACAAGGCTGCCTTCAAGGTTCTTGTCTGACCAATTTCACAGTTGCACAGGTCTATTAGTCTGTTCTCACACTACTAATAAAGACATACCTGAGACTCAGTAATGTATAAAGGAAAGAGATTTAATTGACTCACAGTCCAGCATGGCTGGGGCAGCCTCAGGAAACTTATAATCATGGCGAAAGGGGAAGCAAACATGTCCTTCTTCACATGGCGGCAGCAAGAAGAAGTGCAGACTGAAGGTGGGGAAAAGCCTCTGATAAAACCACCAGATCTCGTGAGAACTCACTCACAAGCACGAGAACAGCATGGAGATAACCGTGCCCATGACTCAATTACCTCCCACTGGGTCCCTCCCAGGACATGTGGGGATTATGGGAACTACAATGCAAGATGAGATTTAGGTGGGGACACTGCCAAGCCATATCAACAGGGCTTCATGGTTCTCTGTTCGAGGCAGCATCAATACCACTGCCCAGGCCTCCTGTGGCCCAGAGCACCCTAAATAAATAGTGCTCTTTGCAAGAAGAAGTGCCTGACTCTGTATAAAGGGTACAAACAAGGGCAGAGGCCAAGCCAGAACTGGTCATCAGGTCACCTGATGGCAAACAGGCTGGAGGTTCTCCACCCTCACTCACTGGGGAGGCAGCAGAAAGAAAATGCCTTCGAAAGTGGCAAGGAAGGCTAGGTGCAGTAGTAGTCCCAGGTACTCAGGAGGCTGAGGCGAGAGGATCACTTGAACCTGGTAGGCAGAGGTTTCAGAAAGCCGAGATCGTGCCACTGCACTCCAGCCTGGACGACAGAGTGAGACTCCGTCTCAAAAAAGAGAAAGTGACGAGGAAGCAGCAAGTGAAAACAGGAAAGGCTGCCGATGTGAGTGAAGGGCAGTCTGTAAGAATGATAAGAGGAGCAAAGACAGGAAATGGAAAAGGAGATTGCACAGAAAGTTAAGCAAAGAAAAATATTGCAAGAACATGAGGCAGGAAAGGTCGGTGACAGAAGATGGTTTGTCAGAGCGAGCTAGCAGAAGTAATTTACTGACTGCACAGGTAGGTGCTCTAAATTAAATTTATTCCTGGCCTCCATGAGGCAGGTTTCAGAATGAGATGAGAACCTTTTGGGGCAAGAGAGAAAAACACAGAAAGGAATCAGACTCACGGCGGCATTTGACAACCAAGAAAGACACATTAGGGACTTGGAGGTATTTGGGATCTTGCTGGGAACCCTGAGGATAGCTCAGACTGAAATAAGGGGGCTGCCCAGTCTTGCCCCATGACTGTTCTCAGAAGCAAGGAAGGGGAATGGGATCTTTCTTTTCTCCAAGTTAAAGCTGCACCAAGTAGGCGCTAAGGGTAGCATTCACAAGAAGTGCCATCTCCCAGTGGATCCTCTTGTCATGTTGAGAAGTGTCACGAGCTCTGGAATCCCAGGCCTGGGCTCTGCTCTCCCATTCACTTGCTGGCTGGCTTGAGACGTGTCTCTTAAATCCCCTGAGCATTAGCTGTGTCATCTACACAGGATGGAGATGGTGGCTCGTTCGCTTGCTGCCCTCCTGTCCCTCCCTCTCCCTCTTGTCCACTCCACTCCAGTTCCTCTAGTTCCCCTGTTGTTTTCTAAACATGCTGCAGGGCTTTTGCACTGGTCATTCCCTCTGCCTAGAATGCCCTTCCCAGCACCTGCATGTTTCTTTCCCTTTTCTCTCTCTCTCTCTTTTATTTTTAAACGGAGTCTCACTCTGTTGCCCAGGCTGGAGTGCAGTGGCGCAATCTTGGCTCACCACAACCTCCACCTCCCAGGTTCAAGCGATTCTCCTGCCTCAGCCTCCCAAGTAGCTGGGATTACAGGCATGTGCCACCACACCTAGCTAATTTTTGTATTTTTAATAGAGACAAGGTTTTCACCACGTTAGACAGGTTAGTCTCAAACTCCTGACCTCAGGTGATCTGCCCACCTTGGCCTCCCAAAGTGCTGGGATTACAAGCGTGAGCCACCGTGCCTGGCTTCTTTCTCATTTTTGCTCAAATATCACCTCTCAAAGAGTCCCGCCCTAACCATTGTCCTTAAAATTACACTCCCTGTCATCTTCTTTCCCTGCTGTTTCTCCATAGCACTGGTCACCTTCTAACAGACCATTGGACGCAGTCCACTTTTGCATTCCATGGCCTAAATTCTTTGCCTAGAATCTAAACCCCATGAGGGCAAGGGCTTTTGCCTGCTCTACTTCCTGTCATGTCCCTGACATTGAATATAGGTGCTTGACACATGCTGTGCACTCAACACAAATTTGTTGACTATGGTCATGAACTTATAACTGAATAATCATAATCAAAATTGGTTGCTATTTTATTAATTTGACCAAGATATATTCATTGCCTACTACCTTGTATGCTAGGCATCATCCCTGCCTTGAAGAAGCTGAGTCCCTGGAAGGACCAGCAAGCAGAGAGTACGTGTGCAAAGCTGAGTGTGGGTTGGTCCTATGGCGACTCTGGGTAGATTGTGATGAGGGCCATTCTAGGTTCCTGCCGTTCTTGGAAACCAAGACTGCACTCTTAGAGACTCAGACAATCCTACCCCTCAACTCAGACTGTGAAGTTGAAAAATGTTGACCTCAAACCCCCTATCTTCTCTTTTTTATGTCGTGTCAACCAACCCATCCTAATAGGCACAACTGGGGCAGAGTGGGGTGGTTCTTGCTTTTATGATGTCCCCTAAGGATCCAGCCCTCCACGTGGCCCTAAGATAAAAGCAGAAAGGAAAGGGTGCGGATTCAGCAGTTTAGGAGTTAAGTTAAACCCCAGTTCTGTCTCCTCCTTCACCGCTTCTGGTATGTGGGGATCCGGAAGGCCAGTGACATTCGCCATGTAAGGTCCTTGGCACTGCCCGTGTGTGCTACAGCTTGAAGACCAAGTGGCAGGAGAGACAAATATTTAACAGGCAGCTTAGCGGCTGCACCGAAAGCAAACTAAATGTTAGGGACACATAAAAAGGAGAATCACACATAATTCAGAGAAAATTATTCTTGCAAGAGCCTAAATTTGTGAAAATTGTCAGCAATTCTCTTCCTTTTATTACAAAAAGCATATTGTGATATGCGGAAACCCTCCAAAATGGAAAAGTCCCCGCAAGGACATCCGCGTGCCAGGTTGGGGGAAATTTGGTCTGTACTCTCTGAAAAGCAGGTGATGAAGGGGTAGTACACAATGCTGAGCGGAGTCCCGAGGGCACGCTGTCTACCACGGTTTGAATTCACATCAAGCGGGAGGACAAATGTGGTGGCAACATAAACCAGGGAGATGGGCACTTAACGGAAATGAGCGACATTTTCTTCACAGAGAAACAGAATCAGCCATTCGAAGTGGCAGCACGAACAGCTGGAAGAGAGAGCATGAAGCACATCGAAAACGCGACTGGACGGGAATCAGACCCCCTGGGGGTAACTTGCTTCTTTGTGCTTGCTCTGCCGCTGGTGACCAGCAGCCAATGCTATTGGTCTTTGGCGGTGCTACCCCAGTCACCACAGGTGATGGAGGCCAGGCTCAATGGAGGAAGCCTCCGCCTCGATGGCCTCTGATCAGATTCTATTCTCCTTGTATTCTGAACCAAAGAGAGCAGGCTGAGAACAGGAGGCAAGATGGTGGCCATCAAACTTGGATTTCTGGTGCAGCAGGGGTAGGAGTTGGTGTACATTGGAAGGGAATCCACATTGGGTCAAGGCCTGACCTTTGTTTGGCCAAGCTGAGCTGTGAGGTCCAGGACAACCTGCCCTCTTGGGCCTCAGTTTCCCCTTCGATGTCAGCCCCACAGGGATGTCAGCTCTATGGGCCTCTTGGGCCTCAGTTTCCACTTCCATGGCAGCCCCAAATTCATGTCCATGCTGAACCTTAGAACCTTATTTGGAATAAGGGTCCTTGCAGACGTAATTAAGGCAAAGGTCAAGATGAGATCACGTCGGATTACAATGGGCCCGAAATCCAATGGGAGTGTTCTCCTACGAGATAGGGAAGGGCACAGAGACACACAAGGAGAGGGCCACAGAAGACGGGGCAGAGGTCAGATGCTGCCACAGCCAAGGAATTCTTGGGCCACCAGAAGCTGGGAAAAGGAAGGAAGGAGCCTCTTCTAGAGGTCTTGGAGGAAGCATGGCCCTCCTAATACCTTGATTTTGGACTTCTGGCCTCCAGACGCTCTTTCCAGCTAGAATACAGAACCCATGAAGGTAGAGATGTATCCTTCTCGTTCATCAACACATTCCCAGCACCTGGTATGGGAAAGCTCATGCCAGGGTACATGGTTGTTGAATGGACACATGAGATGAATACATGAGTCCTTGTACCTACAGAGTCCACATCCAGTGAGTGGGTGGGGGGTAGAGTGGGAGGTTATGAGACAATGATGCCGTAGGCTGCAAACATGCACATCTAAGGATGACGCAGATAAATCAGAGATGCCTAGGGGAGAGAGTGCTCGCATCTGGCCAGGTGTCCAAAGAAGTTACCTCTCCCTCCAAGGGCAAGGGAGACCCCCAGCTGGGCCTTGAAGGGTGGGGCTAGAGGAGAAGGCATTCCAGAGGGCGGGACTGCTGTGAGTCAAGTCACAGAGGCCAGAAAGCCTAAGATGCTCCAAAGGAACTGCCAGGAGAACATTCCCCACTCAGTGGCACCCTCTTCTTTGACAAACACTGACATAGAAACTTTGGTAAATGGATTTAACAGAAGAAAGTAGGTCAGTAATTGTGGTGGCTAGCGCCATGTTTGGGATTGGATGGGATTCACAGAGCACAGTTTGCAGAGCAGGGCCCTAGAGGGGAGGGCGCAGGTTAACTAGGGACGGCAGGGAACACAGGAAAGGACGGCTCAGGCACATGGCTGAAATGCCAGCCTTTCGGGCACTCTGCCTGAGGCCTGAGCAGTGGGCTTTGATGACAAGAGCGACCTGCTCAGAGAGTTGCTATCGGAGAATTCATCTAGCAGCTGAATCCAGGATGGATTAGGGGACAAGGCTGCCGACAGGGAGGTTATTCCAACGGTCCAAGGGAAGGATTATGAGGGCCTGATTTCTGGGCAGCAGTGGAAATGGAAGGGAACAGAGAGATGTGAAAAAAGATTGGAAATGGGAAGAAAATCTGCTCGACTGATTGCATGCCCTCAAGTGAGGGAGAGGAAGGAGTTGAAGATGACTTGAAAAATTTGTACTTCGGCAACGGGGATTTTGGAGAGAACGCTGCATTGCCTGAATGATAAATGTCTAGAGAAATCCGCTTCTATTAATTTAAATGTGTCATAATCATGACCTGTACACACTTACTTTGCAAACAGAGAATTCTGGGTGGGAAGCTGAGAAGCCCTTCCAATGCACACACACTGACACACACACACGTGTACACACATACACATGCACATATATACACATTTTTCTCTGCACTTAAGTAGTGAATATTGGCATGTGGAAGGCAGTGCCCCACTTGAGTGAACCTGAGAGTTTGCTCTTAAAACACTTCTGATGAAGAAATCCAAGCCTTTCAACATTTCAAGGGAACTGTCACTTCCTTTTATTTGCTGACCACAGTTGATTAAAGACCTTCGGTTGCGCCGCTTTCATCCCCATCCTTAGAAACACTCCAGCGTCCATTTTAAGTGTAGAGACGGCTTAAATGTTTAGAAACAAGAGTCCAGAGCCTTGTCAACCACCGCAGCCTGCGTCTCTGTGACGCAGATTTGGAGCCTTCTAAATTAGAGATAGTTTCACTCTTCAGAGAGGCCTTTTAAATACTGACTTAACCCAAAGGGAAAAGAAAATGAAGCTGCGATACTTTTAGTTCAATCAGAAAAATGGTTCTGACTGCACATTTGCTGCAGAGACTTTCAGGGTAAAGGAAAAATATCAACCTGTATTAGGCCCTAAGAGGTGATATGGTCCTCGGAGAAAAATGTGCCCTCAGGATGGGAAACATCCATTACTGGCTCATTTGCCAGCCCCTGAACACCAAGCCGCACACGCAGCCTCTGTTTTCGGAGCGCTGAGGTTTTGGAGGAGTCCCTTCTGAGGGCGATGTGTGCGCTGCCGGCTTCCAACAACTCTGCTGTGAATGGAGGAAACAGCTTCGCTGCCAGGCTGTGCCATTCTTTGGTGCCAAGTGTCACCTCATTTTGTAAACTTGGCCAACCTCCCTCGTGAAGGTAAAGTACTACAGGCAAGGACCCAGCCCCTCCCATCGGGCTGAGATGGGGCCCTTTGAGACAAGCACATGGGGAAGTTCAAGAGCAACCTGCCCTAAGCCCTTGGCCTTTTCCAGCCACTATTCTGGTGCTGCACTGTTAGGGCCCTGCAAAGTGGCAGATCACACACTAGCCAGGGAGCAGCATCTCAGCCAAGGCCGGAGGATCCCCTGAGTCCAGGAGTTCGAGACCAGCCTGGGCAACAGAGTGAGACCCTGTCTCTTACAAAAAATCAACAAGTTAGCTGGGTGTGGTGGCACGTGTGGTGGCACATGCCACGTGGTCCCAGCACTCTGGGAGGCCGAGGCAGGATTGCTTGAGCTAAGGAGTTCGAGACCAGCCTGGGCAACATAGTGAAACCTCATCTCTACTAAAAGAAAGAAAAACTAGTTGGGCATGGTGTGTGTGCCTATAGTCCCAGCTACTTGGGAGGCTGAGGCAGGAGGATCACTTGAGCCTGGGAAGTCAAGGCTGCGGTGAGCCGTGACTGTGCCACTGCACTCCAGCCTGAATGACAGAGCAAGAATCTGTCTCAAAAAAAAAAAAAAAAAAGAAAGAAAGAAAAAGAAAAAGAAAAATACTGTCTTTTCATCCCCAAAGTGTGAAAACCAAGACCTATCCACATCTCTCTCTTCCTAACAGGAAGAGCACAGAGCAGGTATGGTGCCCGTGCCTGGGATCAGCAGCTGTTCTCATGTCCAGCACCTGCCTTAAGGACCATCACAGCCTTCAGGAGCAGCCCACAAGAGACAGTGATTGCCTGAAGTGGGGAAGAGCACGCATGAGCAGAGCAGGTGTCTGCTCTCTCCACAACATTGCCAACCCAGGACCCCCACACGGACTTCCGCCTTAATGATGCTGCACACGTGCCTAGAGGTTCTGGGGTAGACCAGGAGGCCATGCAAACATACCGGCTGCTTAGGGATTTTTTTTCTTTACTTTGAGTTTCTTTAATAATGCCTCTCCAACACAGCCAGTGAGAAATTCCGTGCAGAGCCAATTATCCAGCTAATTGAGAACAAGGATACTCTGATACTCTTCACCTGCTTCGAAGAGGGTATCATCAGATGCCTCTTGAGAAGGGATTTGTCCATCAAGGATCCAGGCAGAGGGGAGTGTCAGCCACTACCTGGGAGGTGGACCAGGCGGCAGGAACAAAATGGAACCAGTACGATGGTAACCAGACTGCAGGGACCTGCACCCAAACCACAGGCAGTCTCCATCAGTCAGCCCAGAGAGCAAGACCGGGTTACGTGGCTAAGAAAGGAAAAAATGAGCAAAAATGGATCTAATGAAACTTACTTCATAGGGTGGGTGTGGGTGTCAGGATTGATCAAATTAATGCATATGTTCTCAACCTTGGCAATATTATTTTTCTTTCTTTCTTTTTCCCTTGAGACAGGATCTCCCTCTGTTGCCCAGGCTGGAGTGCAGTGGTGTGATCATGGCTCGCCGCAATCTCCATCTCCTGAGCTCAAGCGATCCTCCCGCCTCAGCCCCTCAAACAGCTGGGACTACAGCTGTGCACCACCACACCTAATTATTTTTTTGTAGAGATGAGGTCTCTCAAAAAGGGAGACATTTTGTTGTGTAGGCTAGTCTCTGACTCCTGGCCTCTGTGATCCCCCTGCCTCGGCCTCCCAAAATACTGGGATTACAGGCATGAGCCACTGTACTCGGCTAGCCTTGGCAATACTGACATTTGGGGCCAGACAAGTCCTTGCTGTGAGGGCCGTCCTCTGTACTGCAGTGTGTTTAGCAGCGTCCCTGGCCTCTACCCACCCTATGCCAGAAGCATCTTCCCCATTCAGTTATGATAACCAAAAATATCTCCAGATGTCTCCTGGGGGACAAAATCACTCCCCATTGGGAGCCACTGAGTTAAAGTAAAATAATCAGGCACAGTGCCAGCTCCATAAATGACAGTGATCAACACTGAAACGATGGTGCTGTTAAAGATCTGAGATCAGCAGCGGCATGTGCCTACCAGGAGCATTGCAAAAGGCCCCCAGTTCTTCACGCCTGGACATGGCCACGTGACTTGCTTTGGCCAATGAGATGCTAGCACACATGGAACAAGCAGACGCTTGAAAAGCGCTTATGCAGTTAAGCTTGTCCTCTCTTGCACCTCAGTATCACCATGAGAACAAGCCCGTGTTAGCATAATGAAGGATGAGAGACACACAGAGCAGAGCCTGGTGGCCCCAGTCACCCCAGCAGGTAGCCAGATGACCCACAGGTATTGAGCAGGCTCTGTCCAGACTAGAGTGACCCCCTGACCACCCAGACATAGGAGCATTGTGTGCTTACTGTCTATGACACTGAGGGCTTGTGGTTGTTTGTTACACAGCAGCGCTGCATTAAAAAACAACTGATACATGAGCATCTACAGGGAATGTGTCATCTCGTAGCAAACTTCGCACCACCAGGGCTGGGAAAACACAGATGCTGTTTATTGTGGTGTGTGAGAAAGCACAGGAAAAAGGTGGGGGGTGAGAAGAAAGTATTAGTTCTATAGCTGCTGTGGTTGGTTTTAAGCCATGGCTTGCGCTAGGGGAACGTTCCAGCCTGCCCAGGTCTGAGCAGTTTCTGCCCCCAACTTTTGACTTTCATCGTTTCTTTCCCCGTGGAGGCTCAGCTTTGGTTTTTCGGGTAATAATAGATGATTTATCAGCTGTCAGGGACTGGGGCCGGGGAGAGCCTGGAGTGACCTTTCACGAAATGAAGTGTGCAGCTTCCAGAGCACGGGCTTCTGGCGGGTCAGAGGGGTCTCAAATGACTGCAAAATGCGCCATTTCCCAGGGCCTGGTTTTCTCTCTAGTGAGATAGGGTTAGCACACCTGCTTTTCAGAAAGCATCGAAAACTTCTGTGATGAGAATGGTGTCATTTCAGCATTGTTGGCATCAACCTGAACCCACACAGCATCTCAGTGTTTTGAGCCAAAACACAGACAAGGACTGTTGGAACCTGCGAGTCAGCTTCCCACTATCTTCCTCTCCATGGCTACCACTGCCAGTGCCCCGGACCAGCCCATCAACATCTCAGGCACAGATGACCCTCACAGCCTCCTGTCTCCTCACTCCTTCTGCCCTTCTACTCTCTTCTCTGTATGGTATCCAGGGTGATCTTTTAAATGCAACATGTAAATTAGATACTGCCTCCCTGCTACCTGCTTCAACCCTTTGGTGGCTTCTATTCGCTTTTAGGTTAAACCCCAAATCCAGCACCTGGCCCCTGCACCCTTTCTCCCCTCATCCCCCACACTTCTTCCCCTTGCTTGCGAAGCTCTAGGTTTCTGGCTTCTTTGCCTTTTTAATTGCCTGCACCATGCTCCTTCTGTACTCCGAATGCAGCTCCCCAGGGCCTGAACCTCTCCTGTATTAGTTATCTACTGCTGTGTAACAAGACGTCCCGGTCTTAACGGCTTGAGGCAATACTGAGTGTCTCACAGTTTCTGTACACCAGGATCTGGTCACAGAGTTTTGGGCTCTCTGAGTCTTTTGTCCTGGGGTCTCTCACAGGCTGCAAGGTATCAGCTGTGGCTGCCATCACAGCACGGCTCCATGTAGAAGAGGATCTGCTTCCAGGTTCACTAACCTGAGCGTTGGCAGGACTCAGTTCCTTGCAGACTGTTGGCCGCCCCAGTTCCTTACTGTGTGGGCCTCTTAGTGGCTCACAACGTGGCAGGCTGCTTCATCAACAGGAGCAAGTGAGAGATGGGGAGAGAGTGCACTAGCAAGACAGCCATCACTGTCCTTCGTAAGCTAATCTTGAAAGTGACATCACAGGTCCCACCCCACCCAAGGGGAAGGGACTACACAAGGATGTGAACACCAAGGGAAGGGAATGGGGAACCACGCTAGAACCTGCATGCCATGCCTCTCTTCTCCCAAAGAAATCAACTCTCATCCCCAAACCAAATGTGGCCATCCCCAAACTAAATGTGGCCCTCCATTACATACCTATTCCCTCAATATATATATATATTTTTTGGAAATAGTCTTTCTATATTGCCCAGGTTGATCTCGAACTCCTGGACTCAAGCAATCCTCCTGTCTCAGCCTCCCAAGTAGCTGGGACTACAGGTGCATGCCACCATTCCTGGCTCATTCCCTTAATAAAACTTTTTGAAAATAGAGACAAGGTCTTGCTTTGTCCCCCAGGCTGGAGTGCAGTGGTGCTCACTGCAGCCTCCAACTCCTGGACTCAAGTGAGCCTCCTGCATCAGTCTCCCAAGTAGCTGGGTCTACAGGCACACAGCACCATGCTCAGCTATTTTTGTGTTTTAATGTTTTGTAGAGATGGCAGTGTCTTGCCATGTTGCCCAGGATGGTCTTGAACTCCTGGCCTCAAGTGAGCCTCTCGCCTTGGCCTCCCTAAGTGCTGGGATTACAGAGGTGACCTACTGTACCCAGCCCCCCTCGATAATTATTTATTAAGGGTCTACTATATGCCAGGCACTGTTCCCAGTCCTGGGCATAGAGCAGAACATACAACAGAGCAAGACCTCGCTGTCCCAGAACTTTCATTCAAGACAGGCATTAACAAATACACATAAGGTCAAATGCTGATCATTGCTGAGGGACAAATGAAGCATGGAAAGGGAGACAGGGAGGCTGAAGCAACGGAAAAAGGACTCTCCCCTTCAGAACCCTGTAGGAAGTGAGGATCCATCCATGCTGGTACTGGCAGGGAGAGAGCCCTGGCAGATGGAACAGCCAGTACAAAGGCCCCGAGGTGGGACCCAGGGTGGAGTGTGCAGGAATAGTATTCAGGAGCTGGTATGGCTAAGCTGTAACGCAGTGGTGAGAGGCAGGATGAGGAGGAAGAGGTGAGGCTGGTGAGTAGCTGGAGGGCCTTTAGGGCCCCATGTGCCATGGTAGGACATCAGCCTTTTCTCTGAGAGGGAGCCTCTGGGAGGTTTTGAGCAGTACAGTGATGTCATCTGATTTACAGTTTAAAAGATCCTCTGGCTGGCCAGAGAAGCAGGAAGACCAGCACAGGGGCAGGTTTGAGAATCCAGGAGAGGGTTGATGGTGGCTGGAAGCAGAGAAGTAGCAATGGAGTTGGGGGAAATGGGTAAATTCTGAAGACGCTCTCAGAGACCAGCCTTTCCGTTTGGCGCTTACTGTGGTTGTAAATCAGGCATTCATCCTGCAACGTTCATTGTTTATTATCTGTTTCTCCTCTTGAATATGAATTCTATCAGGGCAGAGGCAATGTCCAGCATGTTATCTTTGAAGCCTGGGGTGTGGCATACATCGGTGGAGGGGAATTATGTGACAGTGTATGACACGCGATCTCAGACGCAGCAGGGATGCTGTGAAGATCAGAAACTTCCCTTGAATGAAGCTCTCATTCCGCCTCTTATTCTCTGTTTGCTTTGGGTAAGTATCTTAACCTCTCTAGGCCTTGTTTTCCTCATCTGTGAATTGTAGAGCAGAAAACCTGATCTCAGTTCGTAGGAAACGTTAGTAAGAAAAGGCACCTGGTGACACTCACACAGGTGAGCTCACTTTCCTGCTGACCTCAGGTGTCATCTGTCTCCCCTTAGACGAGAAGGACAAGAACTTCCCGTCTAAGTTCATACTGTCCCTCAACTCTGCCCACTCTTCATACTGTGTCCTGCAGCAGTGGCCTCTCACAGGAGAGTCGGTGTGGAGATGACCAACTTGCTGAAGGGAAGACCAGCCCTGGTTTTCTCTGCTGAGCTAACCAAACGGCTTTCCTGGGTGGCCTGTCTGCTTGGCGCAGCTTTTACTTCCTGCAGAAGCACTTGGTCCTTCTTAGAGGGCACTTTAGTCTTTCCGGAAGGTTCTTCTGGGCCACTGGCAGGCTGAGAACCATCTCTTCAGAGCTGTCTCGTTGGAATTTTCAGTCTTAAGTTTTTCTTGACCCAGACTCAGGAGTTCAACATTTGTGGCGGCTTCACTAACTCACAAAAGACGTTTGGTTGAATTCTTCCTTTGAAATGCCTTTGGATAGGGAAGACGCAGAATTGGAAAGACAAACATTTTGCACTTTATTAATTTGGTTTTTCATTCCAGAATTCAAGCCAAGAGCTTGGGCTCCGGAGTGAGACTCACGGGGGTTTAGATCTCAGCTCTCTGTTTGCTGGTGTGTGCCTCTGGGGAAATAACACAGGCTTCGTGCCTCCGATTCATCTGTGCCATTAGGATGGTGGTGAAGATGCAGTAACCAGTTGCAGGTGCGTCACCTAGCACTGTGCCTGGTGAGCTCATCACCTAGCACCATGCCTGGTGGGTACTAAGCATGAAAAACATGATATCTGCCCTCATTGTCTTTGTCATCACCATCGTCATCCAACAGGTACCATGCACCTTCTAGGAGCCAAGCCAGGGACTCTGAGGAAAGGAGGAAATAAAACACAGTCCTGGTCATTGAGACCACCCATGGACTTGCTTATTTTAAAGCTCAAAAAGTAGCTCTAAACTCAAGGACCTGGTGAGGGCAAACAAAATGATAAACAAACCAAAATCAGGTGATAGTCTGCAGACAACCCAACACTACAGGACCAAAATACAAATCTTTAATAAACAATCCTTGCTGGCTGCCACCAGCTGAATATTCAGGCAAAAAGAGATGCCAAAGGGTGAGAATTAGCTGCTCTTGATTGCAGTGCACTACTCAGGGATCTGAAGCCGGGGCTGTTCATGCCCCATGTGTGAGCAGAGCTGTGGGCCTCTGTATGCTACTGACTGGGGCTTAAAAAGTACCTTTGTGTGGCTCTGTCCAAAGACTGTGTGAAAACTCTCTGATGTCAACCTCATACAATTCTTAATACTTGGCACAGTTAGGAAGAAAAGAAAAGTCCATGGGAATCACTTAGGAAAACAAAATCCTAATATTGCCCCCGTATCTAGAAGAAAGGTTTTTTGTGCTTTGGTGAAATCAACAGGTGCCGAAGAAGGTGGGATTTAAATCGGCTCCTTGGTGAGGATTATCCGCTGAGATTGTGAAATAGAATCAGCAGTGCAGAATATCACTTGTTCCTCTTAATTTACCTCTGAGTTCTCCTTACTGGAACTTCATAGTAAAAAGTCCTAATTCCAACCACACCTCTGGCATCCATGCAAACTTCGGCTCTCCAGGGGAGCAATGGATTTTCTCCTCCATGGAAAGGCACAGCCAGGTCCCTCAGGATAAAAAAAAAAAGGCTTCAAATGGAGTGAATCAAGACGTTATCGATGCATCACTAAAGCATCCACCTCTGGGAAGAGGAAAATCCAAAAGCCGAGCCAGTGAGGAGCAGGCCAGTGTCACCCTGGCTACATCTAGAAACTGCTCAAACTCACAGACCTGGGACTTCAAAATGAACATTTTACCATTCTGGTTTAATTTCATTAATGCTTGGCAGGGTGATTCATGTTGCAGACTCCGTGAAGGAAGGATCTGTGTTTTATTCTTCTCTGCACTTCCAGAGCCAGTGCAGTGCTTGGCATGTAGCATTCGTAAGTGTTGGATAAATTATATTTAATGAAGGAAGAGTGCCGAGAAATGAAACCTAAGGATGTAAAACCTTTATGGACTTAAAACAACTACTCCAAGTGTTGTTTGATGACTTGGGTGTAAATGAGTCAGAAACATATGGTCTAGGTTTCCTGATGACTGACACGACAAACAAACAAATATGCAGAGCAGTGGGTCTTGGAGCAAAATCTTCAAGCAACCAAAATGGCAGCCAAGGACTTCAAAATGCTAAAGAAAATCCCCAGGCTCCTCTGTAGCATTCCAGGGTGAGCTGGAGAGTAGGTTTGGAAATGAAAGGAAATAAAGATTTTAAAGGATGAGCCACACCACCAGCAAATGGCTCTAGAGAATTCTGGAAAGAGACCTCTTAAGACAAGAAAGTTGATGGCCGGGAGAGGAACTCCCAGCTTGGTACAGCTCTCAGGACGGGACAGTGGTTTCCCACGCTTGAGAAGAGGTTATACTGCATCTGTGGTTATTGTGACAGAAAGGCTACTCTCTGGCCCTTCACTAGGTGCCATGGTTGGAGTGGAGCTGTTACTGCCTTTATCCTCTTATGCATTTATTACCTCCAAATGCAGCATCCCCACTCGGTTCAGAGAAGCCAGCATGTCCCCTCCCACCTTTGGTGAGCCATGCCCTGTGCTGACACAATGCTGCCCAGCAGACCTCACCATCATAGTTTGCACCCTCAGTTGTACTGAAAATCCATTTTACACAGTGATCCTGACATGGTGACACCCAGGCAAAGGTCCTCAAATGCCAACATGCACAGGTTGAAAACCATTAGGTGAGGAGAGCTAGACTGTAGAACACACCAAGCCATCTGTGGCCTCTGAAGTTTCTGGGAAACAAGAGCATGGTAACAAAGAGAGGCTGAGAGTGAAGGTTTCATCTAAATAGGGATGTGATGACTCTACAGACGATTCAGCCCGAATTACACACCATCCTCCAGTTCCTGGTGGGGCGGCAGGGGGTGGGTGAAAGTAGGCAATTTAGTATACATCTCTACAAGAGAAACAGCTCAAAGGGTTCCCTTTGTCAATCAGGCTGCAGGAAACAGATGGCACATTCAAATGAGGATAAAGTGCTTCCTAAAAGGTGTGGAGAGACCGTTATGTGCTGAGTGTGTCTCCTTCCCCCTCAGATTCATATGTTGAAGTCCCAACCCTCAGTACCTCCAAATGTAACCATATTTGGAAGTAAGGTCTTTTAAAAAATAATTTAATTTCATTTTGAAAGTCGACACACAATAATGGTGCATATTTAAGGGGTACATAGTGATGTTTTGATACATATAATGTATAGTGATCAGATCAGAGTAATTAGCATATCCATCATCTCAAATCTCTATGGTTTTTTTTGTGTTGGGAACATTCAATGTCTTCCTTCTAGCTATTTGAAACTGTATAATATATTATTGTAAACTATAGTCATCCTACAGTGGTACAGAACAGTGGTCTCCAATGTTTTTGGCACCAGGGACTGGTTTCATGGAAGACAATTTTTCCCCAGATTGGGGGCTAGGGGTATGGTTTGGGGATGATTCAAGTACATCATATTTATTGTGCACTTTATTTCTATTATTATTACATTGTAATATATAACGAAATAATTATACGTCACGATAATGTAGAATCAATGGGAGCCGTGAGCTTGTTTTCTTGCAACTAGACGGTCCCATCTGAGGGTGATGGGAATCAGTGACAGATCATCAGGCATTAGATTCTCAATTCTCTTAAGGAGCTAACAACCTAGATCCCTTGCATGCACAGTTCACAAGAGGGTTCATAATCCTATGAGAATCTAATGCTGCTGCTGATCCTGAGCTCCAGGAGGCAGAGCTCAGGTGGTAATGCGAGCCATGGGGAGTGGCTGTAAATAAGAGATGAAGTTTCATTTGCTCACCCACCTGCCACTCACCTCCTGCTGTGTGGCCAGGGTTCTTAACAGGCCATGGACTGGTACCAGTCTGTGGCCCCGGGAGTTGGAGAACCCTGGTATAGAACCCTAGAAGATATTCCTTTTCTATCTAGCTATAACTTTGTAGCCTTTAACAAATATCTCCCCATGCCTTCTTCCCCACTGCCCTTCTCTGCCTCTAGCATCCTCTGTTCCACTCTTTTAGATAAACTTTTTTAGCTTCCACACATGAATGGGAACATGTGGTGTTTAACTCTCAGCTCCTGGCTTGTTTCACTTAACATAATGTCCTCCAGTTCTACCCATGTAGTCTCTAAAGGCAGGACTTCATTCTTTTCATGGCTGAATAGTATTACATTATGTATATACACTACCTTTTCCTTGTTCATTCATCTGCTGTTGAACACCTAGGTTGATTCCATATCTTGGCTACTGGGAATAGTACAGCAATAAACATGGGAGTGCAGGTGTCTCTCTGATATACTGATTTCCTTCCCTTTGGATCAATGCCCAGTAGTGGGATTGCTGGATCATATGGTAGCTCTAGTTGTAGTTTTTGGAGGAACTTCCATACTGTTCTCCATGGTGGCTGTACTAGTTTACATTCATACCAACAGTGTTTAAGAGTTCTCTCTCAGACATAAGGTCTTTAAGAGGTAATTAAGTTAAAAATGAGGCTGTGAGGGTGGGGCTATAATCCAATTTCACTGGTGTCCTAATAAGTAGAGGAAGAGACACCTGGGATGAATATGCACATTTGCATACCACGGGAAGAGGCAGCAAGAGGGAGGCCACCTGCCAGCCAAAGAGAGAGGCATACAGAGAAACCAACCCTGCTGGCACCTTGATCTTGGACCTTCAACTTCCAGAACTGGGAGAAAATGAATTTCTGTGGTTTACCACCAGGTCTGTGGTATTTTGTTATGGCAAATGACTAATATAGAAACATGTGGGATAGTGTACTAATTGGGTCTATAAACACTGTCCACCTATGCACCTAGAAGGAGAACCAAGGAAAGGGTTATACAGAGAAGGCTGCCTTGCAGAAAGCTTTGGTGGAGAGACATAGCCAGCAGTTCCCAGACCACAACACAGGGAGGGAGTCAGGGCAACGGATACCTTGACCTCACTCTCCTCTTCCTCCTGCCCTCCTGTGCTATCTCTGCACTGGCTGAACCCTAATGCCAGTTGTACAGGTTTCTTCCTGTGGCAGGGAGCAGAATACAAGGGTAGAGACAGGATCTGGGAGGAGTAAATGGAAAAGACTTCCAGATGCAGGATGTGGAGACTTCATCCCTGAAGCCCATGATGTCATGTCCACACGGCCTGTCCTAGAGAATAAGAAGCCTTAGGTCTCTCACTCAGAGTGGCCTGACAGGTCATCTCTGAAAGCCAAGGTCCACAACAGCTTCTTACAAGGTATGGGTCAAGTCACTCCTCTGTGCCCCCTGGGCACACATTTTGGTTATACAGAAAAATAACTCAATTTTTCCAACGCACACAGTGGATCCTATGATAATGCTGGGGTTTGGTGACACCAATGGCATTCCAAATTGGCCTCGCTCATTTTGTCCCTTCCAGAGATGTTATATTTGACCTCATGGTATGATGGAAGGTCTAGAAGTTTGTCTGCAGGGACCATGTACTGTGGAGCCCCTGCATAACAGGATCCTTACGGTTGGGTAAGAAAATCCCCTTGAATGGGAGACACTTCTTCCCTATTCTTGATATTTCCTTCCATAGGGAGGACCATCCATTGGCACAATCTTCTAGGTGTCTCTCCTTACTTTTTCCACTCCATCCCAGGAGAGGTAGAGGGACTTACCTGAAGGATACGTTTGGAACAAAAGATTCATACCCTGCTACTTTCTTCTCCCTGTTCTCTTTCAGGGTGGGCTGCCTTCTTGCTCCTCCAAGACCTGACACTGGGTGTGTGAATCTGTCTAATCCTGGACTTGGTATGAGAAAAGCCCAGTTGGCTCTCACATGTAAGCTCCATTCTCTTGTCCTTTTTGCTTCCTTTTCTCTGGAGGACTGGTCAATCTATTCTTTCTTACTTCTCATTTTTTTTTTTTAGAGACGAAGTCTCACTCTGTTGCCCCAGGCTGGAGTGCAGTGGCACGATCATAACTCACTGCAGCTTTGACCTCCTGGGCTCAACAATTCCTCTGCCTTGGCCTCCTGAGTAGCTGGGACTACAGGTGTGTGCCACCATGCCTAATTTTTATTTTGCTTTTGTAGAGACAGAGTCTCACTATGTGGACACACCAGTCTCCAACTCCTGGCCCCAAGTGATCCTCCTGCCTATGCCTCCTAAAGCACTGGTGTATTAGTCCATTCTCATGCTGCTAATAAAGACATACCTGAGACTGGGTAATTTATAGAAGAAAAAGGTTTAATTGACTCACAGTTCAGCATGGCTGGGGAGGCCTCAGGAAACTTACAATCATGGCAGAAGGGGAAGCAAACATGTCCTTCTTCACATGGCAGCAGGGAGAAGAAGAAGGAGTGCCCAGTGAAAGGGGAAGCCCCTTATAAAACCATCAGCTCTTTTGAGAACTAACTCAGTATTACCAGAACAGGATGGCGGAAACCACCCCCATGATTCAATTATCTCCACCTGGCCCCTCCCATGACCCCTCCCCTCCCATGTGGGGATTATGGGAACTACAATTCAAGATGAGATTTGGGTGGGGACACAGCCAAACCATATCAGCTGGGATTACAGGTGTGAGCCCCCATGCCCAGCCTGGTCAACCTACTCTTGTCCAGTCTCCTCCATGATGTGTGCAGTGTAAGGAACCTGTAGTTTTCAGGGACTACTCTCAAAGACCCAACATATACCTGATTTCAAATCCTTGCCCTACTATTTACATACCACCTGACCTTAGGAAAAATTTTACCCTCTCAAAGCCTCAGTTTCCTTATCTGTAACATGAGAATAAACAATAGTCTTTATTTGTCAGATTATTATTACAAAATCCTATGTGCTTAGCTCAGCCAGTTTCTAGAACATTGTAAGCCAAAAGTTACCCCAAAAATTTCTTTAATGGAGGGGGATAGTGGGTTAGGATAGATCTCAGGTATTAATTCCTGTTATTCTACTTTTCAGGGGAAGAAAGAAAAAACAGTAAGAAATGACAGTGATACTGAAAGGTGGGCACAGACCAAAGGCACACGTTAAATACTTTCACAGAGCGTGGCGAAAGGGCCATTTTACATTTCAATTAAAATGGTTTGCTGCCAGGTGACTCTCAAAAAGAATACCAGACAGAAGACTGAAGACTGTGAGTTAAGAGTTGGGTATATCACCAACTCTTCTCTATTGATACACGATACTCTGTGTATTGTGTAACACCCACGATACACACCACGTTCCCAATTCCTGCCTTGAGAAAAAACAAAACGGGGATTGTGAGTGGGGTTTCATGGAGAGTAAGTGAAGCTCTGAGATCCTGAGCAAACGTTTTGTGTTTTCGTCTTGTTTGTTGGTGGAGGGGATCCACCTATACCTCTTGTCACTTGGTTAATAACCTTTTTGGGAATTGCTAAAGCCATAAAACCTCTTTGAGGATGTGGTGAAAGCCACAAACCCTCTTCACAAAAAAATCAACACACACACACACACACAAACACAGTTTTGTAAACAATATCAGCATTTTCCAGAAACCCTAGAGCCCATCCAAGTTTTTTAAGTTCAGAACTCTTGCATGGAGGTTTGCTTCTTCAACCTCCTGAGCTGCCAAGGCCTTGGGGTCTTTTCAAAACAGCAAATTTAAGACCCAAAGAGAAATGAAATGTAAACGAAGAACATAGCCCCTCTGCCCTGCTCATTGCCTCTCGTCCTCTGGCTTGTACTGCGAGCACTGCTGATGAATAACGAGAAAGCAGACCCATATACTCATATGAGAAAGGACCAGAGGCGAAGATGGGCTTTAGCATGTCAACAAGTAGGGAAAGGGGCCTCCGCTTCAGTAATGAGAGGGGACACACATAGGGTATGCTGACAATCAGGGAGGCAGAGATACTGAGACCAGAGGCTAGGTGGGGTGTGCACAGATACATGTAGGTGAGGTGGAGGGAAAGTGCGCAAGGAAATGGAGCCAGTGTGAAATGGTCAGGGGAGGGCAGGTGCCACCTTCTTCCTGTGGCCTTGTTTGTTTTGAGACAGGGTCTCACTCTGTCACCCCAGCTGGAGTGCAGTGGTGCAATCACAGCTCACTACAGCCACGACCTCCTGGGCTCAAGCAATCCTCCCACCTCAGCCTCCCAAATAGCTAGGACTACAGGTGCTCATCACTGTACCTGGCTAATTTTAAAAAATTTTTATTGGTAGAGATGGGATTTTACCATGTTGCCCAGGCTGGTCTCAAACTCCTAGGATCAAGTGATTCACCTGTCTTGGCCTCCCAAAGTGCTGCGATGATAGGCATGAGCCATGGTGCCCAGCTCTGTGCCCCTCTTGTTTGAGTGTGGACTCCTGGTGGAGAGTATGTGCAAGGTACTGCTCTTGTTTTTAAAAATGATACTAGGCTGGGCACAGTGGTTCATGCCTGAAATCCCAACACTTTGGGAGGTCAAGGCAGGAGGAGAGCTTGAGTCCAGGAGTTCATGACCAGCCTGGGCAACATAGTGAGAACTCATCTCTACTAAAAATAATAACAATTTTAAAAATTAGCCAGGCGTGGTGGCACATGCCTGCAGTTACTCAGGAGACTGAGGTGGGAGGATCACTTAAGCCCAGAAGGTTGGGCTTAAGTGCAGTGAGCTGTGAGCGTGCCATTGCACTGCGGCCTGGGTGACAGAGCGACTTCCCGTCTCAGAAAAAAAAAATTATATTAATGTCATATGCTTTACATTATACACTCATCACTAGGGAGCATGGTGGGGGCCACATCTTTTGAAATGTCCAATACGTAATTAAGCAGGCTTAATTGAAATCTTCTCTGGCTTCTTCATTTAGCAAGGCTTCCCTTTGACTCCCACTCACATTGCTCCCTGAATTGTGTTGGTTTCCTGTTGAGAGCAGAGCCAGGAGACAAGAACCCTCCAAGAATGTATCTGGATCCATTCTCTCCAATTCCTAGAGGGGCTTATTCCATGCTAAGAGGTGGTTATTGCTCTCACTTCTTTCTCACTGGATCCTTTCTGGCTCTGTGACCAGGACTGTTTAAATAGAGACTGCACAGGTGCAAGGAAGTCACCCTGGCCAGATCCTTTTCTGTGTCCTGGACGCCTCTGGCAAGCCACACCATTGCCTTTTTAGACACGAGAGAGGCAGACATGCTCAACTTCCATGCCACTGACATTTTCAAGCAGAAGGTGGGTGTGTGGACACATTTGTCACTACAATATTTGTTTTCTCCCTGTGGAAACAGTTGATTTTCTTAAGTAGTAAACCAATGACTCACTCCATCAGAGACTGGGAGAATAACAAATAAACTGGGGCAGCAAGCACAGTCTCTGACTTTTTTTTTTTTTAAGACAGAGTCTTGTTCTGTCACCCAGGCTGGAGTGCAGTGGCGTGATCTTGGCTCACTGCAACCTCCACCTCCCGGGTTCAAGCGATTCTCCTGCCTCAGCCTCCTGAGTAGCTAGGATTACAGGTGCGCACCACCAGGCCCAACTAATTTTTGTATTTTTAGCAGAGACAGGGTTTCACCATGTTGATCAGGCTCGTCTCGAACTCCTGACCTCGTGATCACTTAGAGCATGTTTTCAAGAATGACGTGGGCAAGTCCTCTTCCTTCCCATGATATTGCTGGCAGTGCCATCCTAGTACACAGGCGATGCCATTTAGGGTTTCCAAAGACTTTCTTGACCATAAGTCCTTCCTATGGCCCATAAGGCCCTATGTGATCTGGCCTTCTTTCAGCATAACCCTTTCTGCCCCTTTCTTGTGATGGAGGCTGTCATGTTCTCTCTGTTCCTTGAACGCACCATACATATTCCTGCCTCACGGCCTCTGCACTTGCAATTTCCCCTGCCTGGACTGCTCACTCTCTAGAGCTTTGTCTGGCCCACTCTAGTGAGTGCCGGGACAACTCGTTATGCCAGCTCATGAGAGCTGACTGTGCACATCTCTTCCCCTGATATCAGCATGACATCACAGTGATAGTTTGAAACTAGCCACAGTGAGCATTTTTACACCATGGACATTGGCAAACTACGGAAATCAGACCTGATTCTTTTTTTTGTTTGAAGAGATGGCTGTCAAACATTTACTAGCACACCACTGGCTGGTTCCTTCTTATCACGTATGGTTCAGCTCAAATGGCATTTCTTCAAAGAAGCCTTTCTACTACCCAATGTAAACAAGCTTCATGCTCTTCATCATTCTCTTTCTCTTGCAGTGCTTGTTTTTATTGTTGTTGTAACTTCTACAGCTTATAACTCTGCTATTTCTTTGATGCTAAGTCTTTGGATGGTATGTCCCTGTCCCACTGTAGCCTCTGAGAGAGCAGCCACCAGCCAGCTTCCACTCACCGTAGTATTCCCAGCGCTAAGGCCAGGCATAACGCTCAATGCATATTTGTTGAAATGAACACAGAGTATCACAAAGTTCTTTCTTTTGAGCCTCTAGTTAAATGGGAAGGGACAAACCTATCTTCATGGGAAAATAGAACCTTCCAGGCACGGAGTCCAAGAGCATTCCAGGTCCTCCCCGGGTCCCACCTGAGATCCACAAAGTCATCCCTGACTTTTCAGTTTATCGACGAGGACAGCTCTCCCAGGAGCTGGCTAAACTGTTGTCTCCTCATTGTCCTTGGAGGATCTCATGATCCTGGACCTTCAGTCCGGGACTTCCCTAGGGGTATGCGTTTCACTTCCATTCTGGTTGAAGGGTATCCAGGAGTCCTTTACTGGGGCTTTCCTGTGTGCTACAGCCAGACGCTGGAAGAGCAGAGGTGGATAAGGCTTCCCTTCTGCAACTCCTGCCATTTCGCCTGCGAAGCCCTTATGTCCTTGTCCCTGGTCAGTCCAAATGTTCTTGTCCACTTTCTTTTTTTCCAGGGAGAACTAGTGGTTAGACCTGCGGAGCCTGTTTGCGATTTCTTGCCAGACTTGGGGTTTGCCAACTCCAGGTATTTGGACATTCTTTGCATTTTAATTCAGCAAACTTTTCCCACCCATGCTTTTATCCCATTCAGGGTTCTGGGAGCGGGGATATGAAACAGGCTGGTGCTGGCGCTGAGGAGGCGGTGTTTGAGCAGCAGAGGTAGACGTACACAAAGGATTCTGCCAGGAGACAGCTCATGCTAAGTGCTTTCACCAACGAGGGTCTCCTAGCTACAAAAGAATAGTTCCAAAGGGGAGATACTGGACGGCTCTGTGGCAAGATGGCTTTTGAGCTGGGCCCTGGGAGATGAGTTTGCTGAAGGCCCACACGGGTGGGGCAGTGGAATTATTTCCATATGCACGGGAGAGCCTCGAAGCGAAGCAGCAAGCCACACGACCCCAACGGCAAATCAGTAGAATCTGTGTGGCTCACGGCCAAGGGCCAGATGGGACAGTGGAGGTCTTAGCAGATGTCTGGGTGCACAGATGGCAAAAGCAGCAGATGCCCCCATCCCGCCCCACCTGGGTCTCCACCCCTGGGCACTTTATTCCCCTCCCCACCCCCGCCTGAACTGGCTGGTGGAGGCTCACTCCCACCAGTCTGGCTAAATGGGGGCCTGAAGCCAAAATCAAAGCTGCATGTGCCAGAGGAGAACCTTTAAAACGTGGACAAAAAAGTCACTAATTTTGCAGATGGAAATTCACACTCGTTCCCTAGGAATGAAGAGCCACAGCACGGGAGACTCTGAACAGTCTTTGGGTAGAATACTGGAGAACTAATGACATAGGCAAACCTCAGGAACGTGGCCAAGGCTGGGCCAATCTTGCCTTATACTCCCGAGAAGGGAGACTCAGTGTTTCCGGCGACTCTACCTCAATGATCCCCATTTCTCCTTCTTCCAAGGGCTCTATGCTCTGGGAAGCATCCTCTCTGCTGGGTCCTTTGGCAAAAGTCATATTAGAATGAGATGTGTGAGGAGCTCGAGATGGAATAAAAGGCATGTGACAGCCAGGGGACCAGGCCAGAGGCCACAGTCACAGGGCAGTGGGGCTAGGCCCCGAGACTCCAGTCTATTAACATAGGAAACCGTGAATTTCAAAGCTTAAGAGCAGGTCTTCCCTTTATCAAAAAAGAGCTTTGTCTCTGGGCCCCTTTAAACCAATAATCTCTCAGTGGACTGAAGTGTTTATGGCTCATTAAATTAATGGGGTGGGAGGAAGGAATTAGGGAGAGGGATGGGGCCACGGTGAGCTGCTGCCCACTGACAACGCAGCCCCGTTGATCACAGAGCCATGAGAGATGAGAATGTAAATCAATGAGAAATGGGATTCCACAATAAAGCCTTCAGTGTGAGGCATTTACTCTCCGAAGAACAGAGATGATTAAAAATAAACAGAGTTGTGCATGCTTATGGAAAGGAGGTGATCATTTCCTCAACATAGCTGTGGCCAATATGTGCTTTGACCCTTCCCTCCTTTTCTTTTCTTTTTTTTTTTTGAGATAGGGTCTTGCTCTGTTGCCCAGGCTGGAGTGCAGTGGTATGATCACAGCTCACTGTAGCCTTGACCCCTGGGGCTTAAACAATCCTCCTGCCTCAGCCTCGCAGTAGCTGGGACCACAAGGCGTGCACCACCCTGCTTGGTCAATTATTTCTTTTCTTTCTTTCTTTTGTTTTTTTTTGGTTTGTTTGTACAGATAAGATCTTGCTTTGTTGCCCAGGTTGGTCTAAAACTCCTGGGCTCAAGCAATCCTCCCACTTTCAGCCTCCCAAAGCGCTGGGGTTACAGCCGTGAGCCACTGTGTCTGGCCCTTTTCTTTTTCATATGAGAAGGGTTGTTGACTCCCAGGAAATGTCACCTGGGACCAAGAATGTGAACTCAAGGACCCCTGCCTGTTGGGAGCTGCATTTACTTGACTCCTATTCACTGTTTCTTAGCCTTGTCCTTTCTCTCCTGCCAGTTCTAGGAGACACCGCTTTTCCTGGTTGACCTCATCAATGCCCTACCAGTGGTTCTCAAGGTGTAGTCCCTGGAGCAACAGGATCAGCCTTGCTGGGAGCTTGTTAGAGATGCCAGCTCTCAGTCCCACCCCAGACCTGCTGAATCAGAAACTCTAGGAGTGGGACCCAGCCATTTGGGTTTCACCAAACCCTCCAGATGACTCTGAAGCATGCTCAAGTTGGAGAACCACAGGCCTACAGGGATGTTCCTGCTGTAAACGGCAGAATCGTTCCCAAGAGGATGCAATAGGCAGGAAATATACAAAATTGCCAAACCCCTCGCCTGCCCGACTCCTTTCCTAGTTTCTTCCTGCCCATCTCCATGGGCAAAGATCCTCCATGACCTGGCTCCACCAGCCCACTCCCTGTTTAACCCTTTACGCTCAGCAGCATTAACCACTTGATACAGTTTCCCACCTCCTCACTGGGGTTAAACTGTCCCCTCTGCCCAGAACGTCTGCATCCTTCCCTGGATGCCCTCAGGCTGGTGTTCCCACTAATTGCCTATATCAGTCTGTTAGCACACAGTGTAATAATTCCCTGTTTGTGACTATGAGCTCCCTGGAGCTACATGCTGCTTGGTTCATGTGTTCCCAGAGTTCACTAGCACAAGACTTGGCACACAGCATTGCTCACCAATATTTTCAGGATGAATAAGTGGCTGAGATACTGACACTAGGGGGAAGGAGATGAGTGGATGCTCTTCTGGGGGGGTCTCAGGTTCACTTGGCAGGAGCAAGCACAGCATGGATAGCAATTTAAAAATACTCTGCATGCAAAATTAATTTAGTAGCTAAAGGAAAACTGAATTATGTATAACATGTTATGTATCAACACATCTCCTGGAAGGCTTTTTACTGTATTCACCAAAACAAGTAAGATTTATAAACAGATTTTCAGGATTACACCTTCTGTATAAATCAAGACACACATATGCTGGCTGGAGTGGGAGGTACGGCACCCCTAAAAGCTATGGCCAGTGAGGGAGAGTGGTACAGAAGACAGGGTGGAGAGGCCGGGAGCAGTGGTTCACGCCTGTAATCCCAGCACTTCGGGAGGCCAAGGAGGGGGGATCATGAGGTCAGGAGTTCAAGACCAGCCTGGCCAACATGGTGAAACCCCATCTCTACTAAAAATACAAAAATCAGCCGGGCCTGGTGGTGCACACCCGTAATCCCAGCTTACTTGAGAGGCTGAGGCAAGATAATTGCTTGAACCTGGGAGGCGGAGGTTGCAGTGAGCCGAGATTGTGCCACTGCACTCCAGCCTGGGTGACAGAGCAAGACTCCATCTCAAACAAACAAAAAAAAAAAACAAGGAAGAAGAAGATGGAATGTGGTCTGGGGAAAGAGGTGGCATTCCAAAGTCACCCGAGACCCTTGTTCCCTGCATTCTATACTTCTCCTATAATTGCTTTCACTTCTGGGCAGAGGGCAGCCTGTGGACAAGCGTTCTTGCTGACAGTCCAAGAGTGTTGGGTTCAACCAACTGCTAACTCCTGGGACAATTTTAAGGCAGTGCAGTAAGGAGAACCTTACAGATCTATAAGGCCAGCTGGAGCTATCCCCAGGGCCATGTTGTAGCAGACTCAAATCTTCAAATCTTCCAGTGTCTGTGTGGGGGTCTCAATCAATTGCTCACTTATTTGGTTGTTCAATGAAGGGCAAAGCAATATGATAGCATCATTGCAGTAGAAAGTTCTAGAAAGATGTTCAAGGTACACTCCTTGCCTGAAAGCCTCCCTGTCTAAGCTGAGAGAAGACAGAGATCCAATTAAGCTTCATCTTGGCAGACTTTGAAGTAAGCAGTCAACCCTTACGGACAAGAGAGTAGGAACTGACCTCCAATTCCAAGCTTAAATGTGCCATCATCAGAGATGCCTTCCATGACCTCAGATATAAGGCAAATTTCCCCTGTAATATGTTCCCCTAACGCCCTGTGCTTGCCCTTGTATAATAAAGATTACACAGAAATTAGTTAATAACAAACCCAACAATTACTGAATGCCTCTTAAGTGTGTCATTTGCAGTGATGCATTGAGTCCTTTCATTATTAGCCCCATTTTACAGAGGAGAAAACTGAGGCTCATGGAGGTGAAATGACTTTTCCCTACGTCCCCCAGCCTATAAGTAGCAGAGTCAGGCTTCAAAGCCCAGGTGATCTATTTCCAGATCCTGTACTCTGACAGCAACTTTCCTCTGGCCAATGCCCCTTCCTCCTAGATGGTCATTTGACAAGAGCACAAGATTCATCTTTTGTGTTCATCCTTGTGTCTGTAGCACCTTGCATAGTATACTTGGGAAGTGCTCATTACATGTTTAATGAAATGAATAAAGGAATGAATGAACGTTTCAGTTGGAGAGATTAACACAGAAAGCTGAAGGCATGGCGATAGTCACATTTAGAATTCTGGATTCTTCCGCATGCCTGACTACCTTACCCTCCATCTTAAAAAAGTATTTTCTAGATGCAGTTTTCTTCTTCCTTTTCTTGACATTTCAACTAAAGGGCACCAGGCCCACTGACCCTTCGCTTAGCCAGCGACAGATGGGTGAGTTGAGGCAGCCGGGAGCTGCCTGAGTCTATCTCAGAGCCGATGAGGTGGAGGGGTCAGCTGAGAAGGCTAAAGCCGACTGTCGACTGAAAGTCACAGAGCCGGGCAACGTTTTGCAGCTTCAACACAGCAGAGGTCCTGCTTTTGGAGGGAGTCCGATAAACAATGGCCCCACAGCTTAACAGGATTGAAATACGATGCTATTCAAAGGGAATATCAAAAGGATTAATAACCCATCTCCTTCTAGCTTGGTGCTAAAACCACGCCACTGCCTCGAGTTAAAATCACGCTTAGCCTGCATGCTACATTTTAAACCTTCTCCAGTAACAGACCATCACGGTCCCAGTGTGGGGCAGGCTCTCGGGACCCCTCTGTACATTATCACAATTCTCCAGTTCAGCCTTTTTTAGCGGGGACTGAGCTGAGCGCCTGGAGAGCAAGCAAAACTCAACATGCTGAATCTAGAAATAAATATCTGGTCCCTTCCCTGAAACATACTTCCAGACTTGCCTCCAAACCACCAAGAAAAACGGGTGCCTCTGAAACTAAAGCAACAGTTATGGACCCTGTTGCATGCCAGGGGACAAGTCTGGTGTAAGCTGAATCATGCACAACACACACTCATCCCACAGATGGTTTATGGAAGAAGAGGGAAGGTCAAGGGTAAGGGGACGGGCAAGATCTAAGCTTCTATACCAGCAGTGGTTAGACCCCCGTTTCAGGCAATCCCACCCCATGACTCTGCTTTGCTTTCCAGATTCAGGGTAAAACAACATAAGATGAGTCCAGCAGGGATGATTTAAGAATTCCCCTCTCTCAGCTTAGGATCCTCCTCTTCCAGGTGACGACTATCAACACGCAGGCTGGACCCAGAGACGCGGGTGCTCTGTGCAATACTGACATTCAGAATGAGAGCAGTGTGGTTCCTTCCTTCCTGGTGGGAAGATACAATTAATTCCGCTACCCCTCCCTTAGCATCCTGTTGCTGGGAAAAACAACTGCCTCCCGCATTCAGAAGGGGTTTCATTGAGAATGGCAAATGTGAAGGAGGTGATAAGGAGGCGGACAGCCCTTTTGTCCCATCCAAGTTGTCCGAAAGCCAAAATAACCTTGAGGACCGCTGCCCCTGAAGAAGGCGAGACATAATCAGCCCTACTTAACAAATCAACATGGAGCTTTTGGACACCAAATTCAAAGTCAAGGGTAGTTGTTTAGGGTCAAAGCAGAGACCTATTTCCATTCCCTTTAAAAACGACCCCTGGGAAGACCAGAACTGGTCAAATTGCTATGAAGACCTGAATAAGAAACTGGTGTCTCTGCCCGTCCTTCGATTTCTTTGTTTTGAAACAGTCTTGCTCTGTTACCTGGGCTGAGGTGCAGTGGTACAATCTCAGCTTACTGCAATCTCCACCTCCCAGATTCAAGCAATTCTCATGCCTCAGCCTCCCAAGTAGCTGGGTTTACAGGCGTGTGCCACTACGCCTGGCTAATTTTTGTACTTTCAGTAGAAACAGGGTTTCTCCACATTGGCCACATTGGTCTCCCAACTCCTGGCCTCAAGTGATCCGCCCACCTTGGCCTCCCAAAGTGTTGGGATTAGAGGTGTGAGCCACTGCACCCAGACTTTGCCCTTCCTTCTTGTAGTGGTCAAGGGACCACGGCCAACCCTTGTGTGAGGCCAACAAAGATCAAGACTAGCATGGTGAAGTGTCCAATCTTGTAAACCTTGAATGTAAATCTTTTTTTTCTTTTTCTTTTGGAGACCGACTTTCCCTCTTGTTGCCCCGGTTGGAGTGCAATGGCGCAATCTTGGTTCACCGCAACCTCTGCCTCCCGGGTTCAAGCGATTCTCCTGCCTCAGCCTCCCAAGTAGCTGAGATTACAGGCATGTGCCACCATGCCCAGCTAATTTTTTTGTATTTTTAGTAGAGGCGGGGTTTCTCCATGTTGGTAAGGCTGGTCTCGAACTCCCAACCTCAGGTGATCCGCCCGCCTCAGCCTCCCAAAGTGCTGGGATTACAGGCGAATGTGAATCTTAAACAACACCATTGGACCCATACAAAGTGCCACCAGTGATGCTGGAAGTGCTCCAAAGAAGCAAGGGAAAAGTCATGATATTACAAGAAACAGTTGAATTGCTTGGTAATAGGGAGCCATCAGAGGCTTGCAGGTCGGTCAAAGAAAAACTGATGTATGGAAAAGAAGCAAAATAATAAGAAGAAAAGATCGAAAAAATGAGAGCTGAAGATGGTGAAAATTATGCCATTAAAAAGCAGGCAGAGATTCTATGAGAATCCCAGATGATGATCCCAGATTGCCAGTGCAGGTTGGAAGCTGCATATTTGGCTCTTCAACAGATGTTAGAAAGTGAAAAAGGCTTGGAAGATGCTAAGGAATATAAAAAAGCACATTTAGTACTAGATTCAGTGAAGCTAGAAGCCTGAAACTCTTCTTGTACAGGGTGATGTTTGCCTTAAATACTGGGGCCCATTTTATAATTCATTATTTTTTAAATTTTATTTATTTATTTATTTATTTTTTACCACTACTGAGTGTTCAAGTAGTATAAGAATGTGATTGTTTTTAACCAGTTGCATATCTGTTTCTTGTCTAATTTAATACATAAAATAAATGAATTCATAGTAAAAAAAAAAAAAAAAAGAAGAAGAAGAAGGAAGAAAGAAAAGAAAGAAACTGGCAGATACAGATAAGCCATGATGAGCTCTGCTACCTGCTCAGGTGGTCTGGATCAGGTGCTTGCTGGATGGAGAGCAGGTGAGCTCTCCCTGAAGGTAAGAAACAATGATGTTTAAAGATGAAGACAGGCCAGGCGAGGTTGCTTGGATTATGCCTGTAATTACTCACAGCACTCTGGGAGGCTGAGGCAGGCAGATCACTTGAGGTCGGGAGTTCGAGACCAGCCTGGCCAACACAGCAAAACCCCATATCTACTAAAAATACAAAAAGTAGCCGGGCGTGGTGGTGTGCACTTGTAATCCCAGTTACGCGGGAGGCTGAGGCAGGAGAATCACTTGAACCCAGGAGGTGGAATTTTTAGTGAACCGAGATTGTGCCACTGCACTCCAGGCTTGGCAACAGAGTGAGACTCTGTCTCAAAAACAAATTAAAAAAAAGATGAAGACAGCAAAACCCCATAAACCTAGAGTTCATCTCTGTTAATACTGTTATTTATTTTTTCATGCATGCATTGAAAGATGTCTGGAAAAATGAACATATGTATATATACGTGTATAAATATATTTGTAGAATTTATGTGCATGCGTGTACATGTGTGGAATCATAGTGCACATACTGCTTGTATTTTACTTGGTTCACTTTCAGTATATTGCAAGTGTAGTTAACAAATTGGCCACATAATACCAGGACACCTAAATATAAGATGCAAAGTCAGGAGATGTTTTTTTTTTCCCCGTCTGAAACTTAAAAGTACCGAGCCATCCATCAATAGTGAAAATTCCCCAAAGCTTTAAAAAATTTAACATTCAGTTAAATATCTAAGTCAGCGCTTATTTAGTCAGCAGAGTAATCCCTAGTCACGACTGCAAAATTATACATTTGCCTTTAATTGCCACATCATTATCTCTATACACCTGAGATAAAAATGTAAATTCAACATTAGCTATGAAAATATGCATTTGTTTTTTAAGTGGCCTTATCCAGCAAATGAATCCGCAAAATTGGGAAGAAGAAGAATGGATCAGGAGTGAGGAACAATAAAACCAGGTATCCTAACATCTGTGTAAATCACAGCACACACCCTGGGTGAGGAGGAGTGGGGAGTGTAATTACACAAAAATAAGATAAACCACAGTGAGGTCTCCGGAGTCAGTCTTCTTACATGAATTATGGATATTAGAGTCTGTCTAAGGCACAGTTATTAAGGAGGTTTTATGGCTGGCATACAATAGCGGTCTGAATAAAAGCATCTTGTCCTGCTAAGGGCTTTGGATTTGTTTTAGAAGCAGTATTCCTTCTTGGTGAATGGCTCTGCCCCAAACCAGAATGTGATCTTCCTCTCTTTGACTTAATAGAACCGGAAATGGGGGAAAGAGCATGAAAAAAAAAAAAATCTTTCCATCTGCTGTCACCCCAAGTCAGTCACGTGAACCATCGATTATTTTGGTGACAAGGAGGAGGAGTGTCATTATGTGTCATTTCAGACTGGCCTCAGAGAATTCCCAGCTCGGTCTGCAGCGTGAATACATAAATGTGGTGAATCCCCTCTCCCTGACGTCTACTTCAGCTGAGTGGCCTCCTTAAATCTGGGGCTCCCACGTGAAAACATCAGATGGGCCACCTCAGGTTCATTGTTATGTGGGATCGCACCAAGTATCTGTTTTGATAGGGCCTTGTATATTACCAACACTTGAGAAATAAAAGATAAGGAAAAAAGCCAGCAGGACCGTAGACGCATGATTCATGATGAGCACCGCCACTGCGGAGTGTGGCGACTCTGCTGGATGAAATGTGCAGCCCATCTTCATTTGTTCATGGAGGGCAGCCATTTACCTGATTGTAGGAGGTGACGGTGTTGACGCAGCAGGTTGCTTTGGACATAAAGGGAGATTTCTGCAGCTGTAGAGCAGGGCTTAGGAACCCCAGCCAGCTTTGAAGGGGCAGCCTCCGCTATCCCATGACCGATTCCCACAGAGAAGATGGAAACCCTGGAGGCACTCAGACACCCCTTTCACTCTGTTAATTGAGAATAACCCTGGGAAATGATGTCCTTTTGCTCAGTGACACAGGTGCCTAGCTTTGCATGGAACATCTGTTTGGTCCCTGATGGTCTCCATGGGTCTCCCGCCATCTGAGGGTCTCACCATGCCCTCTGCCCTGGGACAAGATGAACACATCCGTGCCAGGGTCTGAGCAGCCCCTGAGGGCTGGGCTTCTCTAGCTGAGCAGCCCCTTGCCATCTGGAGAGGAGGGGTTTCCATGACACTTCTGGCTCCTGGCGGCTAGCAGGGTACTGCACCTGTTTCTTTTTTCCTCTTGGTCACTCTGGCTTTTCACTGGCAAATTCACTCCTGATTCTTCCATCAGTGTCAACGGAGTCCTGCCCAGGAATAATCCAAACAGACCAGTCCGCTTACACTTCATCTTGCAACCATCTAATAAAACTCCCCAGCTGCCATAAACACAGATGTTCCAATGGTAAAGATTTGCTGGGCTAGAGGGTATTTCCACCCCCATCAACATCCTCTGGCAGCTTTGTCCAGTGTATGGAAGAGGTCTCTCCTACAATCAGGAGCGGATGGGGAGAAAGACCCTCACGCCCTTTGCTGGTCATCACTTGGGTGGGAGTCACTGCCAGACAGAGGCAGGCCCTGAGTAGCTCTCTGTAAGTTTCATGAGATATTACACACCAGACCCAGTGTGGTTTTACCAATCAACTGTCGCCCAGGCTGGAGTGCATTGGCACAATCTCGGCTCACTGCAACCTCTGCCTCCCGGGTTCAAGCGATTCTCATGTCTCAGCCTCCCACGTAGCTGGGATTACAGGCATGCACCACCACGTCTGAATAATTTTTTGTATTTTTAGTAGAGACGAGATTCTGCCATGTTGTCCAGGCTGGTCTCAAACTGCTGAGCTCAGGCAATCTGTCTATCTTGGCTTCTCAAAGTGCTAGGATTACAGGTGTGAGCCACTGTGCCCAGCTTTACCAATCAACTCTTACTGCCATTTTTGAAAAAGATAAACTACATATGATCTTGTCCAAATTTGTCATCTCAGCTGTGAAAGGGACTATATGTATTATTTCCATTTTTCTCTGCATACAGAATAACAAGAAAACACAGCCGTGAATTAAAGGACAGCAGACACCTGACCATTCAGTGTCCTGGGCAAGGTTCTATCTGGTATGTGTGCACTGAGAACTGTGGGCGATCGTGTTGAGCTTTCTTCTTTTGCTAAGACTCCTCCATTGAGAAGAAACAGAATTAAAGAATCCACAGAGCAGAGCCTCCCTTGCTGCTGCTTTTGTCCTTTTTACTTGATTGTGTTTTATACTTGCCCATACCATATTCTAATTACTCACTTCCGTATAGATTTCTAACACAAGATGCTTGAGGGCAGAGGTCTCATTTTATTCTCCTTGATATCTGCCCCAGGGCAGATGGTGCTGGTCACGTGATGGATAAGCATGCATTCATTTTATAGTTTCAGACCTAGCACCTGCTACCTGGCACAGGGAATATGGTGGTAAGTAGAATCGATGCAGCCTCTAGAAGAACTTAAGAGTCCATCTAGCTCAACACTGTCTTTTAATAAATGAGAAACAGGCCCAGTGAGGGAAAGTGCCCACAGTCACACAGCTCTGGAACCAGACCCAGTCTCAGGATCTTCCCTTCCATGGCTGGCTAGCTAGAATGCAACTTGGGAAATGGCAGCCTGCCTGTAACCAAACTCTATTGTGCCCTGAGGCTGGGTATGAAGGCAGTAAAAGCAGAAGGGAGTGACATGGTGGCAGCAGAAAATTCCAGGAGTAGAGATGTCTAGAGCATGGGTGGGGGTTGAGCCAAACTATGTTCCTATATCAGAAGTGCATGCTGGGAACTTGTGACGTCTTGTAGTCCATGTTGCAGGACACCAAGCCCCTGACCACCCCGTGCTGTGGGCACCACTGAGCCGCAGCACAAGTTTCTGGTGTGGGGCCAGTGCACGGACTTTGGTCTCCATGTTGAAAATGAAAAGAATAACTCTTGCCACCTGGGTTTGCATAATTAAAACTGAAGAACAGAATTTGCCTATCAACGTGAGCCCCATGAAAGGGCATTGAAAACTCTTAAGAGATGATTCATTATTGCACCAATAAATCATTCAAGTCTCCTGCTTCCCTCTTGCAGCTACATTTCATGCTGTAAAATGCAGGTACAGCTAGTAACGACTTCCAGGGTCACATCCCAGTTCCTTGGCAAGACCCATTGACTGGCATTTGTTTACAGACTTATCTTCCCACCTTGTGTCCCACACGCTGGCCTGGAAAGTTCTTCTAAGGCACCTCTGGTCTCTCTGCTGGGGCCCAGGCTACCCAGAGCACACATCCTTTTCACCCTCTCCACTTGCCTCCTCCAGCCTCATCTTCCCCATCTCAGTTCACTTGTGACCACCTATGCATATCCTTTTGTACTACACCTCAACCCCACCCTTGGAGCTGCAGAGGCTGTCCCTACTCTGGACTCCTCCAGTTCTCTGAGTTCACCTCTCTCATTGCACTGACCAATGCTTGTCGATTCATCTGTCTGTTCCAGCAAAGGGATGCATCTTAGTTCTGTGCCCACAGTGCCTAGGCCAGGGCCAGCCATAGCAGGTGCTTAATACACGGTCAATAAACATGTTCCATGACCTCCTCAATCCAGCCCTATGGAGGCTGCCATTTTAATACGGAATTATCATGCCAGCCAACCAGCTACCTCAGTGAAAATAAGGGAGGCTACCGTGAATGCTGGTAACCACAGTATAAATTGGTCAATTTTTCATTCAGAGAGCAGCAAGTGCAGCACACCAGCCACCCCCACGTTAGTGTCCTGACAGGTCTCCAGGCAGCTGTTATGGATCTGGTCCTCCTAGAGAAAGGTTTGTTTCCCAGCCATCTCCGCAGGGAGCACCATGAAAACGGAAGAAGAAACCCAGCCGGCCCGGGGTGTTAGTAACTTCGTTAATAAGCTCTGTATCAGTGAAGGCTTTTCCCTCTTTCCGAACAACAGAATTCCAGGAGGAAGCCTAGGCCCAGGGACTTAGGACTGAAATGGAAGCCTTGGGCCCTGCAGCACCACCATAAACATTCTGTGTGGATGTTTGATTCCTGTGGCTGTCATAGTCCCAGAGGTACGGAGGCCTCTGAGAAGCCAGGGCCAGTGCCAGGTCCTTCTCCTCCGGGCTTCCCACCACACCCGATACTGGGCAAAGTTAAGGGAGGGTGCCCAGAGTTTCCACTAGGTCGCTTTTGCCAGAAGGTGAAGGGTCAGGTTGATTTTGCTATGATTTTCAGGTGTTCCCACAGTCTATTAAGAAGCAATGATGTTCATTGTAAAAAGAAGTTAAGAAAAGTAGAATAAAGACATAATTTCTCTTTTTCCATGAAGGAATTCTCTCAAGTTGGAGAGGCGAAGGGACCACATATATCTGCCTTGAATCCCTCCCAGCAATGTGGGATGGTGTCAGCTCTAGAAATTCCAGCGCAATCTTCAACAGTGGCAGACTGGGCCAGGCGCGGTGGCTCACATCTGTAATCCCAGCACTTTGGGAGGCCGAGGAAGGTGGATCATGAGGTCAAGAGATCGAGACCATCCTGGCCAACATGGTGAAATCCTGTCTCTACCAAAAATACAAAAATTAGCTGGGTGTGGTGCATGCCTGTAATCCCAGCTACTCGGGAGGCTAAGCAGGAGAATCACTTGAACCTGGGAGGTGGAGGTTGCAGTGAGCTGAGATCGTGCCACTGCACTGCAGCCTGGCAACAGAGTTAGACTGTGTCTCAAAAAAAACAAAACAAACCAACAAAAGAGTGGCAGACTGAGGCTGATGGAGGTTGTGTAGGGCAAACAGAGGGAGATATTCAAATTCAAGGTCTGCCATCTACTCACTGCAGGACCTGGGGGAGTTTACTCAATCTCTTTGGGCCTCAGTTTCTTCACCAGTGATCAGTAACGTGGGAACAATACCCATCCCATGGGGTCATGGGAATTGAAAACACATGTGCACACACACGCATAAGCCATATCTGTAATTTATCATGTATGAGTTCCAGCTGGGGATTTTCTAAAATGAGTGAGAAACAACTACTCTTTCTAGAGTTTTGTGGTTCCTCCTCCCCTGCCACCATCTTTTATAGTTGTCTTGACCGTATCTAATTAAACAGCATTTCTCCCAAAGCAATGGACTCTTAACCAGTTTTCACCTTAGTTTCATTAAATAACAGTACAACTGGCATACACAGGCTTGAAACTAACCGCAAGTGACTCTGAGCAGGCGAACGATTTGACTGCAAGAGCAGAGATGCTCAGGTAGGTGCTGAGCCAACTGCTGCCAAGAGCATTCGGAGGCCCTAGGCCTCTGTAGAAGACGCTGCCAATCCTCTGCCCATGTCTCCTGGCCCTCAGCACATGGGTGCACATTGGCCTGACTACTAGCTACCACTACTGCCTGCATTTCTTCATTTGAGGCCTTCCCTTCCTGCTGGAGCTCAGCCTGCCACCTGTACATCAGACCAGTGGCACAGAATAATGGAAAGTTCCCATACCAATCACTGATGGGAATTGGTGTATAAATACCCCAACTCCCTCACCCCTAAGTTTGTATAGCTCTGAAGCATGCTCTATACCAGCTCACAGAGTTTCCCGGCAGGATTAAGCTCCATTCTCCCAGTGGAAGCTGGCTTGGAAACTCACCCTTGAGTGGCTGCCTTCCCTTTCATATCTCACTTTCCTGAGGCCCCGCTGGTGTTCTGGTGACTCTCAGATAAACTATTTGTTCTTGAATCCTTGTCTCAGAGTTTGCTTCTGGTGGAATCCAAACTAAGAGAGCCTCAGATATGAGTTTTACTCTGGGGATGGAGTGCATAGGAAAATATGGCACTTCAGTTACATGAACGTCACCATGTACATAATCCTATCTGTGGTAGCCTGTATAATGGCCCCCAAAGATGTCCCCATCCTAAATCCCCAGAAACTACAAATATGTTACCTTGCATAGTATTTAAAAGGGACTCTGAAAATGGGATTCAGGATCTTTAGGTGGGGAAATGATCCAAGGTTATCCAGGTGGGCCTGATGTCATTGCAAGGGTCCTGATAAGAGGGGTGCAGAAGAAGTCAGACTGGGAAGAGGGCCATGTGACAACAGAAACAGAGGCAAGCAGAGTCAGAGAGAGAAGATGCTACACTGTTGGCTTTGAAGATAGGAAGGGGCCACAAGCCAAGGAAAACAGGTAGCCTCTAGAAGCTAGAAAGAGTGAAGAAACGTCCTCTTCCCTGGAGCCTCTAGAAGGAAACAGCTCTGCCAACACCTTGCCTTTAGCCCCATAAGACTCAGTCCACACTCCTGGCCTCCAGAACCATAAAAGAATAAATCTGTGTTGTTTCAAACCACTTGGCTTGTGGTGATGTGCCACAGCAGCCACAGGAAATGAATACACCAACCAACCCTTGCATCATGTAGTAGTGGGCAGGATTTATCCCCATTTTGCAGATGGCAAAAATGGCATTCAGGGTGGAATAGCTTGCCCCTGAGGTCAAAGAACTGATGAGTGGTGGAGCTGGGATCAAACTTGGTCTGTGCAACCCTAACACCAATCAAGTCTCCGCTGCCCACAGCCCCAATGCTGATTCCACGAGGTAAACCTGCAAAGCCCCCACCCTAAGATTGGTATTCCTGGAATCTATGATGTCCATGAAAAGGCTCAACAAAAAAACAAGCACATCAAGCCTTGTGAAGATAAGAGACACTTATAGGAGCTTGATAAGGGGCCAGGGCTTACCTTAGTACCTGAGTAATAAAACTCTGCATAGACAGCCCAAGCCCAAGACAGCCTCCCTAATTCTATTCTAGAATGAAGTGGGATAGACAAGGCACTGGAGTTCAACTCTTGTTGTATTTCAGAAGAAATACAAATACTCCAGTGCAGAAGAAAAAATGGAATTGCTGCTGAAATATCATTCAATAATCAGTATGAATTGCATTGAACTCCTACTATGTGCTAGGTAGGGGCTAGATGCCAGAGATCCAAAGAATAATAACTAAGAAGAAATAATGGCTGTCTCAGCAATGCTGAGGATACAGGGCAGACAGGAAACACGAACTGCACAGCACTAATGAGGATACTACCGGATGTGTGCTATGCTTCTAAGTTTGGGAACCTTTCCTGAGGATCTACTTGGTACCAGATAGGGGGGCTGGGAGCTGGGGAGAAGACAAGACAGTCCCTGCTTTAATGGAGCTGATACTCTAATGAGGTTAATAAATGGGTCGTGAATAAGTGACATGCAATCTGCATCCATTTATCATTTATTCACTGACTGTGTTCAATGTGTCAACACCATGTCACAGGGACTGGAGTGGAGAAAACGTAGGGGAAGCAGTGGAGGCTGGAAGGAGAGAGTGGTCATCGGAGGGTCCAAGAATGCCTAGCAGCATCTTGAGTTCAGGTTGAAAGGCTCAGTTGGACCCCACGGAGTAGAATGGGCGGAATATCTTTGCACTTCATCTCTGCAGTCTCGTCCCATTAATATAATTCGTGTGTTTGACCTACGTGTCTTCTTTGAGACAGGCTGTGACTCTCAAATTTGAGCAACTGAGTTTTAATTACGACCTTTATTGTTTCCTTGCACTTCTGGAGCGGCTCAGCACCCAGGCAATTAACTCCGCCTGTTTTTATCAGGGTCGTTCCTACCACTGAGATGCTTGGCAGCTTCCAGTTCCCGGGAAGGCACTGAGGGTCAGAGTCTAAATGGCTTTCAGCTCACATTTCCCATCCCATCATGCTTTCAGCAGGCGCCTCCTCTCACATCTGATAGGGAACTCGCACTATGTCAGATATGACAAATAAGGCTTTAAAACAGCCAAGGGAAATATAAACAAAGAGATCTACTTTTCGGACTCTGGTATGAACAGCCCTCAAAAAATAAATGGAGAGACGATTTTTAACAGACTTCCTGGGAAACCAGTTCAAATAGGAGAGAAGAGCTGCCACTGGCAGCTGCTGATCCTGTATGTGTCCATCTCTTATAATAAAAAGATGGTAGCATCTACCTTGTGTTGACTTGTTTGCATTTAAAGACCTCCTGGATCTAGAGTGTCATGAGCATTAACAGCTAAATATGTGAGAAAGGGAAGAATGTATAGAGTTCAGGGCTAGGTAATTGCACGTTCCTTTAAAAACTGTTTTCTTTTAGAATACATTTTTTTCTCCATTAAAAATATAACAATACAATGTGGTCTCTATGTACAATGGAATATTATTCTGCCTTAAAAAATAAGGGAATTCTGGCCAGGCATGGTGCCTCATGCCTGTAATCCTAGCACTTTGGGAGGCTGAGGCGGGAGCATCACTGGAGCCCAGGAGTTTGAGACCAGTCTGGGCAACAGGGAGATCCTGTCTCTACAATAGATTTTAAAAAAACTAGCCAGGCATGGTGGTATGTGCCTGTGGTCCCAGCTACTCAGGAGGCTGAGGCTGGAGGATTGCTTGAGTCCAGGAGGTCGAGGCTGCAGTGTGTCACGATTATGCCATTGCACTCCACCTTGAGCAACACAGCAAGACCCTGTTATTGTTTGTTTGTTTGTTTTTTAAAAGGAAATTCTGACCCACGTCTTAACCTTGAAGGTATTACGAAAAGTGAAGTCAGACAGTCACCAAAGAACAATACTGTATGATTCCCCTTATATGAGTTACCCAGAGTAGTCAAATCCATAGAGAGTTAGTGTTTAACGGGGACAGTTTCTCTTTGAGAAGATGAAAAAAGTTCTGGAGCTGGATAGTGGTGACGGTTGCACAACGATGTGAACGTAACTTAATGCCACTGAACTATACACTTAAGAACGGTTAAAATGGCAAATTTTATGTTATGTCTATTTTACCACCATTAAAAAAATGTAGCAGCTGCAAATGCCACTTTCAAGCTCAAAATGGAATTTTGGAGCTCAAAAGAATTACAGTCATGAGTTGGTCTGTCCAGAGTCTCTGAAATGTTAGTGTTGGGCTGGCTGCAATGAGTCACCCATGGGCAATCTCACCATTCCAGTCCTAGATATTTACCCAGGAGAAATGAAAACATATGTCCACAAAAAGACTTGGACAGAAATGTCCACAGTAGCTTTACTCCGAGTAGCCCAAACTGGAAACAATCCAAGTGTCCATCAATAGGAGAAGGAATAGACAAACTGTGGTATAGCCATACGATATAGTTTGGATATTTGTCCCTACCTAAACCTCTTGTTACAACGTAATCTCCTTGGAAGTGGGGCCTGGTGGGAGGTATTTGGATCATGAGGGCGGATCCCTCACAAATGACTTGGGCTGCCCCCTTGATGATGAGGGAGCTCCCACTCTTCAGTTCACAGGAGATCTAGTGGCTTAAAAGTGTGTGCCAACTCCTGCTAATTCTCTCTCTTGCTCTTGCTTTCGCCCTGTAACGTGCCTGTTCCCTCTTCATCTTCTGCCATGATTGTAAGCTACCTGAGGCCTCCCCAGGAGCCAAGCACGTCAGCACCATGCTTCTTGTAGAGCCTGCAGAACCAGGAGCCAATGAAGGCTCTTTTCTTTACAAATTACCAAGTCTCAGGTATTTCCTTATAGCAGTGCAACAACAGCCTAACACACACCATACCGTGTAATACTCCTCAGCTACAAAATGAATGAACTACTGAAACACACAACAACTTAGATGAATCTCAAACTAACACAGGATCAGAAAACCAAATACCACATGTTCTCACTCATAAATGGGAGTTGAACAATGAGAACACATGGGCACAAGGAGGGGAACATTACACACTAGGGCCTGTTGTGGGGTGGGAGGCAAGGGGAGGGACAGCATTAGGACAAATACCTAATGCATGTGGGGCTTCAAACCTAGATGACGGGTTGATAGGTGCAGCAAACCACCATGGCACACGTATACCTGTGTAACAAACCTGCACATTCTGCACACGTATCCCAGAACTTAAAGTAAAATAATTTTAAAAAATTTTGCTGAGTGAAAGCAGCCCAACATACTCTAGGATCCATGTAGATGCAGTTCTAGATCGGGCAAAACTAATCTATACTGATAGAACTCAGAGCCATGGCTGCAGGAGTAGAGGGAGGGCTATGTAGGAACGGACTGGGAAGGAGCACAAAGGCGTTTTCCAGGATGATGGAAAGATTCTGTATCTTGGTAGGGGTGTGAATTGCATCAGTGTATGCACTTGTCAAAACTCATCAACTGTACATTTAAGATCTGTACTATATATATATATATATATATATTTTTTTTTTTTTTTTTTGAGACGGAGTCTCACTCTATTGCCCAGGCTGGAGTGCAGTGGCATGATCTTGGCTCACTGCAAGCTCCACCTCCTGGGTTCATGCCATTCTCCTGCCTCAGCCTCCCTAGTAGCTGGGACTACAGGTGCCCGCCACCACGCCTGGCTAATTATTTTGTATTTTTAGTAGAGACGGGGTTTCACCGTGTTCGCCAGGATGGTCTCGATCTCCTGACCTCGTGATCCGCCCCCCTCGGCCTCCCAAAGTGCTGAGATTATAGGCGTGAGCCACCACGCCTGGCCAAGATCTGTGCATTTCACTGTATGTGGATCACACCATAATTTTTTTTTAAAAGTTAATTTTTAAAAACGTCACTCAGGGAATGTAATTAAAAATATCACCTCCCAGAGAGATTCTGGTTTAGTAGGTCTGGAGTGAGGGCCCAGCATCTGCCGGCTTTAAACATTCGACAAGTGAGTTGTATGGTCAGCTGGGCCCCAGCCATCTTCTCCCTCCTGTCCTGTTGGTCTCAAAGCCTCTCCTTCCTCACTGCATCCTTCAGCCTTGACACCAGTGGTGCCTCCTTGAGCCTCAGCCACAAATCACTCCTCACTTGTGCTCAACAAGACAAGACTGAGACAGGAATGAGATCCTTAGGCACCCCACTGGTGGAGCATGACTGTCTGGGTTCAAAACCTGATGCCCATCCGACTAGCCAAGTGACCTTGGGCATGTTCCTTACCTCTCTAAGCCTCAGTTTCCCTATCTGAACAATGGGGATGCTGCTGTCATTAGTACCTACCTCACAGGGCCAATGTGAGGATTTAAACAGTCAATACAAACATGTAAGGCACCTGATTGGTCATGTTTTTTATTTTCTAGAGTTTATAATGCTTGGACATCTTGGTGCCTTTCAGACCTGGGGAGGGAATGTTAGTTCCTAGAGACAGCAAACAACCCGCCTGTGAACACACCTTTGCTATGCAAATCAATGAATCCGGAACCCACAGCCCCTACCACTGCCTTTATCAAACTGTCACATACCAAACCAATATTCCCCCTACCCTATATCACCCCAGGGCCAGGCATTTGACAAACAGAGGCCACTCCCGCACTCCAGAGCTCACCAAAAGTATTCAAAGAATCCAATCCTAAACTTACTTGGTGTACTTACTCTGCCTTGCCTATTCCTTCCACAGAAAAGACCCAACAAAAGCTCTGGCCCAAGCTATCCCCTTGCCTCCTTCAGCCTGCTAACCGACCCTGGTACTTCCCCATGCGGCCCTACATGGCCTGGCCTGCCCCCTTCTCTTGAGAACTGTAAGTAACAAACTATATTTTCTTTTTTTTTTTTTTTTTTTTAGACTGATTCTTTCTCTTTCGCCCCGGCTTGAGTGCAGTGGCGGGATCTCAGCTCACTGCAAGCTCCGCCTCCCGGGTTCCCGCCATTCTCCTGCCTCAGCCTCCCGAGTAGCTGGGACTACAGGCGCCCGCCACCTCGCCCGGCTAGCTTTTTGTATTTTTTAGTAGAGACGGGGTTTCACCCTGTTAGCCGGGATGGTCTCGATCTCCTGACGTCGTGATCCGCCCGTCTCGGCCTCCCAAAGTGCTGGGATTACAGGCTTGAGCCACCGCGCCCGGCCAACAAACTATATTTTCAATGGCAATTGTCTCTTGATCTATGGACTTTACCACACACGAATAAAGAGAAAATTCCAGATACATTTTATACAAGCATGACGAGTGTCTGACACATAGTAGGCTTGCAAAAGGTAAAGTCTGTGCATTGACAGAAACCTTTGCTGCTTTTTCACAGCATTTACCACAATCTGTAATTATACATTTTGGGGGTTATGTAATTAATCTCTGGTTCTCTTACTAACCTGTAAGCTCCAGAAGGGTGAGGCTGATGCCCTTTTTCGGTTCACTATTATATCCCCATCCCCTTGCTGAGAGCCAGGCAAAGAGTAGGGCCATAGCAAAGGCTTGATGAGTAAAGGTGGACTCACTGGTTTTGCAGTTTAGCACCACCTTTAGTAAATAATGAAACCTGAGCCTGAGAGGGGAAGGGACTTGCCCCGCATCACACAGCCCAAGGGAGCTGGAGCTAAGGTGCTATATTAGTCAGAATTCTCTAGAGGGATGGAGCTAATAGGACATATGTATATATAAAAGGGACTTTATTAAGGAGAATTGATTCACACCATCACAGGGTAAAGTTCCATGATAGGCCATCTGCAAGTTGAGCAAGGAAGCCAGCAGTGGCTCGGTCCAAGTCCCAAAACCTCAAAAGTAAGGAAGCCAACAGTGCAGCCTGCAGTCTGCGGCCCAAAGGCCTGAGAGCCCCTCGCAAACCACTGGTGTTGAGTCCAAGAGTCCAAAAGCCGAAGAACTTGCAGTCTGATGTTCGAGGGTAGGAAGCCTCCAGTACGGGAGGAAGATGAAGACCGGAAGACTCAGCAAGTCAGGTTCTTCCACCTTCTTCTGCCTGCTTTTTCTAGTCGCACTGGCAGCTGATTGGATAGTGCCCACCCACCTTGTGGGTGGGTCTTCCTGAGGGCGGGTCTTCCTCTCCCAGTCCACTGACTCAAATGTTAATCTCTTCTGGCAACACCCAGAAACAATACTTTGCATCTTCAATCCAATCCAGTCGACACTTAAGCTAACCATCAGAAGTGCCAGAGCCCCTTGCCTCTCAGAGTCCCTTCTGCCACATCAGACAATCATTCCCAATTCTGCGGACAGACCTCGTAGGGCATGAGGAGCAGCTCAGGGCCCCCAAACAGCCCATTTCTGCACAAGCTATCTGTGTTTTCTCTGTAAAGCACACGCACCAGCTGCACGGACACCTGGAAGGCTCTGGGACCTCCCTTGAGGAGCTGCTGCCCTCTGCACACCCCATTGACAGTTACAGAGTTTTCTGTCTCCACTCAGCAGCTCTTTGATATACTGGTGCAGACCCTGACTATTTTGGACTTGGCAGGCCACATCCTCGGTCTCTCTTCACAGATGGGAGCAGGCTCAAGGGAACCCCATCAATAAATAATTCCCGAGGCCTGGAAGTGTCCTCCTCTTCGCATGATGTGATTGAAAGCTGATTTTCAACCCTTCCCAGAGGAACGCTGGGATGGTCTTCCTAAGCTTCTGAGTAGGTGCCTGTCATCGCCAAGGTCTGAAAATGAGGCCCTGGGGTGTCTTAGAGTCTGTCATCAGCTCTCAGAATTCTTGGATTCCACTCTTACCCCACAGGCCAAAGACACCACTGGCTAGTCTCACGGGTGAGTCATTCACGAGCCAGTCAATTTCTACAGCTCGGAAGGTTCACTTACATTGACCAGGGAGATATTTCTGCCTGTCCAATGGGAGTCTTGGGTATCACCAGCTAAATCCTAGGAACCATTTTAAGTTAAACAATGGCTAGGTCTCCAAAAAATAAGTTATATCATTATCCCTCAGAAGCCCTTGAAGTGAGATAGCAGCATGGGATAATGGGAAGGGTCTAGGTTTTGGGGTCCAGGTGGTCTCTTAATAGCCCTGTAACCTGTAACCTTGATCATGGGCCTTCACTTCTCTAATCCTCGGTTTTCTTTACAAAATAAAGATGACACCAAGAAAGGCATGCACTGCTCTTGTCGTACTGCTGAGCACACAGTTGGCACTAAATAAATGCTGGGATATGAACAGGATGCTGTTGATGATGGCAACATTCCAACGCTATGCATTCTGTACCTTACTCAGTCCTTTCCCATATGTGTGTTAATTTTATTATTGTGGATATAATACTTATACCCTAAAATTCACCCTTTTAAAGTATACAATTCAGTGGTTTTTAGTATACTCACAAAGTTCTGCAACCATCATCACTGCATAATTCCAGAACATTTTCATCAGCCCTAAAAGAAACTCTATCCCTATTAGCAGTCACTCCCCATTCTCCCCTTCCCGTAGCTCTTGGCACCCACCAATCTGCTTTCCATCTCTATGGATTTGCCTATTCTGGACATTTCATATAAACAGGATCATACAATACATGACCTTCTGTGTCTGGCTTTTTCCCTTGAGCATAATGTTTTCAAGGTTCATCCATGCTATGGCATGAATCACTGCTTCATTCCTTTTCACTGCTGGATAATACTCCGTTGTATGGATATACCACATTTTGCTTACCTATTCATCAACTCATGAACATTTGGGTTGTCTCCAATTTTTAGCTCCCATTCATTATTTTATTCAGTCCTTAAAACCTTCCCTGGAGGAGGACAGAGCAAGCATCATCTTTTCCATCATAGAGATGGGAACTGAGGCTCAGGGAGGTGAAGTAACCTCCCTAGGTAAGGCTGCTTAGCTGGCTAGACTCAGGCTAGGGATCAAAGTCGATCTTCCTAACCTCAAGCTCAGTGTCTCTGGGTGAGACAAGAAGTACCTGACACTTTGCATACAGAGGGAATCCAACAGAATATTACAGATCATTTCAGCTTGGCCTTGCAGGCAGGGGAAGGAGTGTAATTAAAGGTCATCTTGCTTGGTAATCCCAGCAGGGAGTCAACAGCTGATTCAAAGTGGATCGATACCAGAATCCAAGGAGGGAAAACAGCTCATTCAAACGAAAAAACCCAGGAACAACCAAATCTCACCCCTGGGGCTTTTCCTGAGGATTCTCAAGTTGCAGGTGCTGGTCATTCTCCCCCTTTATTCCCAACACGTCCAGTCAGCGTCTCCTTCACCTCCCCTATATTTTGGCCCCTTTCTCAGATGTCCTGTGCTTAGACCTGGAGGGGGCCAACCATACTTGGGGTATAGAGCGGGGAAAGTCACTGCCACTCAGAGCAAAAGAAAATGAAAATAATCCACAAGGCAAGAGGGGACTCTCTGTTCTATCAAACGCAGGGCCAGGAGGTTCTCTGAGAACAACCTTGGCTATTCCCCCAAAGTCCCCATTTCTCAAGCAATGAACAAACAATTATTGAGCACGTACTTTTACTTAACATCCACTCCTCAGAATATTTATTATGCATCTACAGGGTATCATGCATGGAAGTATTAGAAGAAGACCGAGTCCAGTTCTGAAATGTAAGTTCTAATGATGGAGATGGGTAATAGCCATGCCAAAAAAAGAGAAAACAGGACATAATAAAGAAATGAGATGGTAGATTGGGGTGGGGAGAGGCAGGTGGGGGATATCAGCCTGCCCTCCTTGACTGGATGCCACACACTGGTCCAGGCACTGAGGATACAGGCATGAAAGACCCAGGAGCATCTTCCAAGTGGAAGGACAAACATTGCAAAAAAAGAATGCAAAAATAAGAGGGAAATATTTCCAAAGAGAACACCCCCAAGTGCCCTGGAGTTCATTTCCTACCAGATGTCTGAGGGTTGCCCTGTGGGCCCTCTCCTGATGCTGAGCATTCCAGACGCACTCTGAGAACTTGACTTCAAGTTCAACAGAGTCAGTTTAACCCAATCCTACTTCAAATTCAATGTCAGGTCAACCCAATCCTGCTGCCCTCTTGGTGTGAAGGCAGTGGGACCTGGTGGCAGCCTGTGGCTCTTGCTCCAGGCAGCCAGGACATCGTTGGTATGAGGAACACACCAGCTGTCGCAGTGTGCCACACCAAACAGTGTAGTCACATCCAAATAACTAACGTCACGAGACTGACCTCAATGCCAGCACAGGGCACCTCGGAGTGAGGGAATGTGGGAGCCTTGAAGATAAAATTGTCCTGACCAACCTGGGCAACATAGCGAGATCTTGTCCCTACAAAAATTAAAACAAAAAAAAAAAATTAGCTGGGTGTGGTGGCGCGTGTCTGTATTCCCAGCTACTCAGGAGGCTGAGGTGGGAAGATGGCTTTAACCCAGGAGTTCGCAGCTGCAGTGAGCTATGATTGCACCACTGCACTCCAGCCTAGACAACAGAATGACCCTGTCCAAAAAAAAAAAAAAAAAGAAAAGAAGATAAAATTGCATTGGGTACATTCAGAGATAAAATGATTTCCAGTTGATTTTCCTTTTAAACTGAATCTCTGTCTACTTTCAGCTACAGGGCCCAGTTACACTGCCAAAGAAACATCAATAGCAGCATCCCAGAGTGGGCCAAGAACCAGTGGTCAAGACATTTGGCCTTAGTCCTCTGCTTAAGCTTAGAAGTGCCTAACTTGTCCTGGTGAGTGGCAAGGTCTAGGGTTGCATGAATAAAATCTACCTGGGGAAGGCAGCGTGTATCCCTGAAGAAGGTGGAGAGTGTCACAGGAGAGGCGTGTAAGCCACTGAGCACTCGCGTGGCATGTAGAAAGTGCCCCATCCTTCCAGGAACCCACGGTGACCTTTGCTTTCAGCAACGAGTCCACTAACCTGATCAAATCCATAACACAGCTGGTTCATGGTTCTTTTGGTGACCACAGCTGCATTTAAGAGAGGATGCATCTCACAACTTTGCAGGAAAGATCTTCTTGGCATAAAACAGGGCTCACTTTCAGTTCTGCTGTTCACTTTCAATGCCTCCTAATTTAGATACCAAAAAAAGATCTGCTGGAGAAGCCAGAAGATCAGAGTCAGAAATAAAGGACTAGAAATATGAATAAGAAAATTCTAGGCTCAGCTCTGCTAGTGGCCATCTGTTCACCTTTGAGCAAGTTTCTGTACTTCTCTTCTGAGTCTGCATTTCCTCATGCATAAGATGAGCAGGTTGGATTAGATCTATGGGTTCTTGAATTTCAACGTGCACACAAATAACCTGAGAAGCTTTTGTAAAAATTCACATCCCTGGGCATCACTGCAGAGTGATTCAGGAACTTTGCTTCTAACAAAAGTCCAGTGAGGAATCTGATAAAGGAGGACTGAGGACTTTGAGAATCCCTGGACTTGATGACCCACAGGACCTTCTTTGAGATTCTGAACAGTAAAGGTGTTAAGACTCCTTCACCTGGGAAGAGAAAGCACAGGAGGGAAGGGGAAGGGGTTGACCAGCACCAAGAATTCAGGAAAGATTTTGTTTGATGAATATGTTGAACTATGTCAATTCCTGGTAAGTTTCTGTCAGTCACTCAGCCATTTCCACATCCCTGTTTCCGCAGCCTGCACCCTTGAGGCAGCACAATGGATCCAACAGCAGCTGATGGATTTGACAACACGTCTGCCTTCTCCAGCTGCTCCTCCCATGAAATACAGGGGCTGGCCCTGATGATCTCGAAGGATGCTTCCTCCCTGATGTTCTGAATTTCAGGCATGCTTCAAACTGCCTTCACATCATGCATGCCCTTCTTCGGGCCATCACTTGTTCCCATCTCAAAACAATCAAATCATCACAAGCCCATGGCTGTTGCTTCCAAGAAGAAAACAAAGGCTCAGTGCAATGGGCCACTTTGAAACCATCACCTGGGTGTCCAAGAAGCTTTGCTGTGGGTTGTAAGCATGGTTATGTGTCCATCCAGGGCCAGCCCTGGTCAGTTCCTTGCAGTATCCACCTTCAGTCAAGGACTGGAAGGGGGGGCTGGTAAAATCTCAGTGCAGTTGAGCCTGTGAGGGGACACAGGGACTGTGGCAATCCTTTGAAGGGTCCTGTCTCTTGCTGCCCTATAACCTCCAGCTCACTGTGATATAATGTACCGAGGTAAGGCCTTCCTAGGCTATTGGGCATCTGTCATTCTTTCGGGCCATGCTGATCTTTGAACACCATTTTTATTTCAGGAGTTCTCCAATGTTACAAGCCTACATCTTTCCAAATTACAAGCCAGAAACATTCTCAGCCTCCTTTGCAGGTGGGCTGGGATCCAACGATCTCAGGCTGTGCCTAAGTCAGACTCTGAGGTAGAAGCTTGTGGCTAGGAGAAGAGGGCATCAGACAGATCTTGGAGAAGGCTATGGCAGCCCTATCCTGTGCCCAGAGATAGCAGTGACAGCAGCTTAGAGGTGGCACTTGGTGCATGGCGTCAGGGCTACCCTTTTTGGTGTCTGTGCCCAGCAATGGCAGTGCTGGTGTCTCTGTAAAGCAATACTGCAATGGGGTCTGGGCATTGTTCCTGCTGTGTAGCTGCCCTGAACCTGGTTCTCTGACCTTCTGGATTCTGTGAGCCCCCTGACAGCCTTTGATAAATTTTGTGTCTGCTGAAACTTGCCAGAGAGCAATTCTTTCATCCACACCTAAGTGCCTGGTTACAGACAGGTGATACGCTGGACACAGCCAGAGAGGAGAGAGCTGATTCTTTGGGCGGGATCTAAAACGACTGAGCTTTCAACGATCCTCGGCCTTGGGAGCTCTTCAAGAAAGAGCCAGACTGTTATGGGATTGACCTATCAAAAGGGAGGGCCCAGGCCACATCATTTTCAAAGACTCTTCCTTCTCTGGATGCAACAATGACCAGTCCACATTAAAACCCAGCTGTGAATGCTGGGCAGAGGACACTGCAGAAAAGACTTGACTTTCTCTTTTCTTCTCTTTTTAAACTACCACTCGATTTGGAGGAAATGAACCACAGTAAGTGAACCATGAAGTGTAGCACGGGGTGGGCTTTTCTTTCCCAACCAGCCGGGGGAATGCAAATGAGCTCAGAGGTCCTTCTTTCATTATGGTGTTGGCCTCTTCTACATCACACACATTAGACAAATTCCGCCAGCTTGGACTTCATAAATAGCCCTGCAGGGATGACATGTCTCCCAAAAGAAAAAAAAATAAGGACAAAATTCTGAGGCAAGGATGTTCATTTCTAGGCTGTGCAGAAGCTCTAAAGTAATGAAAGGCCAACAATAATTAGAACGTGTTTTTGTAATATCCTCTTTTCTGAAGAGCGTAGCACAAAGGTGCCTCAGAGGCTTGCGCTAATGGGAAAATGGAATGTTCTAAAAAGAGCCCCTCTGAATCCACACTCCTCGGCTCACTCTGGCAAATGCAGACACACAAATTAAGGGTCTGATTTTCCGATTTTCAAAAAATACGGGGCAAGAACTTTTGGATGGAAATGAGGTTAAAAAAGAAAAGTAGTGAATGGAAAAGAGATATAAACATTTATTTTCATTTTTACTTTTCTCTGTGATATACAGAGATTCCTTTCCTGGCATCATAAAATTAGGATGTTTCAAACAGTCCTTTAAAAAAAAAAAAAAGGCCGGGCGCGGTGGCTCATGCCTGCAATCCCAGCACTTTGGGAGGCCGAGGCGGGCGGATCACAAGGTCAGGAGATCGAGACCATCCTGGCTAACACGGTGAAACCCCGTCTCTGCTAAGAATGCAAAAAATTAGCCGGGCGCGGTGGCAGGCGCCTGTAGTCCCAGCTACTGGGGAGGCTGAGGCAGGAGAATGGCATGAACCCGGGAGGCGGAGCTTGCAGTGAGCCGAGATCGCACCACTGCACTCCAGCCTGGGTGATGAGCAAGACTCCATCTCAAAAAAAAAAAAAAAAAGGAAGGGCCCTTTGCCCATGGGGGGAAATTCCACTGCCCTTCAATAAATGTCTGAAAGGCAATAAATGAGTGGTGGGCCTATCTCATAGCCTTGACCAAGAACAGATCAAGGGTTTGTGCCTAGGGAGCTGGTGCAAAGCAGGTCTTTATATGTTTTATGAATGGATGAGTAAAAGAATGATGACACGAATAATTTTGCCATTTCCCCTAGTATGTGACCCAGCACCAGCCTCCTTTCTGTTTCTCCAAAGACTCTGCCATTCACTCATTCATTTACTATTTGCTGAGCACCTACTATGTGCCAGGCACTGTTCTTGGTACTGCAGATACCTAAATGAACCAACCAGACGTTCTAACCCTTCTGAAGTTTGCATTCTAGCAGGGAAAATGCTATAAGACAGACATGTAAGTTAAATATATATTAGATAGCAACATGTGCTGTGGAGAAGGGAGACCCTAGATAAACCAAATATTGGACAACAGCCCTCATTTAAGTACCCCCTCCTCCAGGAAGCCTTCACTGACCACCCTGGCTCATCATCTGAGATTAGGCAATTTCTCAAGGCCTTTGTCTACCACAGGACCTCTCACCCTCAGCACTATTCCAATTTTGGGATGGAATCCTTTGTTTTTCTGTGCACTGAGGGATGTTTGACACCATCTATGGCCTCTACCCACCGATGCCAGCAGAATTTTCCCCACCCTCCAGCCGTGATAACTAAAAATGTTTCCAGACATTGTCAGATGTTCCTCAGAAGGTAAAGCCACCCGTCGTCGAGAAACACTGGACTAACCCCCTGCTATTCAAAGTGTGGCGCCTGGACCAGCTGCACAGGCATCATCTGAGAACTTACCAGAAAGGCAGAATCTCAGGCCTTGAGCCCAGACCTACTGAATCAGCATCTGTATTTTAACAAGAGATTCAAATCCACATGCACTAGCCTATGCCACTTACTTGACTCTTAAGAGCAATGATTCTCAAACTCTTAGTACGAATCGGGATCATGTGGAGGGCCTGTTAAAAGTAGGGATGACCAGACCCCTCCCTAGATCTACTAAATCAGAATCAGAGGGGATGAGGTCACGGTCATGGGATCCGGGGTTTTCACCTGCTTTCCAGGTAACTCTGATGCATACTATCATTTAAGAATCATCGCTGTAGACCAGCGGTTCTCAAAGCGTAGCCCCTGGAGCAGTGGCAGCAGCATCAACCTGGGTACCTGTTAGGAACGTAAATCAGCGGGACCCACCTCAGACCTACTGAAGCGGAATTAAGCAGAAGCCCTAGGGTGGGACGCGGCAATCTGTTTTTAACAAGACTTCCAGGTGCCTCTGAGGCTCGCTCAAGCTTGAATACCTCTGCCTTTGACTAGGAGGACACAAACATAAATGCCTTCAGGAGCTGGGCTTGCACCTCTGGGGCTGGTAAAGATGAAATATCTTGTGGGGAAAGAAAATTACAGTATACTAGAGAGTCTAAGTTTTTGCCTAAAAGTAGGAAAGAAAGGAAAAAGGGAAGGAAGAAGGGATGGAAGAAGGGAAGGGGAGGGAAGGGAAAGGAAGCGAAAAGGGAAGGGAAAAGAGGAGAAACGGGAAGGGAAGGGAGGCAAGGGAGAAGGGAAGGGAAGGGAGAAGGGAAGGGAGGCAAGGAAGAAGGGAAGAGAAGGGAGAAGGGAAGTAGCTGGAGAACTCCTGAGTAGTTGGGAGTACAGGCGCACATCACTGTACCTGGCTAATTTTTAAACATTTTTGTATAGAGACGGGGTCTTGTTATGTTGCCCAGGCTGTTCTCGAACTCCTGGCCTCAAACAATCCTCCCCACTCAGCCTCACAAAGTGCTGGGATTAGAGGTGTGAGTCACTGTGCCCAGCTCTTGGTTCTATTATTTGAAAATCAAACGGGTTGAATTAGAGCCGGGTTTTTCAACCTTGGCACTGTGGACACTTGGGGTCAGATAGTTCCTTGTTGTGGGGAGACTGTCTTGTTCATTGTGGGATGTTTGGCAGCCTCCCCTGACCTTTACCTACTGGCTCCCAATAGCACCCCAGAGCGCTCAGCCAGCTCACAGGAGAGCTCCAGAGCCCAGACGGCCTCTTTTCAGCAGACTGGAGATGCTAACAAAATCCATCCTCCCACAGAAGAGAGCAAGGGCTTCCCAAGTTGGGGTGGAGGTGGATGGTGGTCGCACCCCAGGCCAACTCCTAGCCTTGAATAAAGGTTCCACCCTGTCTCTTCAGTTTCCCATCATTTCCAAGCAATAGAAGAAACACCTTGATAACAATGGGTTAAGAGATGTTTACGAACAGCATAAACCTTTGAAAATCCCCCTTTGTCCAAGGCCATGATAAATGTTCTCTGTCTGAAAGGGTCTCCAGGGTCTCTGCATGGTTTCTATTCTATGTACTGCTCTGGGAGAAGAGAATTCCAAACACAAACTCCTTTTCAATATATAACAGATTGCAGTTACAAATTGATGTCAAGCTGCGTGAGCTGCAGCCGGCTTCATGCCATTAGCATGCACCTATTCTATTATTTTATTTTTTCAAAAATAGGAGCTCTCAGACGCATGTCGCAGAAGGGGAGATGACGTTTACAGTCTGAATTCCTGCGACAAACTATCACCTTACGGAGGCCTAGGGAGCAGCTGCTGACAGATTTTTAAAGCAGCATCAACATCTTAGCAGGAAGGGGAGGAGGCAACACCTCCTGCTTTACAGAGAAGAAGAGAGAGGAAGGGGGTAGGGACAGGTGGGGAAGGAGGAAGAGAAACAGGAAGAAGGGATTCGGCTCTTTCCCCAGGTGGGCTCCGGGAGAGGGGTAAAATCGACCCTTTTTCAAGCCCACTGGCTACTCCAGAGAAAGAACTCAGCACTTGGGTGAGGAGACCTTCTGAGGTCGCTTTGTGCCTTTAGACCTCAGCTTCCTCATCTGAGATATGGGCCCAAATTCCTTTTCCTGCCACTTCACATAGGACTGGAAAGCTGGGACAAAGAACAGCCATGAACCGCTGATGGACTCACCCAGGGACGTTCAGTTCAATAAACTTCTGAAGCAGAATAGGTTCCCACAGACCAGGCCAGAGTGAAAGGGGCCTGCATGCAAAGTTCTATTCGAGGGCCTTCTATTTGCAAGAAAGGAAATTACAGATAAAGTTCCCAGGTTTCTTGGAGACTTTCATTTCCCTCTCATTTTCCTTCTTGTTAATGGTGGAAGAATTTATTTAGACGTATAGAAGAGTCTCTTTGGGGCCATACAATCATAGCATTTGAAAGCAACGTCAGAATTGGTGTTTTTTTCCCCTGGTAACCTTCCTGTCTGAGCATCGGTCACATCAGTGTTTATTCCTGCGCCTGGAGCTTAAAGGATTTTGATTTTCAAAAGGAAGATGAAGAAGATGGATTTAAGGTGTTAAGTGTAGAGAATCTGGGTTTTGTTCTGGTTTGGTTTCAAGCAGCAATTTGATCACTCAGAGTTATATAGAATGGCATCTAATCTGAAAATGAAATTATTTTCATTCTTGTTTTGTTTTGTTTTGTTTTGAGAACTAATCGACATAAAAGAGGGTAAGCTGGATTGCAGCCAGCAGTTATCCGGGTCAACTTCAGGACACTGTGTTTTGAAAATTTCCAGTGGGAATCTTTCCATACAGGAGGTATCATTGTTCCCACTGGGATGCCCCTTCCCATCTTCTCTGTTTGTTCCAGAATAATTACAACCTGAAGAGAAATCTGCCTGGGGTTAAAGTCAGATGTTTGGTTCAGATAAAACACAGTCAGCCTGACTGGCAAAGCACAACTTATTCAGTGTTCCTGTGTCGTGGATTAATTCATACCCTCAAATGCATAATCAGATGAACATGGTTCCGTGAAAGGCACAGTCCTCTAGTGTTCTTGCTAAAACAACAATTTTTCTCAACTTCTGGGTGCTCAAGAGGTTGGAGGCAAACTGATGCTTGGCTGAAAGGAAACCCAATGCATATTCACCTCCTAGTCCCCTCATCAAGGTGATGTGAACCCTTCTGGAGGTCCCGGCCTTCAAGGAGAGCTGAAAACCACATGCTCTGAGGATGCTGATGGACTCTGTTCTATTTCCATGGACAGCCAGGACTCCTTACGCTTCGCTTTCCTCATCTGTCCTTCGAGTATCCCAGCTGGCAGATGCAGTAAACAGCCAGAGTGTGTTCAATGGTGTCCAGACAAAATTCACATCCATCTGGAATCTCAGAATGGAAACCTTATTTGGAAAAGCGTCTTTGCAGATGGGATTAGTTAAGAATCTTGAGATGATGTGTTCCTGGATTTAGCGTGGGTCTTAAATTCAACGGCTGGTTCTCTTATAAGAAGAGGAGAGGTTGGGAGGCCAAAGTGGGTAGATCACGAGGTCAAGAGATCGAGACCATCCTGGCCAACACGGTGAAACCCTGTCTCTATTAAAACTACAAAAATTAGCTGGGTGTGGTGGCGCATGCCTGTAGTCCCAGCTGCTTGGGAGGCCGAGGCAGGAGAGCTGCTTGAACCCAGGAGGCTGAGGTTGCAGTGAGCCAAGATCATGCCACTACACTACAGCTTGACTACAGTGAGACTCTGTCTCAAAACATAAAAAAAGCAGAGGAGAGGACTGAGAGACATGGAGAAGGCCCCGTGAAAAGGTGAAAGGGGCTGGAGTGACGCAGCTAGAAGCCAAGGAGCGTCTGAAGCCACCAGAAGCTGAAAGAGGCAAGGAAGGATCCTCCCCAGAGCCTTCAGAGGGCGTATATACTTGTGGACACCTGGATCTTGTACTTCCAGCTTTCTCAACAGACACAGTAACGTTCTGTTGCCTTAAGTGATTCACTTTGCAGGAATTTGTTCTGGCAACCGCAGGAAATGAATATTTTAATTACATGCAACTCCCCAAATTCCGAATCTCTTGGTTTCCCTCCTTGAAAACCTTTCCCTTCTTTTTAATCCAATTAATAACTTCTTTATTATAGAAAAGCAAATGCAAGTCCTATTCATGTAAACATGGACATGACAAAGTACAGGGAAAGGGGGCAAGGAGAAGAACACAAAACCCTCTACAAATCCTGCTGATACTGTCTCACCCAACAAAACCGTAATTCTTTGTCCTATATTCAACCACTTCTATCACAACTACACATGAGACCTTCTCTGGTAGATACACAGATCCTCTCTGAGACAGCAGGGAAAAGGGGCCAGAAGTTGGGGTAGGAGGTTCTATTCTTTCGGCAGACCCTCTCCGTCATTATAGATATTGCTGTGCTGTTAACAAAAAATAAATGCTTCTCTGTAAAGCTTTTTTTTTTTTTTTACTACAAAGGAGATGGCTGAGAGACCTCAAATTTTCTCCACAAAAATTTTTTTTTCCCCATCTCCTGACCTTTCTGTATGTTACTTTTTTTTTTGAACAAAGCTTTTCCTTCTTGTAGCCCCCAAACTGCCAAAGGAAAATGACACCCTTGGACACTAGTGTTGAACTTTAGTCTTTAGTAGGGAGGGGCTGACTTTTACCTGAGCTAGGCAGCTGTGTGCTTTAACAGCACAACTAGGCTATGGAGAGCTGTGATGGTAATGGTGAGGATTCAGGCTTGACAATGGGCCAAGTCCAGTGCTTAACGCTCCCTGGGCTTTCTCTAGCTGAATCGTTAGGAGGTAAGGATGGTTATCACCTCCACTTTTCATATCAGGGAAATGTATACACTGAGAGGTTCTGGCCCTGATTCCAGGCCTGGAGTTGGCCTACAGAACCTGTGCCCTCACCCATGCCACCATTCTGCCTCCCCACCTCCACCCCAGCCCCTAACACGCACCTGAAGGTTGACTCTGGTGATGTCAGACTTCTTGACAGCAAATACAAATGTACAGCCCTCAAATAATTGATTTTGAGGGGGACTGAAACCATTGCATGACTTACTCATCAATCACTCTATCAGCAGAGTCGATAAATGTCATTCCTTTGATGCCAAACTAGTCAATGGGATGAAAAGGTTGCACAGCAAACAGTGATAACACATTTTCAATGCAACAGCAGTGATAATAAAAAAAAAAAAAAAAAAAAAAAGGCAGTCACTGGACATATTTAAAGATTGCTAGAAGAAGACAGAGAGGTCTGCTCAGTGCCCACGAATCTCCTGTTTGTTTGAATATCCCGTTGTCCACAGGAGCTGGCTGGATGCTGGTGGTGTGACACAGGATGAGGTTGGTCACAGGTATCTAAGTGGAAAGGACCATCTTTGCTGGGGCAGCGGAAGAAAGAAGTGTACATGGGCGGCCCCAAATGTAAAGATACAGAACCAGTCCCATGCCTGGGCAGAAGGATCATTTGTGCTGTTGGCGCTCAAACACCGGGTTGGTTGCATTAGAACCAGCAGAGGAGCCAAATCAAAATATGGATCCGGCCAGGTGCCTGTAATCCCAGTACTTTGGGAGGCCAAGGCGAGCAGATTACAAGGTCAGGAGATTGAGACCATCCTGGCTAACATGGTGAAACCCCATCTCTACTAAAAATACAAAAAAAAAAAAAATTAGCCAGGTGTGGTGGCGGGTGCCTGTAGTCTCAGCTACTCGGGAGGCTGAGGCAGGAGAATAGCATGAACCAGCGAGGTGGAGCTTGCAGTGAGCCGAGATCGCGCCACTGCACTCCAGCCTGGCCTGAGTGACAGAGCGAGACTCCGTCTCAAAAAAAAAAAAAAAAAAAAAAAAAAAAAAGAAAGAAAGAAAAGGATCCCTGGGCCCCACTGCCAGTGGAAATCTGGAGTAGGGTTGGGATCTTGTACTTGTCACAGTGACCAATTTTTAACGAGCTTACTAGAAGATTCTGATGCATAATCAGATAGGAATCACTAAATTGTTTTTTTCACTGAAGCAAAAGATTGGTCAAATCAATATCAACACGGTCACCCCTGGCAACTGCCATTCTACTTCCTTTTGAGGCAGAGTCTCACTCTGTCGCCCAGGCTGGAGTGCAGTGGTGTGATCTTGGCTCACTGCAACCTCTGCCCCCCAGGTTTAAGCAATTCTCATGCCTCAGCCTCCCAAGTACCTGGGACTACAGGTGCCCACCACCATGCCCAGCTAGTTTTTGTAGTTTTAGTAGAGACTGGGTTTTGCCATGTTGGGCAGGCTGATCTTGAACTCCCGACCTCAGGTGATCTGCCCACCTTGGCCTCCCACAGTGCTGGGATTACAGGTGTGAGCCACCACGCCCGGCCGGTCAGCTCTGTTTTCTGTTTTTATAAATCTGACTACTCTAACTACTTCATATAGGTGGAATCATATAATATTTGTCTTTTTGGGATGCTTATTTCACTTAGCATACTATCCCTAAGGTTGACCCATGTGGTAGCATGTGTCAACATTTTCTTCCTTTTTAGGGCTGAGTAATAGTCCACTGTATGGATAGAACACATTTTGCTTTTCCACTCATTTGTCGATGGACACTTGGGTTGTTTCCAACATTTTTTTGGCTTTTGAAAATAACGCTAGTATGAACGTTGGTGTACAAATATCTTTTCAAGACCTTCCTTTCCATTCTTTGGGTTTTCAAGACCCTCCTTTCCATTCTTTTGGGTACATAACTAGAAGCAGAATTGCTGGACCATAGGGTAATTTTATTTTCAAAATTTTTGAGGAATCATCATCCTGTCATTGGTAATAACTTCATCCTTTTCCTTTCCCACCAACGGTGCACAAAGAGTCCAATTTTTCCTTACTGGCACTTGTGATTTTTCTGTTTGTTTTATTTTATTTTTGTTTTTGTTTTTTGTTTTTTTTATAGCAGCCATCCTAATGGGTGTAACTCATTGGCTTTTAACATGAGGATATGAAATATGTTGGTGTCCTTTTAACTTGACAGGGAATATCAAACTCTGCTCCAAAATATGCACTAGAAAGACACCTCTGACCACTGACTCTGCAGAGGATGGGTTAAAGAGAGAGGGGATAGCTGGCAATCAAGAAAGGAGAAAAGTGCTTCTGTGTTAGGTAGGTCTGGGCTTGGCTCCTGACTCTCCCTCTCTCGCCTGTGTGGCCCCGGAGAACCAAGTTCCCTTCCTGTCTTCAGTTTCATCATGTGCAAATAGGAGTAAGGATGCCTCCCATGTACTACTTAAAAGATACATACATATTGCTGGGTGTGCCTGTAATCCCAGCACTTCGGGAGGCAAAGGCAGGAGGATTGCTTGAGCCCACGAGTTTGAGACCAGCCTGGGCAACATGGTGAGATTCTGTCTGCATGGAAAAAAAGAATTTAAAAACTGGCCAGGCATGGTGATGCACGCCTGTTGTTCCAGCTACTCAGGAGGCTGAGGTAGGAAGATCACTTGAGCCCAGGAGGTCAAGGCTGCAGTGAGCTATGATTGCATCACTGAACTCCACTCTGGGCAACACAGCGAGACCCCCCCCCCTCTAAAAAAATATATATATATATAAATATATATATTTATATATATTTTATTATATATATTTATATTATATATTATATATTTATTATATATTATATATATAATATATATTATACATATTTATATATATATTATATATATACACACACACACTTTTTTTTTCTTTTGAGACGGAGTCTCACTCTGTCACTCAGGCTGGAGTGCAGTGGCGCATTCTCGGCTCACTGCAAGCTCCACCTCCTGAGTTCACGTCATTCTCCTGCCTCAGCCTCCTGAGTAGCTGGGACTACAGGTGCTCGCCACCATGCCCGGCTAATTTTTTGTATTTTTAGTAGAGACGAGGTTTCACCATGTTAGCCAGGATGGTCTTGATCTCCTGACCTCATGATCCGCCCGCCCAGGCCCTCCCAACGTGCTGGGATTACAAGCATGAGCCACTGCGCCCGGCCTATATATAAAAATATATATATATATATAAAAAATATAATTTATTTACATATATATGTAAGTACTGGCAATAATGGGTGAAAAGCACTCAGGTTAGTACTTAGCACATGGCAGGTGATCAGTAAATAGTATCTTTCTTAGAAAAACGAGAAGTTTAGGAGAGAGAGGTGTTTCTCGTGAATTACCTACCTCTCCTTCCGCAAGACACACTCATACATATACACACATACATATATACATGCACACAGACACACACACAGGCAAACATACTCATATACATATACACACACTCACACACACCCCACTAAAAGAAAGATATCAAGAAAGACCAGCATTGGTCAGAGAGGTAAAGATAATCATATCATATAAAACAGACAGAAATGTACTTAGCTTTTAAGAACCAAAATACTCATGGTTTTGAGGGAGGAGCTGCTAGGAATGGTGCCTGGGACCTGGTGTGTTAGCTGAACTTCATCCTCCCATGGCTTAACATCGGCCTCCTGTTTAGTCCTGAAGACAAGCGATGGAACCGACCCAAACACGCTCAGACTGGAAGTGAGAAGCTTCATGAGGTGTCTCTGCCCACTCCTTGGGGCTTAGCAACAAGCAAACCACTGGCCTATGGTGTCAGCAACCCACTGCGGATCATCCCAGCAGCCTCCTTTGGACCTGTGCCCACACTGACACCTAGTAACAGCGCAATCGCTCAAAGGAAACAGCTGCTGTCCAGTCCTGCTGGCTGCTGGCTAACGCCTGTCCCCTGGGGGAGAGGAATAATGAAGCTGATGAGCGGTGTTGATCGCTCCCCTGGGAGCCTCCTCTTGCCTCCTTCCTGACTGAGGGCACACAGACACCTCAGATGACATAGGTGTGACTACAGACCCACTTTATGGATGAAAAGACCGAGGCTCATGGTATAAGGAACATTTCTCAGAATCTAAAAAGCATTTCTCAAAATCACACAGCTAATAGAGGATGACACCATGATTCTACCCCAGGCCTATCTGACTTCAGTAACTTTTATATTTCAAACAGAGTCTCGTTCTGTTGCCCAGGCTGGAGTGCAGTGGCGTGATCTCGGCTCACTGCAACCTCCACCTCCCAGATTCAAGTGATCCTCATGCCTCGGCCACCCAAGCAACTAGGATTACAGGCATGTGCCACCACACTCAGCTAATTTTTGTACTTTCAGTAGAGATGGGGTTTCGCCATATTGGCCAGGCCGGTCTCAAACCCCTGACCTCAAGAGATCCACCCGTCTTGGCCTCCCAAAGTGCTGGGATTACAGGCGTGAGTCACTGAGCCTGGACAGCAACTATGCTCTTAACCAGGATCAGCAAACTACAGCCCACCACCTGTTCTTGTAAATAAAGTTTTATTGGAACACAGCCAGATCCATTCATTTACATATTGTCTACAGCTGCTTTCCGGTTACAACGGCAGAGTTGAATAGTGCAACAGAGACCATATGTTGTACAAAGCCTAAAATAGTTATTCTCTGGCCCATTATGGAGAAAGTTTGCCAAGCTCTGCTCTTAACCCAGTGTAATGTTCAACTGGTCACAGGTCCAAGGGGCCTCAGGAGACCATCCATGAGAAACCAGAGATGGCTCAACTGGGCCGGAAGGGCTAGAGACCACTCAGATGGAATCATCAGAGAGTAGGTCTGTCCTCATAGCCTTTATTCACTGCCTCTGACCTCCAGCGAGTAGTATCACCCTTTCCTGTTGATCCAATAATTGCTCAGCTTCTCAAGCCTCAGTTCTCCTGTCTACAAATGGGGAGAACAGCACCATTTCCCTCGTAGAATTTTTGTGACATTTAAATGAGATCTATTAAGTAAAAGGCCTAATACAGGGCTCGGCACAGAGTCAAAGCTCAACAAACACTTATTTCCTTCTTTCCTCTGGCCTCTTAATCAGTGACATTATTCTGCGATTTCAGATATCTCTGGTGAAAGTACGGTGCTGTGGAGGACACGGCGGTCACGGCCTGCTGGTGCGGGCGCATTAGGTAGAGGTGCAGAGCGGGCGCTGCTTTCCGGATGGATAAAAAAGCAAAGGGCAAAATGTAACAGAAACGAGGAGGATCTTATTTGCACAGCCACATTCTGTTCCTCCTTGGCCATGATTTCAGCAGGAATCACAGCTGCCCGGTTATTCTGCTGCTGAGTGGGAGTGGGGATTGCTGTACATAAAAGCTTTCCAAGAAATCTGAGTCGTTTGCAGTTAAGTGTCCAACCACACAATCCTGTAGATTGATCACAGCAGTGAAAGGCAAGGTTCAGCCATCGGCAGACCTGGGTTTGAATCCCAGCTCTGCTGCTGATCAGGTGTGTGGCTTCAGGGAAGAAAAAAAAAAGGGGGGAGAGAGAGAGAGACAGAAACTTGGAGAGAGAAAGAATATTTTCAAGCAATATTTTAAGAACTCCGATGGGTACAAAAGATCTGTGATGAAGGAAATTTCAAAATTGTCCATCAAGACAGCATCAGCATTGATCATTTCTGCACTCGTCTGAAAATGGGTGTGTGTGCGGGTGTGTCTATGACAGTATCTGCCTCGCAGAACAGAAAGGAGAAAATACATGTGAGACTTTAGCACAGCGTGTAGGGAGCCGTCAATAAATGTTATTGTTCGTCTTATTGTTTCAAGCTCCTACTGGTAGCTCCCAAGAGCAGAGGTCCATTGTCCAGTCATGGGGAGATCGAGGCATCTGTGTTCGGGCACGGGCAGTTGCAGGTGACTTAGTAGAGCTCCCGCTTGGGCATCTCACCTTCCCTTCGCCTCCCAGCCCCATACAAGCAGGCCCTAATCGCATTATCAAGATTATCTCCCGATAGTTGCAGAGCGACTGCCCTGGGACTTGGGTTTAATTCCGTTTTAATAACAGGTTCTTAAACACATTTGAAAACAAAATTATGATGCCCTTTCATCCCTTCAGTTGGGGGGAAAAAAAAACCTTTCTACTGTACAGTAATGTCTTGGGGTTTGTGTTATCTATTGTTTTGTTGTTCAGCTTTTTGTTTTTAAAGAATGTGTATTGTTTTGAGGATTGTTGGGGGCTGCGATTCAGGGGTTTTTCCATTTTGAAATGATTTCCCTGGCAACAAAGAAAACAGCCAGTCTCCCCAGATGCCAGGACCTGCCTGATATGAAAATTGCCTTGTTGTAGAGCCAATGGGGATCATGGTTTCTTAATGCAGCAAACTCACTTTAAAATGATCTATCCAATTCAGGGATAGGCTTTGAATGCTGTCTTCATCTTGTATTTATGGAAAACATAAAATTTTACTTTCCCAGACAGAACCAAGGTGGTGGTTGACTTCCTAGAAGTTTATGGTGCCACCGGTTTCCTCTGATTATAAAAAACACAACATAAAGTGCTACCTACGGAGATAGCAAATGAAAAGGAACTCTTTGGACTTAAAGGTGAGCAGAGAGGCTAGGTAACTGATGATTTTTCTTCCCTTATCTTCCCAGTAGTTCCCCCCCATGTTACTCTCCCACAAAACCCCACAGTGTCCTAGATTTCATCAAGGTTAAAAGGCCATCTCCTCGCCTGACTGATCGATAGAACTTTCTAATTCCAATTCCACCATTTGTAATACATTCCTTTGGCTAGATTCTGTCCTTTCCTGGCAGCCTCTTTTATTTATTTGTTTGTTTATTTATTTATTTATATTTTATTTTATTTTGAGACAAGAGTCTCGCTCTGTCACACAGGCTGGAGGGCAGTGATGCATCCCAGCTCACTACAACCAGGTTCAAGCAATTCTTGTGCCTCAGCCTCCCAAGTAGCTGGGATCACAGATGTGCACCACCACACCCGGCTAATTTTTGTATTTTTAGTAGAGATGGGGTTTCACCATGTTGGCCAGAATGGTCTCGAACTGTGGCCTCATGTGATCCAACCACCTCGGCCTCTCAAAGTGCTGGGTTTACAGGCGTGAGCCATTGCTTCCAGCCCTGGCAGCCTCTTTTAAAACATAAATAACGTGAGAGCAGGTCAAAGTGGAAGCTCTTGCCAGTTTCTTAAACATTTCTGTGTGAATTACAATAAATTGTATCCTGCTGGGAGTGCCCTAAAGCAGCATGCAGTGGAGAAACCTGATAGTGAAGATACTGGGGGCTTCATACGCAGGGAGGCTGGGGTGGGGCGCGGGAATGTGGGGATGCAGAGAACTCACCAGTGGACACTAGCCTAAGTGAGTTCCTGTCCACTGCAGAGATTCTAAATCTGATTCAAGAGATGGCTTAGAGAGCCAAACTCCCTGTCCCAAAGTGGAAAATGTCTCATATATACATATTTTTTCCAAGTCCACAGTTTTTATCAGATTCTCAAAAGACTTTGATGTAGAAAGGTTATAAGTGCTGAGGCCAGATGACATTTATCAAGGACTTTCTAGGACCCAGGCTCTGTACACAATACTTTGCACACATTGGTTCACATAACCGTCCCTTCCCACAGAGAAGGAATTTTACTCCCATTCACAGATAGAGGAACTGAGGCTCAGAGGTGGTGAAACAGTGAAGAACAATAGTGATAAATAAAAATATCAGCTCACATTTATTCAGTGCTTACTATGTCCCAAACACAATTTCTGTATCATCCCAGGTCCCTCCTAGTCATGATCTTCAGTAGGCACAGAGAATGTGAAAAAACTCACCCAAGGTCACAGAGCTAAGATGTGGCAGGTCCCGCTCCAGTTCTTTCGGGGTTTTATAAATGCTGTGATTCCACTCCTGAAAACTGCTTTGGAAATTCCCCCTTCCAGCTCCCCCCAGGGGTTCCCCAGCCCTACTGCACACAGGTCAGGACAAGATTCCAGGTGCAATTGCTTTGCCTAAGGACGCTGACTTTTCCAGGGTCTGGGACACCAGCGCCAGGTGCCTGCACTGCCATGTGCCTATGGACTCCATGCCTTGGTCTCAAGATGGATCACTTCACGTGGCATGAGTGTCACCTGAGCAAGAATCCAGCTTTGTCTTGGGCTAACCAAAAGAAAAAAAAAAACAAAACTAGGAGCAGGAGACTAAAAACAAACAAACAAACGAACAAACGAACATTAGGAGCAGGAGGCAGAGAGAATCTCATTCATTCCATAATTTCTGCTGAGAGTCTACTGGGTTCCAGGCTGTGCTCTGGGAGGATGGGAAGGTTCACCTGGGATCCCGAGGGACTTTGTCCCTGTCTCAAGGAGCTTAACTCATGTCCGGTCCTGAGCCCAAGACACAGCCCGAGATCCCCCAGTCTTCATGACAGCACTGCACAAATCCCACCCTTTAGGAATGCTCATGATAGGGAGATGCCTCCTAAACTTCAGGTCTTCAGTGCGGCCAAGGTGGCAACTCACACAGCCCGAGTAGGGTAGTATTTAGGTGCCCCCAAAGTGTGGTCCCCGGGCCACTAGCATCAGCATCACCTGGAAACTTGTGAGAAATGCAAATTCTTGAAGCTTAGCCCTGATACATTGTAGCAGAAGCTCTAGGTCCAGCAATCTGCATTTTAAGAAGCCTCGTCCAGCCAGGCATGGTGGCTCACGCCGGTAATCCCTGCATTTTGGGAGGCCAAGGCAGGCAGATCTCCTGAGGTCGGGAGTTCGAGACCAGCCTGACCAACATGGAGAAACCCTGTCTCTACTGAAAATACAAAATTAGCTAGGTGTGGTGGCGCACGCCTCTAATCCCAGCCACTCGGGAGGCTGAGACAGAAGAATCACTTGAACCCAGGAGGCAGAGGTTGCAGTGAGCCGAGAGTACTGCCTAGAACTATGGGCTTTGAAGAAGACATACCTAGGTTGGTGACCTGGCTGTGCCCTTTAGTGGTCAGAATCATTCTGCCAGCTAGAGGAATCTCCACCAGCTTCAGTTTCCTGGCCTGTAAAATGGTGATAATAGCACTACTTTGCATTGTTTGAAGGATGGTATGTGATATGGTTTGAATTGTGACTCTGCCCAAATCTCCTCTTGAATTGTAATTCCCAGTGTTGGAAGAGAGGCCTGGTGGGGAGGTGCCCGGATCATGGGGATGAATTTCCCCCTAGCTGTTCTCGTGATAGTGAGTGAGTTCTCACGAGATCTGGTGGTTTAAAAGTGTGTAGCACCTTCCCCTTGGCTGTCTTCCTCCTACTCTGGCCATGTAAGACTGTGCCTGCTTCCCCTTTGCCTTCTGACATGATTGTAAGTTTCCTGAGGCTTCCCTAGCCATGCTTTCTTTAGGTCCTGTAGAACTGTTAGTCAATTAAACCTCTATTCTTTATAAATGACCCAGTCTCAGGTAGTTCTTGATAGCAATGCAAGAATGGACTAATACAATGTGAGACATGAGGATTAAGCATCTGGCATGTAAGTACTCAAAACTGGGTGGCAATTGCTGGTATCTTGAGACTTCTGAACTCTGCCTGCCTGGAGTTTCCAGCCAGCATCCTCCTCTGAGCTAGGCTGACCCCACTGTCTGGGTTATATGGATCTAAGGCTTCTGAGAGCAGAAACTGTCACTGCTGAAACCAGAAAAGTCCCAAGCAAATTGGGATAAGTGGGTCACCTGACTCTGAAAAAGCAGCTCCCGCCCTGATGGCAAATGCATCTGACAGCAATATCTTAAGTACACCCCAAGAGTGACCTTGTATGGCAGATGCACCTGAAAGTGTGTCCTGAGCTAGGGAATCTGGGAGTGGTCATCCCAGAGATTCATTCCTTGTCTCTGAGGAACATCTGAGCCCCCATCCTGTCCCATGGAACACAGGCTGTACAGGGGATGGAGGGCTGAAGTGTGGGTTGAATGAAGGTTGCCAGGCAGAGGTTGTTAAGGGGAGGGTGCTAAGTGAAAATGCTGTATAAGCCGCATGTCTTTAGAAACTTGTTGCAGCTCCTCTGCCCAGCACACCACTGCTGGACTCTCTCCACTGTATGTAAACCCCCAGTAAAACCCTGTGTCTCATCTGCTGGCTCTGGGTCTCTTCTTTGGCCACTTGAACCTGGTGCCATCCCCACTGGAGTCAATAGGGGTTCGGCACACTTCCCACCCCTAGACCCGTAGCAGCATGTAAGCATACAAAGCTCAATTATTTGGTAGATGCAGAAGTACAAGAGGCTTTTCCTTTCTGGAAAACAGCTCTGTACCAGAGCCACCAAAATGTCATGTCACAGTTTCCCCATCAGCAGAGAAGCAAATTGTTCTAATCTATATCTGTCGCAGCAGCTAAGCCTGCTTATAATGAAGCATTATCCAAGCACTTGCTGGAGAAGGCAATTCTGACGGCTGGTGATTTAAACCACCTCTGTTAAGCTCCAACAAACAAAAACCCATAAAGAGGGATTTCACTAATTCACTCTAATGACCGGGAGACCCATCTGAATGTGCTACATTATCAAAGGGACAAGAAAAATAATTACAAAAAGAAGAAGCTGGTAGAGATATAAATTTACTTTATCGAACCAGGCTCGTACTTGCAGAGCAAGTTACAATTGAACCCAATGCCATTAGGACTTGCTGTGGTCTGTGAGTGGACAGGTAGAGAACCCAGAAAGGGCAGAGGAGATGGGTTCCTAAACCCCTCGCCTCCCACCCTCCTTTCTCTGCCTTGGGGAGAAACTGGATAGAGGAAGGGGGTTGGAGTCTTCACTAGAGGCCAGATGAGGGTTCACAAAGTGCAGCCCCTAGGTCGGCAGCAGCAGCACCTAGGAACACATAAAATCTCAGACCCCTGGCCCAGACCTTCTGAGTCAGTAACTCTGGGACTGGGTCCAACTCCCTGTCCCAAAGCTTAACAGGCCCTCCAGGGGGTTCTCGGGCTCACTCAAGTTTGAGAACCACTTGTCTGGGTCAGTGGGCCCCCCGGCTACTCTTGTTCAACAAAATGAACAGCTGCTCCAGAATCCCCCTGTTGCTTTAATTTCTGATTTCCAAGACCTGGGTGAGACAGTGTCCTCCTTGTACCTGTGGACACATGGGCCAGGCTGGCATCCCTGGAGAGGAGGGGACTATTCCTCCAGCCCTTTTCCAATCAGTGGGCTGGAGGTGTGAGAAGCTGCCAGCATGTCCAGTCTTGCACAGTGCTTCTGTAAACATTAACCAAAGAAGCAACTGGGCCTGGAAGACTAAATCCAAAAGGCCTCAAAAGCAGCAGAGCCACAGAGTGACCTCTGTCCAGGGAGGAGGAGCCTGGATGCCCATCCTGGGGTGAACATCCCTGCTCTCCACTGCAGAGGAGGCTCACTCTGTGACCTGGAAATGTGGGGGCTGGGGTGGGAAGGAGACAGGTAAATTTAGGTGAGTGATTCTTAAATGGGGGGCTATTTTGTGTGAAACTCCTCTCCTTCTCTTGGTTCCTCCCCGGGACCGATAAAGCAGAGCATGAGAGGCAACGGGGGGATTTAGGGACCTCTTTCTGGTTCTCTACCTGTGGCTGACTGTCCACCAACAGACTACAGCAACGTCCTCATGGCATTGAGTTAATTTGTAACTTGCTGTTCAAGGACATTGCTGGCAATGTCTGCAGATTTTTTTGTTGGTTTTTTTTTTTTTTTTTTTTGAGACGAAGTCTCTCTCTTTTTGCCCAGGCTGGAGTGCAATGGCACCATCTCCGCTCACTGCAACCTGTACCTCCTGGATTCAAGCAATTCTTCTGCCTCAGCCTCCTGAGTAGCTGGGATTACAGGCACCTGCCACCAAGCCCGGCAAATTTTTTGTATTTTTAGTAGAGACGCGGGTTTCACCATGTTGGCCAGGCTGGTCTCGAACTCCTGAACTCAGGCGATACGCCCACCTTGGCCTCCCAAAGTGCTGGGATTATAGGCGTGAGCCGTCATGCCTGGCCTGGAGATATTTTTGGTTGTTATAATTGTGGGGAGAGGAGAGGGAATGCTCCTGGCATCTGGTAGGTGGAGGCCAGGGATGCTGCTAAACATGCTACAGTTCGCAGGGCAGCCCCACCAACGGAGAAGTGTCTGGCCCCAGTGCCAGTAGCGCTGTGGTTGGGAAAGCCTGATGTAGGTAAAGTATTCATTTTAGAGAACCCTTAGGTGCTCTTCATGGTTTATTGCCAGATTTTGACTTAACCTTTACTCACTCTTAACCAATATTTATTGAACGTCTACTGTCTCCCAGGCACTATGTTGGCATTACAAGCCTTGAATCATTTTATCCGGAGAACGGAGGTCAAAACCCCGAGGGATGTGGCCCACGGGTGTGTTGTGTTTGGTTTGAACAGTGTTTTGTTTTTCATCCTTTTAAACAAATCTGAGATGAGTTATAAACATTTAAATCTCAGGAGATTTCCTACAAAGTCCGGGCTTCCAGCTTTTATGGAAAAATGAGACGGGTCTGGCCTCCCCGGGTCTACATTCTCAGATGGAGCCAGCTGACTGGGGCTGGGTGGCCACTGCCTCCTTCAGGGACCCCACTGTCTCCATGGACCCCAACACGCCCCAGTGAGCTGGATCAGCTGCCACTTGTTGCTACCCTTGCCACCATCCCTGGCACCTGCAGGCGTCTGAGCTTATTACCTCTGCCTCATTCAACGTTCCAAATTTCGGCCCCCACAATGTGTCCCAAACCTACACCTGTGGCCCTTTGTTCATCCAGCCTCTTTCCCTCACTTTCTAATTCCTCCTGGACCTCTCCAGAGAAGAATTTCATTCATAGATCCATGAATGGACATGTTTCTGAACCACCCTCCAAAGGAGAAATGACCACAAACACCTATGACCTCACCAGCAGCATCAGCACCATTTCCCTGTTTATCTGTCCACTTCCCCTGCAAGACTGTAAGTTTCATACGGTCAGGAACTCAGTTATTTACCTCGGAGTCAGTGGAATTTCTCCACCTTGACATATTACATTTAGGCCAGCTTTCTTGAGCCCTGCAGTATGAGTAGCAGCATCCTTGAACTCCAACTGCCAGATGCCAGTGGCACCCCCTCTCTCCCCAGCTGTGACAACCAAAAATGTCCCCAGTTGCCCTGGGGACAGGGTAGCAAAATCTCCCCAACTTGAAAATCATTAAACTGGTGTGTATGGCCTGGCACATAGGCATGAAATGTTTTCTGGATGCGTGGATGGGTGGATGAATGGATGGGTGGATAGACGGATGGGTGGGTGAACAAATGGGTGCATGGATGGGTAGATGGATGGGTGGGTGGATGGACGGGTGGATGAGTGGGTGGATAGATGGATGGGTGGGTGTATGGGTGGATGAGTGGGTGGATGGGTGGATGAGTGGGTGGATGGGTGGATGGGTGGATGAGTAGATAGGTGGAGGTGGAAGAATGGGTGGCGGGTGGATTGGACAGGTGGGGATGGATAGGTAGATGGGTAGGTGGTGGATGGACGGGTGGATGGACGGGTGGATGGACAGGTGGATGGTGGTGGTGGATGGACTGGTGGTGGCCTATCTGGTGGTGGATGGACGGGGTGGATGGACGGTGGATGGTGGTGGTGGATGGACGTGGATGGTGGTGGGTGGATGGACAGGATGGTGGTGGATGGACAGGTGGTGAGGGTGGTGGTGGTGGATGGACTGGTGGATGGTGGTGGTGGTGGTGGATGGACAAGGATGGATGGGTGGGTGGCTGAATGAACCAACACATAAATATATGATGCTGAGACAGAGAAACAGGAGGAGGAAGAAGGTAGAAAAAAATCTAAGCTGCAGTCAATTGAAAAATAATGAAGAGTGAAGATAATATGATGACTCTGAAATGGCAATTTTAAATGAAAGCAAATTGGGTTAAAATATCACACAACTTTTCAGGGATGCCTCCAGTTGTTTAAAGTGAAGAGCACTTGTCATAGATTTATAACAGGATCAAAATTACATGCCTGGGCTAAGTCCTTGCAAACATAAAGATGCAGTGTCCTGAACAGAATTTGTCTTCTGCCCCTTAGCTTGTTTTGGTTTTGATTTTTCATTCCTGAAGCGGGTCCTCACATGTGGCCTGGTGATCTGCCCTGCACAGACCTCATTTCAGTACCAAAATGTCCTGTTCTGTAGGAATTAATTTAAGGCAAAAGAAGGTAAAATTTGAAAAACTACAAACTGCTCAATGATTTTCTCCTTACAAGGACTATTTCCATCCCAAAAGGATCATGTGGGATCACTGGTGTTATTCAAACTACCCGTCTATTATGTGAAGAAGTTAAAAGGTGAGTAGGGGGCTTCCAGATTTAGCCACATTGGCCATTTAATCAGAGCAGACTAAGACACATTAACCAACCATAAAACCTCATGAGCTAAATTACACTTTCTTTTCTTCTAATACTAGAGCTCACACGGTTCACTTTAGACCCTGCAATTATTCTCCTGGGAAAAAAAAAGCCCCAGTCAAAATTTTGGAAAATAAATCAAATCAAACACTGTTCTTTTCAACGATGCTTCCACAGACTAAAACCCTGCATACTGAGTCAATGGTTTTGTACCAGGTGATTCCTGCTTGTAGAAACATTCATCGTTCCAGTGTCCACTATGGGGCTAAACCCTGCCCTCTAATGATTCACAAATAACCTCCCCTGCCTGGTAGAAAAAGTTAGGAGGAGACAGGCTGACCTCTCAGACATTATCCACTATTCCTCTGATCCCTGCTAAATACCAGGGAAGACAGATGTCAAAGTTAAAGAAAACCTCCCCAATCATTACAGGCGAACCGACAAGAAACTCACCGGAATAGAGATCCCCCACTCACCCCTCCATCCCCAGAATGGAGAAGGCTATATGACTTCCTGCCATCAAAGTAAGTCTAAATATTTCTCCTTAACACTGGAGCTAGTGAAAATCACATTCCATTTTCAACAATGGCTTCTTTCTCTCAAAGACTCCCAGAGCCAAGCATGGCAAGTTGAAAATGAGATGAGGAATTACCAGGAAGTGTTTGTGCTCTAATTGCAATGCCTAATTTGGTCATTTAGAGAACAAACGATTTTATCTTAATGATGCTCTTGGGTTGAACATGTGTTGAATGAGCTTGAGTGACTTTCTCCGAATTCTTGAGGTTCATGGAGTTTTAGGAAAGTCACTGAGGAGGTAGGTTCTCCTCTCCCTCTACCACACTCTCTTGCTCTATATGCATGGGTAGTATTTGGGCAAGTCAGTATTCAATTTGTTTTCTCTTTGATTTCCTAAACCACTTGCTTCCAACCTGGGGAGCCATGTACGCCATCAGGCCCTTGGTGTTAATTACATGGTCCAAAAACCCAGAAAAGCACCAAGTACTACCTGTAGGTAGGTTAATGAGATACCTTCAATAGAAACATGTGCATGGTTTTCAATGCATCAGGAACCCGCTGACTAATAAAATGCAAATTTATGTAAAGCAATATTGAATTATCATAGCCTCCATGTTAGTTGGATTTTTCTTAGTTAAAAGATACTGGAAGTAGAGCTATATTCTCATATACAATATCAGAAAACCCTTCGGTTGACTCTCGGTCCCATTATGTCTTTTTTGTTTATCTGTTTGCTTTTGAGGCAGGGTTCCGCTCCATCCCCCAGGCTGGAGTGTGGAGTGCAGTGGCACGAACATGGCTCACTGCAGGTTCAACTCCTGGGTTCAAGCCATCCTCCTGCCTCAGCCTCCTGAGTAGCTGGGACAATAGGTGCATGGCACCATGCCTGGTTAATTTTTTAATTTTTAGTAGAGATGAGGTCTTGCTATATTGTCCAGGCTGGTCTTGAACTCCTGGGCTCAAGTAATCCTTCCACCTTGGGCTCCCAAAGTGCTGGGATTACAGGTGTGAGTCACGGCACCCAGCCATAAGTCTTTAATGTGTATTTGGTTTAATGTTTCTTGTACATTTTTAATATGTATTTGGCATAATTTTATATGACTGAGCATGGCCCACAAAACCTGCTGACCTACTTCTTTCCACATACACACACCCATAAATACAGTAACTTCTGTCAATTACTTGCTGTGTGACTATGGGAAAATTACTAAACTTCTCTGGGCTTCAGTTGCCTTATCAGTTAAAAAAAAGGGCGGGGCAGGGGGAAAGAAGGGGAATGATACCGGCACCCACTGTCATGGGAGAGTTAAGGAGATTAAATGAGGTAGAATTTAGGTGCCAAGCCCTGTACCTAGCTTTTCTATAAATGGTGTCTCCCTAACCTTTACTTTCTTCCCTTTAATGTCATTCCACCAATGCACACTGCATTACAAAGCACAAATAAAAAATAATTAGGTACCAAATATTCTTGTATTAATGGGATCATGATAATTATTAAAATAAGATGATGTCGGAGTGAGGTTTCTGGCTTTTCTCTCCATCTCAGCTTATCACAGTTCATGCTGCTTTTTTTCCCCTAACTCTGAGCTATAAACCACCCACTGAGAGGCATTCCTAATTCACAGGCTTTGTTGGTCGCCTTGACATTTGGTCTGCTTCAAAGTAGATACTGATTAAAGCTGTGTGTCTGTAAATGTACCGGCAGGCAAACCCTCAGACCTTCTTTCGGCTGCATGTGTTTATACACATCCTTGGTCACTGTAATGAGTAAAATATGAACTTGGCCTATGACAATGGATCAATCAGGCTTTGAGTTGTAATGTGAACCATGAGCCATTTTCCCAAGACCAAGGACTCTGGAGAACACTGCCTGGGTTAAAACCCCAGCTCTACCTGTTACCTGCTGTGTGACCATCCGCAAGTCACTTAACCTCTCTGTGCTTTAGTTCCTCATCAGTAAAATGCAAACAACAATAGTGCCTCCCTCAACCCTAAAATAAGTTAACAAATGGTCCTGGCATAAAGCAAGTTCTCTATCGATGGTATGAGGATTTGGCTTTCTGGAAGGAATCCATCAATCCTTGGGAAGAGAACAAATCTTTACTCAGCTAAAAAAGTCAGGGCCTGGCCACCACCAGGGCATCAATGTGGTGCCTGCACCAGGGTAACCAACCAATCTCTGGTCTTCCATGCTGAGATCCAGTGGCAAACAAGTCAGGGCACACTTTATTGTTCCAAGTGGTTTGGGAAATCATCCTGGAAAATCCAAATGTGGACAGAGCTGATGAGTTCATTCAAATTCCTTTGCTGCCAGCTTAAAAGAACCAAGTGCACCAAACTGCCTATATTTAATGTGAAGATGTAAATGGAGTTGTCTGACCTAGGGCAGAATGTCTCGTGCCCCAAAGACTCCAGTGATCATGGCCATTTGCAGCTCACCCAGGGGAGGGGCTGGTTCCCAATGGGACATGACCCAAAGCACACAAACTGCATGAGCGAGCACTATTATTTTTCCACTTTTACAGCAGGGACCCCCAATCTCTAACTCCTTTACATACTCACGGAAGGAATAACCCCTTGAAGCAACGGTTCCATCCTTGTGTCTAACGGTCAACTTGGACGTTGCTCCTAAGTAAAATGTCCAAGTTCCAATCCCTCCTTATTACAACTCCAAGGAGAAATGTCAAGCCCAGCCCCTCTGCAGCTCTAGTTTCCCTGCCAACAATCTCATCTAAGGGATGGAGAGGAGGGGACAAGTCTGTTTTTTCCTTTAGATCAGCTAAAATCAGAAGTCCTACCACTGCATAAGTTTAAAAAAAAACACTTGTGATTATCGACCAAAGAATCGATGCTCTTTAAATGTCACTATTGAACATTCTGTTTTCAAGTGTTTCTCATTTAGTTTCCAAGTAAGATTTCCTTTAAAAAATGTGTTCCATTATAAATTAATAACAGCACATTCCCAGCATGAAACATACAAGAAAGTTGATGGGGATGAACAGTCGCCATTCCCATGCCCAGAGCTAACCACTGTCAATATTTTGCTGTGTTCCCTTCTCGTTGTATTTTTGTGTGCAATTTCTTGGTTATGATCTTTACATAATAATGTGATCATTCTGTCCAGACAACTTCCTACCCTGCTTTCTTTACTTGGGCTTTTTGGCTTAAGCATATTTTCTTTGCTTCTGTGATAAGAGTTAAACTGAAAAAGTTCCTCTGGAAAAATTCCTTCTTAATTTAGTTCAACAGTGGAGAGAAGGGAATGACTCTGACCTTCGTTGGGCAACAGAGGAAACACAAAGGTCAGTTGGGAGGGACCTTGGCAGATCAGGAAGAGACACGAAATGAAGGGAGAATGATCACACCACCCTTTCTGGTAAGACAGGGTTCCCTCTCTAGGTCCAACTGTCTAATTCCTGCAGAGTTGACCTTCAGGGGGTTGAGGTGCCGGAGAAGTCACAAATTGGTGAACCCCAGGATATACCTCGATTACAGATTTGTTCCTTTCAGTCTGAATTTGTTGCAGCATTTACAAAGCAGAAGGGGTCAAATAAAGATTCTGGTTAAAAGTTCCACTGAAAACATAAAATGTGCCGATACCAGGCCCCGATTCCCACATGGTAACAATTATGCAGATGAAAGAAGGCACTTCAGTCTCCAGACTGGGCACGGGCTCTCTACCTAGCTGACTGCAGCCTGTTCCATCATTTACTTACCAGACCAGAGTCTGCAACCCTCTGTCCTAAAGTAACCTGTCATCTTTCCCTGATGTTAAGATGATCCAGGAAACTCCACTGCTGGTCCTTAGGTTAAAGACAATCGACTGGTACTTCTCTAACTCAGCCTCCTAAGACACCTTTGGAATAGGCAAAGCTCTTTAGAAATAAAGATGTGAACTACTCCACAATCTTTATCCTGGGCTAGAAAGTGTGTGAAGCAGAAAATTTAGCAAGACAGCAAAGGTGGTCTAGCGTGATGGAAGGCGTGTGGGTTCTGATTTCTTTTCATTACTTTTACATAATTCTGCAATTGGCTGCGGGCTGTTTTGACCATTATTTTTTCATGCAACGGGAAAAACTATGCCCCGGGGTGTGATTATTATAATATGTTACTCTTCCATATTTAAATAGTGGAATGGCTTTTCTGAGCTCTAAAATGAGCCAAGGGAAATACCTAGGGCTTAAGATGTAAGTAAAATGTCGGTCTATTGTTGGAACCAATAACTGCCTGGACTTGGTCTTCCTCTGCCAAGTCATGAGGATGGGGTAACATGGGTGTGGAGAGAGGATATGAAGAAGGTGAGGGCCTTCCCCCATCCATGTGGTGGAGCAGAAGCTCCTTTTCACAGGCACATGTGCCCTGGAGGACCCTGTCCTCAGGCATCTCAGCTCACACCTTGCAAATTCTTTGGCAGTTGTCACAAACAGGCAAGGGAGACAGACAGAAAGCAAGGGGTTCTCTGAGAAAGGAAACAACCAATGGAAAGTTATTTAGTTGTAAGTAATTGAAACATACTCAGACTAGCCAGTGATTCTCAACCAGTGATGCCTTGTTCCTGGGGACATGGGGCCATGTCTGGAGACATTTTTGTTTGTCGTAACTGCAGGCTGGGGGACACTGCTGACATCTGGTGGGTAGAGGCCAGGGATGCTATAAGCCCCCTACAAGGCACAGGACAGCCCACAACAGAGAGTCACCCAGCCCCAAATGTGAGCAGTGCCAGGGTTTGAGAAACCCTGCCATAGCCCAACAAAGGGGATACCTTGGTAAATGAGGTACAGATGATTATCCAGTTACCCCCATCCTCCCTCACTATCACCATGCCTCTTTTCTGCCACAGTAATCATTTTTTTTGTTTTGTCCTGTTTTTGAGACAGTCTTGCTCTATTGCCCAGGCTGGAGGGCAGTGGCACAACTATGGCTCACTGCAGCTTTGACCTCCTAGGTTCAAGTGATCCTCTTGCCTCAGCCTCCCAAAGTATTGGGATTACAGGCATGAGCCACAATACCCAGCCTAGTAACAGAGCTTTTTATGGTAAAGCTGATGTTTTTCGAGATGTATAAATCCATGAATTTAACACATGTATAGATTAACGTAACCTGCACTCAGTCAGGATATGGCCTGGGTCTATCACCCAAAGCACTCCCTGGACTGTCCCTTTATAGCCAGAACCCACCTGCCCCAACCCCTACCCTCTAGTGATCTTTTCTTATCAACTGGAGTTTTGTCTTATTAAGAATGCCATATACATGGAACCACAGACTATGTGACCTTTTGGGACTGTTTCTTTCTCTCAGCATAATGCTTTTGAGATTCACCCACAGTGTTTCATGTATCAATGATCAATTCCTTTTGAACATACCTCAAAATAATAAGAGCCATCTTTGACAAACCCACCGCCAACATCATACTAAATGGGCTAAAGCTGGAAACATTCCTCTTGAAAACTGGCACAAGACAAGGATGCCCTCTGTCACCACCACTATTCAGCATAGTATTGGAAGTCCTAGCCAAAGCAATCAGACAAGAGAAAGAAATAAAGGGCATCAAAATAGGAAGAGAGGAAGTAAAACTACCCCTGTTGGCAGAAGACATGATTCTGTATCTAGAAAACCCCATAGTCTGGGCCCAAAAGTTTCTTCAGTTGATAAACAACTTTGGCAAAGTTTCAGGATACAAAATCAATGTACAAAAATTACCAGCATTCATATACACCAACAACAGCCAAGCCAAGAGCCAAATCAGGAAGGTCAGGAAGGTGAAAGATCTCTAGAATAAGAATTACAAAAACACTGCTCAAAGAATTCAGAGAAGACACAACTAATGGAAAACCATTCCATGTTCATGGATAGGAAGAATCAATATCATTAAAATGTCCAAACTGCCCAAAGCAGTTTACAGATTCAACGCTATTCCTATCAAACTACCACAACATTCTTCATAGAACTAGAAAAAACTATTTTAGAATTCATATGGAATCAAAAAAGAACCCGAATAGCCAAGGCAATTTTAAGTGAAAATAACAAAGCTGGAGGCATCATGTTACCTGACTTCAAATACTACAAGGCTGCAGTAACCAAAACAGCATAGTACTGGTACAAAAGCAGGCACACAGACCAATGAAACAGAATAGAGAGCCCAGAAATAAGGCTGCACACCCAAGACCACCCTATCTTTGACAAAGCTAACAAAAGCAATGGGGAAAAGACTCCCGATTCAATAAATGGTGCTGGGATAACTGGCTAGTCATATGCCGAAGACTGAAATTGGACCCCCTCCTTATACCATATACACAAATTAACTGAGAACAGATTAAAGACTTAAATGTAAAATCCAAAACTATAAAAATCCTGGAAGACAACTTAGGCAATACCATTCTAGACAAAAGAAGAGGCAACGATTTCATGACAAGGACACCAAAAGCAATCACAACAAAAGCAAAAATTGACAAATGGGATTTAATTAAAGAACTTCTGCACAGAAAAAGAAACTATTAACAGAGTAAACAGACAAACTACAGAATGGGAGAAAGTATTTGCAAACTATGCATCTGACAAAAGTCTAATGTCCAGCATCTATAAGGAACTTAAACAAATTTATAACAGAAAAACAGACAACTTTATTAAAAAGTGGGCAGGCAGGGCATGGTGGCTCATGACTGTAATCCCAGCACTTTGGGAGGCTGAGGCAGGTGGATCACCTGAGGTCAGGAGCTCAAGACCAGCCTGGCCAACACGGTGAAACCCCAACTCTAATAAAAATACAAAAATTAGCTGGGTGTGGTGGCAGGCACCTGTAATCCCAGCTACTTGGGAGGCTGAGATGGGAGAATTGCTTGAACCCAGGAGGCGGAGGTTGCAGAGCCAAGATTGTGCCACTGCACTCCAGCCAGGGCAACAAACAGCAAAATTCCATCTCAAACAACCAAAAAAAAAAGTGGGCAAAGGACATGAATAGACACTTTTCAAAAGAAGATATACATGTGGCCAACAAGTATATGAAAAAAAAGTTCAATATCACTGAGCATTAGAGAAATGCAAATCAAAATCACAGTGAGATGCCATCTCATACTGGTCAGAATGGCTATTTATTAAAAAGTAAAAAAATAACAGATGCTGGTGAGGTTGCAGAGAAAGGGAACACATACACATTGTTATTGGGAGTGTAAATTAGTTCAACTATTGTGGAAAGTGGTATGTCAATTCCTCAGAGAGCTAAAAGTAGAACTACCATTCAACCCACCAATCCTATTACTGGGTATATACCCAGAGGAATATAAATCATTCTACCATAAAGACACATGCACACAAATGTTCATTGCAGAACTATTCACAATAGCAAAGACATGGAATCAAACTAAATGCCCATAATTGACAGACTGGATAAAGAAAATGTGGTACATATACACCATGGAATAGTATGCAGCCATAAAAAAATGAGATCTTGTCTTTTGCAGGAACACAGATAGAGCTGGAGGCCTGAATACCACATGTTCTCACTTATAAGTCAGGGCTAAATGATGAGAACATGTGGACACAAAGAAGAGAAAAACAGACAATAGGGTCTACTTGAAGGTGGAGGGTGGGAGGAGGGTGAGGATCAGAAAAGATAACTATTGGGTATTGGGCTTAATACCAAGGGGATGAAATAACCTGTAAGGCAACCCCCGCTCACTGTGACACAAGTTTACCTATATACCGAACTTTCACACGTGCCTCTGAACCTAAAATAAAAGTTAAAAAAAAATCCATTCCTTTTTATTGTTGAGTAATAGTTACCTCATTTGACTGTAATTGCCTCTTTTTCTTTTTTTCTTTCGGAGGCGGAGTCTCAGTCACCCAGGCTGGAGTGCAGTGGAGCTATCTCTGCTCACTGCAACCTCCACCTCCTGGGTTCAAGTGATTCTCCTGCCTCAGCCTCCCGAGTAGCTGGGACTACAGGCACTCGCCACCACGCCTGGCTAATTTTTTTTGTATTTTTAGTAGAGACAGGGTTTCACCATGTTGGCCCAGATGGTCTCGATCTCCTGACCTCGTGATCCGCCCGCCTCCACCTCCCAAAGTGCTGGGATTGCAGGTGTCAGCCACAACGCCCAGCCTCACTGTGGTTTTAATTTGCATTTCCCTCATAGCTAATGATGTTGGGCATCTTTTCATGAGCTTCTTTGCCATCCATATATCCTCTTCTGCATCCTCTTGAGTTCATGCCTTTTGCCAGTTTTTAAAATGGACTTGTGTTCTTGATGTTTGAGTTTGAGAATCCTTTACGTATTCTGGATACATATCCTACGTCATGTATGTGACTTGCAAATACTTCTCCCCAGTTTGTAGCTTGTTGCTTCATTCTCTTACCAGTGTCTCTTGCAGAGAAGAAGTTTTTAATTTTGATAAAGTCCAATTTAATAAATGTTGTTGGTCATGGGATGTGCTTTTGGTGTCATGTCCAAGTGTAACGGAACTTTCAAAAGGCTCATGGCCACACCTCGCCCTTCTTGTAATGAAGGGTGGTATGTGACCAAATTTTCTGGTCAATAGACTGAACAGGGTGTTGTGTTCCAGAAACCCTCCTGAAATTTCGGTTGGTAGACTTTCCCCGGCTCCTTCTTCTAGCCTCTTCCATCTTGATTTTTGGGGCAGGGTGGTGACAGCTGGAGCACCACCTTGAGGCACAGAGATGCAGGCCACACCGCAGGCACGGTCCAATGGGGAGATGGGAGTCACCGTGTGCTTGAGAGCTTGTGGAGCCAAGCCTCATGCCAATCCTGCACGGCCTGCTACTGGCTTTTAGGGGAAGAATAAGAAACTTCCATTTTACTTAGACTACTGTTATTTTTTATTTTCCATCACCCTGGGCCAAATCTAGACCAAATGGATGCAGGGATATCTCATGAAACTCACCTAGGTGTCATGTAGACCATGGGAGCTAAACTGATCATCTGAGGCTTTTGCCTGGCCAGTCTACCTCCTTATTTTGGTAACAACAATCAAAATATTCCTCCTGATCCTGGTATTCCCACCTCCCTATATCGCTGGGATAAAATCATATGGTTTGAGAGAGGCTGACTCTACTTCTTAGCTCCATGACCTAGCCTGACCAATCAGATTCACAGTGGAATTGCTTCAATGTTCTGCAAATGAATGACCCAGGACTCCTGCTGGGACTGCTAGGAATGAGGCCCTGTGGTTCATCTGGGGATATGAGTTCATAGTTACCGGCAGTCATTTTGCCACTAAAGAAAGGGCCTGCCCAAGAATACAGCCAGCTCAAAGAAAAGCAGAGCCAAGAGGTGGACAGGGATGTGCTGGTGGAAGCACAAGAGACTCTGATCAGGGACGTGGGAGGTCAGTAAGCCTTTCCAAACAGACAGGCATTGAATATGAGACCTGAAGCAAGAAGAAGGAGTTAATCTGCTAAAGGGGTCAGAGGTAAGGGGAGGGAGAGTGAAGACAAAGAGTTATCCAGGCAGAGCAAATGGCATGTGCAAAGTCCCAGGGGCAGGCTAACTGCCACAGAGGAATAGTCAGAGCACAGGTTGCACCTTCCGTTTTGGATTGTGCTTTGCAAGGAAAGGGTGGGATCCCTACCAAGTTGTAGCTCTCTGGGTTACTGCTAAGGACCCTGCAGAGTACTGGATGAGTACATCTGGAAAGAACTAAGACAGGAAGTCACTAAGCACCGAGGGAGGTGACACTGGAAACACAGGATAGAAACCAAGTACAGCCAATCTCTCCACTGCCTGTCCCCTGCTAATGGCTACAATTAGGGACCTGAATATCCATTGCCCTGGGACCACAGGCTGCCCTGGACCCTGTACAATCAGGAAAAGACAGTAGCATGTGAGAGGTCCTATACAGAGCGATGAAAATTCCACTTCTTGCCTCCTCCATGGCAACAGAATGGAGGCTTATTCCTGCATTGGAATCAATAGTAACAGAGCATATTCCAGCAGGTCCCAGACGGTTGAAACCTGGCAAACACAAATTAGGCAGCTCATTAAGCCATGATTTTATTAAGCAGTATTTAATATAGTGAATAATTTTGAGCTTTATTATCTAAAATATAAAGGGGTATTTTTCAACTTAGTTGAACAGCAGATTGGGTTTTTAAAAGTATTGCTATTTCAGGCCCAACAAATCCAGAGCATTTCTCAAACAACCTTTTGTGGATTTCCAGATTCCAAGCTGTGCCCATGGTCCTGCCTCTCCACGTCCACCTAGCGTTGCTGAGCCACCATCACGCTGCAGGGAGAAGTCCTCAGCTGTGGCTGCACACCACCTCCTCTGACCTCATAGCTACGGGAAAGTAGGGATTACAAATCCTGGGAGTCAGCGAGGTTCACGGCTGCTCGATGGAGATGAGGAGCCCTGCAGGCAGCAGCTGGTGGCCACGGGGGGTGTGCACCTCCCCTCCATGTCCTGGATGGCTAAAAAAATCAAAAGAGATGGGTCTGAGCATCCAGCAGCCACGAGGATTGGTTGACTGCAGTCCATCTACAAGTCTATCCTAGGTGTTGCCTATAGAATTAGTAGAGGAGAAACAGTAGAGATTGTAAAAAAAAAAAAAAAAAACTGCTGAAGTTTACAAACGGCTTGTGAGAACAAAGGTCAGAGGACTGAGAAGGGGAGGAAGCCACTCGGCCTCTCCCATGAACCTTCTAAGCCCAGCTCACCCTACAAATGGCGTCTACTCCATAGGGCATTTATACTGCCTCAAACAGGTCTATGGTCATGGTCCCCAATGTGCCCTATGGGGACAATTTCCAGACATTTAGCACCACAGGGGACATTTGACCACTAAAAGTGTTGATGTTCAACATTAATTTTTAATGTCTCAGAAAACCATTAAGCTGGTTTGTATTCTGCATCACATTGTTACAGTTGGTCAATCGTTTCCAGGTTGGAGAGTGCTGGGGACTCTCAATGGGGATATTCACAGGTTTCCTTGCCCTGTTCAAGGTTTAAAGGAGAGGTCCAAAGGGGAGGTCTTCTCTTCTCACTCCGGCTTCTGTCTGCTGGACTCTCTTGGGGCCAGAGCCCTGACCGAATGCATCAGCCTTTAGGGTCCACGGATTTGGGGTGCTGTCTGTCCAGCCTTCCTGGTAGGTGGAGCCACACCAAGGGTGCATGGAAGAAAAGGCATAAGAGATGCGTTTCAGGGACTGAAGCAACTTCAGGATGGCTGCAGCCCATTGTGCATGGTGGAAGGAAGCACTAGATGATGCCAGAGAGGTAAACTGAGGAAGGGTTGGAGGACAACAGGGAGCCACTGAAGGGAGTTGAGCTGAGAAGTAACAAGCACAGGTTGCTCATTTAGAAGATGGGCTGCTGGCTGAGGATGAGCTGGGTGGAACTGGGTGGGATGGGGGACTGCAGAGTGTGGAAGGCAAGAGGCAAGGAGACCAGAGGGGAGGTGCTGCTGTCTGTCCAGGAGACAACTGATGGCCGCCTAGATTGGGAGAGTGGCAGTGAAGATGGAGAAGTGGAAGGAGGCAAGACCCATTCCAGTGGCACACTCAATCTCATCCTTCAGAGAGGCCCATCTCCCTGTTGCCTGCAGAAACGTACACGGTCATTTTCCACTGTGGGCAGGGTCTTCCCCTTAGAGTTCTCAACAGGACAACCATTTTGGGTGTGTTTGTTTGTTTGTTTGTTTTTGAGATGGAGTCTTGCTCTGTCGCCCAGGCTGGAGCGCTGTGGTGCAATCTCAGCTCACTGCAACCTCTGCCTCCCTGGTTCAAGCCATTCTCCTGCCTCAGCCTCCCAAGTAACTGGGATTACAGGCGCGCACCACCACACCTGGCTAATTTTTGTATTTTTAGTAGAGATGGGGTTTCACCATGTTGACCAGACTGGTCTCAAACTTCTGACCTCAGGTGATCCGCCCTCCTTGGCCTCTTGAAGTGCTGGGATTACAGGCAAGAGCCACCACTCCCGGCCACCCCAATTATTTTTTGCATGCATGCACACACACACATTGTGGGATGGATAGTGTCCCCCCGAAATTCATGTCTACGGGGAACCTCAGAATGTGGCTGTATTTGAAAACAGGGTCTTTGCAGAGGTGATTCGTTGAGACGAGGCCATCCTGGATGAGGGTGGCCCTGGTCTAATGACCAGTGTCCCTATGAGAAGAGGAGAGGACACACGGAGACGAAGACACGCAGGGGAGAGTGCCAGGTAAAGACAGAGACAGAGACTACAGTGATGACAGTGTGAGCCAAGGACGCCAAAGAGGGCTGGCAGTTGCCAGAGACGAGGAGAGAGGCACGGGATAGTATCTCCCTCAGACCTCCCAGAAGGAGCCAACCCTGTGGGCACCTTGATTTTGGATTTCTGGCCTCCTGGACTGTGAGAGAACAAATCTGTGTTGTTTGAAGCCTGCCAGTTTGTAGTACTTTGTCGCAGTAGCCCTTAGAAACTGATAAAATGATAAAATACGCGCACACACACACATACATATACACATCTATAAATAATTTTTCCTTTTTTAGGTCCCCACAAGAGCACACACACATATATTTACCATATATTTACGTGTGACAGTGGTTCTTAACCCTCACTCCCCATACAATCACCAAAGGAACTTTAAAAATAACACTCCCCACCCCCGCCACACACACACATTCCCACTTCATCCAGGAGTAATTAAACCAGAATCTCTGGTAGCTGGAACCAGAGGACTCGACAGAGGGCCAGCCTTGAGAAGAGATTATCTGAGGAGGGTGGCGATCAAACGGACAGGATCTGCAGTCAAGCCACCTTCGTCTCCACCCTTCTCCGCTGTGTGCCCTTGGCAAGTCATGTGACCTTTTCGAGCCTCAGTTTTCCTCATCTGTGGAATGGGGATGATAATCCTACCTGCCCCCGCCCCCACCCCCGGGATTGCTGTGACACTGAAATAAGTTAATGTGAGCAAAGAACTCAGCTCAGTGCCTGGCATCTAGGAGGCTCTCAGTAAAGTGAACACAAATATTATCGTATTCCTTTGAATACCATGATGTCAACAGCGTGACTCTGCCCATCATTCCCATTTACATCACCCCTTACACTTTCTGATGAGCTGCTGCATGTGTTTTTCTGGCTCCATTTTCACTGTGCACCTCCCATTACTCACCCAAGATATGGAGGGAGATCATTACACACAAAGAGAGAATATGCAACGGCCGACCACAGGAATGAGAAAGTCAGAAAAGGGGGCCTGGGCTCTCTGGGCAGCCTGCATAAAATGTCAGCTCAGATTCCTGGGTAACCACGTCCAGCCCTCCACAGGTCTCCTTGGAAATTATAGCTCCCAAGGTTTCCTTTGGCTGTGAAATGTCTGAACTTCGGGTTGAATTTCCCCTCCAACACATCAGCTTGCATTTGGAGCAGCAGGGTAAGATCACTTTGGCTATTTCCTCTTTAGATTCCCTTTGGTCTTATTTCTCCCCTCCTAAGGAGGATGGTATCTCACACATTAGCTTCATCCCAAAATCAAATTACAACACTGTTTAGATTCCCCTTGTTCATGATTAGCCGTAAAGCCGGGCTGGGATCTACTGGAGAAAGGACTCGCCTCCTTGCAACCTGGAGAAGTGAGCATCTCTCACTTCTTTTGTGACCTCATGCATCAGGCTGCCTCAGTTTTCCTGTCTGTCAGGTGGAGGAAATGACGGTCCCTATCTCAAGAGACTGAGGGGTGAATCCAATGATGCCACACAGGTGAGACGTGTCCAGAGCAGTGCTGGGGCCCAGTGAGTGTTCAGTGTCAGCCGCTGCTGTTATCGTCATAATTAACAGTTTTAAGGGACATAGGAGAGACAGAAATGCCCAATGAACACAAAGAGCCCGCCATCCAAAAGGCGCAAGCACGTCTGTCTATCTCACCTTCCTCTGGGCTGGGGGTCAGACAACACTCTCTCCACCTAGAGGTCAGAGACTCCAAGTAATTCTCCACCAGCATCCAGAGAGGCAGACCACTGAGTTCGATTTCAAAGTTACAGTTAGGAAATTCAGAGCAGAATGGTAATTGACATCTAGCCCCACCCCCTCACTTGACAGATGAGGAAACTGAAGCCCAGAGACTGGAGTGCCTTGCCCCAAATCACCTCATCTCATAAGCATGAAGGGGTAGAACCAAACCCAGTTGTTCTGGTGCCCAGGCCCAGGCTCCACCGACACCCTCTCTTCAGTTCTTTTCACAGTCCTCCCCGCTTTCAGTTGGAATTGTTTCATTGAGGTTGGTGTTGAAGCGTGGAGGAGGGGAGTAGAGTATATTTTTACTCCATCCTTTACTCAACAACCGTGATTTTCCATATGCCCACAGACCTGGGTGTAAACAGAAACCGCCAATGGGGTAAAACCAGTCAATGTGGTTAGAACCAATGTGTCATAAGATAGCATGGAATTTGGGGTTTTAGAACCTTGGCACCACTGGCAAGCTGGGTAGGGGGCTGGCATGTGCACTGTGTTAGGTGTGTACAGGCCTCCCTGGCCTCCACCCACTGGATATCAGTAGCATCAGATGTGACCAAATGGCCCGAGTTGAGAACCTCTGGTCTAGTTATTTCAGACCAGCTATAACACACAGATTGCTGTACCTGAAGCACACAGCCCTCTTAAGTACAGGTGGTGTTGCATCTCCAATGATGCCCTGAGAGAACGTGGCAGAGGGAAAGAATTGCTCGGGGTGGCCTAAGAGACATCATCATTGGTGATAGCAGCAGCAGCAGTAGCAGTCATCGTCATCACGTTAGTACAGAGGTAGAACAGCACAAGCCAGTCTAGACTTAGAGCTGGTGAGGCACCCAACACTGACCCAGGCACTGGACAGGGACCTCCCTGCACCCCTCACAGGGTATGAGGGAGCTGTCCTGTGCATTGTCCATGTGGCAATGTCTGGAGACATTTCTGGGTGTCACATCCAGGGGGAGGTGCCAGTGATATCCAGTGGGTGGAGACCAGGGATGCTCATAAGCACCTATGTCAGTGCACAGGACAGTTCCCTGCCCCAAATAGGACACTTAGAGCAGGTGAAGGACTAGCCCAACAATGCCCAATGCTAGGGCACAGCAGCGTGGATGTCCGCATTTCACAACTGTGCACCTCCCTCATCCATTCCGCCACCTCATCTAATTAAAACGAACAACAATGAAAAGCTCGTTCACTGAATACTTAGTCTGCACCAGTACAAACAACTTGGCATTCAACCTAACCCCCTCATGCCCTTCCTGCAACACCTGTGGGGTGGGTACCATTCCCTTCCCCCTCATCATTTTACAGATGGGGAAAATGACATTTGTAGTTTTGGAACTTGTCCAGGTGCATTCAGCTGTTAGAAGGCAAAGCCGAGCTCTACCCTATACAGTCACACTTACGGCCCAATTCCTGAGCCATTTACCTCCGAGACATGTTTTACATGCATATAATAAAGCAAATGTTCAAAGCCACCCACCCCTGAGTGGAATCCTGCTGAGGAAGAGGTGTTCACTGATTGCAGAAGAAAAATGGACTGTGTATTCTGTGCATTTCTGCCCTGGGAAACTTCTCTGCTGGTCAGCACCTTCTGACCTCAGGAGCCTCTCCAAAGCCTACCATGAGATCTCAGAAAGGCAACTCAAGTAACAAAGCCAGCCTGTCTGGGAGCCACATAAACAGGATGTCACTGAATGGGTGAGGGAAGGAGCTGAGCTGTCCAGACCCACAGAATGTGGGCGAGAGCTCCCCATAGCTGACAAGAGCTAAGCTACTCCGTGCTACTGTATTGTTATTTTCTTGAATGATCAGAAAGTAGAAGCAATGACGGGCCTTATTTGCAGTGCTGCAGGCTTCCAGATGCAGCTAGGTATGTGTAAATAACTGGATATTTACACAACCTCCTGCTAACGTATAATCCATTTTCAAAGACAGATTCTCTGTGTACAGTTATGAAATGAAAATTTTTTTAAGACAAAAGAGAAAACTCCTTAGTGATCTTTCAGCTTTTATCGGCCAGGCTTGGTAAAAAATGAAGTTGGGAGGGATTTGATACATACTCGTGGGGACAGGGTTCACGGGAAAAGGAACAGTTCAAGTGCCGGTATGGTGTAAATGTGGATTTTGTGCACGGTTGAATTACAATAAATGGCATCCACTGCCTTATAGATACACACACATAACTCCTTGTGACGGTAATAGGAACTAGGCATGCAAAGAGAGGGAAAAGAATGGGTCCCTCTCTGCAAACCCTATATTTATATTGAACATGATCTCCAGCTCTCTGCAGTTGTTGGGCCCTGCTATTAAGACCCTCAAAGACCAACACAGGTAGGCACTAGGGCACCAAAACAACCCCATTTTGTCAGGTTCTACTGTAAGCAATTGTGGTATTTTTCATCTCACACAAATGCTGACTGCTTCTACCAGGTGTCGAGCCGAGCTCTCTCTTAACCAATATAATGGGTACTTATTTTCATCATCATGTCCCCAAGGCACTGTAGGAGCCTCAGTATCTTCTGAATCCTCAAAGAGAGAATGAATAATGCTCTGTGAGTCTGAGAGTCAGGACTGTGTGTCATTCTAATGCTCTGCAGAGTGAATGGCTATGTAAGTTTCCTATGGCTGCTGCAACAAATCACCACAAACTTAGTGGCTTCGAGGAACACACGTGTATTATCTGACAGTGCTGGAGGTCAGAAGCTGGAAAGTGGGTCTTGGGGGCTAAAATCAAGATGGAGACAGAGCCGTGTTCCTTCCAGAAGCTCTAGGGGAGAGTCTAGTTCCTTGCCTTTTCCAGCTTCTAGAAGCACCCACAGTTCTTGGCTCAGGGCTCCTTCCAGCAGTGGCATCTCTCTAACCTCTGCTTCTGTTGCCACATGGCCTTCTCTGATTCGGACCCTCTTGCCTTCCTCTTACACGAACTCTTGTGATTACATTGGGTCCACATCTCAAGATCCTTAACATAATCCCATCTGCCATACAAAGTTTTGGGGACTTGAGCCTACCAGTGTCTAATAACCAGAAGATCTGACAATATTAAGTGCATTCTGGCCGGGTGCAGTGGCTCACACCTGTAATCCCAGCACTTTAGGAGGCCGAGGCAGGTGGATCACTTGAGGTCAGGAGTTCGAGACCACCCTGGACAACACAATGAAACCCCGTCTCTACTTAAAATACAAAAATTAGCCAGGCATGATGGCGGGTGCCTGTAATACCAGCTAGTCAGGAGGCTGAGGCAGGGGAATCGCTTGAATCTGGGAGGCGGAAGTTGCAGTGAGCCGAGATCGCGCCACTGCACTCCAGCCTGGGTGACAGAGTGATACTCTGTCTCAAATAAATAAATAAACAAACAAACGAATAAATAAATAAATAAATAAAGTGCATTTTGTCCTTCCTCCCAAACAGGAGAGTGTCTATAGTGACTCTTCCAATCCTGTACTGGTGACAAATGTATTCAGGTCACGCCACGGTCCACACCTGGCTCAGTGTGGAAGAAGAGCATCAACAGAGGTGGCCAAGGTTAGGACTGCAGAGGGTACCTGCGGGATGAAATCAAACAAGTGGATTTCTGCCAGGTTTACACTTGCGGTCTCGGTTTCCTTTGTTAGTCCTAGCTGAGAACAGTGCAAGTTCATTTGGAAGCGAGGAGATGATTACCTGTAGCCTTCGGGTGGGCAGGAAAATGAGTAGAATTCCGATGAGTGAATTAAAAAAAAAAAAAAAAAGGCAGCCCAAAAGAAAGAATTCTCCTTCTGGGCACTTGTTTAATGTTCTCAGAAAAGTTTAGAACTTCTGCCATAAATCTTCAGTGCACTTATTTTTCTCAACACAGACAATTCTTCATTATTCATATGTCACTGATCTAATTTTTACCATAGAAGCATTTTCTGATGTTGACATGTTGACAGCAGGGTAATTCTTTCCCTGATAGAAGGATTCTTCTCTATACAAAGGATTCTCATTGAATTCCCTTAAAAATCAACCATGAAAGGGATGCTATGCTTCATACAAAGTTTGCTTTAAAATAAAAACAAGGACCTTCAACGCATTCAAAACATGTTTTGACTGATAAAATTATTGTAAGCATTCCCCTGAGGCTCCAACCCCGTCCCCACCCCAGAAAGCCTTAGCTCCAGTAAGTGAGGTACACCTGTGCACGATAAGGGGGCGATGAGAATTACAGCAAAGCCTCCCCAGAAACCTGGAATTGCAATGAAGGTGTTTCACACAAACTGTTCCCTTTCCTGCTTTCTAAAAACTTAGCAGTTTGGCAGTCATACTTTGGTTTGACAGGGAAGTGTGAAAATGTGTCATTTTGTCTTCTCCAAACTTCTAAATCCAATCAAAATAACATTTATTCAAAACTGGGGGGTTGCTTGCCAGAATTTGTGGTGTGATATTAAGAGAGCTGACCCCAGATCTCTCTCACTGCTTTTCCTTTCTTCTGGTATAAAAACAACACAGAGTTTCAGATACACAACCCTCAAAGGTACATTTCACCCGCGAGCTTCCTCGCCAACACAAAGGGAGCGGCTGCCTGGGGATATTTGCCACTTCATTCCCTGGGAAAAATCCCAGCAGCCCAAGGATGCAGGCCCATGTGCTCCTGCCCTCTCTCCAGCACACAGGGTGGTGCGAGAAGTTGCAATGTGCACAATCTGGAGTCACACGTCTCTGCTGTACTGCGGCGGGGCCACCAGCTGGATGCCTGAGCGTGATCCTCCCAAGGCAGCAGCAGAGCCCTGGGGTGAGAGGTAGCAGGATCAGGGGCTGGAGGGCCTGGCCTGCGTCTCTACACCACCTCTCACCAGCAGTGCTACCTCTTTCCACCTATGCCACCTCTCCGAGGCTCAGTTTCTCCACGTGTCATGTATTAGATAGGATTTTTGGTTGTGATTGATGGTAATTCCCAGCCCAACCTAGCTTCAGAAAAAGACTGTATGGGTGTATGTAACTGAAATGTCCAGGGATGAGGGCTTGATCCAGGCTAAAATTATTCTAGCCTTCACCATTTCTTGGCTCATACTTGGCACTCCCTACCTTGTGGTACTAAGATGGGTATGGCAGCTCCACCCTTTTAATCTCTTAGGTCCCAGTGCAGAGGGGGTCACTTCCTAGTAGCTTTCCATAGCAGCTTTTGGATTCACTCTGATTGGATGCTGATGTACCTATCTCTGAACTAGTAACTGTGAACATAGGATGAGGCAGCAGGGTAGGGGATGTTCCATGAACCTCTCAGCCTAAGAGTCAGGGAAAAATGGATCCCCAAAGCAAAACTGGGGGCTACTGCTAGAAGATCAGTACACTTGGGGGAAGCCGCAATCAACATATACTAGTTATGAAATTATGTTTTAAACATATTGATTTTTACTTTTATTGTGCCCTTATTGACTTTATCCTATATCAATCTTTGCAACAACCCCTCAAAATAACGCATTATTACCCCCATTTTATTGATGGGAAAACAAAGCTTCAGAGAGGTTAAGTGTCTTCCCCACAGTCACACAGCTCAAAAGCAGCACACCTGAAGTTGGAATCCAGGCTTGTCTGATTTCAGAGTTCATGACTTCTCTGCTAGGACTATTGTTGAATTGTGGTCCACTTGGGGTAGGGGAATCATTAGAGACGAATAAATGCACATGCTTTACATTTATATACACATAGCATTTTATGGCTTATAAAGCATGCCCCAGTCAGCATCTCATTTAACCCCCACGATGGCCCTTTGGTGGAGAGGTCATTACTATAATCTTTTTAAACAATATTATTTTAAAATAAATTAACACAGAGATGAGGTCTCACTGTATTGCCCAGGCTGCTCTTGAATGCCTGGGCTCAAGTGATCCTCCTGCTTCAGCCTCCCAAATTCCTGGGATTATAGGCATGAGCCACCTCACCTGGCCATTTTTATAGTTGAGTATACAGACAACGGTTAAGGAATTTGCCTAATGGCCCCAGCTTGAACAATAGTTGAAGAGTTAAATTCTCTCCACCATCCACAGTTTCACAGAAGAGATAGAAAACACCTACTAGCAGTTGGCTTAAAGCTGGACCGTGAAGAACCAGGGTGAATACGGCATCAAGACCGAGCTGGGGCATCCCTAGGGATGCTCATTTTAGCATGCCTGCATTTATTCATTTCCCCTTCTCTGATTGTTGTTTGAAGGGCCATTATTCCCTTTATAGCGCCCACAGACTCTAGGAACAGTGTTACAGTGGGGGACTGGCCTGAGAGCCAATGATGTTTCTGTTCCCAGTGCCATGTTCAGTGACATTGCATTCGTAGCTGAAAATCAACCCTAGCAGAAATATTTTACTTACACCACGGGAATTGGCAAATGTTGCATTTTGGGGTCGGGGTGAAGGGTAGGTGGGGCTTTATTTGCTTCTCAGAGAGCCACATGTTCAACATCCACCAGCATGCTGCTGGGTTTTCTCCAGCCCCAGCTTCAGGGTGTGCGGCTTCCTTAGGTCTTAAGTTAACAGTAGAACCCAGCATGACACCCCGGCCCGCGTGCCTCCCCGACTCTACTCCCACCACACCCTGCCTCAGTGCCGGGGTCAGAGGTGGGCATGCGACCCAACTGATCCCTTCAGAACTAAGTCCGGTATGTTTTTCCCAGAGATTAGACAGTGAGCTCCTACCTAGTGGATGTGAACAAGGAAGCAAGGTGCCTTGAAGCCATGGCAGCCATCTTTGGACCGGAAGAGAAAGACTGCTACGAACGGAGGAAACCAGAGGGAGCAAAGAAGAGGCAGGGCAGGGCCACCTCACCCGAGCTGCTGCATGGGCCGTGCTGGGGGGCTCACAGCCTGTTGAGGTTTTCCATCATGAGCATCCCTCACCATTTCAACCAGTTTAACGTGGGTTTCCGTTCCTTGCAACAAACCACCTCCTAAGTCACTTAGTAGAAGAGCAAAGGAAACAGCCTACAGAGTCGGGAGCTGCCGCTGGAATACAGCAACGAATACGGCAAACTGATGTTCATAAAAGGCTCTTGGAGAAAGAAAAACATGTTTCTTACTGTGTCAGGCGCTAACAAATAAACACATGCCAACCCCAACACCTTTCTTGGGGACCACTGGTTATCCATAAGACACTGCATCCTCCCCGATTCACCATATGAGAATTGGTCTCTTTAAGAATTAACACGAGGCCGGGCACAGTGGCTCACACCTGTAATCCCAGCACTTTGGGAAGCGGAGATGGGCTGATCGCCTGAGGTCAGGAGTTCAAGACCAGCCTGGCCAACATGATGAAACCCCGTCTGCACTAAAAACACAAAAATTAGCCGGGCATGGTGGCACACGCCTGTGGTCCCAGCCACTCAGGAGGCTGAGGCAGGCGAATTGCTTGAACCCGGAAGGCAGAGGTTGCAGTGAGCGGAGATGGTGCCACTGCACTCCAGCCTGGGACGACAGAGCAAAGACTCCATCTCAAAGAAGAAGAAAAAAAAGAAAATGAATGTGAAAAGATGTGACAGTGCTTCCAGTTTGTTTGTAGCAAGATTGCAGCTGACATGAATGTCTCCGTCCAGCTTTCTGGATTCCTCATCTCTGAAACAGGGATGGTAGGACCCACCCCTTGTAAATTTTCTGCGAAGATGAAATGAAATCAGTCAGGTTTGTGAAAATAGATTCCGTATCTGGCCTGGCATTCTCCAGATGAATTCCATTTACATGTGCATCTGAACTATTAAACCACATAAAATGCCTTCGCTTTTACTTGGGACAATAAATGAAAACTCTTTTGACATTTGAAGCATTTCATGTCTCTGTGCTTCCAGAGAACAGTTCCATTTAACTTGAAAGGGGTTTTCAGTGTAATTCACGTTTAATGTTATGAAAGCATTTCTCTCTCACATTGGGCTTTATCTAAATTTTTAAACAAGGCCTAATTTACAGGCCCCAAACGACTTGGCAAATTTCCTGCAATCTCATTGAAAAAGTCCTGGCTGGTTACATGCTGCTGGTGTGTTGAAAGACCGCTTTGTCTAGGGTGCCAACGAAAACTGAAATTACTCCGCTGACAAAAGGTCGTCCTTTCAAACAAACTCACAGGATCCACAGGCACGCCTGCTAGACAGAGCTGCACCCGGATCCGCTGCCCCAGGACCAGACCAGGTGTAATCTGTACCCGGTCTGTAGCAATGGAGACTGAGATGCCCCGTTGCAAGGGGAGAAAATAACTCAGAGAACACACTGATTTTGTTTGCAAGTGGATGGGTGTTGCCTGTTTCTTGGGAAGGAGAGGGTGAGAAGGTCAGATAGACGAGGGAGAGAGAGTTCCATATCCATCTTGCCCACACTGTTGTCAGCTGTCGGACACATCTGTGATTCACACGTAACCCAAATGCCAAGTGGAGGCCTGATGGGCAGAGACTAAGCCTGTTACCCCTCCCCCCCCCCCCACACACAAGAACAGCCTCCTCAACACACCTGGGTGCCCCTTGCACAATGCTTATCAGGCCTAGGTGTGGAGCTTCTCTGAACTTAGCTGGTTGTTTGGTGGTTGGGGGGTATGCTACCCAGAACACGAATACCCTGGCTCTCCGTCAGCTGCTGTGGATTCTAACGGGAAACTAGCTCGGCTGGGAGTCACTGAACATATATTTATTAGGTACCCTCAGAAGGCAGGCACTGTGCTAAGCCCTAGGAATACAATGGTGATCAAACCAGACGCAGCCCCTGCCTTCACAGAGCTTACGGCGCAGCAGGAAGAAAGCAGATTAAATCAACAGTGATACAAGGGGAGTGAGGAGCGAGCCTTTTAAGTCCTGAGTGAGATCGTATCAGGCCTGTGCAGACAAACCTCCTCGGGCCTCCCAGCTCGCCAGCTGCAAGGGCTCACTCCCTCTGCACGCTGTGGCCCAGCCACCCCTCTGATCTCATCTCTTACTGACCTCCTGGGCAACTTGCTGGGCCCCAGCTGCAGGGGCCTCCTTGCATCCCTCAAGCACACTAAGCAGGCTGCAGCCTCATGGGCCTCTGCACATGCTCTTTCTTCTGCTTGGATGCTGAGATGCTTGGTCCCCCACATCCCATGGCTGGCTCCTTCACACCCTTCCCGCTCTCTCTGAGAAGGCTTCCCTGACACCTCCATCAAAACAAGTAAGTCCCCCAGCCACTCTCTAATTTCCCTAGCATCCCCAGTGCACTATAGTTTTATTTGGTTACTGTCTCTTTCCCCTACTGGTCTGTCTGTTCACTGCTTTATCCCAGGGCCTCCAACAGTGCCTGGAACATGGTAGGTGCTCAATAAACATTTACCAAGTAATAAATATTTACCAAGTGTCATGGTAAGTGACTTCAGAGTGCTAAGGGGGCACATAGTAGGAGCCCAGTCCCTGCCAGAGTCTGGAAGGCTTCCCAGAAGTGGCACTTAAGGATTAGTAGAATGTTTGTTTTTTTGCATGAAAAGCAGGGAACAGGGCTGCAAGCAGCATGAACAACCTGGAGAAGTCTGGAAAAGTCTTCGAGGATTTTGGTGTGGCTGGGGAGCAGGCTGCATGGGGGCAACAGCAAGAAATAGGACAAGGGCAAGAGGCAGTGTCAGGAACAGCGGTGCCTCAGGAGCCACAGTAAGGAGTTGAGGCTGGATCTGGAACCACAGAGAACCACCTAGCAGGTATTCAGAAGCAGAATCACACAGAGAAACTTGCATTCCAGAAGGTTCACTGGGGCTGTGGCTTGGAGAAAGTGGACGAGAGGCTGGAAGATGCTGCTGTAGGGGCTCATGAGAGATACTAAGACCCTTGGCCAGGCTGGTAACCCTGGGCAAGGCACTTGACCTGGACCCATCTGGACCTCCACTTTCTCATCTGCCAAATGGGTACACTAAACAACAGAATGGGCTGTTGTAAGAATCTGTGCACACAGTGTTGTTTCTGCTGGAGTGCAAAGGGAAGTGTTCTACAAAAGCACGTTGTTAGGAGGAAGACTAGCTTTACCGGCTAATGGCTGAAGCTTTACATTTTCATCCATGCTTAGCACTTAGTGCATATGTCAGAATCTAAACTCATGAATTTCAATAACAGTGTCATTGATTGACAGCCAGAAGTCATTAATTCCGTAGAATGTGTACAGGCAGCAGGAGAGGAAGAGGACAGAATAAAAGGCCTCTAATGACACTTGCAAACTCTCAGCAGGGCTCAGTGCAGTCGGCTGGAGCCAGAATTCCGCAGCCCCACCAGGTATGAGAACGAAGGACGGAATTCTCATGAGCTGTGCCAGCTCTTTCAGCTCAAGTCCATGCTCAGGGAGAAGAGCGTCTAGATATAAATCTGCGTGACATATCGAATATCCCTCAGAATCCCGTAGGTCCCCTGAAAAGCGAGAAACAAGTAGACATCCAGGTATGAATATGGGTGTGGCCAGGGAGCAAAGACATTTGCTGAAAAGGACTAGGTTTCTTTGCCAGACCAAACGACTACCACTTCCCACAACCTCTCGTTTCCGGGGAAATTGCAAACAGCAAATTATACCGAGTGCATCTGTCCCTGGGAAGAAATCACATCGTCCAACGCACAAACCTCCCGCCCTCTTTCATGTCTGCTAATTGCCTGCCGAATCGAGAGACTTTTGAAAGGCAGGATGATAATTGAAGTTTCACATAATTACATTTTAAAGTAACGCTTTTAGCTTCCCCCAACCTCAGTCAAAACTCTATCTTGTCAAAATAATCTTAAAGTTTTTTTCCCCCCCTTAAACAGAGATTGATGAAATATCACTGGAAATCTTTTAGCTGCTAATTATAAGTCAAGCCTCTTTGGGGCTTTTTGGGGGATATCTCTTTGACTTCTCTAAGTGATTCGTTTGGTCCTCTGCTTTTAAACTGTTCATTTTCCACTTGCAGAGAAGAGTGAATTTTCTTCCCCAGTTTTAATTACAATCGAGGCATTATCCTCGGATAGTAGAGAGCAAGGCGTTGCAGTGTGAGGGGGGCCACCCTGTTAATCAGGGATAAATCTAGTATACTGTGGAGGCTCCTACCTTTCATTACATTACCTTGTTGGTTTAATTAATGGTATTACCCTCTGAACTGTGTACTGAAGCTTAAAAGAAATTCCACACATGCAGAAAACACGCTCAAGGAAAGAGAGAAGAATGCCTAATAGAACATCGCTCATCACCCTCGGTACCACTGCTAATGTCTTCCATGATGACTATGCGGGGTCGGGGCTGGGGGGGGATCCTCCAGGGGACGCAGGTTGAGCTCACATAGTTCTCTTAGAAATGGTGGCCATGTCTGTATTTTGGTTTCTGGCACAGACTGGCGATTTATCTGGGATACTTAATTTTAAAAACCAGACATCACCTCATCAAAAACTAAATGTTGTCCCTGTTTGTTCAGGTGAAGTTTTTGGTAATGTCTAGTGAGATCAGGCAGGGCAGGTAGAAGGAGAGCGAGAAGGTCTTTTGCTCTTGAGTCACTAACCCAACTAAAATTATAATATTCTTGTGAAAGGCTGCACTCGACAGTGTTAATTACCACAAAACTGTAAGCTCCAACATTTGAGTATAAACTCTTTGCAGATAGTGACCAGGTCGTGTTCAGCCATGACTTGGCACACTGAAAGGACTCAGTAAATGTTTGTCGAACAAATGAATGAACTCTCTTCACTGAGTTTAAGGCACACTGTGGGCCATGCACGGTCGGTGGAGATTTTGTTGAATCCTCTAAGCTTTTCTCTTTTTTATCATGATAAAGTAGTCCATTTGTCAAGAGAATATAACACACCTAAATATTTATGCACATAATAACAGAACTTCAGAATACAGTAAACGAAAGCTGAGAACTGCAGGGAGAAATAGACAAATCCACAATAGTTAGTGGTTGTTTTTTTTTTTTTTTTGAGATGGAGTCTCTCTCTGTCACCCAGGCTGGAGTGCAGTGGCATGATCTTGGCTCACTGCAACCTCCACCTCCCAGATTCAAGTGATTCTCCTGCCTCAGCCTCCCAAGTAGCTGGGACTACAGGCACATGCCACCACACCTGGCTAATTTTTTTTATTTTTAGTAGAGACGGGGTTTCACCATATTAGCCAGGATGGTCTTGATCTCCTGTCTTTGTGATCCGCCTGCCTCAGCCTCCCAAAGTGCTGGGATTACAGGCGTGAGCCACCGTGCCCGGCCTGGTTTTAATATTCTCTAAATAATTGATAGGACAAGTAGGGCTAAAATCAGTAAGGTCATGGTAGACTGGAATAACAGTATAGATCTACTTGACCTGATTAATATTTTTAGCACACACTGTTCAAAATAACAGAATACACATTCTTTTCAATGGCGTGTGGAACCATTTACCAAGAAATACCACATTCTAAGATATAAAGTCTCAAAAATTATTAAAGGACTTAAGTTACACAAAATATACACTTTGACCACAAGGGAATAAAATCAGAGATCAATAACAGAAAGAATTATCTGTGAAAAGGCACAAAATATCTAGAAAATAAATAACAAGAGATCTAAATAAACTATGGGTCAAATAAGATATCAAAAGAGAAATGAAAGTATTTTGAATTGAATGAAAAGGAACATACAAGGTATTAAAATCTGTGGGATGCAGCCAAAGCAATACTTCAGGAAATTTTATAGCACTAAATACCTATATTAGAAAAGAAGAGAGATGTTTTAAAATTATTATGTTTAAACGTTTATTTTAGATTCAGGGGTACATATGCAGGCTTGTTATCTAGGTACATTGTGTGTCACGAGCATTTAATGTATAGATTATTTCATCACTCAAGTATTAAGTTCAATACCCAATAATTATCCTTTCTGCTCCTCTCCCTCCCATCCTCCCATCCTCAGGTAGGCCCCAGTGTCTGTCGTTCCCTTCTTTGTGTCCAAGTGCACTAAATGTTTAGCTCCCACTTATAAGTGAGGACATGTGGCATTTGGCTTTCTGTTCCTGCATTAGTTCACTGAGGATAATGGCCTCCAGTTCCATCTATGTGGCTGCAAAGGATAGGATCTTGTTCTTTTTTAGGCCTGCATAGTATTCCATGGTATGTCTTACATACTACATTTTCCTTATCCAGTCCACCATTGACAGGCATTTAAGTGGATTCCATATCTTTGCTATTGTGAATAGTGCTTCAATGATCATATGCATGCATGTGTCTTTATGGTAGAATGATTTACATTCCTTTGGGTGTATACCCAATAATGGGATTGCTGGGTCAGGTGGTCATTCTGTTTTACAATTTTCTGTGAGAAATTGTCAAGCCACTTTTCATATAGCTGAACTAATTTACATTCCCACCAGCAGTGTATAAGCATTCTCTTTTCTCCACAACCTTGCCATCTGTTATTATTTTGACTTTTAAACTAAAAAAAAAAAAAAAAAGTAAGAACACTGATACCCAAAGAAGTTGAGCAAATTTTCTAAGGTCATACAGGTATTTAAGCATCAGAGTTAAGATCTGAACCAGACTTATTAGATTCCAAAGACAAAGTTTTTGACACCTCCCTAATAAGAAGAATCAGAATGAAGGGATAAACCCATAATCTGAATTTCATTTCAGATGAGGCTTCAAGGTGAAACAGAGTTTAGACACATTTTAATTAATATTTTCAAAAAACACAAGAAATCTCAAAGATACCTAATTTCACTAAACATAATATTATTTATCACTGTCTGCTGTATTTTTTTCCAAACTCCCATGAAGGCCTAATATTAAGCAAACCCATACTTTCCAATTAGAAGTGATCAACGTTCTCTCCTCTTCCAGAATGGAGTCTCCATGGGCTGATTTCAGGGACTTTTGATCAGTCAACATTTAAACTTTATTAAATGTTCACTGTGTCTTAAAAGAAGTCAGAGCATATCTGATTTCAAGCAGCTCACAAGGTAAAGGAGGAAATGAATCTGTGTAATTTTCTTCTAAAATGGCCTCTTCAACTAATGTTGGGAAGAGGAGATACTGCCTCAGTAGCTGACTGTCTGCAATGTTCAAGTTAGAACAGCCTGGTCCCAGGGCTCTTATACTTTTTGCCCTGTTCAAGCAGTAAGTACAGGCTTTGTAAGGTTTCTTAGGGTTTGCAACTTTCCCATTGTATTAGTCTGTTCTCAGGTTGCTAATAAAGACATACCTGAGACTGAGTAATTTTTAAAGGAAAGAGGTTTAATGGACCTACAGTTCCACATGGTTGGGGAGTCCTCACAGTCACAGCGGAAGGCAAGGAGGGGCAAAGTCACATCTTACATGGCGGCAGGCAAGAGAGCTTGTGCAGGGGAACTTCCCTTTATAAAACCATCAGATCTTCTGAGATTTATTCACTACCACAGGGAAACCAGCCCCATGATTCAATTATCTCCACCTGGCCCTGCCCTTGACACATGGGGATTATTACAATTCAAGGTGAGATTTCGGGGGGGACACAGCCAAACCATATCACCCATGCTTGCTATTTTCTTGTCTTCTGTCTGGTTCCCCAAAGCAAAGTGACCTTGGGGAGTTAGTGTGGTCCTATGAGGTAACCTGGGGGCTCTGAGGAGACCTGTGCCTGTGGTTCCTTATAACCCAGAGTCTAGCAGAACAGAGGTTGGTTAGAAGGCACAGCAGAATGAGTAGAGTCAGAGCTCTTCTTAAACAAGCACGTGGATTAAACACACGTACTTTCTGCATTCAGAAGTGACAAAGACCTACTTGTAAAATGCCATATCCATTTGTGAGAAAATAATACACTTGTGGCACAGTTGTCTTGAAAAGCCTGCCATGACTCTGGATGCTGAGCAGTAAGCCCCCCTCTTTCCACCCTCCGGCCATTGATTAGCCCCATTAGCAGGTAACAAATGCCTTGGGTGGCCCCGCTCCAGTCCCGGTGGACCAGCACGTGAAGGATTTGGCCTCCATCTCCAGTAACTGTCTTTTCACTTGGCAGCTCCCCTGGGAGGTAGAAGCTCCAGGAAAATGTCCCCCGCTTGGAGCTTCCCATCTGCTCTGTGGCCAGCCAGCAAGTTCCTACATGGGGAGGCTGATGTGACAGCTCCAGTTTCCAGGACAAGCAGAGATGATGAAGACCGTCTATCCCAACAAACGGGCACACTGATGATGACAATGGGGACACTTTCAAAGAAACTTAGCTTGTGCAAGAGACTCCGCTGGGAGATTTCCACGGCATCACCTCTGAGGATCCTCACAACAACCCTAAAATGCAGATGCTTCTATTATTTCCATTTTAAAGATGCTAAAACTGGGGCTGAATGAGATGAGGCACTTCACTCAAGGTCACTCACAGCTATTATAGTAGTGGCAGGGGTGGGACTTGAGCTCATGACTGTTATTTGAGAAGGCCTCTTGCCCACTGTGGTATTCCGGCTGGCTACTGCCACCCTACAACCTTCTTGGTATTTTCAGACAGAAGAAGCGAAAGAAGATGAAAGTTTCCATGGTTACCCTGTCACAAATCTCCTCTGGACAACATGTGCCCCAAATCTATCCAACAGGGCTCCCTAAAGACCTGGCCGAGCCCTGGAATCTTAGAAACCTATTCCAGCTTCTTGCCACCCAGAGAAGATGTGGCAAAGTGGAGATTGCATCAATAATAACCAGTGATAATGATAGGAATGATCACAACCAGTTTCACTGGGTGTTTCTGATCTGCTAGGCACTGCTGAGTCTTGTGTGAATGAACGCATTGAATACTCTCAGCAACTTTCAGAAATGGGTGCTCTTATCAGCTGCATTTAACACTTGAGGAAAGCTGCCCATTAGTTTTAAATAGAATTGTCTCAAACAATTTCAAAATTATCTAATTTTTCTCTTGCGCTTACAATTTAGGGAGAAGCAGATGGTATACTTTTGTAGAGACTATACATACACATATAAAATACGCATATATACACAGATCTTACCATCGTACAGATGGGTAACTGTGCAGATGGGTAACTGTACTTACTATTGTACAGATGGGTAACTGTTAACCCAGCAGGGGCAAGGCTACAATGCATTGACCTGGGGAGATGAGATGAGGCTAAAACTGAACTTAAAGTGATTCGATGCCACTATTCAACAGCCAAAAAGGCAGAAACAACTCACGTGTCCATCAATAAATGAATGGATATCATGTGGTATTAGCCACACACTGGAATAGTATCCAGTCATAAAGAGGAATGAAGTGCTGATACATGCTACAACATGGATGAGTCTTAAAATCATCATGCCAAGTGAAAGAAGACAGTCACAAAAGGTCACATGTTGCATGATTCTATTTACATAAAATGTCTGGTATGAACAAATCCATAGACACAGAAAGCAGATTTGTGGTTGCCAGGAGGTGGAGGCAGGGAGAATGGGGAGTGACTGCTTAATGGGTACAGGGTTTCTGTGTGGGGTGGTCAAAAGGTTCTGGAACTAGATAGTGGCAATGGTTGCAAAACATTGTGAAAGTATTTTTAATGTGAATTGCACATTTTAAAATGATTTAAATGGCAAATTTTCCGTTATATGTATTTCACTACAATAACAAAAGAATGATTCAATGCCTGGCACAGTGGCACACATCTGCAATCCCAGTGCTTTGGGGGGATGAGGTGGGGAGATTGCTTGAGGCCAGGAGTTCAGAGACCAACCTGGACACCATAGCAAGACCCGGTGTTTACAAAAAAATTAAAAAATTAGCCAGGTATGGTGACACCCACCTGTAGATCTAGCTACTTAGGAGGCTGAGGTGGGAGGACTGTTTGAGCCCAGATGTTTGAGGCTGCAGTGAGCTATGATTGCATCACTGCACTTGAGCCCAGGAAACGGAGTAAAATTTTGTCTTTTAAAAAAAAAAAAAACAAGAATGATTAAATTCCTTTTTCACTGTGCATGGGCTAAAACTGGATTCCTTTTCTTAGTTTATCAGAACCTTCTAAATCTGTCTTCTACCCCTGCATTCTCAATTTCACTCACTCTCATCTCAATGTCGCATTAATTCTCCCATCACACCTAGATCTTGAGCCAAACCCAAACACTGGCCAAACCCAACAAGCCATGCTTTCTCCCTGCCGTGTCTATATCCTGCAGCAAGCTCTACCCAAAGACCCACCTACACCTTCTTGACCCGAAGAAGACCTACTTGCCCTTCTAGACTTCTGTTCAAGTGAAGGCTCCTTTGGAGACTGTCAGGGAACCCCTCACCTTTCCTTCAGCCTGGGCAAAGTGTCCCTTGTTAACACTTTTACATACCTTGCACATACTACTATCATTGTACTTGTCACAGTGTATTGTCATTGAGAGTGACATGTGCTGGTTGAAAATACAGGCTTTGGGGTCAGTGGGCCAGAGTTCAAATGTCAACTCTACCCACAGTGTGGTCATAGACACATGATTTAATCACTTTGTGCCTCAGTTGCCTGACCTGTCAAAATTGGACTAATAATAAAACGATGTGAGGATTAAACACGAAAGTATATATATAGCTTTTAGAACGGTGCCTTGTCCCTTCTGGTTACTCCATCATGTTAGTGTCACTTATTATCTTCATCATTACCATTGTCCTCTCCCTGCCCCAGGAGCTTCATGAACTCCATGAGCCCAGCATGGGGCCAGCCATGGGGCAGGTGCCCAAGACATACTTGCAGAATAAAATTATGATCCCTTTATTCCATTCTTCTCATCTTCCTGACGGGAAAATGGAGACCTGAATGGCAAAGTGATTAGTCCAAAGTCATGTCACCAGCTCAAGGCAGAAGACAGTCTAGAACTTTGGCCTTTTCATGTCAAATCCTCACTCTCATCACTAGAATATGCCGGGGCCGAGGCCATGTCCCAGCATGTTTCCACGGACATGGGACACACCTTACAAACCAGATGAAGAGTGAAGCAAGTGCTGGACTCAGCTGCCATCTTGCAGCACCCAAGGTCTTTCCTTGCTTAACAATGAGAGCTTGAAATATCAGCAGCCGAGCTATAAATAACTGAGAAAAAAAGAATCTGGAAATTAACTAAGGGTCTGTCAGTGAGTCAGTGGGGCTCCCTCTCCCAGGGAGGATGATGCATGAGCTGTCAGAGATAAGATTCTGGTTGGGCATATTTAAGGTGAGCACAGATAGCAGTGGGCACTCGGGGAGTCCCTTCTGCCACTGCCAAATGGGAAAGCCCATAGATCAAACCACAAAATAAATGAGGACATTAAGGTTTCATACACTTTGGGATTTTTACTTGAAAAACCGAGATTCCAATTTTAACTAGCTCCTCCTTAAATGGTTGTTTTGTCACTCCCAAGAAATGTCACTCTTTAGCACTACAGGTCTTCCATGGGACACTCTGGACAGCTTTAATATACAGTTCCACATTCATAGCTGATATTTATTGAATCCTTAGCATATATGTACCATGCACTTATCACGGGGATTCATCTATATTTACTCACTTTATCTTTATAAAAACCCCATAAGGTACAAGCTACAGGCAAACCTTGTTTTACTGCACTTCGTAGATACCAAGTTTTATTTTTTTATTTATTTATTTTGTTACAAATCAAAGGTTTGTGGTAACCCCTCATGCAGCAAGTCTATCAATGCCATTTTCCCAACAGCATGTGCTGACTTCATGTCTCTGTATCAGCATTTCGTAGCAATAAAGCATTTTTAAATTAAGGTATGTAGACTTTTGAGACAGAATGCTCTTGTACGCTTAATAGGCTACAATGTAGTATAAACATAACTTTCATAAGCGCTGGGAAACCAAAAAATTTGTGTGACTCACTTTATTTCGGTATTTGCTTTATTGTGGTGGCCTGGAACGGAACCTGCAATATCTCTGAAATATGCCTGTATCATAGAACAGCCGCATAACATAGATAGCAAAGCATCTGTTACGGGACCCAGCAAAAAGGCATGCTGGGAAGTGGTGGGGCTGTGGGTTTAACCCAGGTATCTGAATCCAGTGAAAGGATTGGAGTCATACAACCAAGGTTGCTGTCTTGCAGGATCCTTGAGAGACTAAATAGAAACAACGATGGAAGTGGCTCATGACACTCACCGAATGACCAAAGGTATGGGCCATGTCATCCCCCTGGACTTGTAAGGGACAGCATAGACAGCCCCTTAGGAGCTGGCTGGAGTTAACAGCGATTTGATGGACACCCACCACTATATTACAAATGGTCAGGAGCACAGTGAATGCAAATGAGGCCACGAGGGCAGAAACCCAGCCTTCCCAAGTGTATCCTGCCTGCATTGAAATGTCCTAGTTCTATCTCTCAGCTTCATATTTCATGCAAAAGGCAACCCTGAGATCGCGGCTCCAAGAAACCCTAGGGAGGACAATCAGGATGACAAATGGAACCCTCCCCCTTGTATCTCAGAAATGCCAAGAGATGGAGGTGATGGGCTGAAATACCTAAACACAACAGGGGAGTGAGCCTTCGCTGAGGCTGATTTATGCGCAGAGGGGCCCAGCCCTCACCTTTATTTACATTGCTTGGAGCACATAAACTCCAAGAAAATTTAGTGTTTTAATTTGGGCATCTGGCTTGTGCTTTTTGTTTTTTGTTTTTTTTCTAAATCACCGTCTTCTGTGCTCCCTAGAAAGTCAGACCAAGCCACAAACTCCATACCACAGGTCTCCTCTGTTTCCAGCTTGTCTGTTTCAGAATTTAAGTTATTTGAGGGCACAGAAAGGATGAGTTTATGGCACACAAAGGTTCTGCTGGAATTTACAGCACAGATCTGTGTAGCAGCTGGGACACCACATGAGGAAGCTTGGGAGTCAGGATAACACGAATTGGACCAAGAGGCCAGAGGTCTTGCTCTAGCCCAGGTTCTGCTATAAAGGGCTGTGTAGCCTCAGCAGGCTCACTTGCGCTCTCCAGCCTCAGTTTCTCCAACTGCAAAGGAAAGACTAGATGAGGTTGTCTTCAGTGTCCCTTCCTGGATTGTACAGGCATTGCGTCATTCCACAACCCACATGGGCACTTCCTTCTGGTGCCATCTTCTTCTCTCCACCTCAGCTTTCACGTGTCTCTCCTGCACCTGTCTCTGGCAGAGTTGGCAGGCTAACATCATCTCTCTCAAGCCAGGTGAGACCACACTCTCCAAGATGAACTGCCTGTCCTTGAAGAAATGTTTTAAGGTGGAACTGATGGATTGGGTGATATTATGAATGGTCAGAAGTTGTAGAAATTCAGAAATAGGAGGGACTTCAGAGAAGTCTTACCACATGCCAAATGCCCTCATTTTGACTGAACCAGTGTCTCAGTTCCTAAGTCACTTCCCGGGATGCCTCTCACAAGTTGCAGAGGCTGGCGGGGATGCCACACCCTACACCTTGGCCATATGGTTGGCACCAAGCCCTCATGGAAGTGAGAAGTCCCCTCTGCTCCTCTTTTTTTTTTTTTTTTTGAGATGGAGTCTCACTCTGACATGGAGGCTGGAGTGCAGTGGCATGATCTCAGCTCACTGCAGCCTCTGCCTCCCAGTTTCAAGCAATTCTTGTGCTTCAGCCTCCTGAGTAGCTGGAATTACAGGTGTGCACCACCACACCGGGTAGTTTTTGTATTTTTAGTAGAGACAGGATATTGCCATGTTGGCTAGGCTGGTCTTGAACTCCTGGCTTCAAATAATCTGCCCGCCTCACCCTCCCAAAGTACTAGGATTATAGGTGTTGAGCCACCGTGCCTGGCCCGCTCTGCTCTTCTTTAGTCTCTTAGTTGTAGGGTCGAGGCCAGAACCCAGGTCTCTGGATCCCACAATGGGGCTCTCCTCTGCTGTTTTTCCCTCCTTTGGCTTCCAGCAGGTGGTGGGCACCTTACTGGTCCGGGTATCCTGGGAGCTCCTCACGGTGCTCTGTCAATCATAGAGTGCTTTATGAATGTTAGCTGAACAAAGAAACCAAAGAATAAACTCAATTTCCTTCCTCAGTGCCTGTAGGGATACTGGCAACTTATGAACATTTGTTAACGACATTTACAGGGAATTGGCAAGTGCCAAGTAATGTGCTCTGTGCATCACACACATTCTACCTGAATCCTATAACAGCCCTGGGAGGTCAGGACCAGCATTATCCCTATGAGGAAACCAAGGCCTATTTTAGTAAAGCAACTTGCCCCCAGCTAGGAAGTGTTAAGAGACAGGATTTGCACTTGGCAGTGGACTCCAGAGATCTCTGTCCCCCGCTATAGATCCTGAACTTCCCTGCATCAGCATCTTCGTTTGTTCAAACAAATCGTTCACGCAAAAACCAGTGAGGCCCTTCTCCTAGTAATTACTGTCTCTCAGTGTTTCTCTGGGTTGTATTCAAATGACAACATACTGTGGCTGCTAAACTTGTCATTTTCTTTGGCGGTCAGTCTTGAAAGCGACACACAATGAACAAAAGAGTCCTCCCAACCAGATCACATTGGGTTTTGCGCATGTATTTTTCTCCTGAACATCTAAACCCAACGTGGGAGGTGCTTTGCCAGCAGGCCCAGCAGATGGTCACCCAGGCTGGGTCCAGCCTTGTGCTGACCATGTCCTGCTGCAGAGCTCTCATCCTTAGCAAAGTTTGGCCTCTGCCTCTCTCTAATGTTCACTCCCAGGTCCTGCAGAGCCCTCCAGCCAGAGATTAACCAAACACGAAGGAAGAGAAATGAAAACCATTTTCTGGGCTCTTCCAGGTGGTTTTGATTGCAGGGAATAAACCACTGTTAAAAGGAAGGCTTATTATAAAGAAAATGGTTTATTGTAAGACAGCTTAGGGTGTTTGCAGAGGAACAGTGAAATGGTTTTGTAAATGCTATCTTCTCTAATAAATCTGAATGCTGCTGGAGAGATTAGGCCATTATCCATCGTTGGCATAAATGAGAAAATGATATGACGGATCACATGCTTGAGGGGTTTTAGGATATTGCTGGAGATGAGGCAGGGTGACACTAGTTAGTGATGGCAGTTGGCCAGTCGCATCGTATTGCCGGAAATCTAGCGTGGGGCCAGTTCTGTTATTCTGACCATAACTGGTGCTTTCTGGTATTCATACCAGGAAGTCACTCTGCAGAAATTTTGCAGAGTTTTCTGAAAGCCAGGGGCCCAAATTACAGGTTCATCAGCTGTGTCACAGGGAGGCAGAGTTGGGTTTGAAGAACAGAGGAATCCCTTAAAATCAGCAGAAGACTCAAAGTCCCAGGGCAGAGGCCATAGTTTTCCAAGGCACTTGTCAAGCACCTCACTGCACCTGACATTGTGGAGCACCACATTGATCCAGGCCCAACCTGTGGGCCGTAGAGACTCTGGGTGGCCAGAGAAGGTGACAAGAAGTTCAAAATCCACACATCTCCAACCTGCTGCCTGTGGGCACAATGAATTATTTTTCTTGATGTGTATACCATTAGTTTTCAAATATATGCAATACAGAAGCAGTCTCCATTTGACAAAGCTACTGAATTCATTGTAATCTTTTGCATTTAGGTATCTTCTCAAACAGAGAGCAAAAATATGACTACTAAAATGTAGGAGCCAGAATTTTCTTTCTCTCTTCATTAAAAACACTAGGAATCACTATTCAGTGAGAATACGGATGGCAGAAACACGAAATCCAGATGTTAACCTGTGGTATGGAATAGCCATCTTAATTAAAGTTTAAACCATTGAAAACTGGCCCCTGGCTAATGTTAACAGTGTGTGCCTGCTCACCAGGGAAATGATCATTCTGTTGGTGGGAGTTTGCGGCACACTATCTGTTTCCTCAGAGTACAATCCCCGGCCTCAGCCTGCCAGCCTCTGTGAGTTGAGCCTCTCAGTCTGTACCCTTCCCTTTGGTTCATGGTGAAGACATCTGGATGATCTCTTGTACGAATCACTTGATACTGACCATAACCTCGAATGCAAGTCTAGGGTACCTATACATTAAAAAGCTAGGACACACTCAACAGGACATCATAGGAAGTTCGGTTTCTAAGTGACATAGAAGGTTCAGGAGAAGGACTGTCTTGCCTTTGGGAGACAGAAATCAGCTAAGGAAATAAAGTGGTTTTGTTAATAAGTCAAAGAGGAGAGAATTCATAGTTCAGTAATGCAATGCACTATTAATAACCAAGAGTTCTATCTAAGGAATCCCAAAGTCTGCTAAACTTCATGCCAGGCGCAGTATGTTAGTCCCTTAAACCAGCAGATCCCAAGCAGGGAATGCTTTCATCCCCAAAAGGACATTTGGCAATATCTGATGATATTGGTTGTCACATAATGGGGTTGCTACTGGCATAGATGTTGCTAAATGTCCTCAAATGCACAGGACAGCCCCCCACCCCCACAACAAAGAATTATCTGGCCTAGAATGTCAACAGTGCTGAGGTCAAGGACCCCTGCATGAAACCAGCCCAGTCACTCTACCCCAGAGGTGTTATCAGCCTCATGTTCCAGATGAGGAAGCTGAGAGCTGGAACGTCCCACAGCATCTACATCATATCACCAGGATCTGAATCAGGCCTCGCTCCTTCCCTTAAACCCATATTTATTTGCTGCATTATCTGGAAGATAGAAGTGACCTCCTCATTTCATAACAAGGAAACTGAGGCTCAGATTTCAAGTGTCCCACCCTGCATCTCACCATGACCAATGACTCTTTGTCCCTTCTCAGTTCTTTTGAAGTCAGTGATGAAGGCAAGGGCTCCATAGCTCAGGGGTTAGAGCACGGGTCTTGGGAAGTCGGTGATGAAGGCTGAACACAAGTGACTCCGTCTCAAACCACTGAGCGGCAGCAAATGTCTCTTTCTCCTGTCCATTAACCACAACACCCCTAGTCATTAACTTCTCATTTTTGCTCCTTTAACGCTGTAATCTAGTAGTTTTATTGCTCATGTTTAATTCACTAGCTCACTCATTCATCACCATTTATTAAGCTCCTCCTGTACGTTGAGCTGGGTCAGAGACAAATAAACAAGAACTATTAATACATGTCCAAGGGTTGGTTGGCAAATGATCACCCCAGGGCTACCTGTTTTTATAAATAAAGTTTTATTGGAATACAACCATGCCCATTTATTTACCTGTTGTCTATGGCTGCTTTTGTATTATAACAGCAGATTCGAGGAATTGCAACAGATACTTTATGGTGCTCAAAACCTAAACTATTTATTATTTGGCTGTTTTTAGAAGAAGTTTGCCAACTTCCACACTAGCTCCACTATTGAAGTCACAAAGGGGAAGCACTAAAATGAACTTCAAAACAAGAAGCACTTTCGTCTATGCCTATATTAATAACTATAATATCCATTAGTTTGGGAAAATCTTAATTATTATTTTTTTTTTTTTTTGAGACAGGGTTTTGCTCTATCACCAAAGCTGGAGTGCAGTGGTGCAATCATAGCTCACTGCACCCTCAAACTGCTGGTCCCAAGTTGATCCTCCTACCTCAGCCTCCCAAGTAGCTGGGACCACGAGTGTGCGCCAACAAGGTCAGCTAACTTTTAAGATTTCTGTGCGATAGTGTCTCACTATATTGGCCAGGTTGATCTTGAACTCTTGGGCTCAAGCAATCCTCCCACCTCGGGAGGGTGCATACTCTTATGCATTTAATTCTAATACAAATCTAAAACTCAAAAGCCCCAAAGCATTTTGATCCTCAAAAATACTTTCTACTTTTCTAGAATCCATTATAAATAGACCTTCAAATGAAGTTCCCATGTCTATTATTTATATTTTGCTGTCAGAAGTTGGGAAAGCCCAGAAGAATGTTCCTTGTTGCAATGGAATTGAAACAGAGATCAGAGTCCCAGCCACTGGACTTGCCACTTAGGAGTCAGTGGACCTCAGCTGGTCACCTGCTACACTGCAGAGACCACTGGATTGATACCTCCCCTTCCATTCCTTTAAGATGCACAGAAAAAAATGCCCCATTCCGATCTCCCTGAGTTTTCTGCCATACTCTTGGCTTGTGATCTGTGGATAAAATTCCATTCACCTGAGGCCAGGATCTGGGCATGAAGCTGGACCACTTGCTGTCCAGGCAGTTACAGCCACAGCGAAAGTGACCACATGCATCTAAACAACCAACAGGTTAGCTGGAGAATTCAAACCAACACATTTTGGTTGCATATTAACCCAAAGACCCTAATAAAAGAGCTTCTAAAGGTCTAATGGGATCTCCCTAAAGGGATAGTGAAAAAGAGAGAGAAATTAGGCAGATTTATTGTGTTTGCTAAATCCTGCCCCCGGCACCCAAAGAATACACACATCTACCAGTCTCCACACAGGTGTATTTTCCAGAGTAAAATATCCTAAATTATGATGGTATAGAGTGCAAAAAAAAAAAAAAAAAAAAAAAAGCAACAACAACAAATTCTCCACAGGGGAGCCATTGTCAGATCTAGGCCACTGAAATAAACAGGACATTCTCCTGGTGTAATCCCTGACCTTGTTTACAGATCCCTAACTGCTTGTTAGGGAAACTAGAAGAGGAGAAACTCTAAGCTCAGGCATTAAGAAGACAGGTCATTGGGGCCAGGCGTGGTGGCTCACGCCTGTAATCCCAGCACTTTGGGAGGCCGAGGCAGATGGATCACGAGGTCAGGAGATGGAGACCATCCTGGCTAACACAGTGAAACCCCATCTCTACTAAAAATACAAAAAAAAATTAGCCAGGCATGGTGGCGGGTGTCTGTAGTCCCAGCTACTTGGGAGGCTGAGGCAGGAGAATGGCATGAACCCAGAAGGCGGAGCTTGCAGTGAGCAAAGGTTGGGCCACTGCACTCCAGCCTGGGCGACAGAGACTCTGTCTCAACAAAAACAAACAAACAAACAAACAAACAAAACTGGTCATTGAAAGAGAAGTCAAATGATTGTAAAATCCCACTGAAAAGAATAAAGAATCTAGTGTAAAAAAATTGGATTCATTTGTAAAAATGGATTCCCCTTTCATCATGGGCCACTCATTGGACAGGAGGCTCAGAGTATGAGGGCACAGTCTTGAAGTGATGGTGTCTCCATCCAGGCCTTACAAGACCCAGTGGCCCATGCCCAGGAGGGAGTGGCCCAGCCAAGGTCAGACCTCACCCAGCCATGAGCTATGGGGCAGTTCTCCTCCCACACTGTGCAGCTGGGCCTGATCTTAGCGTGGGGAAAGAGAGGGCAAGTTGGTTCAAAAACCAGCTCAACAATCTCAGACAAATCAACTTAAATTGCTGTGCCTCAGTCTCCTGAGTTGAGAAATAGATTGCTGTGTCTACCTCAATTCAATCACATGGACCAGTTGGTAGGGTCCATTGGGATGATGCCTGTGAAACTCTTTGGACACTGCAAAGAGATGGCTAGGTAGAGAGACTATAGTGCTTCCAAGGAGCCCTCTTGATTGCCAAGAAAAGAGGAAAAGTGAATAAATGCAGGAGAATCCTGTAAAAATGGTGCTGAGCATCAGCTCTGTAAACTGATGTTCCACCAAGCTCTTGTTTTATAATAAATGTGATAACACTGAAAGAGTTAGAGGATGGGTTTTGAGTTGACTCATGGTAGAATCAACCCCGGTCTTGACCAGACAAGTTTAAACAAGGTTATTTTTGTTTTATTTTGTTTTTGTAGTTGCTGATGAGAATGACCCAACCTGTGGAAGCTGACCAAGAGATCATGATCCTTCTCTACAGGACTTCCATTAAAACTTGAACATGCCTCTCTTCTCCAGCAGGGCTGCCTGGTACCATGTCAAGTTGCAAACAGGGCACTGTGAGTATGTTTGCCCGAGAACAGGCTGACCATCCCCACAAAATGGCAGCCAAGCCTTGTCTTTCTGTTAACACCCAAATACTGAAGATGCACTGAATAGTACTGTTTTTTCTTGCTTTACGTAGTAAACCTTATAGGAATAGGAAAAGCAATCCAGTTGATGAGCACATTAATTAAGATAATCAATACACATATAATTCCAGGTCATGTTTCCCTAGGTATCATTTATCATGCTCTATGGTCCCACAACTGCACTCTCCAGGGCCAGTACCAAATTTCTAACTCTCCTACCTTGCCATCATCAAGAAATGGTGAGCGTATTCTTGCCAATTTCAAACAGCAGGAGTGGGGATTAAAAAAAAGAGATGACATTAATCCCACTGTATTCCAAGTTGCACTTGCCAAATTAAAGCAAATACGTCATGTTCAATGGTTTAAATACACCATGTTCAAGTTAATCAAGGAAAATGAACGAATTCATTTGTTGCAGCTTACCAGAAGCCTGAGACCTGGCTGGGGAGATGATACAAGGGGTGAGCTTACTTTAAAAGATGCTGGTATTTCCGTCCTGAAATTCACATCTTTTTTTAATTCTCTTTGAAAAGAGGACAGAAAAGCTATTATTCAAGACCTAAACCCAGTAACATCCACATCTTCCTTCTCCTTAAGATGTACTCTTTCTCTGGGGGAGAAGGTTCCAGGTACTAGCTGTTCTCTGCAGTGTCTGATACCAATCTATCCAAACAGCTGTACTTTTTAATAATCTATCAGAGCCAGTTTTAACCTCTAGCGGTGAAATTAATGTATTTTCCAGCATGCTTTTATTACATATTACCATTGTCATGCACATCTGTGAAGGCTCCTGTATTTGTCACTTCACTGTCTATTTTTCCATTACACCCATCGAGACCTTTACTAGAAAATTATGTTTCCATGTCAGTTGTACCTATGAGGCTATGAGTCCAAGATAACTCAGTCCCCATCTTATTAAATCTGTGGTCTCTGGGCCTATGTGCCCGATCTCTCACAATAGATGGAGACAGAGAGAAGGGAAGAAGAAAGGAAGAAAAAAAGGGGAAGGGAAGGCGTTAAGCAAAAAAGCAAAACCGTCCTACTGGCATGTCTTTGGGCTACCTGACAGTGACATCTGGATATTCTCATCTTAATGAAGCGAGCAGATTCCAGGGTCAGCCAAACGTGTGAACCTGTGTTTTAATCCCCTGTTTTTCTGTTCACTAGTGGACTACTTTCCAGAACTTGGAAAAGCAACTTAACTCTTCTAAGCTTCAATGTCTTCATTGTGGAGTGGAGGGGATAACAATATCTAACTCTCTGTAATATGAAGGTAAATTGAGAAAATGTTTGTTGAGCTCATCACAGTGTCTGGGGAAGCCTCAACGAACACTGGCTATTGCTCTTACTGCTCCCTTGGGTGATCTCAAAAGTCTCTCTGTCTCCCCAGTTCTGATCCTGGAACAGCCCTTTTGCTAAAAATGAGTCCAAATTCCACTAAGAAGCTCTGGGGTCCACTGTTCCCTTTCCCATAAAGGTAGGAAGGTCAAGTCCTCTCTGTGATTCTCTTTGGTCACAGCCCAGCAGTGAGGCAGAGAGAAGAGATTCTCACATCTGAACATGGCTCAGCACTAAGCAGTCCTCTTACCTCTGGCCAGACAGGAGTCCTTGCTGGCTACGGATTCTCCAGCAGTGACAGAGCATATTTTGTCCAGCAGAACTCTGAGGATTGATGATGAATGAGTTAGTGTCTGACATGCAAATCCTAATTATAATTGCCACAATGCCAACATTAGAACAATAATGGTTTCTTGGGCAGTAACGGGAAAAAGGATGCCAAGCTCCAGAGTATCCTGGTGGAGACGCCAGGCAGTCTCTGGAATCACACTGACTTGTGTTTGTATCCTGGCTCTGCCACTTGCTAGCTCGGTGACCCTGGGCAGGTCACGTGACCTTTCTGTGCCTCAACTTTCTCATCTGTGAAATGACAAACACTGTACTTATCTCAGAAGGTGGTTTAAAGGATTAGTTGAGGTATTACAGATAAAGAATTTGAAACAGTGCTTAATATATGGTATGTAAGCACTCAGTTAAATTCATCTAATCATTAAATCAGTGATCCTCATGATACCCTGTATAAAGTAGACCAGATCCACACACCTTGTAATTTAGTATTCATCAATCCATCCATCTACTCATTCAGCAAGTATTTACTGAGCTATTATATTATGTATAAAGCACTGTTCTAGGTGCTAAGTATACAATAAAATATAGACAAAAGTCCCTGACCTCACAGAGCTGTCATTCCAAGACTAACAACGGACGTCTCCCCTAACACCACTGCATAAAAAGCAGTTCGCAACCAGGGATAATTGTGACCTGAAGGGGACATTTGGCAACTTCTAGAGACATTTTTGGTTGTCACAACTGGGGTGTGAAGGGTTCTACTGTCATCTAGTGGGTAGAGGCCAGGAATGCTGCTAAATATCCTACAACATACAGGACGGCCCCCTGAGAACACAGAATTATCTGCTCCACATGTCAATAGTACTGAGGCTAAGAAACCCTAGCGTGAAGGTATCTGTTTAAGGTTAATAAGTCCTTTGTTGGGCATGGTCTCGGGGTGCTGGAGGCTACTGCGGCCACAGAGAGAGAACTCAGGCAAAAGAAAGGACATGGGATGGATGGGGAATAAGGCTGTCACAAGATTCTGGCTTTGCCTGGACTCATCCTTCCTAAGAGAGATGAAACACACAAAGTCCAAGAAATTGGAGGCTCCGAGTCCAGGATCAAAATAGTCTTTTTCATTAGTGATAAGTGGCCCCTGGGCTGCCCATCTTGCAAACAGAATCCAGTCCCCTCTTTGTCAGTTGATGGCTGAGAGGCTGAGTAATCCCCTAACTCTCAAGCATAAGACTTTACCGTAAGGACCCAGGAACTACCACCAGTCTAGGGAAACATTAATCAGGAGTAGAGACAAGGCTACAGCTCCCTGAACCTTCCTAATGGAACAAGCCAAAGGATGCTTCTGACTCAGGAGACAGGGCAGAGAAGCATACACAGGTTTAAACAGCAGAGAGACCTAGTGGGTCTGCATTCCTGGCTCAGTCATGTGGCAGTTGAGTGACCCTGGATGTCAAAGTGGAATGAATAAGAGCATAGACTTGAGAGCCAGAGCTTGGTCACTTCCTGACCATATACCATTTGGCAAGTAAATGTGTCATCTCTGTGCCTCAGTTTTCTCCTATGGAAAATAGGTACAAGAATGGTACCTGCCCAATAAGTCATTATGAAGACTGAATGCATTAATGCAATGTATTAATCCAGAAAATCACTTAGAACAGTATCTGGCTCAGAGTACACGCTATGCCGAAGTCTGCTGTTATTATCACCATTGTAGTCATCACTGTCTCACTGCAAACAAGTGATTTGGTTTCTCTGAGACTCAGTCTCCTCTTTTGAAAAACAGGCATTATATAGTTGACCTTGAACCACATAGGTCTGAATTGTGCAGGTCCACTTGTATGTGAATTTTCTTCCACCTCTGGCACCCCTGAGACAGCAAGACCAACCCTTCCTCTTCCTCCTTCTCCTCAACATGAAGATGATGAGGATGAAGACCTTTATGATGATCCACTTCTGCTTAATGAATAGCAAATATATTTTCTCTTCCTTTCGATTTTCTTAATATTTTGTTTTCTCTAGCTTACTTGATTTCTCTACTTAATTATAAAATACATAATACATAGGGCATAAAAATATGTGTAAGTCAACTGCTTATGTTATCTGTTAACTGTTTATATTATGCTATGTTTATGTTATCATAAGGCTTCCAGTCAATAGTAGGCTAGTAGGAGTTAAGTATTGGGGGAGTCAAAAGTTATACACAGATTTTTGACTGTGCTGGGTGGGGGCCAGCTGCAGTTGTCACCTCGCTGGCCTCAGGATTCAATAATGTATGTTAAGCACTTGCCAGGGTAGTTGATATAAGTGCATATTATTATTTATTAAAAAGTTTGACCAAAGTAATGAAACCAGTTCTCATTTACTGCTACATTAAACTATTCACCTTGACCAAAGGGAAAAATACTACATGCTTCAAGATGGTCCCAGAATCCCCAGCGTCTTGTGGCGTACCCAAAAGGTAAGTTCTGAGAACAATAATAATGAGGTATGCAAAGATGAGTGGAGAATATCAGCTTCTTTAAAAGGGTGCTCTGTTCTTAATGACTCATTACTTCACACAATCTGTAGAGCAGAGGCAATATTGGGAACGGAAGGCCTTTACATCCCCCACAAAGGTACCACAGCGCTTGCGGTGGTAGAAGAGGACAGAGGAGAAGGGAGCTGGGCAGGACACTTCCTCTCCCCAACTTCTCTCCCCTCTCGAGCCTGACCAGAGAAGTGCGCAGAGGCCCTGGGGCTCTTTGCTTGCAGGACTGCCTGTTCCAAGCTCCATCTGAGCTCCTGTGCTGAGGTCTCAACTCATCAGAGAGTAAAGGGGCAGGGACCTTTTGGAAGCCTGACCCAAGGGTCTAGCAGGACCCAGTCCACAAAGCCGGCAGAATAAATTTAGCACCAATGATCTCGTACCACACAGCAGCCACCTGCTCAAACAGTTGTTCTTGCCAAACTCATTAAAACTACGTTCAGCTTCTTTCACGTTTCCAGCAGCCTAGGACTCCAAGGGGGTAGCAGGAAGGCCCACAGAGCACAACCTCGCCTCTACCACTTAGATCGAGGTTGCATCAAACAAGCAAGAATGTTCTGGTGTCGTGCAACCAAACGGGGCGGAAGAAGGCATTCCTTTCCCTGATCTTCCAGCTTCTCCACAACTGAGATGGGACTGGCAGGGGAACTGGGGGGTGGTAGCAGGGGAACTAGAGGGTGGTGACAGGGGTCAGCAGAACTCTTAGCTGCTATGAATCGTCAGGTATGATCTGCTCCTGTGGATGGCCACTCTGTTGGCTTTGGGGAAGATATCCTTTCCTAAATGATTCTGCCTGAACCCCCTATGCCTGCAATTCAGGGCACCAAGACAGGGCAATGACTGCTGGCGGTGACACTCCTGCCATATTGTGTGCTACTCACCCTAATACGCAGCCCAAACACTGAGACCTATTTCCACATGCAACATCACTTAAAAACCCATTCTCTGGGCTCAGCAGGCAGAACGAGTTCTGCTCTTGCCTGATATATGGCGGTAGGTAAGAAGTCAGGGACCAATTTCAGTCAAACCATTAAGGTATGGAAAGAACAGAGGAGTTCATGTTGATTTCACTGTCCTTATCTACACAGCCCAGGAATGAATATATAGATATATAATACATAAAGAAAACATGCAGTGAATGTGGCCAAATCCCAAGCTTGACCTTCTGGGCCCCATATGATGTGCACAGTGAGCAGGCAAAGTTCCAATGAGCTCTTGCCACCTGCCAAGCCCATCTGCTACAAACTCACTGGCAGCCAGGAAGTCACACATTATAACCCTATAGGATTCCTAAAAAGTGCCAACAGTCTTCTTGAGGAGTAACAGGGTGAAGGGATGGAGACGGCCTCTCACGCCTTACCCTGGGAAGATATGTGACCAGGCTCCCATTAGACAAGTCAGGTCAGCTCAGACTTCTGGGGTACATCAAAGAGGTGTTGGAAAACCAATAAAAATAATGAAGCACACGCTGGAAGCATGAAATTAACCAGAACCAGAGACTTGACTTAAGAGGTCCTTTGAAGGCATTTTCCAAAGACAATGGAAAGATAGTAAATAATCCCCAATCAATAAGTAATTTCAACCACACTGTACTGATCTGTAAGTAATCTCTTTGTGACCACGCATGATAATTTTCAGGGAGAAGTCTGAATCCCCATCCCACGACAGCCTACCAGGTTAGGAAAAGACACACTTATTTCAGCCCCTTGATGTGGCTGGAAAACCAAGGCACAGGCTACTCGATCAGCTCTGTAACTTAGGGGCAAGCTAACAGAAGGTCCGAGATTCCCCAACATTTTGTTCCATCCTCTCTGCCATTTGAAAATTCTCTTTCTCAAAAAAGATAAAAGTCTGCTTAGGAAAACAAGAGCAGAGGCAGAATGAATTGAGAAGGGGATGCCAGAAGACAGAACTTATTTTGCAAAGCGACAGTGTCTAGCGTCTCCGCAGACTACTCACACATTCAATTCACTCCAAAGGTAATTTATACTTCACGAAAGAGTTTCCAGTGTTGTAGTAATGGTAGATAAGAGCTGTCAGACCTTAAGTAACAGCCTATTTTAATGCCTGGAGAGAAAAATAAAAACTTGCATGTATTTATGGAAATGTACAAAGGTACAGAAAACTGACACTTTCCTCCATCTCATTCTAACAAATGCAGTAGGCAGGGAGTCCTCAACACCAAAGAAAGATGCTATCAGCACATTCACTTGCATAGGAATACAAATACAATTATTTCTTTAAAAAAGAAACTAATGACAGTAGGCATACACCCTACTGGACATTAAGTATTTTGTTATATACAGTTAACACCTATTTGAATTGGGTATGGTAGCACTTGTTTTATTCTATGCATAGCAAAGCAACCAATTGAATCTAATATTAGTCATTCATCAGATAAAACATTTTCAGAGAAACAAACTGCTACATTTTCCCCTCAAAGAACAGCAAGCATTTTAAACACATTTTCCCAGAGATGTTATGCTGAGGAAAACAGCTTAGAAATGTTACTTTAAACAAATCCCTTCTCTGGCTACCAACAACAAGATGAATTGGAACAAATGCTTGGCTCTGTTCTTTCCAAGCCTCCTTCTGTCCACCTGTCAAAGGCTGTCGTGACCCCACCAACCCAAAAGGCAGCCTCTGGAGCTCTGAAATGTGCCATCCTGCACGGACGCCCTCTGCACTGTATGCCAGCATTCTCATTAAGGATTATCCAACTCAGTTGCAGGAGGGAGAGACAAGATGGGCTGGCTGCCAGGAGTTCTTTTAACACAGATTCCGAAAGAATATCCTCCGAAGTGCCGAAAGCCCAGATTTTCAGCAGTTCACTTTCTAGATTCTGTTACATAGCAACCATGCCAGCTCACAGGGGCTACCAACCAAGTTAATATTTTGTTTAAATGACACACTGCATTAACCCGCTAGGAAAACCCAAGTTTTCTTCATCAAAAGGGGATACCAACCTACCTACTGCCAGTTGTCATCCCTGGAACAAAACAGCCAATGATGGATTGATGAGCTTGCTTCATTCATTTAAAAAAAGAATTAAAACAACAAAACCAAAAACATTTGAAAATGAATCTAACAATCTCTTGGCAGAGGAAGCAAAAGGTGACTCCCAAAACCATTTCTACTAATATTATTAAAAGTACATTAGCATGCATTTAATATGTGCATAATGCCCTTTCGTTAAAAGATGACTTACACCGTTGCATTTTGAAATGCAAAGATACTCCTTTTACTCAAAACCTTGATTTGAAAATTGATAACTCAATAGCACTTAAATACTCTTAGGGTCTGAGCCCATTGAATTGCACCAACACAGACAAAATGAAAACACAGACTAATTTGGAAGAACAGTCAGAAACCCGGAGGAGTTGAGCCTCTGGGAGCCTCCCTGGAGGTGTATTAAGAAGAAGCAAGTGGAATCCAATCAATTACACTTTAAAATTAACTTGTGTGAGAACTCAAGGCTTCTTTTTAGGATAATGAAAGCAATGGCAAAATAAACTACCAGACCACCTCTGCAGGGGATTTCTGTGCTAGCAGGATGCTGCCACAGGCTATGAAAAAAAAAAAACAAAAACAAACCAAAACAACTCCCGCCTCCATCAAAAAAAAAAAAAAAAAAAAAAAATCCCCAAAACTTACAGAGGCTAAATAATGCATCATGTACTGTTGCTACAGACAAGTAAATGATACCCCACTGAACTTATATGGGGGGGGGGGGTTATTTTCTTTTCAACCATCACATCTGTTTAAATGCACATCAATTTAGACGGTTATGCGGCCAACAATCAAGTAGAGTTTAAACCTTTTAACATTTTATTTTCTGATTATAAAAATCACAAAGTGCCCCTAGTAAAGATTTTGAGACATACCAATGTACAAAGAGGAGAAATCAAGACCACCCTTCATCCTACCACCCACAGACAGTCACTGACATGGGCAGGCACGGTCCTGAGAGCATATGGGAGCTGCTGGTTTTATGTGTTTTTAAGGATATGCAAGAAATCCAAAAGCCATTTTCATTTCCACAGCCCTGTGCATTTGTGTAGGAAAAAAGAACAAGGAAATAGCCCCCTGTTGTTCCACTACAACAATTTAACCATCCGTAAGTATGTCAGTTTCCAAGTTGAGCATGTGTATATCATCACTGTGATGACTGCCTTAGCCTGCCCAGTCTACAACCAGACCCAGGACTCAGATAAAAAGCCACTTAACTTTTCCTTCGCTGAGAAGGGGGCAGACGGTGGGAAATAAATGAGCATTGTTCAGTGTCCTTTACTATACAGCTTTTGATTCTTAGCAAAATGCCAGTTCTTAGCTATTTCTTTAATGTTAGCAGAGCCTCTGCCTATAAAAAGTGAAGCATTACCTTGCAGTCTGCCTTTCTTTCTTTCTTCTTTTTTTCTTTTTTCTTTTTTTTTTTTTGCACAGGTTCCAGTGGAGAATGTTCTTTCACACACAATGACATCGCAAGGGATGACAAGAATAACCACATGTCAAGCTTGCAGCAAGCACTAGGACCACAACACCTTCTCACCATTACGTCATGGCTACTTCCTTACCAAAGTACTCCCCCCAATTCCCAAGACTTCCGACAGGCTCCGGGAGTACCAAGTTAAGATCCGACTTGGAATTCGACATAAAACTGCACACGGGCAGGCTTCACATCTCACATCAAAGAACGCACACCTTCCCAGGAAGATAAGGTGGAAACAGAGACTGATGGAGAGAACCAGATTCTTAGGAAAACAGACTCTCTCAACACTCAAGAGAAGCTCTTGAAATGACAACAGAACCAGAAAATCATTTTGAGCCACTGAGCAATTTGGTACCCTGTACTTCAAGGGACATATTTAGACAAGTGGCCCTCATGGACTGGAGATTTTTTTTCTGTCCTGTTCTGGATTTCAGCAGTTTAATTTGCAATTCAAATGATATTAATAACCAGTGATACTGTTTCTCAAAAGGCAATTAGGGAAAAAGAAAAAAAAAATTCCCCAAAGCCTGCTTACCCTTTTACTTTCCAAGTCACAGAAACCAAACAGTACATTTTAGGGATGCCTCATCCGCCTTTACGTCTTGCAGGGGGATTCAGAGCTTAATCTCTGTCAATGTGAACACACACCAACTGTCTTTTTCTTCCTCTTCTCTAAACTGCAGAGTCCCTTCAAACAGGGGCTCCCTGCAGCCCACCACCCTAAGCCTTCATTTCTCTACCGCTCAATCTTTGAGGTCTACAATATCCCCCTGGAAAGTGCTCTCGGTGTTTATATTTTCAGAAATTCAAACTCCCTGCTGAGCTGAGCATCTACTGTTGCATCCATAGATTCCAATGCCTGCGAGACCTCAAATGAGAGGAAAATAAAGTCCAGATGCAACTGAGCCAAGGGATTTGGCATCCACGGAGAAAAGTGCACAGCAGTCCAATCCTCTATCCCAACCACGGGCGGCAGAGCCGGAGTTCTCTTTGGGAAAGAGTCATTGCAAAGGAAGGCGCCTAAGGAAGTGGGGGGAACCGTGCCATTCACCCCTGCGGGGGATGGGGAAAAGGCCTCTGCATGAAAAGTTTGCCACGGAGCTGGGGGCTGGTGCCATGGAAAGGGCACTTTCTGACGCCGGAAGGGACCTGCAGGCTGCGCCTCGCTCAGGCTGGCCGGGGCCGGTGTGACCGTGTGACCCCGTGCACACTGCGCCCGGGTTTTCGTGAATGACAGCAGCCTGCAACTCCCAGCCGGGGAGCAGCGGTGGCCACCACCGGGCGGAAAGGGTTACAAGCTAGAATGCAAAGCGATTTCGCCCCGGGCGTGGGGGACCCCGGGTCCCCGGCCACCTCCGAGGCCGGGCGTGCGCCGCTCGCCTTCCTCCGCCCTGGGCGCCGGGGCGATCCTACCTTGCGCTCCGAGCTGGGGGTTCTCCATGTTCGTCGCCGCCGAGTCCCCCGCCGCCGAGGCGCTGGCCGCGGCTCCCGGGCCCTGGCCGGGGCCGCCGCCGCCGCTCAGTTCCGCCAGTCTCCGGTTGGTGGCTGTGAGTTCGGCTCGCAGGTTGGTCACCTCCTGGCTGGCCGACTGGACCGCCCCATCGATGCGGAGCGCGAGCTGCTTATTGTCTTCCATCATGCTCAGGATTTTGGCCTGGGGGCGAGAGAGGTGACAAAGAGCTGCATGATGCGCGGGGGGCGCGCGGCCGGGCACCCCCGGCTCTACCTGTTGGGTCCCCCGCGGCCCGGCTCGCCCGCGCCCCGACCCCCAGGCACCGGCAGCGCCGGCTCCTCCGGCGCAGGAATGACAGCGGCGCCTTCAGCCCGAGCCGCGGCGGTGGCGAGGCGGCGGGGGGAGAAGGAGGAGGAGAAAAAGGAGGAGGAGAAGGAGGAGGAGGAGCAGCGATCGCCGAGACCCCGGCGGGCGGGCGCCGAGAGCTGCTCGGAGAAGGACACCGCGCGCCGCCAGGCACTCTTTCAGTGGAGCCTACCATTCGCCGCCCGCTCGGGAGGGGGTCTGGGTCGGCGGCTGGGGGCACCCTTGGCCTCCCGCGCCCCCCTGCTTAGGAGACACACCCCCCTGGGGGGCGGGGGCGGCGGGCGGCAGCCGGGAGGGGGCCAAGGTGGCGCCCCTGGCGAGGGGCGGGGGTCGCCTGGACCGAGGCCGGCCCTCTGTCCCCTCCCTGGAGCGGTGGGGCAGCCCCCGCCCTGAAGAACTGGTGCCCCGCGCAGTGCTAGGGTTGGGGAGGCGCTGGGTGCTGGGAAGAGAGGGTACTTGGAAAGGGGGCCTCAGAGGGGAGCAGGGGTGGATCTCCAGGGGAGGGGGACGCTTGCGCCAGCTCACAAGTGGAGTTGGTGCTCCGCTGGTTCCTTAAACTGCGAGTACGAAATCCCCAGAGAGGAGCTGAGCTGGTGCCCCGCGTGCCTCTCACTCTCCAACCCCCACCCGCCGGCCGGACCTGCGCTGCCCGCCCCCGGAGGGAGCGCTAACCTTCCTCGGCGTGGGCCGCTCGTGCTCCCGCCTCCCCACGGCCCTAGCCCTGTGTGTGCACCCAGGTGCAGGAACAGCCTTAACCAGCTCCTAAGCTTCTTAGCTGAATATTAGCGGGGACAGAGATGAGGTTGAGAGATAAGAAGGAAGGCGTCGATGGGGCTTCTTCCCTTGCTTCTACTGGGACCAAAGAGTGGAGCCCTGCTGCCTCAGTTTACCCATCCCCTCTTCACAGAAGAACTGAGGTAACCTGACGTTGATATACCCTTTCCAGCTCCTCTTTCTCTCCCAGACCACAGGCTTTGCATTTTTCACTGGGGCCCTGGATTCCAGCCACCAGACCTTGTTACCATAGCAAGCTTCATTCCATGCAAATAGGACAATTTAAAACAGCCAGCAACCCTCTGGTCAACAGGGCGCCACCATTCCAGCTCCGTCAACCTCGGAGAGCAGCAAAGAACAGATTGCAGAAGCCAGTGGGGTGCTGCAAGGAAGAATGAGGCTGCCCACCCTTCACGTTCTTACAGGAAACCCATAAGAACCAAGCAAAGGCCGGGTGCGGTGGCTCCCAGCACTTGGGAAGCCAAGGCAGGCGGATCACCTGAGGTCAGGAGTTCGAGACCAGCCTGACCAACATGGAGAAACCCTATCTCTACTAAAAATACAAAATTAGCCGGGCATGGTGGTGCATGCCTGTAATCCCAGCTACTGGGAAGGCTGAGGCAGGAGAATCGCTTGAACCTGGGAGGTGGAGGTTGTGGAGAGCTGAGATTGTACCATTGCACTCCAGCCTGGGCAACAAAAGCAAAACTCTGTCTCGGAAAAAAAAAAAAAAAGAACCAAACAAAAACTGCATGCAGAGTGCTTTTCTATACATTCTTATGTCTTATGAGTGAGGATTATTATTCCCATTTTAGGGATAAGGAAACTGAGGCTCTGCACAGGGTTAAGCAATTTACTTAAGAGGCCCGCAGAAACCAGGTGACACCAGGACTGGAAGAAAGTAATCATCTGATTGCAAATTCCTCCCGCTGCGCCTTCAGGAGGCCTTGAATGATAGATTTCTCCCCGCTTTTATGTGGAACCATAAAAACAGTCTTGGTCCATTCCCCTGTGACCACTAACAAGCTTTTGCAAGAGGGCAGGATTCGACGGTGGAGCATGTGGCAGGAAGACACAATTCTTCACTCTGTCCACACTGCTCAGCTAATGGGTCAGTGTAGGGATCGAACCCTGACCTTAACCTCATTAACACAAGTTCTTACCAACTGGCCCAACCAAGGTACTTAGAACTGCTTAGTGTATCTGCAAACCAGGATTCTGTTCTTTGCAGTCTTTCCGTTATGGGGAGAGCATCGAAACTACAGAACTTTGTGGGTCTTCAAAAGGGGGATGCCGTGGTGCAGTCATTGTGAAAAATATATTAGCAGTTCCTTGAAAAGTTAAACACAGGATTACCATACGACCCACAAATCCACTCCTAGGTATATGTCCAAAAGAATATGTCCAAAACAAATATCCAAAAAAATCTGTACATGGATGTTCATAGCAGCACTGTTCATTACTAGCCAGTAGGTAGAAACGACCCAAATGTCCATCAACAGATGATTGGATGAACAAATTGCGGTAAACAATGGAATATTATTCAGCCATGAAAAGTACTGAAACATGCTACTACTACGTGGATGAAGCCCCAAAACATTATGCTTGGTGAAAGAAGGCTGACATAGAAGGTCACATATTATACGATTCAATTTATATGAAATATCCAGAATAAATAAATCCATAGAAACAGGAAGCAGATTGGTGTTTGTCAGGGGCTGCAGGGAGGGAAGAATGGGGAGTAACTGCTTAATAGGTGCCGGGTGTTACTTTGTGCTGATTGATGAAAATGTTTCAGAACTAGACAGAGGCGGTGGTAGCACATCACGGTGAATGTACTAAGTGCCATTGAATTCTTCACTTTAAGTGCTTAATTTCATGTTATGTAAAGTTTACCTCAATCGAAAAGTCATATATGCAAATACACAAAGAGGGGATGGGAATGTTCTGGAACTAGGGCTTCTGAGCAAACAGTTAAGAGTAGCTCTATTTAGAGGGCCGTGTGTCTGTGTGTGTGTGTGTGTGCGCACGCACGAGCTATCACCTTTGGAATAGCACTCAGCAGAAGAAACAGTAATTTATCTGTTTACATGTCTCTCTCCCACTTCACTGGGAACTTGTGGGTGGGGGAAGGAGGGTAATCTGGCCTTTTATGTTATTCATCTTTGCATCCTTGCCACCCTAGCCCATAGTAAGTGTTCTATAAATGAATGCGTGTGAGTGTGTTTGTGTAGTAAACAAACTGACCCAGTGTTACTCATTTTGCTCTTCGGTGAGATTATTCCCCCACACTGGGATCTTCAAATCAAAACAAAAAAAGCTAACAAGGAGAAAAGAAAAGACTCATTCCTTGAGCCCCTTCTCATCCCTCTCTTTTTGAGGTTTCAAGAAGCTTGCTTTAGAAGCTCCTGGGGTGCCTCCTAGGAGTTTAAGAATTTTAGTTTTTTGAGACTTTTTTTTTCCTAACATGAAAAAAAGAGGCTTTTTCCAGTTGTGTGTCTTTATGGTCACCCACACACCAAAGGACTAGATCTTAGATAGATAGAAAGTCTGCAATCAATTAGCCTCTGCAGGTATACTTGATTTAAACCAAAAAGGTCTACCCTTCTTTTTTCTTTTGCTCCTTCCTTCCTTCCTTCCTTCCTTCCTTCCTTCCTTCCTTCCTTCCTTCCTTCCTTCCTTCCTTCCTTCCTTTCTTTCTTTTGAGACAGAGTCTCACTTTGTCACCCAGGCTGGAGTGCAGTGGCATGATCTCAGCTCACTGCAGCCTCCACCTCCTGGGTTCAAGAGATTCTCTGCCTCAGCCTCCTGAGTAGTTGGGATTACAGGTGCGGGCTGCCACACCCCGCTAATTTTTCGTATTTTTAGTAGAGACAGGGTTTCACCATGTTGGCCAGGTTGGTCTCAAACTCCTGACCTCAAGCAATCCACCTGCCTCGGCCTTCCAAAGTGCTGAGATTACAGGCGTGAGCCACTGCGCCCGGCCAGGTCTACCTTTCTTATCCCCATCCTCCACCACCACTCAAGGAGGAAAACAGTTGCTATGTTTAACTTTTCAAGGAAATGCTAATATGTTTCCACAATGGCTGCACCATGGCATTCCCCTTTTGAAGACCCACAAAGTTCTGTAGTTTTGATGCTCCCCCCAATAAGGTAACTGAAAGACTGCAAAGAACTGAATCCTGGTTTGCAGATATACTAAGCAGTTCTTTTTGTTTGTTTGTTTGTTGTTTGTTTGTTTTGTTTTGTTTTGAGATGCAGTCTTGGTCTGTCTCCCAGGCTGGAACGCAGTGGTGTGATCTTGGTTCACTGCAACCTCCGCCTCCCGGGTTCAAGCAATTCTCTGCCTCCGCCTCCCAAGTAGCTGGGATTACAGGTGCCCGGCACCATCCCTGGTCAATTTTTGTATTTTTAGTAGAGACGGGGTTTCACCATCTTGGCCAGACTGGTCTTGAACTCATGACCTCGTGATCCACCTGCTTTGGCCTCCCAAAGTCACACTAAGCAGTTCTAAGTGCCTTGGTTGGTCCAGTTGTTCAGTGGAATCTGTGTCCCCTCCCACTGGCCTAACCCCCTCTCGCAAGCCCATTTGCCTAGAGCGGTCTGGAACCCCTTTTTGAGGTTTCAAGAAGCTGCTTTAGAAGCTCCTGGGGTGCCTCCTAGGATTTTAAGAATTTTATTTTTTGAGACTTTTTTTTTCCTAACATGAAAAAAAGGGGCTTTTTCCAGTTGTGTGTCTTTATGTTCACCCGCACACCAAAGGACTAGATCTTAGATAGATAGAAAGTCTGCAATCAATTAGCCTCTGCAGGTATACTTGATTTAAACCAAAAAGGTCTACCTTTCTTTTTTCTTTTTCCACAACTTTTTTCTTTTTCCACATGGATTTCCATGGGATCCACAACTATGAGAATTTGTGGGTTCTGTTTTAGGGTTCCCCCTTTTGCATGTTCCCAAAATAGTCCCAATCTCACACCCCAGTAGGCTGATGTTAAGAACCAAGACAGAAAATGGGTCTACTTCATAGGACTTGCTGTCATTTTTCCACTGTCACTGCTGCTATCACTCCCAACCAGCCCAACTCCATCCAAACCTCGGCCCATATGTGGTCACCAGCCTCTACCTACATTGTCTGATCTTTCTCAGCAGAATGAGCCGACTGTGCCTTGTGTGTGTGTTTGTTGCCCATCAAAGATTGCCTGGGCATTTTGAAAAGTTTGCAAAACCAACTTCCCTGTAGCTCAGAGAAAGGAAATTCCTATCAAGAATCAAGAATCAAGGCTTAGGGCCTAACCCATTGCTGACAGCACAGCCACATGCACCTCCCTTGCCCCAGAAATAGAGTGACCTCATAATGTAACATCGAGACTGGGATGCTGCTGAGAGCAAAAGAGGTCGCAGTGAGTAACTGAAATAAGCTAAAACAAGTGGCATCCATAGGAACTGTCCCAGGAAACCCAGTATATCTGGTTGCCCTACTCTATGATTGAATGACCCTATTTGGTCCTAGAAAGCAATGGGGATTGTCTACTCTAGTGCCCTCCTTATTTACAGACAGAGAAACAGAGACCCCATATTTAGGAATGAACCATGCAGCTTTGTCAGTGAAGGAGCTGGGAAGAATTTAATCAGGATCTTTAGAAAATGGCCCATCTTTCCACTGATGTGTGTCACGCCGCACTTCCTAAATTACAGTTGAAGGGCGGACCCACAGCCTTGCATAACCTGGCCACTGACTTCTTGTACCACACCCCTTGCTCACCATTCTCTTGCCACTTAATTGTTTCCAACCTCAGGGTTTTTGTCTTTTTCCTTGCTTCTCCCTGGAACGTTCTCCCCAGAACATTCTCCCCCTGGCTCTCTGTATATGATTCCTTTTCATCCCTCAGATTTAACATTCAACATTTACTTATTTCATAGCATATATCACCACTGGTTATTGTTCTGTTTATTTATTTGCAAATTTGAAATACAGACTGAAGGATTTGAGAGATAAGTCACCAAGAGTTTGGCTCCCTGGGGTAAGGTCTTTAAACTCCTGGGGTTTCCAAAACAATCCTGCTTATTCTTCTTTGTCTTGGATTCCATGGAATTCCCAAGAATAAATGCCCCTTTCTTGAGCTCATTTGATTATTTCTATTGCATGCAGTAAAATGCCCCGGCTAAAACTACTCCATCCCTCCACCATATGCACCCAACGAGCCAGACTGTGAGACTCAGGAAGGCAGGGTTTGTATCCCATTCTGCTTTCTGCTCCCCCTGTCTGGGCTCAATAGATGCTTCTCCAAAGAGTGTGTGGTTGATTGAACAAATTCATCTTCCTTGTCCCCTACAAATTCATATCCACAAATATTCTTGCTACTCTCATTAAAACCCTTCTCATATTCAGTCTTCTCCAGGAATGCTAGTCACATCTTAATTTTGCAAAGCATTTTCACAGCTCTCTTATTTTATTCTTGCAACAACTCCATTGGGTAGAGAGGGTACTGGAATCTGCATATGGCAGATGAAGACACTGAAGTTAAGAGATCTGTCCAAGCATCACAAAACTGCCCGCACTTCCTTCCACCTCTTATCCTCCAGTGCTCAACACATACTTGTTGAGTGGATAAGCTGGGGGCCAGGACTCAGATACACCCACATAAAGCCCAGTTTTCTCTCCTATCCAATCAGGAGCATCGTTTCTCTTTGGCTCAGAGACCAGAGGCAGCATCCATGCATTCCTCCCGGTAAGGCTGAGTGATGAATCATGGATTCCAGGAATCCATACGTGGGACAAGGTGGAAAGGGGGAAGGCTGAAAGGGAAGCCAGTGAGTGATGAACTTCTTGACCCTGGAGTCAGTGCCCTGAGAAACTCTCACGCTTCTTCGGGTTGCCAAGTGGCTGCTTGCAGGAGCCAGACAGACATGCACGAATGCGGTCCTGCTCCCTGCAGCCAACGTTGAAGGCCACTTCCTGCAAATGGTGTCCCTTCCTAGGCTCTAGCCAGAAGCCTCTGGACTCCAGTGTTTCTTGAAGCGAAGATGAAGACCACGTGATGTAGAATCCTCAGAAGCTGCTTGTGAAAATGCAGAAGCCCAGGCTGACCAACCAGAATCCCTGGGGTGGTGCCCGGTGTCTCGGTATCTGCATTTACAACAAGCTGCCCAGGAGAATCTGATGCGTCATGAAGTTGGAGACTCACCGCTCCAGACACCCAGATGCCCAGAAAGCACTGAGCACATGTGAAATACGTATATGCCAGGAGCCTTTTGAGCCTTAGGAGTGGCTGTGAGGGCTCCCTGCTCTCTGCTTTCTGGATGGCATCTGTCCTGTGTCCCCACCTCATCCCCCTCCAAGAGAGAGTCCTTGGGGAGTTACCCTCCCTCTCCACAGATGGAGTCTCTGTGTATTCTAATTGTCACATGGGAATCCTGGCCAATCTAGGAGATGAATTTCTTGTCCATTTACATGGTTTACTTTGGCTGAGTGGGTTTTAACATGTGCTCTAGGGAAAAGGGCAACAGATCTCCAGACAGGAGTGGCCAGGGCTCAGGGATGTGAGTGAGAGGACCAGGAGAAGGGAACAGAGCTGTAGAGAAGTGGGCAGGCAGCAGAACCCCAACAGCTATCCTCCTCCTATTCATCACCCTCATTACGACATCTATGAAATGAAAGGATGGAGAAGAAAAGATACCAGGAGGAAAAAACGGGGAGAGGAGTGTGGGGCTTAAGGAGACATACAGCAGCTATAAGATGGGAATGTATACGTTCAGTGTTGATGAAACACATGGGCACGTGCACACACACACACACCCCAGTACATATCAGTGTGGACACACAGCAGAGTTATTAGTGTAAAGAATGACAAGCTCTTCCTATCTTCCCAAGCAATCTCTCATCTAAAGCTGGGAAAGTCGGTCAGGCGTATCCCTTCTGTGTATGTATTTAACCAACTGAGTTCCTTCTGCGGATTTTTCATTTGCAAACAGTCCTTTAATAATCACTTCTAATTCAGAAGCTCCTAGGTATGAAATCGATAAATATTAATAGACATTCTAACCACAGACTTAAACACATAAGCATATATACTTAAAGTCTTTATTCCTTGGTAGAAGTGCAAGTGCATTTTCTGCCCTCCTTGAATCTTTCTTGTGGTTTTTTTTTTTTTTTTTCTTTAATGTGTTTCTTCTTTCCCTGGTGGGAGGCTTACGAGAGAATATGTGTGCTGGCCTGGGTTCTCGGCTGTGTCACAGCCTCTGTGAGTGACAGTGAACAACAGCCACAGTCAAGCAAAGTATAAAACCCAGAAACAAATATTTCCACCCTCAGAGAAACATCACTACACCTCCAAAGACCTGGTTTAACCCCTGGACGTCTTGCCCAACTGACCTCTTGCCCTCCCATGTGGTGGCTGTGTCCATGGTGTGGGCATTATTTTATTTTCCAGCAACCCAGAACAATTTCTGAGAGGTACCCCCAACAAAGCTAAAGAGGTTAGGGTCAAGTGTTCTAGCCACTCCTACACTCTTGAATCTGCTCCAATTTCCCATTTTAGCGAAGGCACCCTCTCTACAGCCTACTGGCAGGAGGATGTTGGCTGACATCATCAATGACCTCATCCCTCCTTTGGTGTGGGGGGAGGGGGAGCTCCAATGCATAGGATCTAGACTTAGTTAGGCATGGGTTTAAGTCCAGCCCTGCCACGTACTAGCTCTGAGACACTCGATGAGTTGCTTACTGTCTCTGAGTCTCAAGTTCCTCATTGGGAAAATGGGGATAATATTGCTGCTGATTTCATAGACTTGTTGAGGAATTAAGAGAGATGAGGCATCGGAAACCATCTGGCAGAGTGCCCGGTGCCTAGAAAGAACTTAGTAGATGTTATCAGTGATGGAGATGATGGTGATGGCGATGAAGACCGTGGCTGTGATAGTTGTGACGGCAGCTCTTATTCTTTGGGCATCCACCGTGGTCTGCCAGTTTGCTCAGTCATTTATTTCTACTAACTCAGGCTGAATCTTCCCAACACTGAGGTCACCATGAGGAAAACACTCAGGCTCAGGGGGTTTGCTCACATGCACCTAGCTAAGAGGTAGAATAACCAGATTCACACCTAGGTGTGCCCAATTCTAAGGTTTCCACCTCTTTTTTCTTTCTCATTTCCCCCTCTAATACATGAAGTCATCCCTGCTCTCCTGAGGCAGTGAGAGACCTTGTGTGTCCCTTCCAACCCAATCCCCTTCACTCTCTGCAAAAGGCTCAGATCTGAGGCAGAAGCAGAGGAGGGAGCTACTCCTCTGTGGCTGGTGCATTTGTTATTCCAGGCCCTGGGGATCCATTTGGTAAATGAGTTCTTTTGGCTTATAAAATGGTACCCCAGTGGTTTGAAATACTTAACAGACCTACCCTAAATGGGTAATTTACTTTTTTGCTCACTGGTAGTGTTATTATGCCTGTGATCTCTATTCTATAAAAGTTGTTTTGGATGCTTTCTTGGAGGGTAGGGGGGCTATTTTTAAACACAGGTGCATTCGATTTGGTGAGGAGCGGACTTTCACAAGACGGGGATTCTCAGGACGCCTTTATCACCCTATTTTGCTCTTTCACATTTATTTATTTAACTAAAAATACCTTCTGGAGGAGAGTTTTCCACTCATTTCTCCTCAGGCCCGCGCTCTTTTCCCAGATTGTCATGGACTTCTGCTTCCTTGAGTTCATTTCTTTCTACTCCCAGGATGCTTTACTCACCGAATAAGTCCTCTTCTTTTAGGAAAAGGACTTTCTCCCCCAGATATATCACAAAGAACAGCGCGAGCCCCCATTCAAGGCCACAGAGGAAACATTATATTAGGTACCACAAGACCAGAGGAATTAAGACTGTAACATCCCTCGATGATTTATTGCAAAGGGGTCTCAGATCTGGCAAGGTGCACCATCTTTCTTCGGGAATTGGAAGCAGCAGTAGTAGGAAGGGGACGTAGATCTTGTTCCTTAAGCCAATACTAAATTATTCCAGCATCAAAGTGCCCTGGAAAAAATCCGTATTTGCCAAATGGTATACACTGTCTAAGTCAGTGTGTCATGAAGGGCTGTACCTGCAGCCATCTGCCCTAATATTCGGTACTCACTGTCCAGTTGTATGCATAATTGGAAGGGAGATATTTTGTTCAATGGCCGACTTCTTAGGATGGTGTGTTTATAGCCAGCAAGGTGCAAAACTGTCATATTTATCTTAATTGACTACCCCTTTATTTTTTGTAACTGCCTTGTTTTATGCTGGGGAGGTGAAAAACAATTTATGATATCATATTTGGAACTCCAAGGCCACATTATTAGGTGTCTCTGTAGTTCAAGAGGGAGCTGTGCTGCTCATGGCAGTGTCAACTGTTTTGCTTTTGGTCACATCCTCAGCCATCTTGGTAGCAAGATGGCAGGTACTCTGACAGCTTCACCCAGGAACGGCCAGCTGCCAATGTCTTTCCTTTTGAGAAACAAACAAGTAGATTTGGTTTGGAAGAGGGCAGGTTGGGAGGTAAAAACAAGTACCAAGGGGAGGGGCTCACGTTTGCTCTTCCCTTGCCTGTTCTGGTGTTCTGCATCCATGCCCATGGCCCCAAACCCTCCTCCAGTACTGGCTCCACGCCTAGCTCCTCAAAACACTGGGACCGCAAGTGCAAGAACATACCTGTCCAGGCTCTGAAACAACTGTCATGTATTCAAGAGACGAGACTGTCTAGAAGAAAAGAAACTGAGCTTCATTCTTCCCCTGCCAGTGAGGAACCCCGAGGGAGTCCTGCAGAAAGCCAGGTTATAACACTGGGAGCCTGATACCTTCTAGGCAGCTTCAGGGAAGAAAAGAAAGACAGATCCAGGTTCTTGTCCTGTCATTCATTAGGAGGCATCAAACTAAAGCGTGCACTTCAATGTCTCTCAAAAGACGGACTGGCTAGCTCATGGGCACCTTTGTGCAAATTAGAAAAATATTGGCCCCCGTCTCCCGGGCAAAGGGAGCCCTGCTGGGGGGCACAGACTCAGAGAATGGAGCTCCAGCACTCGAGTGCGTTAGTCCCCTTCGGAAGCTAAGCAGGAAATGATCATATGCATCACTGACCAGTGGGATTTCCACCTTCCTCGCTCAGAGGGTATCTAGGTTCTGTTTTCAAGATCATTTTGTTGCTAGTGTTTTAATTCAAAATAACATGAACCTTCACAAATCTATGTATGCCTTTACATGAAGAACACTGAATGAAGCTATTTTACATTAAATTTCAGCAGCCATATACATCTTTTCTTTCTTGAATTTGTCTCAACGATCCAAGAAGAGGCTAAATGAGCTGGTAGATTCAAAATCCAGATTTGCTTGAAAGTGCTTTTGGAAGGGGTGCTATGAGAATGAGAAGTGGCAATGATTCTAGTGGGTTCTTACACCAGACCCGGTGCTAAGTACCTAATGGCAACCCTACGAGGAAGAAGCTACCATGATCATCCCCATTTTACAGAGAGGAGAACTGAGGCTCGGAAAGGTTAATTTACTCCCCCAAGGTCATACAGCTCAAGAGCGGCAGGGCAGAGACTCAGGCACAGGCCACCGGGATGCCAGTGGCCCCCCCTTTACTACTTTTCTGTATGGCCTCCTTCCACTCAAACGCAACATGAGTGCTATTGAGTTGAAAAATGTAACGAAGACAGGATTCATATACACACCTGAACTGAGGATGACGTTGCAACAGTCATCTTTTTTTCTGGGGAGGAGGGTAGAAGGGGAATGATAGAGTGTGGTTGTTTGTCCACTCCAAATCTCATGTTGAAATGAAATCCTCAATGTGGGAGGTGGGCCTGGTGGGAGGTGATTGGATCATGGAGGCCGATGTCTTATGACCGACTTTGCACCAACCCCTTGGTGATGAGTTCTCACTCAGTTCACAAGAGGTCTGGTTGTTTCAGGGAGTATGGCACCTCCTCCCTCTCTCTCTTCCTCACCTGCTCCCCATCCTCACTCCTGCTCTTGCCATATGACATGCCTGCTCCCACTTTGCCTTCCACCATGATTATAAGCTTCCTGAGGCCTCACCAGAAGCTAGCACCACACTTCCTGTACAGCCTGCAAAAGTGTAAGCCAGGTAAATCTCTTTTCTTTCTTTCTTTCTTTTTTTTTTTTGTTGAGACAGAGTCTGGCTCTGTCACCCAGGCTGGAGTGCAGTGGCACAATCTCCACTCACTGCAACCTCCACCTCCCAGGTTACAGCAATTCTCCTGCCTCAGCCTCCCAAGTAGCTGGGATTACAGGTGCCCACCACCACACCCGGATGATTTTTATATTTTTAGTAGAGACGGGGTTTCACCATGTTGGTCAGGCAGGTCTCGAACTCCTGATCTCAGGTGATCCACCCTCTTTGGCCTCCCAAAGTGCTGGGATTACAGGCGTGAGCCACCGCGCCCGTCCCCTCTTTCATTAATTACCCAGGCCCGGGTATTTCTTTGTAGTGACTGCAAGAACGAATACAGGGCACAATGAATATGCGTGTAATTATTAATCTTCTGCTTCAGGGATTCTCAGCTTTACCATTGGGAAGAATCTTGAGCATTCTATGGTTCTCACAGCTTCAGCAGTGTGGGTTTCATTTTCTTTACGCACATCTCTAATTTTAATTGTCAGCAAGTGAGGAAAAAACACCACCCAATTTGTGGACCTCAGAATTCTATATCTGGAAGGAACCTCAAAGTTCATGCTTGCTTTAAACTTACATGTTGAACCGTATTAAACTGGCATTTGATTGATGTCTACAATCCCAGCACTTTGAGAGTCCAAGGTGCGAGGATCACTTGAGCCCAAGAATTTGAGATCAGCCTGGGCAACAAAGCGAGACCCTATCTGAACAAAAAGTAAAAAAAACAAAGCTGGGTGTGGTAGCACATCCCTGCAGTCCTAGGTACTCGGGAGGCCAAGGCGGGAGGGTCACCTGAGCCCAGGAGTTCGAGGCTGCAGTGAGCTATGATTGTGCCACTGCACTCCAGTGCCTGGGCAACAGAATAAGACTCTATCTCTTAAAAACAAACAAACAAACAAACAAAAAAACCCAGAAAGACAAAAAAGTTCATGCTTAGTCAAACAGGCTTGTTTTACAGATGAAGACACTGAGACCGAGAGAGACCATTTAACTTGCCCAGATGACCCACACATGGAGTGGCAATTCTTTTTTTTTTTTTGAGACAGAGTCTCGCTCTGTCGCCCAGGCTGGAGTGCAGAGGCGCGATCTCAGCTCACTGCAAGCTCCGCCTCCTGGGTTCACGCCATTCTTCTGCCTCAGCCTCCTGAGTAGCTGGGACTACAGGCGCCCGCCACCTCACCCGGCTAGTTTCTTGTATTTTTCAGTAGAGACGGGGTTTCACTGTGTTAGCCAGGATGGTCTCGATCTCCTGACCTCGTGATCTGCCCGTCTCGGCCTCCCAAAGTGCTGGGATTACAGGCTTGAGCCACCGCGCCCGGCCATGGAGTGGCAATTCTTACTATGATTTGTTTATGTTTGTTTAAGTGAACCCAGGACTATGGTGGGTGTTCAGTAAACATTTGTTGAACCATATTAAACCGTGGCATTTGATTGATCCATCTGAGGCTCACATCACAAAAACAAACTAGCTCTACTTCTGATCATTCTGTTGTAAAAAGCTTCTAAACTTAATATGAGGTGAAAACCTCCACTAGGAAACATCCCTTTGATCTTACACTTCCTTTCCTTGAAACTGATAGCAAACTTGGCAACCGAGTCTTCCAGAAATTAATAATCAAACTTTACAAGCCTACTTTGGTTATCCCAACAACTTAAAACAAAAAGAAATGAAACATTTCCTACGGCATCTCCCCCTCTCCCTTCCGACACCCCCACTAGGGAACAGCTGTGTCTGTTTAAAATTGATTTTGATCTCCCAGGAAGGATCCGGTTTCTTTGCACACGGAGCTGCTGCCTCGCGATGGCATGTGCAGTTCTGGAAAGGTGTTGGGGTTCAGCTGACTCTGCTGTAATTCTAACAGACAATCAGCAGAAGCCCATCTTCCCTTAGGGATGTGGGCGATGTGAGACTTTAGCTGATATTGGTGCGGTGGGCTGGGACATTCTGCTGCCTCAGGAATTTTTCAGCACCCTCTCTTCATTCCCCTTGACTATTGCTGGTAGATTGGATTTTTGTTTGTCATTCCTCACTCCTTCCCACTCATAGTATTACCCATCTATCTTACCTTTTGCCTCGTTACTTGAAGTAGGTGGAGCACCTTTCCCTGAGCCCCTGATGTTAGGCTTGGGCATGTGACTTGCTTTGGCCCCTGGAATGCTAGTGGGCTTGCAGCAAGGAGGGTCCTTGAATGTGTTTGTACTGTTTGGCTTGGCCTCCTCTGCTCTGGGATCCTGCGCGAGAAGAGCATGCCCCAGGTAACTGCCTTAATGTTCAGCCCTGAAATGCAGACATATGGAGCAAACCTGAACCTGGCCTGGGGTAAACCCCAGCCAAACCCTAGCCATGCCCTGCCATTAGGCAGCTCCACAAACGAGAAAAATGAATATGGTTGCAAGTCACTGAGATTCTGAGGCTGTTCGTTGCACAGCAAAAGCTGACTAACACATGATTGAAACTAGCACCTTCCCTCAAGGGTATCATCCTGCCTGTAGTGCTTTGCTAGGCAACCATAACTGAGAACTACAGACTAGTGGGCTTAACCAACAGAAATGTATTTCCTCAGAGTTCTGGAGGCTGGAAGTCCAAAGTCAAGGGGTTGGCAGGGTTGGTTTCTTCTGAGGCCTCTCTCCTTGGCTTGTAGACAGTCACCTTCTTCCTGTATCATCCCATGCGCATTCCTCTGTGCATGTCTGTGTCCTCCTCTCTTCTTGTAAGGACACCAGTCGTGTTGGATTAGGGCTCACCCTCATGACCTCATTTTCCCTTCATCATCTCTTTAAAGACCGTATCTCCAGGCTGGGCACGGTGGCTCACGCCTGTAATCCCAGCACTTTGGGAGGCCGAGGCAGGTAGATTACCTGAGGTTGGGAGTTTGAGACCAACCTGACCAATGTGGAGAAACCCTGTCTCTACTTAAAATACAAAATTAGCCAGGCATGGTGGCGCATGCCTGTAATCCCAGCTACTTGAGAGGTTGAGGCAGGAGAATCGCTTGAACCTGGGAGGTGGAGGTTGCGGTGAGCCAAGATTGTGCCATTGCACTCCAGCCTGGGCAACAAGAGCGAAAACAGTCAAAAAATAAAAGACTGTATCTCCAAGTGCAATTGCACACTGAGGTACTGGAGGTAGGATTTTAATCTATGAATTTCAAACAGGCACACTTTGGCCCATCACATTGCTTGCAAGTGAGAGGAACTTGGTGTGCACTGGCTTAGATACCAAGGGGAATTTATGGCTTTCACGAGTGGGAAGTCTAGAGGCAGAGCTGACTTCAGGAACTCCAGCAGCTCAAGCAATGCCATTAAGTCCCTCTCCTTCTTGCTTCTCTCTGTGGCCTGGCCTCGTTTCTCATCCTATCCTGTGCCACTGGCCTTTCTCCATGCAGAGGAGGCTTGAACGACATGGCCATAGGCAACTCTGGGCTTACCTCATTCTACCTTAGCGGCCTCAGAGGAAAAAGGCAGCTTCTCTCTCCCATTGTTGGACAACTGGGCCTATCCCTGGGTCAGTCACCAAGACTAGGGCACATGCTCCTTTGATCGACTAGGCCTTGTGTATACGCCCAGCCCCAAGGCCCCAGGGAACTGGGTTGGTAGCCGCACCAGAGGTGCAAGGAGTGGGGAGGAGTGCATGCCCAGGGTGGGGGGAGTGACATAGCAGAAGGAGAAGGAACCATGGGCAGACCAGGCAATGCACGTCCACACCCACCACATCCCTGCCCCAACAACAAGATAATGAGCCCTGGCCTGCAGGCTGGGCAGGGACTTGGAGATGATGATCTAGGCCACTGATTCGGACTCTTAATCAGACACACTGGGCTTCCATCCGGCCTCGACTTCCTAGATGGCAGCTTTAGGTGAGCTGCACAACTTCCTGGAGTTCCAGTTTGCTGTGGGGGAAAACAAATGTCTAGCTTGTTTCAGGATGGTGATGAGGAATAAATGCGATCATCATGCCAAATCCCTAGCTTGTAGAGTGGATACTGTAGCGTTCCTCTAGCTGTCCTCTTCTGGGCCATGTACCCACCTGCCAAGACCAGGAATATCAGCCACTAAAGTCCCACAGCTGCCCCCTCACCAGCCATCACCCTCTGCTGCAGGAGCAGGGGCCTACCTCACCCAAGCTTATGCTCCCACCAGGGACCAGCCTTGGGCCAGTGACTTGGATACAAAATTCCAGCTCCTTTGCCTCCATTTGGGACCCCTCTGAAGGGCCAGCTCTGGAGCTCCCTCAAGGCATCGCGGCAAAGCACACCACCTGCCAGCTTCTCTGTCCACCCAGTCCTGACTTCCTCACTCCTACACATGCATCTCCTAGAGCATTCCCATGTCTGCATGCAGGAAACGGGATTGCAGGTGTCCTGGTGGCTGGCACACAAGGAGCATTTATATGTGCTAGTTGTAATCGCTGTGATCACTCTTGTATTTATTCACTCATTTGTCCACCACCCTCTGCTACGGATACACCTCCAAGAGGCAGGATAGTGTACTAGCTTAGAGTGCTGACTTGCCTCTGGAGCTGGAATGCTGGGGGCCCAATCCCTGGTTGACCTCCACCAGGTCTGTGATGTTGGGTAAGGAACTTGCCTTCTCTTTGCCTCAGTTTTCTCATCTGTGGAATGGCAATAATAGTGTAGTTTCTGTCGCACAGGGTTGTTGTGAAGATTAAGTGAGTTGACAAGGGTAAAGGATTGACAAGCTCACCAGGCATGGAACAAATGCTTGTAAATGTTCACCTCTCTGCTTTCTGCTGGGCAGTATATTATGTGATGGGGCTGCAGGGATGGAGGAGACCCAGTCTCTGCCCTAACAGTGCTCATGGTCTAGTGGTTGAGACAGACAAATCAACATTCATGCCAGGAAGAACTTGGTTCTGTGCCCCTTTAAGAGCATGTTTTTGAATGAAGATATGTCATTCATTGATTCTTTTAACTTCACATAATAAGGATCTATTAAAAATAAAAATTGTATTTTATTTCTCTCATCAAGAAAATTCTTAAGATTAAAAATCTTTGGAGACCAGTTCAAAATACAAGGGTCTCAAATCTCTTTTTCCAGTCCAGGTTAGAGGTGCTTCCCACCCCTTCCTGCTGAGACGAATTGCTGAAGGGGCTGAGCCCCACCTGAAGGTTCCATTTCTCCAGTGCCCATCCACAGGTCCCAGATTTGGGAACAAGTGTTTGTAAAGGACAGTCTCATCCTGTTGTCTGAGAACTGCCTTTGCAACATGGATCCACTGACCCGAAGTGCCATCAGGGTTTGTGTGAGATGGAATGAAAATTTCCCAGGTTTTCGAGCTGAAGAGTCAGTCTCTGAAAGTCTCCCAGGTCAGCCCTCTCATTATGTAGAGTAAGAGATAAGCTAAAATTGGGAAGTGACCTGCCCAAAATTGATTTTGCTCCATACCAAGAAACTCTTCTTTTTTTTTTTTTGAGACGGAGTCTTGCTCTGTCACCCAGGCTGGAGTGCAGTGGTGCGATCTTGGCTCACTGCAAGCTCCACCTCCCAGGTTCATGCCATTCTCCTGCCTCAGCCTCCCGAGTAGCTGGGACTACAGGCGCCCGCCACCACGCCCGGCTAATTTTTTGTATTTTTAGTAGAGATGGAGTTTTACCGTGTTAGCCAGGATGGTCTCGATCTCCTGACCTCATAATCCACCCGCCCCGGCCTCCCAAAGTGCTGGGATTACAGGCGTGAGCCACCAAAGAAACTCTTCTTGATGCCCACTTTCAGATGGCAAATCCTTAGCGTTTTCTGGAGGAGGTGATGAGAACACAGGACTTGGAGTCAGGCAGACATGGCTAGGGTTCCTGTCACTTGATCTAGAAGGTCATCAGATTTCATGGAATTCTGGGAAAGTTACTGACCTCTCTAAACTTTAGGGTTTTTCTGCTTGTAAAATAGGGATGTTGTGATCTGTACTGACATATAGGTACTGAACACCTAATACATGTCAGATGCTATTCTAGGGGTTGTAAACACAGCAGTGAAAAAAAAATAGGCAAAGTCCCTGCCCTTTTGGAGCTTACATTCTAGTCTGGGTGGTAAGAGGTAGACATACCTACATATGAGTGTAAGTGTATAATGTGTGGGTAGGAGAAAGAGAGGGGAACAGGAACTAAAGCAGAAAGGGGGAGAAGGCGAACTGGGAGTGACATTTGGCTCCTATTTTATATGAGATGGTTGGGGAACCTGACTTATCCAGTAAGGTGACATTGAGTAGAGACCTGAAACACACACAGGAAACAAGCCAGGGAGATTTCTAGGGAGGGCAAAGGCTCAGATATATGACAGTCCCCGGCTTGTCTGAGAAACAGTGGGGCAGGCATGGAGTGCAGTGAGGGGAGGGGTGAGCAGGAGATGAGGCCAGAGAGAAGTAGGACCCAATCAGGTCCCCTTGGGGACTGTAAAGTCTTGTAGGGACTTTAGCTCTTATTCTGAGTGAAATGGGGGACACTGACCAGTGCTGAGTAGAGGAACACCATGAGATGATTTATGCTTTGGCATGCTGTGTAGCAAAGGCTGTCCAGGGACAAAAGTGAAGGCAGGAAACCATTTAGGCAGCTGTTGCCATATCTAGCAAGGTACCATGGTGGTTTAAAAGGTGGTAATGGAGTTGAGAGGTAGAGTGTGGAAAGGTGAATGGATTCTAGATCAACATTGAAGGTGGAGCCACAGGTTTTGCTGACAGGCTAAATGCAGCACCTGTGAGAAAAAGAGGAGACAAGGATGACCTGAATGCTTGTATTTAAGCAAGTGGAAGAATGAAACATTCATCTCCGGAATGGGGAAGGCAGTGGGAGGAGCAGGTTTGGGGATAGAGTGTATGCTGATTTTGAGATGTGTGTTAGACATCCAAATGGCAATATCAAGCAGGCAGTTGGATACACAAGCTTGGAGTTCAGGGAGGGATTTGAGCTGGAAATATGAATTTGGAAGGTGTCAGCATGTAGCTGTTATCCAGAGGCCCGAGAGTGGATGAAATCTAACAAATCCATGTTGAAGGAGAAGGGAAAGGCCCAGGGACTGAGTCTTCCAATATTTAGAGGTCAGGGTCGTAAGGAGACACAAGCAAAAAGGACCGAGAAGGAGCAGTGAGAGAAGTGGTGTCCCGAAAGCCAAGGAGAGAAAGTGTTTGAAGGAGGCCCTGTTAAAACTTTCTAATAGGCTGAGTAAGCAACGACATTGATGATTGATGACATTGGTTGATGACATTGATGATTGACCAAGAATCTGGAATGCAGAGGTCAAAGGTGACTGCAAGAAGGGGTTTCACAGGGTGGTTGGGAGGATTAAGTGGGATAGCAGACATAAATAAAGCAGCATAAAACCTGCTTAAAACCCAGAGCAGAGTAGGTGTCCATTAAATGTTAGTCCCTTTTCTCCTAATCCTCGTCCACCACACAACTTGTCCAACTCACAGCTATGGAACCCTTACCCGGAGCCCCTCCATATCCACTGGCATCAGCCACATTCCTCATTACACATGGCTATGCTATTAATATACTTTATTTATTTAATTTATTTTTTTGAGACAGAGGTTTGCTCTTGTTGACCAGGCTGGAGTGCAATGGCAAGATCTCAGCTCACCGCAACCTCCGCTTCCTGGATTCAAGTGATTCTCCTGCCTCAGCCTCCCAAGTAGCTGGGATTACAGGCATGCGACAGCACGCATGGCTAATTTTGTATTTTTGGTAGAGACAGGGTTTCTTCATGTTGGTCAGGCTGGTCTCGAACTCCCAACCTCAGGTGATCCGCTTGCCTCGGCCTCCCAAAGTGCTGGGATTACAGGCACGAGCCACCTTGCCTGGCCCCAATATACTTTAAAGATACATTCTCCAGCAATGGTGAAATCTAAGCTGACTGCAACACAATTTAATTACCCTGGAAGTCTCAGTGATGGTCAGTGAATTCGCAAATATCCTAAATAATACACCAAGAAAAAGATGTTGGATTCCTGTAGCTGTGAGTCACAATGGGTACTAATTATCCCTTACTCAGAAATTAAATGAGCAGATTTCCCCAACCCCCTTCCCACTTGGCAAAAGGTCTATATGATGTCCCAGAAAATAATAAAGTGAATGAACCCAGTATGAAATGCAGCGGGCAGCCTCACACTGGGTTCTCGGCCGCTTATTAATACCAGTACATTGCATTAAATTAGAGAAGAGCCTTTTCACAGGAGTGCTAAGAATTCTGCCTGGCTGCCACGTGAGTCCCCCTGGATGCTGCTTCTCACCCGGCAATACACCAGCCACTCAGCGTGTTCCTGTTCATTCTGAATCAGATGATTAAGGCATGCTGAAATTTTTTTTTTCAGCAGTGGTCAAATAGTATGCTTACTCTAGCATTTCTTATTTTTATTTATTTATTTATTTATTTTTTTGAGACGGAGTCTCGCCCTGTTGCCCAGGCTGCAGTGCAGTGAGTGGTACAATCTCGGCTCACTGCAAGCTCCACCTCCCAGGTTCATGCCATTCTCCTGCCTCAGTCTCCTGAGTAGCTGGGACTACAGGCGCCAGCCACCACGCCCAGCTAATTTTTTGTATTTTTAGTAGAGACGGGGTTTCACCGTGTTAGCCAGGATGGTCTCGATCTCCTGACCTTGTGATCCGCCCGCCTTGGCCTCCCAAAGTGCTGGGATTATAGGCGTGAGCCACCACACCCGGCCTAATCTAGCATTTCTAAGTATACTCAGGAGATACTGAAAACCACAATTCGGAGGCATTAATTGGTGCCAGAAATTGTACTAAGTACCTTGCATTTCTCCTCTCATTTTATCTTATAGAAATCTAATTATTACAACAACTCCATGAGGTAGGCATTATAAACACTGTTACAAGCTGAAATTTCAAGAAATAAGTTCCAAGGGTCACTTAGGGAAATCCCTAAGTGGCAGAGGCAGGATTTGAACTCCAGGAGGACTGATGGTACAGCTGGAGCCCTACGCTTCTCTTCCGTGCTGCCTTCTAAGAAAAAACTGACGTCTAGAACAGAGCATTTAGAGGGTTCTGCTACACTATTCAACTTACATTTTTATTAGGCAGGTGCTGGGGATAGGAAAAAAAAAGGACAAAAAGTTTGGTCCCTGGCTTCAAGTAGTATATATTATATTCTCATATACTGGTAGCGGTAATACTCACCTGCCTATCTCCAAAGGTTGTTGTAAAGTTCAAGTAAATTAATGGCTATGAAACCATCCTCTTTCCTAAATAGAATAAGGACTGTAACCAGAAGCTGATTTTAAAAAATTATAAGGCATATTAATATCAGCATATTTTCAAGTGCTCAATCAAGTTCTAAGTGACCAAATTTACTGCTCCATCCTACACTTTAACTTGTATATGAATGGACCAATTTCCTCCCAAAGAAACATGCATTTTTAAATTTCAGCTGACATAAATCTACCCTGCTCCCAGGACTTGATTCATTTACATTCTTTCCTTTTCAATTAAATAATCACCCAGAATCTAAAAGGACATATTTCCATTAGTAGACTCTCAACCAGATGACCTTTGAGATCACAAGGGTTTATGTAAATTTTTCTGATTGCTTTTTATCTTCTTGTGTATCACTTTCCCTAAAAATTCTGTCAGTTAGTGTATTTAAATTCTTTTCTCCTCTCCTCATTTCACCGCTATTTACAATAATGAGTCACAGCTGAAAGGGACTGAAATATCATGGGCTGCTTTTAACATATGCCAGCAAGAAGGGTGCTTCATAGTTGGTAAAGGCTAGTCTAAGGCAAGGGAGAGATTTTCCTTTACCGGTATGAAATGGAACTTAAAATCTCCCTTAATTACTTCCCAGGCCTTATCCAACTTGTTTTCCTTGGGTAGAGCCTGGAAAGTAATTAATGGAAATTTTGGATACAGCCCGATATTCTATATGAATAATAGCAAACTTGGATTATGTGCTCATTATGCGTCCAATCTGAAGGAGCTCATTGAATCTCCTAACAAGTAGGAGGTAGATACTCTTATTATCCTCATTGTACAGGTGAGAAAACTGGGGTTTGGGAAGGTTAAACACCTTCCCAAGGACACAGAGCTAGTAGATCATAGAGGGGGAATTTGAACACAGGGCTTGGACTTTTGACAGTTAGGCCGTGGGTCCCAGCTCTGCCAGCTGTGGAACTTCAGGCAAATCATGTTGCTTTCTAAACTTCTATTTTCTAATCTGTGAAATGAGCATGATAATACCTTGGCCTTGCCTCTCCTAGGGTTGTCATGAGACTCAAGGGGTTGCTGGATGTGAAAATGCTTTGTCAATGGTCAAGAATGCAATGATCACTACCACGGTTGGGAAGGGAACGCAATGGAAGTCAATCAGTGGAGCCCAAGATCACTCAATGAGTGGGCTCACATTTAAGACTATAACCAGTTGTGTTCAAAGAACCAGTGGCCTGTAATGACCATGTGCTGACCACTAGCAGCTGAAGGGCTGGTTCCAGAAGGGCTCCCATGTCCCCAGCAGCCTGATCTTGCTGCTGAAGCACAATACTACCCTTGGAAGCCAGCCCCAACAGCCCTCCAAAGCTACTTCTCACCTCCCCTCTGTGCCAAAGAGATTAGTTTTGCCACCCTCTTTGATTAGTGGCACATTTCCAAGCTGAGGGTGTCTGTGGAAGCAATCTTTATGCTCAGATTTATTAAAGTCACTGTTGGCTTAATGAATTACCGCAATCCAATGAGCCCATAGATAGCTTGTATTTAACTTTTATGTGGCTGCCCCAGAAACCAGCTTGAAAAGCAGAAATCAATGATTGTGACAAAATCTCGATACAATTTATTTTGAATGTTCAGTTTGGGATTTGATGTATGCCATTGTCAGATGTATTTTATGCTCTCAGATGAATTTTATTCTTACTGATTAAAGGGGGTTAGCAATATCAGTAGGATCCAGTTTGACAAACCTTAAAAGAAATGTTGCAAAAGTGTTCTCATCCATTACATGCTGGTTTCTAACCAGATTCGTCTCACATTTTAATCAGCAGCACCAGTAGCTGTGTCTTCAAACTACCAAAGGGAGGCCCTATTTACCAGTTCTTAAATTAATTAGTCAAAATGCATTTAATTAATTATGCCCACTGTGAATATCTGATTCACCAGTAATTGGGTAGGATATAGGCAGGAACCAGGTGGTATGGGAGGAGTAGACAAATTGACTAGGACTTTTCCCATTGGACACCTTGGTTTCAATAAGTTTTATTTGTTCTTGGATTTTTTTCCTTTTTTTTTTTTTTGGTAATGTACCAGCTACTATTTAGAAATAACCTGTTCAGAAGCAACACCTGCAGATTAACATAAAGTTCCTATTTAGAGAGGTGTCTAGACAGAACCTAAAATAGGAACTTTAAATCTTCAGCATTCAATGGCAGCAGGCCATAAGACTTTCACAGAAACCAAGACCAGATGGCTTTTTAATTTTTAGCACTAATCAATTTATTACGTAGTAGCCCCCAAAATGGGAATAAAGTTGGTCTGAAAAGGAGCATGACTTCATATCCTTTTCAGCATGTTCCTTTCATTTGTCCATGCATCCATCTATCAGTGCATCCATCCATCATTAATATATCCATCCATCCATCCATCCATCCATCCATCCATCCATCCATCCATCCATCCATTCCATTCCATTCATCCATCTACCCATCTCTTTATCTGTCCATCCATCCATCCATCCATCCATCCATTGTTCATTCATCCATCTACCCATCTATTTATCTGTCCATCCATCCATCCATCCATCCATCCATCCATCCATCCATCCATCCATCCATCCATTGTTCCATTCATTCCATCTACCCAATCTATTTATCTGTCGTTCCATCCATCCATCCATCCATCCATCCATCCATCCATCCATCCATTCATCCATTGTTTCATTCATCCATCTACCCATCTATTTATCTGTCCATCCATCCATCCGGCATCCATCCATCCATCCATCCATCCATCCGTCAAATACAAATCCGTTGTTCCATTTCATCCATCTGCCATCCTATTTTATCTGTCCATCCATCCATCCATCCATCCATCCCGTCCGTCATCCATTGTTCCCGTTCATCCGTCTGCCCATCTGTTGTCACCGTCATCCATCCATCCATCCATCATCCATCCTCCATCCATCCATTGTTTCATTCATCCATCTACCCATCTATTTATCTGTCCATCCATCCATCCATCCATCCGTCCATCATCCATCCATCCATCCATCCTTCTGTCCTTCTAGTTTACTGAGTGTTTACTTTGTGTCAGACACTGCTAACTTCTTGCCACTGATAACCTCTTTTAGTCCTTACTATAATCCGTGAGGTCCAATACTAATATTGCCTCACCTCTTTTAGTCCTTACTATAATCCATGAGGTCCAATACTAATATCGTCTTCATTTTACAAATGTGACAACTAAGGCTTGAGAGGTTAAGTGACTTATTCAACTCACACAGATCACAGGAGAAGAACAGGGACTCATGTTCATCTCCCAACTCCAAGTTATGGGCCCTTTTTCCTACCACTTCTAACCTGGATGCCTTGAGTAAGAATTGGAATTGTCAAGGTTTGACAAGCTTAATATCTGAAAAGAGAAATGACTCACAACACCCATAAAATGTTCACCTAAGGGGATGCATTTTTATTCTTATGTGCCAGGCCCTATACTAAAGCCTAGAGATACAATGGTGGACAATAAAGGTATAGACATTGTCCCCCTCACCCCAGAAGCTTTCAGGCTAGCGGAAAGACAGGTCATAGACAATGATTTAGTGGCATTGTTCAGTGGCTTGAAAAATATCCATAGGATAGATGAACGACCAGGTTCCTCAATGATGTGTTACTAGCCCTTGAAGATTCTACCTCCTGACTCTTTTAATTGTGTCCCTGCCTCCATTTAATCATGGCCATTGACCTAGTTCAAGTGCTGGTTAATTGTCATTTAGATGACTGCAGCAGCCTCCTCACTGGTTCCCTGACTACCTCCCTGATATGGTTTGGCTGTGTCCCCACCCAAATCTCATCTTGAATTGTAGCTCCCTTAATTCCCACATGTTTTGAGAGGGATCTGGTGGGAGATAATTGAATCATGGGGATGGTTTCCCCTATACTGTTCTCGTGGTAGTGAATAAGTCTCATGAGATCTGATGGTTTTATAAGGGGAAACCCCTTTCTCTTAGCTCTCATTTTCTCTTGTCTGCCACCATGTAAGACGTGCCTTTTGCCTTCTGCCATGATTGTGAGGCCTCCCCAGTCATGTGGAACTGAGCCCATTAAACCTCTTTTCCTTTATAAATTTCCCAGTCTCAGGTATGTCTTTCTCAGCAGCATGAGAACAGACTAATACACTACTACCCCACTCTTGTCTCCTTCCCCTAACCAACTGAAATCCCACTCTTCTGCCAGAGTGACCTCCATGACCTATTATTTTAATCAGGTCTTTCTGCTGAACCCCTTCAATGGATCCTTAATATCTTTGGGATTAAGCCTAAATTCCTTCATGTGAAATAAAGGGTCCATCTGAACCAGTCACTACCTACCAGAACCCTCAAATGTGCCTTGAGCTCCCACACCTGTACCTTTCTACCTGCTGCTTAAGCCCCTCACCTGGCTGCATCTTCCTCTTGTTCCTCCTCCTCAATGCCCTGGAGAGCAAGTTCCTTTCTGAAGTCTTGGCTGAAGAGAGACAGCCACTGCTCTGTGCTCTCTGAGCATCCCTGACGCCATTCCACCACCACACTTCCTTTATGATCCTGTCACTGTCAGTTTCCTCCACTGGGCTGAAAGCTCACAAGGGCAGGACAAGACCTCTCTTACCTTTGCATGCTCAGTGCCTAAGCATTCAGTTTGGCCAACAGCAGTTGCTCAACAAATGATGGTTGAATGAATGTAGGTGTATTAGTCTGCTGCTGATAAAGACATACCTGAGACTAGGTAATTTATAAAAAGAGGTCTAATGGACACACAGTTCCATGGGCTGGGGAGGCCTCACAATCATGGCAGAAGATGAAAGGCATGCCTTACATGGTGGCTACATGGTGGCAGACAAGAGAGAATAAGAGCCAAGAGAAAGGGGTTTCCCCTCATAAAACCATCAGATCTTGTGAGACTTATTCACTACCATAGACCAGTATGGGGGAAATCGCCTCCATGGTTCAATTATCTCCTACTGGGTCCCTCCCACAACACACGGGAATTATGGGAGCTACAATTCAAGATGAGATTTGGGTGGGGACACAGCCAAACTGTATCAGTAGGCAGAGCTCCCTGCGGACAGAGATTACTTGCCTGAATTTATAAGAAAGAGGACTTTACTTCAAAGCTGTTGATGAACTACAGGGAGACGTCTTGAAGTTCAGCTTCCCCGTGCTATACATGAGGAAACCAAGGTGGGGGGTGGGGGGATGACAGTCACTTTCTTCCATCCTGTTCAGCCTTCACTTCTATTTTATTTTTCCAAGCAGGAAAAGTCCTTGTAGAGTTTCTAGAGTCTCTTCAGAGTTTTTGAGATGCACACCTAAAATTATTCATTGGAAACATTATGTCATGAAATCACTGCTGCTTGGAACAAGAGCCTATATTTTCAGGGGAAAATTGACTAGATCAATAGCAATGGCTGGACTGAGAAAATAGAATCTGAGCTCCTGGCCACCTCTGGTATGGGTAACATATTTATCTTAATTAAGACTTTTTTTTTCTTTATTAAGATGTTTCTTGTTTCAGGTACTAGTGCCAGATGCCTGAATTTCTCCTTCTTCCTCCATCTTCAAAAGTGACAATCTTAGGGGTAAAGCACACTGGACAGCTTGAGTAAAAAAAGCCTGAGAATGCTATTTGCCTGATTTATAACATATTTTAGCTTTGTTTGTTTTAAAGTTCTGACCTGGACTCATTTTTTGGGGGGTTTTAGTGTATTTCTTTTTTTTTATTATTTTATTATTTTTTATTTTTTTGAGACAGAGTCTCGCTGTGTCGCCCAGGCTGGAGTGCAGTGGGATGATCTCGGCTCACTGAAACCTTCGCCTTCTGGGTTTCAGTGATTCTCCTGCCTCAGCTTCCCTAGTAGCTGGGATTACAGGCACACACCACCATCCCTGGCTAATTTTTTGTATTTTTAGTAGAGACGGGGTTTCACCGTGCTGGCCAGGCTGGTCTCAAACTCCCGAACTCGTGATCCACCTGCCTCGGCCTTCCAAAGTGCTGTGATTACAGGCGTGAGCCACCATGCCCGGCCGGGTTTTAGTGTATTTCTAATGCTTCCACTTTGTAGAAAACAGGTGTATGGGAGAGCCACAAGTAGATCCCTGAAAATGTAGTTGCTTTTAGCAAAGCTGCTTAATTTCTTTTTGATGAGTGTGCTACGCATTATTCGGAATTGTTTGGCTAAATTTTCCTAAATACACATGAGGCTTAAAGGAAGAGTGTAGTTTAGGAGAAATAGGTTTACTGACCCCTAGGAGAGAGGAACTTAATGAATCAGAAGTGTATTGCTTCCCATGCATGAAATAGGACTTCGAACCTCTCCCCCATCGGTCAGAGCTGAGGAGCATGAGTGATCGGTTACATTTTTTCTGGTCTGTTACATCATTGCTCCTGAAGGGTTTCCACAGATACAACATTAGCTTTTTGGGTAGCAGGGAAAGCTTTATTTCTTTATTGTCTTGACTCAGCAATGCTCAGAAGAGTGCTAGGTATACAGTAAGTACTTAATACTTACGTAAATGTTTAATCTGTTAGGTGTTTAGGTTTACCCAACTAAACAATGAGTCCAAGAAGGGGGTCTTTTCTATGAGTCTGGACATCCTCCACATTTCTGGTTCTTCCTGTTTCTCTTCAGGGGGAGTGGGGGACCGCTCAGCGGGGCCAAGGAAGTCACAAATGAGGTTCATACACCCCTTATTAAAGGCCCCTACATGCCAGGCCTGGTCAAAGCCTCAGGAATAGGCTCAGTGCAACAGAGCTGCTCAGCCAAGTGCACAAGAAGCCAGGCCAAGCGCACAAGAAGCCAGCCGGCAAACTGTACTGGAAGCCTTTATACTCTTGCTTCCCAGGCCGGAGCTCTGAGCCCAGAATCATACAGATCAGAGATCTGGGGACAGGCAAGCATTGTAGAGGGTCTCCTCCAGGGAGACTGGATTACAAAGAAAACCTTTTGAAGCCTGGGGCTATTTTCACCCAGGAAGGCTCAAGGACTGGGGATTGCCCAGCTCATTCTCTTCTTCTCTTGGGTTCTGAACCCACGCCAGCACCTCCTGAGGCCCCTTAGTCTGATGCTGGCCACGTAAACACATAGCCTTTGTACAATGCCACACCAGTGGACTCTGTATCATTAATCTGCATCAAGAAATATGAAGGCCCCAAATGTTCCCTTGGCCACCACTGAAATAACCTGTAGAGCCATGCTTAAATGTAAAGTGTTACCCACTGAGTTATTCTAAAGTTTCCCACCTTTAGATTAAATGATGAAAATGTCTTGGCTTGGCTCCTGAGGGCTGATCCCAGAGAGGCAGTGGGAATGATGCAAGAAGTACCTCCCCCGAAGCTGCAGGGGGCAGCCTTCCCAGAGCACTGGCTGGGTCCTGCTACCCTAGCGGGGCTTCCCCAGAGGTCTACATTAGATCAGATCCACACCTGTCCAGTTTCTCTGCACTAGAGCAGGTGGATGCTCCTGGTTTAATTCCAGATGGAGTAGTTACATTGCCCTTACTGTCAGCCCACTCTGGTGCCAACTCAATGCAAGCCCTGCCTCTCCTTCCCTGCCATCCTCACTACTTAGCTCCAGTTGCCAGCCCAGTTAGAGGGATGGATGATTTGATGAAGGGTAAATCTCCATGGAATCTTGGTGGAGGGGAGGTACCACCATTCACCCTGGCCCGGAGTCTCCTGGCCCATACTGTTCCTGATTCAAGTAGCACAGATAAATGCAAAAACGATGGCTGCCTTTACAGGGGGACGGGGTGGGGGCGCTCCCTGCTCTCATGCTGGTTTCCTTAGCCTGTGACCAATTTGCCAGAACACTTGCAAGGTTCACACAGCATAGGCGCATGGAGCCATTGATCCCACATGGGGCACTCAAAAAGCTTTGCCAAGAGAGATTAACCCCCTAAAGAGCCCATTTTACTGAATTAAGCCAAAGCAAAAACAGAAGTGTAAGAGTACTTAGCAATTTTTGCAGAGTGAATTCAGTGAGCAGAGGACAGAGATTCAATATATGAAAAAGGTGAGCAATTATGGGCAATAATAACTCGTTTCTTTCTCTTTGGTGTAATTATTGCACGAAGGAAGCATTATACGAAAGCCATTTAACCCTAGACCTAATTTTATTCCTCAATAGTAGTTTGGGGAAAAAAAAAAAAAGCAGAAGCATTCTGAAAAATTGATTGTGCTCACAGTTCTTAGTTTTGAATTCTACGTACGTTTCTGCAAAGTTATATTTGGTCTTGTTATAAAAAAACAAATAAAAAATTCCAAATATAGTGAAGCGTTTTTGTCATAGGGCATGGGCGGCAGAGGAACCAAGGTTAGGGAGGTCATTCCGTTGAGGTCAGGGCATGGAAAAGTAGTTCCTATATAAAAAATTGTCAAGAAGTTAAAAATTTAAGTTTCTAGAGGACAGTGAAAAGCTGCAGATAAGAAATTCAGATAGGTAGGTAAGGATTCAGAGGTCAGGAGTAAGTAAGAGATATGAAGACCAGGACAGTCGATTGAAACAGAGGTATAGTGGAGAAACTAGAACTTTCCTGTATTGCTGGTGCGAATATAAGATGCTACAGCCACTTTGCAAAAACAGTTTGGTAATTTCTCAAGATGTTAAGCATAAAATTACCATATGACTCAGCAATTCTATGAGTTATTTACCCAGAGAATGAAAACATACGTCGACACAAACACTCGTCGATGAATATTCACTGCAGCATTATTCATAATAGTTCAAACATGGAAACATTCCAAATGTTCATCAACTGATGAATGGTTAAATAAAATGTGATCTAGCTATACCACGGACTACTGTTTCGCAATAAAACAAGTACTGATGAATGCCACAACAGAAGTGAACCCCAAAAACATGCTTACTGAAATGTCAGCCATAAAAGAACACCAACTGTATAACTCCACTTATATGAAACATCCAGAATAAGTAGAACTAGTCACAGAAAGTAGATCAGTGGTGATCTGAGGCTAGGGATAGGAACTGGGAAGAGGAGGAGGGTAAATAGGTACAAGGTTTGTTTTGGGGGAGATGGCAATGTTCTGAAATTAGTGAGGATACACAATTCTGTAGCTATAATGAAATTGTACACTTAACATGGGAACATTTTATGGTATATAAATCATACCCTAATAAAGCTGTTAAAAAGCAACACAAAAGCTGAGGAATGAAGGAACCCAGTTAACAAAACTTGGGGTTATGAGCCTGACTGAGGAGAGAGGAGTGTGAGATGGGCATCCTGGATTTTTTTAAAAATTTTTTTTATTATTTTTTGAGACAGAGTCTCTCTCTGTCACCCAGGCTGGAGGGCCGTGGTGCGATCTCGGCTCACTACAACCTCCACCTCCCGGGTTCAAGTGATTCTCCTGTCTCAGCCTCCCAATGATCTGGGATTACAGGCACCCACCACCGCACCCAGCTAACTTTTTTGTATTTTTAGTAGAGATGGGGTTTCACCATGTTGGCCAGGATGGTCTGGATCTCCTAACCTTGTGACCCGCACACCTCGGCCTCCCAAAGTGCTGGGATTACAGGCGTGAGCCACCACGCCTGGCTGGGCATACTGGATTTAATCAGAAACTGATTTAAGGATTCAGCTCCTAACTGGTCCCACCCCTCTGGCTGCAGTTGCCAGAGCTAAGGATGCCCTCCTGGCTGATAAGAGGTTCCCAGGTGTTAATGACTTGTGATTTTAAACAGAAAATTTCCCAAACTGGGTGATGATAAATATTATTGAGTATTTTGGTTCAAAAAGGAGAGGAGGTGGTTTTGTGGTTAGGTAAGTTTGGAAACTTGCATGAAGACGTTTTTGTATAGCAGGACTTCTGAGTCTGTTGTATAATATCCAACATATTTTCTAAATACATCTTTTCCCATATGGAACAACTATTATTGTTACACAAGAATTAGAAGAAAAAAAAAAAAAAACCCACACAACTATAAATGGGATAGCCTTAGGAAAAACATGGAAGCTGTCAGAAGTTCATCTGGGACATGAGCAAATACTTGTGAATCTTTTGTGGGATATTTTCAGCTCCTTCATTCAGCAAACATTCATTGAGTGACTGTGTCAGCCTAATGGAGTGCTGGGGTTACTGTGTGGTGTAACCGACTTAGTCTCCCCAGGGCTAATGGAAATGCAAGGCACATAGTTGATCCACAATCAGTGTTTGTGGCTGAATGGATTGGAGTCTGGTGAGGAAGACACATCGGATCCGTTGTAGTTTCTATTGCCAGGAAATGAGTATCCCAGACTTAGTGGCTTAAAACACCACCAATTTATTATCTCGTGGTTTCTGTGGGTCAGAAGTCTGGGTACAGCTCGGCTGGATTTTCTGCTCAGGGTACCATGAGGCTGATTTGGCTGTTGATATGGTTTGGCTCTGTGTCCCCACCCAAATCTCACCTTGAATTGTAAGAATCCCCATACGTCATGGGAGGGACCTGGTGGGCAGTAACTGAACCATGGGAGCAGATTTTTCCTGTGCTGTTCTCATAATAGTGAATATGTCTCACGAGGTCTGATGGCTTATAAAGGGGAGTTCCCCTGCACATGTTCTCTCTTGCCTGTCACCATATAATACATGCCTTTCACCTTCCACCATGATTGTGAATCCTCTACCGCCATGTGGAAGTGTGAGTCCACTGAAACTCTTTTTCTTTATAAATTACCCAGTTTTAGTTATGTCTTTATCAGCAGCATGAAAACGGACTAATACAGCTATGCTCTCCTCTGAAGCTGGGGTCCTCTTCAAGCTGATGTGATTGTTGGCAGAATTTGATTCTTTGTCCTCAGCCCCTAAAGGTCACTTGTCACTCCCTTCAATGTGGCCCTCACGATAGGCAGTTCACATCATAGCTCTGTGCTTCCTCAAGGCCAAGAGGAGGATCTCTCTTGCATTGATTCTCTTCCTTCAGGGAATGAGCGGATCCTCTTTGAAAGGGTTCACCTGATTCGGTCAGGTCCACCCACAGTAATCACCCTTTTAATTAACTCAAAGTCAACTGATTAGGGACTTCACATCTGCAAAACCCCTACACCTTTGCTACAGAATGTAACCTAATCACATATGTGAAATCCTACCATATTCATAAGTCTCTGTCATACTGAAGCGAGGGGGGATTATATAGCTGTGTACACCAGGAGGGTGAGAATCTTAGGGGTGGTTTTAGAATTCTGCCTACCACAGGATATTAAGTAAAATGGGGGAGTAAAAGAACTGTGAAAGATCAGAGGAGGGGTCTTTCAGCTGCTGAATGAGATGAGGTGACATCTAGGAAATCTACCCAGAGGGAATGAGTTTTAATAGACTGAGATAGTTGACTCAAAACAAAAACAGAAATAAAATAACATGTCTAAGTATATGTTTTTTAATATGAGCATTTGATACTTATAGTACTAAACATCATTTTTAGGTTTAAAAGAGAGGTTTGTAAACATTAAAAATATTTAAGCAGTTAAAAGAGCAATGCGGACTTACTTCACTTTATTGCATTTTGCTTTATTGTACCTTGCAGGTATTACGTATTTTTACAAGTTCAAGGTTTGTGGCAACCTTGTGCTGAGTAAGTCTATTGGTGTCATTGTTTCCAACAGCATGTGCTCTCTTTGTGTCTCTGTGTCACATTGTGGTGACTTTTGCAATACTTCAAACTTTTTCATTATCATTATATCTGTTATGATGATCAGTGATCTTTGATATCACTATCATAATTGCTTTGGGGTGCCATGAACCACACCAGTATAAGGTGGTGAATCTACTTGAGAAATGTTGTGTGTGTTCTGACTGCTCCACCAGCTGGCTGTTCCCCATTTCTTTCCCTCTCCTAGGGCCTCCCTATTCCCTGAACCAAAACAATATTGAAACTATGACACCTAATAACCCTACAATGACCTCTAAGGGTTCAACTGAAAAGGAGAGTTTAACATCTCTCGCTTTAAATCAAAAACTAGAAATGATTAAGCTTAGTGAGGAAGACACATTGAAAGCCAAGACGGGCCAAAAACTAGGCCTCTTGCACCAAATACTTAGCCAAGTTGTGAATGCAAAAGAAAAGTTCTTGAAGGAAACTAAAAGTGCCAACTCCAGTGGACACATGAATGATAAGGAAGAAAAACAGTCTTATTGCTGATATGGAGAAAGTTTGAGTGGTCTGGATAGAAGATCAAACCATCCATAGCATTCATTGAAGCCAAAGCCTAAAATCCAGAGCAAGACCCTAAAATCCAGAGCAAGATTCCATGAAGGCTAGGATGGGAGGAAGCTGCAGAAGAAAAGTTGGGAGCTAGCAGAAGTTTGTTCATGAGATTTAAGGAAAAAAGGCATTTGTGTAACATAAAAGTTCAAGGTAAAGCAGCAAGTGCTGATGGAGAAGCTGCAGCAAGTAATCCAGAATATTCAGACTAAGATCGTTAGTGAAGGTGGCTACACCAAGCAACAGATTTTCAGTGTAGATGAAATAGCTTTATATTGGAAAAAGATGTCATCTAGGATTTTCATAACTAGATAAGAGAAATTAATGACTGGCTTTAAAGCTTCAAAGGACAGACTGACTCTCTTTTTAGGGTCTAATGCAGCTGGTGACTTTATATTGAAGTTAATGCTCATTTCCATTCCAAATATCCTAAGGCCCTTAAGAATTATGCTAAATCTACTCTATCTGTGTTCTATAAATGGAACAACAAAGCCGGAATGACAGCATATCTGTATACAGCATGGTTTACCGAATATTTTAAGTGCATTGTTGAGACCTACCGCTCAGAAAAAAAGACTCCTCTCAAAATATTACTGGTCACTGATAAGGCACCTAGCCATTCAAGAGCTTTGATGGAGACACAAGGAGATTAATGTTATTTTCATACCTGCTAACACAACATCCTTTCTGCACTTGCGAGTCAAAGAGTAATTTTGACTTTCAAGTCTCATTATTATTATGTATTAAGGAACACATTTCATAGGCTATAGATGCCATAGATAGTCATTCATAGATAGATAGATAGATGATAGATAGATAGATAGATAGATAGATAGATAGATAGATACTCACATTCATAGATAGATAGATAGATAGATAGATAGATAGATAGATAGATGATAGATAGATAGATAGATAGATAGATAGATAGATAGATAGATACTCAGGCCATAGATTCCTCTGATGGGCCCGAGTAAAGTAAATGGAAAACCTTCTGGAAAGGAATCACTATGCTAGATGTCATTAAGAACATTCATAATTCACAGGAGAAGGTCAAAATATCAACATTAATAGGAGTTTGGAAGAAGCTGATTCCAACTCTCATGAATGACTTTGAAGAATTTAAGATATCAGTGGAAGAAGTAACTGCAGATGTGATCAAAATAGCAAGAGAGCTACAGTTAGAAGTGGAGTCAAAGATGTGACTGAATTACTGGAATCTCATGATCAAATTTGAAGGGATCAGGAGTTGCTTTTTATGGAAGAGCAAAGAAAGTGGCTTCTAGAGATGGAAACTTTAATGAAAGGAAGGGTTAATCAATGTGTCAAGCTTCATTGTTGTCTTATTTTAAGAAATTGCCACAGCCACGCTAACCTCCAGCAGCCATCATCAGCATCGAGGCAAAGCCTCCAACAACAAAAAGATTACAGCTTGCTAAAGACTCAGGTGATCATTAGCTTTTTTTTTTTAGCAATAAAATATTTTTAATTAAGGTAGGTACATTGCTTTTTAGACATACACTATTGCACAGTGAACAGACTATGGTATTATGTACATATAACTTTTATATACACTGGGAAACAAACATTTTGTGTGACTCACTTTATTATGATATTCACGTTATTGCTACGGTCTGGAACTGAACCTGCAATATTTTCAAAGTATGCTTGCACATGAAGCCTGACTTCTAAGGAAGGGCAGGGAGGGAGAGCAAAGGATGCTACAATTAGGGAAGACACCTAGGGGTCTCCAACTGTACGGGTAATGCCCTATTATCAAGCTAGGAGGTGGGTAGGCCAATGTTCTTTATTTTTTGTACACTTTTGATGTATGCAAAGCTTCATAATATATATTTTTTTCATTTCTTCTTCTCATCCTGAACCCCCAGTATCCAAATTCTCTTCCTGTAGAAAATACTGTCGGTAGTGTCTGTCTTGGTTATGGCTCCCATAGATATTGTATGCAACAACAACAAAAATAATCACTTGTAGCCCCTACTCTGTGCCAGGCACTGTTATGGCATTTACTTTATTTTTATTTAATTTAATTAATTTATTTATTTATTTTGAGACAGGGTCTCACTCTATCGCCCAGGCTAGAGTGCAGTGGCATGATCTCTGCTCACTGCAACCTCTGCTGCCTGGATTCAAGCAATTCTCCTGCCTCAGCCTCCTGAGTAGCTGGAATTACAGGTGCTTGCCACTACTCCCGGCTAACTTTTTTTGTATTTTTTGTAGAGACAGGGTTTCACCATCTTGGCCAGGCTGGTCTTGAACTCTTGACCTTGTGATCCACCCACCTTGGCCTCCCAAAGTGCTAGGATGACAGGCATGAGCCACTGCGCCTGGCTTTGTTATGGCATTTAACATATATTCACCCATTTAATTCATACAGCAAGCCCACAAGGTAGCTTCTATTATCCCATATTCAAGATGAAGATGCAGAGACATGGGGAGATTAAACAACCTACCCAGTGCCGCCCACTTACTGAGTGGTGAGGCTGAGGTTTGAACCTAGGTCTGTCTCCAGGCACTATGTTAGGCTGTGTGCTACCTGGATTCACAATCACAGGTTTATTTTTTCCTATTTCTTATTCTGGAAAGGAAGTTAGTAGGAGTTGACCAGTTGGACAAACTGTGGAAGGGCATTCATACAAAGGGAACATTGTAGAGTGAAATAGTAAGTTCAGAACATCACAACCAGGAAGAGGTGCACTGAGGCCTAAGAATAGATAGGAAGGTAGAACTTAAGTACTAAGGCCCTCAGATGCCATGTTAAGGAGTTCAAGACCAGCCTGGCCAACACGGTGAAACCCTGTCTCTACTAAACTACAAAAATTAGCCAGGCATGATGGCAGGTACCTGTAATCCCATCTACTCCGGAGGCTGAGATGGGAGAATCGCTTGAACCTGGGAGACAGTGGTTGCAGTGAGCTGAGATCGTGCCACTGCACTCCAGCCTGGGTGACTGAGTGAGATTCTGTCTCAGAAAAAAAAAAAGGAGTTTGAACTATACTCTGAGTGCAGCCAGGCACCACAGGCCTCATGTTGGTAGCCGTATGGAAATACACAAGCAAAACTAAAGACAAGGAGACCATATGGGAAGCTCTTGCAGTCAATGGGTGAGAAGTGATGCAGTTGAACTGTGGCGGGGCTGATGGGGAGGAATGGTGAGATCTGACTGCTCCTCAGGGGATGGAGCTGATGAGAGTTGAGAGTGAGGAAAAGCAAGGACTTGATGGGGATGAATGACTGGGAGTGATGGCTAAGCTTCTGACGTAGGTATGGGAGTAGCGGAGGCATCATCCACTGAGATAAACCCAGGAAGGTGATGAATTCGCCACGATAGGCTTGGGATAGCTTGGTACAAATGCTAACTATTCAAGCCAGGAGTTTAGAAGACAGACCACGATAGAAGCATCTTGTGAACCATTATTCTCAAAATGTGGTCTGGGAAAGGCCTGAGCGGAGTCCCTTGGGTTATGGGTTTATACATCTTACTGGGTCACACCATGGAGCCACTGAATCAGAGTCTCTGGGAGTAAGGCTGGGGAATCTTCATTTTTAACAAGCTCCCCAGATGACCTTTGCGGGTTGTCAAAGGAGAGCTCCAGGAGCTACTGGTGATTGAATGCACTTGGTAGAAAGGCTGATCCAATTCTAACTGCAGGTAATTCTCATTGGATTGGGAGAACCCTATGGCTGGAGGCCTTGGTGCTTGAAGCAGAAATTGTCCACAGCAGCAGACTTCACATCTGTGCAGGGAGCAGCCTCCTCTGACTCTTCTGTCAGCTGTGGGGATGCTTTTGCCCTTCTGATTTGACAGCTCATCCTGGTCCTCCTCTGTCTGACACGTAACAAACGTGTCAAAGTGCCACTTGTGAGGCCTCTTAAATGATCCACAACGCTGTCTTCCACAAATCCCCTCAGAGATGAGTTGTCTTAACTAAACGCACTCCAGAGTGCTATGCAATCGAGTATTTGGCTTGCCCATCATTAAAACAGCCATCTCCTGCTTTCCACGGGAATCTCTGGAAGGCACTGCCATATGGATGTGTGGGAAGAATTAAAGTTCTTTCATTAATAAACATCTACTGTGATTGGAAAATAAACACAGGACACTCCTTGCACTTAGTAGGTGCTCAGTGAACATCTGCAGAAATAGCCTGAAACCACCCAACATCTGCAGAAATAGGTTGAAACTACCCATGTTTCACCATCTCATGGTTCCACCACCCACAAGACTGGAGAGAATTACATTTTGCTGAACACTTGCTGCTATTTCAGAGACTGAACACCTCACAGAAGAAAAGTCAGCCAGGGAATCAAAGGATTTCAGAACCAGCTTAGGATATTAATGACAATCCACTGCAATAGGTCTCAAGAAGTATTACTACCTTGAAGAGACTACAGGTCTTTCAGAGACTATCTTGAAGTTTGCTAAGGTCTACACAGTCAAATTTATCCAGGTGAGTCAAGCTACAAAATGTCTACAACTTCAGAACTAGTATCAATCACCCAGAATACGAAAGCAAGCATACTTTTTTCCGTATCCCAAATATTTCAGATTGGTTTCCCTCCACTTCCCTTGCTGTTAGAATTTGGTCTCAGATGCTTTGACTCCCAGGCAATTGCTCACAACTAATTCACCCTTTTCCAAATTAGAAGTTAGCAGCATGAATAGCTCCAAATTAGCTGGAAGATTTCAATTTATTTGACAAACAAACAGAATGGCAGTCATGTGTCCTCGAAGGAGTGGAGGCTCACCTAATAAAAGTTTGAGAGATTGCCACTTCCACTTGCTTGGTAAGTAATTCTGTGCCTTTGATGGGTCCATCCCCAGCGGGAGGCAAACAGGTCTCCCAGGTTCCTGGGTTTTTCAAAGGCCATCTCTCTGGGGAGTCACTTTTCTTCAACTAGGAGGAATTTCCAGGGCTTTTTGAAACATTTTTCTTTTTTCTTTTTTCTTTTTTTTTGAGATGAAGTTTTGCTCTTTCATGAAGGCTGGAGTGCAGTGGTGCCATCTTGGCTCACTGCAACCTCCGCTTCCTGGGTTCAAGCGATTCTCCTGCCTCAGCCTCCCAAGTAGCTGGGATTACAGGTGCCCACCGCCATGCCTGGCTAATTTTTGTATTTTTTAGTAGAGATGGGGTTTCATCATGTTGGCCAGGCTGGTCTTGAACTCCTAACCTCAGATGATCCACTCGCCTTGGTCTCCCAAAAAGTGCTGAGATTACAGGCGTGAGCCACCAAGCCCGGCAAAACTTTCGACATGGGGTGACTACGGTTGTCTCCTCCCAGTATTGACTGTAACTCCAGCTTCCAGGATGTGAAAGTTTCCCACCCGCAGCCACTGATCTGCATTTCTGGTCACATGGTCCACCCCTCCCCAAAAGCTGATTGGCCCAGGGGTGAGAACTGGACCCAAAGCAGCCAATCAAGCCAGTGTTGGGAAACAAGCCTTTCCATCATCATTTTCTTTATCTTTTTGCCAGTCTGGGGTCTGTTATGTCCTTCCCAGCTCTCCTTAATTAATGCCTTTTCTGTCCCTTCCGTCTCTTATCAGCTGTGCCATTAGCTAGAAGTTATTGGGAAACCCCAGAGTGGTTCCCCACTCAGAATATTCCCATTTCTTTGGGAGTTTTAAAATAGCTCAGTGATTCAACCGTGAGCTGATTCAGCCGTGAGCTGTTTGGGTCAGTGAAGGGCACCTGACCCAGGGGCAGCCAATCCATAGGCTGGCCACAGTGTATGGGAAATATGGTTTGAGAGTTTCTCCCAGACAGGCTGATGGTGCCGATGGAACCAAGAAGGGGCTCCCTCCAGAGTGAGCACTCAGGAGTTGATGCAGAGAGGAGCTCAGGCAGGGGACCCTGGCACGGACAGCCACACTCTTCTCTTCCTGATGGGGCAACATAGTATGCCATTAGCCAGAACTGCCTTGGGTACCATCCACCTTCCTATTCCTGCCATTTTGGATGTAAGGCCTGGCTGTTACTTCTACTTATCCATTACCTGAGATAACAACCAGAAAGCCAAACCCAATATGGAACCTCCTCTCTACCCTGCCTTTGCCTTCCCTTCCCCTTCTCCATTTTTCTCCTTCTTCCTCTTCCCCATCTTCTCCTTCTTCACATCATCATCATCATCACCATCACCACCACCACTGTTATTTAATGGGCACTCTCCTCGTGCCAGGCACTGTCAAAAGCACTGTATATCCTTGAACATGCTAAATCCTCACAACAACTTGTCAGGTAGGCATTATGCCTATTATTATTATTATTTTGAGATGGAGTCTCGCTCTGTCACCCAGGCTGGTGTGCAGTGGCGCGATCTCGGCTCACTGCAACCTCTGTTTCCTGGGTTCAAGCGATTCTCTGCCTCAGCCTTCTGAGTAGCTGGGATTACAGGCACATACCACCACGCCTGGCTAATTTTTGTATTTTAGTAGAGATGAGGTTTCATAATGTTGGCCAGGCTGGTCTCAAACTCCTGACCTCAAGTGATCCACCCGCCTCACCAGTAGCTATTATTATCAAAGGGGTCAGAATTTGAACCCAGGCCATCTGGCTCCGGGTCTGGGCATCCTCATGACTCCCTTACAATCTGATCCCATCAGAGCTTAAAAAGACGACTGAGGTCACCTTCTGTACTAATTGTCATGCTTTGGGATTTTATAGACCAATGAAAAATAAATAAGCAAGGAGGGCGGATATGGGATGACCACCTTCTTATTTTAAGAAAGGACAGTAGGAATGTTAAAACAAAGGATGCCCTTTACCTTCACTAAAGAAAGGCCACTCGTCACAAAAAAGGGAGGGCATAACCTCAGAATAAAGTACAGACTTTTGAACCGAATAAGTCAGGCATTAGGAAAAACTCACCATATTGACTTATTTTTCTAATTTTGCTGCATAGCAATTAAAATGTGTCCCTGAAGCAGACCTGGGTCTTGGACTGGTGAGTGTCACTTGCTCTTCTCCAGTTCTCACATTGTTTGGAAACAGAGGCCTGGACAGGGCGAGTGACTTCATCAAGGTCACACAAGGAGTTGCATGCAGATTTGGAACTTGGTTTCAGGTCTTTTGACTCCTTCAGCTGAAGGGTATTATTTCGGGGTTGGGAGTGGGGTGGAGACAGTGGGGGATCCTTACCTCTAAATAGGGAAGGGCTGAACTCTACAAATGTGCTTTCTGAGCCCTCAATGTAAATGAATTGGAAGCTCTAGCCTCGAGAACGCAATCCGGTCTTGGGAATTTGCAGCATCTTCTTCTTCGTCTACTGGCCTGTTTCCATTCTCACAACCATGTTGAAAGGCAGATAATTCTGGTCTCATTTTAAAGATGGAGCAACGGTGGCACAGAGGAGTTATAGGCCACTTGCTCCAGATCACAGCATCAATGACTTGAAGGCAGTTTTCCCAGAGGTGCCAGAACCTGGCCATCCTAAAGCACAGAGTGTGAGACCTGCCATTCTGAGGATGGCATGGCATTAACTCATCTCCAACTCGGCATTTCTTTTCCTCTGTTTGTTAGGGGAAAAGGCCCTCTAGTTGGTGAATTATTCGTTCAACATGCATTTGCTGTCAAACACCTTTATAATAGCTACGTTTCCTTTGTCTTCTTCCAGCACAATAAGAGCCAACTCTACACATCCAGTGTCCTACTACCCTCTCCCAAGACTCAGTTCAGCTGATTGGAATATAAAACCCAAGGGACTCATTTGGGACAATTAGATCCCTTTTGAGCCAAGAGATACAAAAGGAAGCTCCAGTTTATAGCAGGTGCTTGAGCTAAAAGATCACTTATCCTTGGGTCACGTTTCATTTCATTGGAGCTAGAGCAACCATTTCGGGCCATGGGCAAGATCAAAGTGCAGAGGAGGCAGAGAGAAGGTGAGAGGAGAGGAGGAAAGATGAGAAGGGTGAAACGAAGAAAGAAGAGAGGGACTCCTGATTCTCCATGCCCCATGAGACTGTGGATGCCTTTTATAAGCCCCACTTTTATCTTGAGCTCATTTGAGAGGATTTCTGTTCTGTGCAATAAAAAGATGCTTAACCAGAACATCCTACTCTAGACCTAGATACTCTAGGCTAGATGATGGAATACAGAGAACTGTGGATCAAAGCTCGTCAAGAAGCTTACATCCCAGCATGAGGCAGAAGACAGTTCCTTCCCATAGGCAAACGCTCACAAGCCCACATGCTACTCTATATACCTGATCCTCTTTTATACTGAAGATGGAGGCTCTGAGACTCCCCCTCCCAGCCAAATATCTGAGCAAGAAACAGAACATGACTCTATGTGCAAAAAGAACAAGAAATTGGATGTGCCCAGCTGAGAAAGCATTTAAAAATCTATCAATATTACCAATTTGTATTTATCACAATGGCTGGCTCATCCAAGGATCTCCCAACAAACGTTAATCCTTGCTAAGCTTCTTGGAGGTAAATGAGTGACAAGCAGTAAAAACAAAAAAGATGTTGTTTACTTGCTTCTTGGGAGGTTGCATGCTCCTGACACACACACAATATTGGTACTTGCAGCTGTGCCCAGCTGGTCCATTTACCTTCTAGATTTTGCTGGTGGTGTTTCATTTTGGTGACTAGTGTAACAAGATGATCAAATAGCATTTGTCCTATTGTGGGATCATTACTGAAAACAACTGGGGACAAGTTCTTAGCCTTCAAAGAGAGGAGCTGAGCCTTCTCTGCAGAATTTAGTTAGGGGAGGCTGGCATTGTTTTCTGTTAATCTATGGCTGTAGAACTTGAAAAGAAGAAGGGATTCTTTCTTTCTAATATTGGTATGTTATCACAAGAGTGGCACTGTGATCTGGGGATACTGCTTTCCCCTTGGACATCAGAGTTTGGTGGCTCTCACATCAGCTCAGGTTAAATCTGCAAAGGTGTTTGGGGTCTTCTAAACGGAGCGGGTTTATGAAGGTCAATCCTATTATTAGTGCACTGGCTGGTTTTCTATTTTGGAGTCAACCAGTCACCAGCTGTTGAATTCCAGGCTCTGTAGCAGGAACTGGGAATACAAACATCAATCAGACATGCAGCATCAACTTTCTGCCTTCATGAAACTAACTGTCTAGGGCAGAAGCTGAAAATAGATGATTTTTTTGTGGTGGAGAGGGCTACTGCACCCTTTGATTTTTTTTTTTTTTCTTTTTTTTTTTTTTGAGACAGAGTTTCACTCTGTTGCCCAGGCTGGAGTGCAGTGGCATGATCTTGGCTCACTGCAAACTCCACCTCCCGGGTTCAAGTGATTCTACTGCCTCAGCCTCCCGAGTAGCTGGGATTACAGGTGCCCACCACCATGCCCGGCTAATTTCTGTATTTTTAGTAAAGACAGGGTTTTGCCATGTTGGCCAGGCTGGTCTCAAACTTCGGACCTTGGGTGATCCGCCCGCCTCAGCCTCCCATAGTGCTGGGATTATAGGTGTGAACCATTGCGCCCGGCCTGAATTTTTTTTATTTGGCCCTCAGGATGCTTTGAAAACTTGAAAGATCTGCCCACAGATAATGCTGGGCCCCGTCTTCTCATGGCCATGGTCAGTTGGCACTGACTATGGACTTCTTCCTCTAACTGGAAAGCAACCTTCATCCCCAAGGCCTTCACCAAGGCCAACTGTCACATGATGGTCACCATGCTTGTCCTCTTCAGCTTATGGTAGAAAAATATTTCTTTATATCCTTGTCTTTACAAAAAGTAGGAAAACAAAATACAGACCAAAAGGCCTACAATTGTTGAAAAAATGGCAGAGGACTCGTGTCAGTTAATTTTAGGTGTCAAATTGACTGAGCCACAGGGTGCCCAGATATTTGGTCAAAGATTATTCTGGCTCTGATAGTGTTTCTGTGAGGATGTTTGTTGGATGAGATTAACACTTACATTGGTGGACTTTCAGTAAAGCAGATAATGTGTGTGGGGTTCATCCAACCATTTGAAGACCTCAGTAGAACAAAACTACCGACCCTTTTCTGAGGGAAAGAGAGTTCTTCCTGCCTGATGGCCTTTGAGCTGGGACATTAAGTTTTTCTCCTGCCTCTGGACTGTAACTGAAACATTGGCTCTTCCTGGGTCTTCACCCTGATGGTCTTCATTCTAGAGCTACACTATGGACTCTCCCGAGTTTCCAGCTTGCCAACTCACCTTTTGGATCTTGGGAGTTGCCAGCCTCCTTAGTCACGTGAGCCAATTTCTTATAACAAATCTCTCTGTCTCTCTCTCACACACACACACACACACACACACACCCCTTATTGGTTTTGTTTCTCTGGAGAACCCTAACACAGGCCAAATTTCTTCAGGAAGCTAACGACTATCTTTCATACTTTTTATATATTTATAAATATCAATTATTTATTTATTTATTAAAAATATATATATTTAATGCAGAAAAATGTGCCTATGCCAACTTCTCTGACACCTGTGCTATTCTCATTTATATCATATATCTGGCACCTACGGACATTGGATATTTTTATTTTTAGTCCAGGTACTTCAAAGATTTTTCCTCTAACTGGTACCCATTTAGATAGTTGGAATACACAAAGGAGTCTTTTAAAAATAACTTTGATTTAATGAATGCACAAAGGCTTGGCCATTGGTCAATGCAAATGTCTCCCATATTTTCCATTTTTAAATGAATGCTGCTACCAGGTGTTGGGGATAATGTAAGATTCACATTAACTTTTTATATCATATTTTTCCTGCAGTCTGCTAAAATTTTGACTTTACTATTTGCCCCATGGTATTTCCGCTTTTGTTGGTACTAGGGAAGGTTCCATTTTTTTCACCCCATGCTATTTCTTGTGTAGCTTTATTTTGCTGTGTGGATTATTTGTAGACTGAGGCATCCCTAGGAGACTCCCATGCCTACCTGCTGCTCTTGAGCACAAAATGAATTCTTTCAGCTTCCAAGTGGTCTGCCATTTATTGCTTTCTGAATTTGGCGACAAACTGTTCTTTAAAGCAAGCCAGATCAGCCATGCAAGAGTCCTCAGGAATATTTAAAGTTGAGCACTAAGAGCTGTCTGTTAGTAAAATCAGGGATGGAATGTCAGAGCCAAACGGGCCATTGAAGCTCATCTAATCTCACTCCCTCTTCTTAGGGATGGAGAATCTCAGATCATGAAGAGAGCAGAGGGGTTCCCTTAAGGTTATGGTAATGATAAGAGGAAGATATAGATGAGAATTCTTGCATGAATGGTTTCTTGTTTGACAATGAACAACTATCAATTTGGATAAAACAGAATATGAACTGAAAAAAAAATCCTAGAGAAAAAAATGTTGTCTATTTTTTTTTATGGGAAGAGTGGAAAGGAGTTAGAAAATTCATTCTCAGTTGACTTGGCTTGAGGATACAAATTTCTAGCTCCATACCTCCATGAGTCCCTCTCTAAAAATTTAATTTTCATGTACTTATGAATTAATGGTGTGCTGTGCTTAAGAACTGCTCTTCCCTGGCCGGGTGCGGTGGCTCACGCCTGTAATCCCAGCACTTTGGGAGGCCGAGGCAGGTGGATCACGAGGTCAGGAGATCGAGACCATCCTGGATAACATGGTGAAACCCCGTCTCTACTAAAATTACAAAAAATTAGCCAGGCACAGTGGCGGGCACCTGTAGTCCCAGCTGCTTGGGAGGCTGAGGCAGCAGAATGGTGTGAACCCAGGAGGCAGAGCTTGCAGTGAGCAGAGATCGCGCCACTGCACTCCAGCCTGGGCGACAGAGCTAGACTCCGTCTCAAAAACAAAAACAAAAACAACAACAACAAAAAACAAAACTGCTCTTCCCCCAAAAAGAGCCCCCTAGCTTTTAGGATTTGCCAATTTCCGTGGTGTACTCCTACTGTGGTTTCAGGTAAACAACATATCACCAAATGGGGAGTTGGGAAACCAAGCACACCATTGCTCTCTGATGTAATTGTTTTTGCACATGTGCTGTTCAGAGGCCACCTAAATCTTGATTTCAAGGCAACTTGTCCAGTCTCTGTAGATATAATACATCATAAGAAGTAAGAGGCAAGCCTATTGCCCACATCAAACACCTTTGTACACACACTGGGGTCAGTTGACTAGTCAGTCAGCAAACAATGATAGGCACCTCATCTGTGTCTGATCTTGGGGAAGGCACAGCGGATTCAGGAATGACTAGCAAGCAGAAATCAACAGAATCCTGTATCTTACAGCTGAGTTATCTGTCGTTTTATCACTAGCTAGCTTTGTAAAATAAAGCCAATGACTCTAAAATGCCTGGGGATCTTTTTTTTTTTTTTTTTTTTCCTTCCAATGAAGATTTATAACTACAACTTTCTCACACAGCGTTTTGATCTCCAGGGATGTCAAAACTATTCCCATTTTAAAAACATCTTGAAATGTAGATTCAATGTAATTTCCAAAGTAAAGCTATTTCCTACAGCACCTTTAAGAGTGGAAGCATTTCCCATCAAATGCTGAGAAACTACAATTGTAGAAAGCTCGGAGATCTCGTATTTACGCCTTTTACTGGGCAAATGTTCCAATGGCAAATCACTATTACTGTAACTGCTAAATGCCCCCTTTTGCCTATTGTTCTACACTGGTGTTGCTGAAAGACTGTGTGCCTTGAGTCGCTTCCTAAAATCTGTAGGCATCAAGCATGCACGTGTGGATAAAGCAACTACAGGTTTCCTTTAAATGAAACTTTGTGGAGTGCAGATTTGCCGTGCAAGCTCTGTGTCCCCACTCAATTGCTATTTGGAAGGGGGTCTTCCATCTTTGGGGTAAAGACATAGTGAAGTCACATTGGTCAATTATGACAGCAGATAGGAGACCCAAGCCCAGAACTCTTGGAGAGGTGTTTGATGACAATCCCTCCGTGGCTGTCACCGTAACCATTAAGTTGTTCTTCAGAATAATAGCTCTAAAAGGAGCTGAGGAACTCTGACTGGAACAGGACTGGTTGTGGAGGCACTGGTCTTTCCCGTCAAATGTGTTTTGAAGAAGCAGTGTTTTGGTTTGTGTAGTACTGGGACGGTTTGTGACTCGACATCGGTATATGAATTGATTGGTAATAACGATCTGTTATGATAGGGAAGACTTAGAGGGTCTAGGAAAATAGGAGAGGATTTCTCCCAGATAACTCAATTTGGAGAAGATATGACAGTTTTGATCTTAATTTTACAGGGTTACCTGCTCATGAAACTTGGACTGCAATACAGATCTTTCTAGAGATGTTAAGTACCAGATTAATATCTCTAAGATGCTTTCCTCTAAATTGCCTCTGTCTCTTTCAGATCGTATCTGTTATAAGAGTTTGGAAATGATGATGTTGAGGAGGGATGTTGGCTGTTGAAACTTTCAAAGGGGACACGTATGTGTGAAACCTCGTGCTGGGGACAAGAGGTGAAATCCTCTCAAAGGGGACACGTATGTGAAACTTTCAAAGGGGACACTTATGTAGGGTCAGCGACTGCTGTAGAGTCTTTCCCTGATTTGATCTTCTAGTGAGAGGGAAATGAGAAGTGAAATTTTGACATTATCTAGGGGAGATGGATGTCTCAGACCATCGCAGAAGCTAAATGCATCTGGGTGTGAACCCAAGACCTTCTGGGACTGAGCTGTGAACTGACTTTAGGTGGGGATGCCTGGGTGATACAGGGGTTCAGTTTAAGTCCCCAGCTCTGCCCAGGTTCACTGCGTTTTGCTGCTGTATTTGTGTGGCTATAGGTGGGGATGGCACTAGCTGAAGACTGACTTTTATTGGGTGCTTCCTGTATGCCAGTTACCACTTCATATCTCCCCACAGCACCATGTTTATTCCCCCTGAGAACCCATGGCATGAGTTATAGAAATGAGGTCACTGAGACTCAAAGGGGTGAACCGATTTCCCCAAGTTCCTCAGCTAGGGAGGGCCAGTGCTGGGACTCAGCTGAGGCCTGTCTGGCTCTAATAGCCTTGTTCCTAATTACTCTTCTACATTCTCTTATTCCCAGAAGCTTGGGTTCAGCACTTACGCAAGGGGCTGGCTGAGTGGTGTCACCCTTGGTTACACGTTAGAATCACAGGGGGATGCTTTTTTAAACATACCAATGCCCGGAACCTACGCTGAACTGATTAAATCTTCCAGCAGTGAGGCCCAGGATTGGTCCTTTCAAAACACTCCACCAGGAGAGTCTGATGTTTGGCCAGGCGTGCCAGTTGCTGCCCTGGTGCCTGACAACCACCCAGTGGTTGGGAGGTAGTGTTTGGATTTAAGCCCCGTCGTTCCAGATGGGCAATGGTGCCAAGCTGTGGTATTTGGGAGTCCCAAGTCCAACAAGGGGCTTTTCAGATAATTGACAGCCCAGATAAGCTCGCCCACTGAGCAGCAAGGGGGCACCTTTACTAGCTGCATGGCCCTGGTCCAGCCATGTCTATGCATTGAGACTAAGTTTTCCCATCTGAAAAATGGAATTTGCGCCCTCTCCTTCATAGAGTTCTATGACCAAGGTGATACACTGGTGACCAAGGACTGGCCTGGGTGCATGGACAGGTTGAGTTTCACTTGCATGGGGCTGAACATGGTTTTGAATTAGTTACCAAGATTTAAGAATCAGGAGATTGCATATCAAAATCTGTTTTTTGTTTTGTTTTGTTTTGTTTTGAGACAGAGTCTCCCTGTCTCCCAGGCTGAAGTACAGTGGTGCGATCTTGGCTCACTGCCGCCTCCACCTCCCAGTTCAAGCGTCTCCAGAGTAGCTGGGATTACAAGTGTGCACCACCATGGTCAGGCAATTTTTTTGTGTTTTTAATAGAGATAGGGTTTGCTATGTTGGCCAGGCTGGTCTCGAATTCCTGGCCTCCAGTGATCTGCCCGCCTCGGCTTCCCAAAGTGTTAGGATTACAGGCGTGAGTCAACGTGCCTGACCTGTATTTTCAGTTTGTCTTGGAAAACCAGAGGCATGCCTCTGAGCCTCAGTTTCCCAATCTCTATAATGAGGTCTGTGGTTCTGATGGGCACGGCTAGTTGTGCTGAGCCTTAGCTTCCCGGTTTGGTGGTCTGCAGGTGCCCCAGTCCACTGTAGCCCGTCATAGTCCGCTGCTGTCCCCACCAGCCTTATTGTCTCACACAAGCTGGAGTCACTCCTTTCTATTCCTGAACTGGCCCCAGAACCATGTGAATTAAGACCCCTAGTGAGCACTAAATTAGATAATATATTTTAAAATGCTTAAGCCACTGCCTGACTCATGGTAAACAGTCTATAAGGGGAAATTCTTCTGACCTGTATTTTATGATTACTATTGTGCTCTTTCGCCCAGCTGTTGCCTGAGTCCAGCTGCTCACCCCCTTGGAATGCTCATGCCCAGGCTTGCATGGAGGCATTCATGGGGGTCTCCTCCAGCTTTTGTGATGGGAGGAGAGAACCCCTTCTCCTTTGAACATAGCACAAGCTCCCCCAGACCCAGCTGCTACACACCAATTCTGAGTTTCCACCAGAAAATACAGGGAGCGGTTTCCCTGGCAACCCCCAAGTTGCAGCTTCAGGTTGGCACACTCTACAGTTGGAATCAGAGCTGCCGGTTGCCGGAAGGGGAGCAGTGGTGCGGAGGGCGGGGATCTGAGTCTGGGAGGCAGCTGCCCTCCTCCCTGCAGGCGGCTCCCATCCCTCCTGCCTGGGCTGCTCTCTGTGGAGCCTGGTAAGCTGCAGGGAGGCTCTGCTAGCCGGATCTTTCTGTAACAGAAAGGAACTGCTCAGGGTCTCTTCCTAGGATACATTAATAGGGGGCAGGAGGATGGTGGCAAAGGGAGAGATGCTGCCCATTTTCAGAAACCCTGCTCTGCTTCTTGGGCTGAAAGCATTCAGCCATCTATACTTTAAACTATTTCTAGGTTAAAGGGGTAAATTATATTTTAGGGGCACTAAAGGAATAATTAAGATTCTCAGCTTTGAACCAAGTCCTAGAAATCTTGGTGAAGGACACTCAGACATACTGATAGCATAAAGAAAGAAAGGAAGAAAAAGAAAGAAAGAAAAAGAAGAGAGAGACTTTAATGATCTCTGACGGTAATGAGTAGAGAAGAGTACATGACATCAGGCTGCTTTTTCATCCCATGGGGCCAAGGAAGGGTGAGAAGGATTCCAGGTAGCCATTAATTCTTTTCCTAATTCCCCTGTGGATTATACCTGTACTGCCTTCCTTTGGTAATTACCCAGTCTGTGGTTCAACATCGCTAGTGAAGGGCTTTGCTGTTTCTGCTGGGGTTTGAGCACGAGGACCAGACTGGGAGGCTTAGGTGTCTCAAACCTGTGTATTGCTTCACCTCACTCCCTCTACCTGCTAACTCTCCGATATCTCAAGCCAGGCTGCTATTAACATATTGGAGGCCTTGACCTGGAAAGGAACGAACAGTGGAGCAGATAACGTGACTACACAGTTGGTATAGTGGTGCTTTGTCATTTGTAATCAAACAGCCAACAGATATTTATTGAGTGCCTTTGTACCAGGTCCAGCGTGCGCACAAATTGCACAGAGCTTAGCATCTTTACAGAAGATTAGATTTGTGCCGAGCCTAGCTACATAGAGATGTCCCAAATTCTCTACAGGGGTTTAATATGGTTCTTCCCATTCTAGAGAGTTGTGCAAAGTTTTATCATACGAGGGGAGCCCTACATCAGTAACTGCTCCTCATAGCAAGGAAGAGGAAAAGACGAATAATTTTCCCTGTGATCAGTGGCCTCCCACCCTAATTAGCAGCACAGGTAAAATCCGTCCATGTGTGTCAGTGCAAAGGTGGGTTTAGTGAATACCGATGGGGCATTGGGTCCGAAGTTGACTGCCAAGGGCCAGTAGGGCTGAGGGGTTGCGATCTATGGGGCCTCACGTGTGCATATTCGTAGTATATGTAACATAATGACTATTGAGATTCATGTGTATCTATTTGCACTTCAATTTCTAACCAGCCCATTTGCTGGATAAAGTAATATTTCTGGGGAGCAGAGAAGTGTGAACAAGAGAAGTGTGAACAAAGTAGCTGGGATAGGGGAGGGGAGAATGCTTTGTAAGGATTGAGGAGAGACTGCCAGGGAGAAGAGTTGTCTAGGGAGAGAGACCTACGGATGGGGTGGTTCACAGTTCAAGGGAATTGGGTATGGGAAGGGAGGACTGTCCCTTTGGCTTGGGGGTCTGCCTGGCTGAAGAATTTCAGTCTGATCCTGAGCATTGTGCCTGGATAAGCAGGAGTAGGGGGAGGAGGAAGGAGAGAGAGAGAGAGAGAGAGAGAGAGAGAGAGAGGCAGGGAACTCAGGTTGTTTAGTTGTTTAGGTTTTGTCTGCTGCTAATTAACTTATTCTTTAAAAAAAAATCCAAAATTTCCCTAGCCTAAAGTAGACACTCCTTCGAGCAGGAAGAGTACATTGTACCCACTGTTGGCTCTAGCACCCTGGGAAGAAACAAAATAATAGAAAATTTAAGCAACAGAGTCACTCATTCCCTCCACTCTAGCCACACTGACCTTGCAGAAGCATGCCAATATTCTTCCAGCCTGCACGTGCTGATCTCTCACCTGGAACATTTTCACCCAGATCTCTGCCTGGCTGCCTTCTGGACCTGCAGCTGTCAGGTCAAATCTCTTGATTACCTTTGGCTAATTTTTTTCCCCATTCCGTTCTCTTTGGCATTCCTGTGTTTCATTTGCTTCCTAGCTTTTCCACCTCTCTGAAATCTTCTTGTTGTTTTCTTGTGTATTGTGTGTCTTCCCATTAAATGTAAATTTCATGAGTGTAGAGAACTGGTTTTCCTTTTTCACCTCTGTATCCCCAGATCCTCGGCAGTGCCTGGCACAGATAAGTCTGAGTAAACATGTGTTGAATGAGAGTGGCTCCCTCTAGGCAATGGATGTGCTCCACCACAGGTGTGCCTACCTGGGAATGTCGTCAACGGAGCAATAAACTAAATTAAAAGCACAAGGGACCCCCATTTTGAATCTGAAAACCTTACCTCTACAAAACATCTAGAAATGTTGGATAATAAATACCAAACATCCTCTCAGATGCTTCACTGAACTTGCAAAAAAGTAAGGGAAATCTCCAGGGACCAAAAATAAAGAAACAGAAAACCAGAGTGGTGAACGGGGGCGAAGGCCATGGCTGTTGAGGAAGTTGGCAATTATAGTATCCAAGAGGCGTGGTTTTTAGTGGAGACAGGGTACAGGCCTTGTGCCTGTCACTGGTGGGAAGACGGAACGGAGGCCACTGCCCAAAGCCGGGATTCTGGAAGAGTTGCAAATCATGGCGGGGGGGGGGGGGGGGGGGGGAGGTGGATTACCTATTGTCCAAGGAAAGTAGCAAGTTCCTTGTCCTGAATTTAAAAAAAAAAAAAAAGGTTGCCCAGAGAACTCCTAACCACAGTGTATCTGTTCGTAAGTTTGGGTCCATGACCCATGTTGGTCCTGGAAACCTCAGGAGGAGATATGAACACAAAGTAATCTCTGGCCAATACCATCCTGTGTCTGGGCCACAGGTATGGATAAGGGGAGCCCCAAAAGTTTTCTTCTCACAAAGTTTGGTCTTTTATTTGGGAAGGGACTTCCTTTCCAAAGACTTAAACCTAGATTCCATTGGCCAAAACTGTTTCCTATGCATCTGTCCTCTCCCAGCTGCAGGGAGACTGTGGGTTGAGTATTTTTAGCTGGGCACAGTACAGAGGATCGAATTCTGGATTCTATGAAGGAGAAAGGAGGGGCATCGACAACGCCTAGGCAGCTGGTGTTGTCAGACCCAAGGTGCAAGAAAGACAGAAACTAAAACGACATGATAATATGATTATCTACACAGAAAACTTCAAAGACTCTACCGAAAAATTATTAGAATTAATAAGTGAAATCAGCATGTACACTCTTTTATAAGATCAGTATATAAAAATTTACTGCCTTCCTATAGACAGGCAACTGTTTAGGATAGCAACAGAAACACTGAAGTGTCTAGGAATAAATTAAGTAAAATATATGCAAGCTGGTTATGGATAAAATTATAAAATTATTCAAAGACATAAAATTAGACTTCAGCGGGGAGATTGATCATGTTCATGGATGGAAAACATCAATAGCATAGAGATTAAAGGAGCTAATACCTTAACACCCAGCAATTCCACGCCTGTGTAATGCCCTGGAGATCCCTCACATGTGTACTGCAGACAACGAAAGAATGTTCACAGCAGGGCTGTTTTAATGGTGAAAAGAGAATATTCTCAGCAAGAGAATATAAGCAAACTTGGTGTATTCATCCAATGAAATAATCTATAATAGTGAGAATGAATCAACTGCAGCCAATGTGCTCAAAAGGATGGGTTCTGGAATAGAATATTGAGCTTAGAAACAACTCACAGAAGTACAGTATTATTCCACTTATGTATTCAAGGTATGTAAAATACAATTATGTATTATTTAGAGACATAAACATATATGGTGAAATGATAAAGAAATGCATGGAGGCTGGGCGTGGTGGCTCATGCCTATAATCCCAGCACTTTTGGAGGCAGAAGTGGGCGGATCACCTGATGTCAGGAGTTCGAGATCTGCCTAGGCAACATGGCGAAATCCCATCTCTACTAAAAATACAAAAATTAGCCAGGCATGGTGGTGGGTGCCTGTAGTCCCAGCTACTTGGGAGGCTGAGGCAGGAGAATCGCGTGAACCCAGGAGGCAGTGGTTGCAGTGAGCCGAGTTCACACCACTGCACTCCAGTCTGGGGGACAGAGCAAGACTCCGCCTCAAAAAAAAAAAGAAAAGAAAATCATGAAGATGAAAAGCACTGAAAAAAGCTTGTACGATTGGTGGACTGTGGGCCACATGCAGCCCAGAGCGGCTTTGAATGTGGCCTAATACAAATTTGTAAACTTTCTTAAAACATTATGAGATTTTTTTTTTGCAATTTGCAATTTTTTTTTTTTAGCTCATCACCTATCGTTAGTGTATTTTATGTGTAGCCCAAGGCAATTCTTCTTCTTCCGGTGTGGCCCAGGGAATCCAAAAGGTTGGCACCACTGTTTTAGGTCGTAACTTTGGTAGTAGTTGCATGGATTGTCCTTGTGGTATTCTTTGTGCATGCTTTGTAAATATAAGTTATTTTAAAATAAATTTTAAAAACCTTAACACTAAAAAGTACATCAGGGAAACTTGTTTTGACTCATGTCGTCAATTTACAAATGATTTCCAGTTTAAAGGAGTTTTGAAGACGATCTGTTCCAACCCCTCCATTGAACAGGTGGACAAACTCAGACCAGGAATGATGAATTCAGTTTTTCATGAACACACAGTCCGTTAATGACAAAGTCAAGACTAGAACTCAGGCCTTACCTTATATAGAACTGTTTTATGGAGTAAAAAATCTCTGTAATTTACTAGTTTTATAGGTTAGCATTTCTATTTATTGAATTTCTTAAAATGGGAGAAATGGTATTCCAAATATAGGCAGGAAATAGGCCAAAGGTAGCTTGCATTGGGAAGGTTAAGGAAAAAAAAAGGTCATTCTATTCTTCCCTTTAGTAACATTGGGAGAGAACTATTGACATTTTGGTTCACAAGGGAAGAGGCTGACGCAGGAAAAGACACCTGGGGTTTAAAATTTATGCCAATTCTGAGATTCTGTAATTCTCTGACTGGGAGCCATAGAGTTGATTTAAGCTTGGATCCTGTCCTCAGCTCACTCAGTAAATACATGTGAGTTCCCAACATCTCTCAACCTTGTTTTCCCAGGTGCACAGGAAGGGGACTGGATGAGATGCTTTTTAAGGTGAACTCCAGATCCAGGAAAGTTTAATCTCAGGCAGTAAGACTCCAGTTACAATGTTTTCAAGGACTGGGATGTTACAGCAAGAAAAATGCTTCTTTAAAAAAAATGCCCCAAAGTTGATTTGCCACAGCTGATAAACATCCTTCACATCTGTTCATGTAGGAGTATGGGGTCTGATTTTCCTAGGAAAGTCTATTTAGACTCTGACACAGATTGCATTTCTTTTTAAAGCAACAAGAATGATAAAGTGTCTTAGTATAAAATCAATAGAAAGCAGTTTAGTGGCCTCTGAAGTCTTCCAAGCAGCCTTTCCTTTTCGTTTTCTCTGCAGGAAGGATCAAATGAGAACCCAGCTTCCTTGTGTGTTTTAGTTATTTGCTACGTAAATCACTGAGAAACATTTAGGAAACCATTTAGAACTGGGGAAAGGCTCTTCTCTTCTTCTAGCACCTCTCACCCCCATAAAGGATGGGAAAAAAAGGCCCTCACATTAAACTAGTTGACGGGACAGAGGACTTGGGGGTTATTTTTCTGAAGTACTATATCGTTGTTTCTTAAGCTTTGGAAGAAAAAGAGAGAAATTTGTTTCCATTTTCTCCCTGGAAGCTTTTCTCTCCATCTGTCATACAACCAGACTGAAATGTTGCATTAAGCTTGCTCAAAAATGATTGGCTATTGACAGTGTGTATTATAAGAGAATATCGTATTTGGAAAGAATAATTGTGGTAGGCAGAGAAAATATGCTTTGCTGCAGTCTGTGCTGGGGTAGGGTAGAGAACTGATAGTTGATTTCAATCACAGAAACCCACCCATTTCACATGGTTGGCATTTTACATTTATGCTTCTGAAACCCTGAAGGTACATCGCATAAGATGCACCATCATGATATCAACTAGCTCTTGCGGTGGTCAGTAATCTTATTCACCAAATATTTCTGGTTCTTCTAACTTGGGACATGGAAGGATCATGGTTAGGGACACGGTAGGATCATACTTCCCTGCCTCCGTGGGGCTAAGTGGAGCTATCTGGCAACTTGCTTTGGTCAATGAAATATGAGCTAAAGTAACATGTATAACTTAGGGTGGGATATTTAAAAGCCAGTGTGACACGCCACTTTCTCTTTCCCCACCTCTGACTTGATTTATAGGTGGATGCTCCTTTATCCGAGTTTCCTGAGTGACTTTGATGAACAGAGACCCCTGTCTACCTGGATGAGCATGTAGCATGGATGAACAATGAAACTTTGTTTTTTTAAGCCACTGATATCTTGACTCTTTTGTTACTGCAGCATATCCTAGCCTATATGGACAGATACATGCTTATTAATCTCTTACTAGAGGTCAGGTAATACACTAAACATTCCATACGGGTCATCTCATTTGGATGACCTTATGACAATCTTACAGAAAGGACACTATAATTATCCTCCTTTTACTGATGAAGTATTGTGGGTACAGAGACATTAAATAACTGTCCCAAGGTCATGGAGCGGGCATGTGGTGGAGCTAGGATTCCAACTCAGACAATCTGTCTCCAGAGCTTGCAATGAAAACCACAACACTCTATAGACTGTTTGGAAAAGTGGTGGGTGTTGCACATGGGGGAGAAGAAAGGACATTCTTTAAAACCAACCTTTGGCCACCTCCTGGCCACCTCTGTGACAAAGGCATCAAGCTACTCAAGTCAGTAGCACCATGGAAATTGACATGATCCAGACACAAGAGTGGTAGGGGAGCTGCTCTGCCCCAGGAGGAACATCTTGAGCTTCTTTCTAGGGGCAGCTTTGAAGAGAAATAACAAGATTATAAGAAAGATCTTAGAGCATTTTGTGGGGAAAAATGTCTGGTATCAATGTTTAGTTTGGTCCCAAATTTATTGTAAGGTCCTTTGATAGGCTTAGGTGACACCACTCTTGCATACACCTGAGTGTGAGAGATGGATGAGTAGAAGAATGTGCTCTGTGTGGTGGGAGGGAGACTCACAGAGCACAGGGTTGGGCACTTTGAGTGGCCTGGGGGTCCAGGAAAGCTGGTTTGGGCATCAGAAGCCAAGGGGGCCAGGCGAGGTGGCTCACACCTATAATCCCAGCCCTTTGGGAGGCAGAGGCAGGAGGACCACTTGAGCCCAGGAGTTTGAGAACAGCCTGGGCAACATAGTGAGACCCAATCTTTTTTTTTTTTTTCTTTTCAGTAAAGAAGCCAAGGGATGTCTTCTGAGTATCCTTAGTTTTGCGTAATAATGTGGCATAAATATATTCCCAGGGATTTTATCTAAACCCTTTCAGAAGCTAGTTGTGTTTTTAGCCCATACCACCTCCGGCACAAAGAAAAGTTGTTTAAAATAGGGCCTCCTTTAACTGATCCTAAAGGAGTCTCTTTTAAGTTCCCAGGCACGAAGGGAGACATTCGTACTTTTGAATTTCATAAGTCTATGTTTCTCCTTTGCATATTTTTATGGTTTTTATACATTCTGGTCCTCCCTTCCCATATTCTTAGTCACTTGGGATTAAAGGAGCCCACTATTTCACATTTTTGAGAAGATTCTTTAAAAGACCAAAAAAAAAAAAAAAAAAAAAAGAAAGAAAGAAAGAAAAAGAAAAGAAAAAAAACACCCCAAATCTCAAAGTGGTAATTTGTGGTTTGTCTGCGTGTTAGTTCTTAGAATTTGAGATCCCTTGAGAAAATCTAGCAAAAACAAATCCCCCAACTCAGAAATCTCCATTCAAGGCATTTTCCAAATCAAAGAAAGATTTGGGTGTTAGTTTTCCCAAATGATTCTTTTTATAATGAGATTTTTCTTTAAATTTCTGATTTCAATTAGGGCTCTGTGAAAGGTTTTGTACTCCCTCCCCCTAAACTTTGAAAAGCCTGATTCAAAATTGGTTGGAAAAAATATGCATTTCACAAAGTCATAAAAATAATGATTCCTTGCTATCTGATTAAACATGTTTTTAGACCCAATCTTAGAGAATCCATTCATTGTCTTAATAGGCAACAAAGTGTATGAAGATGAGTAGAAACCTACAATTAATTGTCTTACTAACAATGCCTGGGTAGTCCTTTCATTTAATTGGTCATCTAATAATCTTATTCCTTATTTGATTTATTTTCTTATGGGAGCAGCACTAATGTATGTAACTTGCTGTTTGCCAATTTCTAATGTGTGAAACACTCATAATACGGTGGTCTCCAATGACCCGACGCTGCAAAAATGGATGGTTCTCACATTAGGATGGAAATAACTACTGCACAAGACTCATAATCTTGTGATTTGCTTCCTGCTGAATCACTGCAGCAAGTATGAAGCAACTTCTGTAGAAAAACAGAAAAGGGGTGCTATTAAACTTTAAAGGGACCCCTCCACCTGAAGAAGGTCACCTTTTAATGAGCTGATATAATTTTCTAAAGGTACTGATGGGTCGCTCAATGCATGGGATGGACAGGCATTGCTGCGCTCTGTCTTCCAGCTCTCCAATGTGTCCCTGGCATGACTGGCACACTCCAGGACCAGCCAACTTCACGGTTCACAGATTTGGAGGCAAGCATCTCCCAGAGCAGAGCTAGAAGACCAGTGAAGCTTGGGGCATTGTTCTGCAAGGGACTGTGTTAGAGGGCACGCCAAATTCATGCAACTTATTAATGCAAGGGTGGTAGGTCCCTTCAATATTTCCAGCCAACCACATATCTTGAACACTTATTTTCATGCCACTGCCCCTAGGATGTAGATTACTGTTAACTTCTGTACACGTTGAGTCACATTGTTTGTGATAAAGCATTTTTAAAGAACATTATGACACAGGTCATATAGTCCAATTAAAGGTGAGTGACTCAGGCTTAGAAAAATAAAGATGTGTCCACAGTGACCCAGTTAGTTAGGAGCCTGTGTTTCTCATCCTGCTATTGGCCAGCCAATAACATGTGAAAACACCCTCCAAGTAGGCACCCCTCCAACCCAATACTATTTTCCTTTCCCATTCCTTTCATCTTTTCCACACCCAAGAGCACGGCTGCCACTTCTGGCTAGGCAGGCTGAGCAAAGTACCACTCCAGACAATGTGAGCAGCTCCCATTAGAATTGTGCAGTGTGATGACTGTGACCTTAAGCAACATGTCACTTTGCTGTTCCCCCACTTGCCCAGGGTGAGTCGGCATTGCAGTTTAGCAGGAGGTAAAGACAAATAGCTTCAAACTGAGCACACATGGACATAACTATGAGAACAATAGATACTGTGGACTACTAGAGGGTAGGGAGGGTGGGTGCAAAAGCTACCTATCTGATACTATGCTCACTGCCAGGGTGATGGGATCTGCACTCCAAACCTCAACATCACACAATATTCCCATGTAACAAATCTGCCCGTGTACTTCCTGTAGCTAAAAGACAATTTGAAATTTAAAACAAACAGAAAAATAGCTTCATCTATGTTTGATTTTCTGGGTCCTTAAAATCTGAAGTATATGTATAAATATTTGTAGTTGTTACACCCTAGTTCTTTTTGGTGGACTTCGTATTTGTGAGCACCAACGAATTCACAGGTCTTGTGTGAGCAAATGAGCCTGTGGGTTCAGAGGATATCCCTGAGACACAGACTGTGGAGTCACTGGTTTCTAGCATAAGGTCACGTAAGCCAGGGCCATTTGTCAAACTCTGCTTTTTGGAGGAAATGCTCTATGCTGTATGAGAGAGGCTGGCAACTGCCTTAACAGGCCTCTGCCCTGAAGTCCGATTTGTGGGCTGTCAAGGCAAGTAAGTGGAAGTTTCCATTGGTTGCTCCCAATCATCAGATGAAACATCTCAATGTGACATAGAATGCCGCCTTTAACGATGAGACCGAGGAGTTATCTAACCATTCAGCCCAAGGAAAGGAAAACAAATGTCTTTTTCTTGTGGGGTTGAAACTTGAGGATGAAGAGAGATTAGAACCCATAACTCAGGGGCTGGAAACAGACAGAAACACTTTTAAGAGTGGCGAGACTTTAGCCTCAGATAGCAACGAAGCTTTGCCCCAGTTGGGCACCAGGTCTTCTGAAATGCTGAATGCCCTCCCCAGAGCAAATCTCATTTATTCTCCTAACTCTTGGCCAGTTTTAGAGGAAGCACGAAGGGTTGAGTAATTTACTCAAGGCTACCTGGCTTATCAGTGAATTCTGGGTTAATGTCCTGGCCCCAGGTGCCTTTCCACACTGCCTCACTGGAAAATGCAAGCTCAAGATTCACCTTCACTGTTTGGGACTGAACTTGCCTTGGCCTCAGTGTTTTTCTTAATAAAAATGGGAAGAACACATATTCATATGCCCCAGGAAAGAGCTTATTGTGTATCCACAAATCATCATCATAGAAATGTTTCCTTTTCATTGGTCTGTCCCATAAATTACATTGGGTATCTATTTTGTCTTTGCCATTGCTAGCTCAAAAAACTGGCTACTTCCTACATCCTTGGGGGAAGTTGAAGCGTAGGATAAATGGTTAACATTTCCTTGAGATCGGTTGACAGAAAACTCAAGAACTCTTGGAAGTAGCTGGATCTTGGGAGAGCTACACTTGAATACTTTCTTTGAAAAAGATAATTAGCTTATACACTTGAGTAGAGGGGTAAATATTTGTGCCTGGGTCTGTTGCCTACTCCTTAGAAACTGTGCAAGGTCTTGTTAAGAATTTGCATTTGATCCCTACCTAGAGCTCCCGTCCTTGTTCATCTAATTATTTATGTGGCTTTAAAGAATGATGAAGAAGGGAGAGGACTGAAAAACCCAGCTGGGAGTTAGAATCTCTCTCTCTAGAGATATGCACGCATTTATGGACATATAAATACACGGTGACCCAGAATTTACTAACATGTAGAGGACAAAGTAGAGATTACTCATATTAGGTCAAAGTAAATTTATTTTCCAAAGTGGCAGGAACCTGAGTATGATTAACCCAAGTTTTCATATTTTCCCCATCCAGACATTGGAAAGTGGCATCCCATGGAAGTATACAGACCACAGACTTGGCTTACTTGGTAACTCTGTTTTATGTTAAAAAACAAAACACAACAAAGAGTCATGGGGCAGTTTCATCTAAAAATCCAGAGTCCTGGCCTCTTTTGAAAAATCAGAAGAGTGGGCTGCACTGGACACACTTTCTGTGTGACAACCCCCTTTGGATGGAGCATATCTTTTCTTGTTCACCATGGTTGCATCACTCAGCCTGAGAGCTCTCTCCCTGCCTACGAAGGCATTTGTGTTTACAGTCCATGAACAAGGGAGGCAGCCTGCTTAACCCCGCAGGGCTTCAGTTTCACCTTCACAAAACAGGGTGGTAATGCCTGCCCCATCTTCCTTTCAGGCTCCTCTAAGAGAGGAAGGGGCTCAGGATTTACTAACTGCAGGGGTATTCAACATTTAACTGAACACGCTGGCATTTGGCTTGAAGGCCAGTGTCACCGTATGGTCTCATAAAAACTCAAAGCAAAACCAACTCCTCCTCCAAAGCACTGATGCGAAACGTTGATTTCCCTGAAAGTCTCCTGGGGATGATAAAGTGAAGTGACATCATATTTCACTTAGCAGCACTTCCAGGGTCTGTCAGTTCCTTTATTATGTAAAGCAATTTCGTCTCCTTTGGACTTTTCACATCCCTCTCTCCACTAGTGATACAGATAATTCTACTTGGAAAGCTGGGGATGGGGAGCGAGTTCATACACAATGGGATGGGGATGGCGGAAGTCTACATAGCCAGTTATTCACATGTCATTGAGATCAGGAAAAGATGACTTTAAGTGCATTCACTTAATTAGGATGGTGACTTTGCTTTGAAAAATGAAGCTAAAAATTATGAAAGTTAATTTGTTATCTTACATTTAACAAAATTTAGGTTCTGATGGCAAATAGGCACTAATTCTTGGAATTAATAGAAAATGAATCAAGTCAGGGCCTAAAAAAGTCTGGTATTTATTTTTTCATCAAACTAGAATATACTCATTCTTTATTTCACATTGGATATACACTGCAATATCATAAAGGAAGCCATGTTTTACAAAAATATCTAGGGGTCTTATGAACCACTCTAAAGACCTCTCTTCTTTGATATTCAATCATTCTCTTTAGAACAATTTTAGAGTTATAGAAAAGTTGCAGAGAGAGTATGCAGAGTTCCATAGACCCTTCACCCAGTCTCCCCCAATGTTAGTATCTCACAGAACCATGGGACATTTGTCAAAACTAAGAAGTTCACATTGGTACATTACTAGCAACTCAAGTCTACTGACTTTATTTAGATTTCATCAGTTCTTCCAAAAGTGTCTTTTTATTACTACAGGATCCAATTGAGGATACAACATTACATTTTGCAGTCATTCTCATTTGAAGCATATTTCTTATCATCATCTTTGTCAATAACGACTGGTCAAATTCTGCCATATCCTTTGTCAGTGTCTTGCCTGAAGTGTGACTTACATAATTCTTTTACTCACTTTCATTGACTTTATAAACTCATATATTGGTTGCAATATTTGAAATTCCCCTTAGCAAGAGGTTGACAGTAAAAATGTTGGTTCATTTTGGGGGAAATAGAGGAATGGGACTTAATGCTAGCTTTAAGCCAGGTTGCTCTTCAATTCATTTGCACTGGTATAGTCCTTCCCTTGTTAAAATAGTAAAATAACGCTCTAAGTTTTAGTGAATAACTATGCCCAGAGGGCCTCCTCCCCATCCACTTACCTTCCCTAATGGAGCAACTGAAAGGTAAATTCCTGGCCAGCAAGGGGCACCCGGGACCCTGTTCCATGTAGAAGGAGTCCCTGTGAATGGTGGTGGATGTTGTGTTATACTGGATGGTAAATATTTGGGCTCTCATTCTGGTGTTAAGTAAGAAGGAGGACTAATTTTAAAAGTGATCAGTTTACTGATGAATATCTTTGAAAAAAATGAGAACTTTTCTTTCTTATAGCCTTATAAAATCATTTCAGCTGCTTGGAGCATCAGGGCCTCTGCTGTGTTTTCAATGTGTCTTCTCCAAAATTTAGGTGTTGCCAAGATGACAGCATTAAGAGGAGGGGCCTTTAAGAGGTGGTTAAGCCAAGAGGGCTCCTCCCTTATGGTTAGGACTAAGGCTTTTATGAAAGCGGCTGTCCTTCTCACCTTTTGCCATGTGAGAACAGCGTTTCTCCCTGCAGAGAATGCAGCTCTCACTAGGCCACCAAACCTGCTGGCGTCTTGATCTTGGACTTCCCAGCCTCCATAACTGTGAGAAAATAAATTTCTATTCTTTATAAATTACTCAGTCTTGGGTATGTTGTTATAGCACTAAAATAGATGACATCCTAATATATTCTTCTTCCATCACACACTCCCTCTAGTGAGATGTTTTATCATACACGTTTTCAGAAAAACAAACTGAAGCAAGGCACACAGAAAAGTAATTTGTCTAATATACTAATCAGACAGTTGTGTCTGGATGGAAAATTGTAATTTCTGGCTCCATATATTGTTCTCAGATACATATCTTTGATGCAGTGGGTATAAAGCAAGATCTAAGTTCAGATGCCGCAGGTCCTTGGCCAGTCATCAATGAGTAAGTCACATAGCAGAGGGTTCAATGTGATCCAACTGGACTTTAAATCTACCTATGTCCCCACCCAAAGATGCCTGCCCTTGGATCCCCAGATGTCTCTTTCCGCATAATAACCCCCATTTATTATTTGTGCTTGTTTGCATGAGTTTTCATTACTTCCAACCAAAAAAAGGCTTGAACATGAGGGCATGGCCTCCATCAGGTTACCAGGGGGCTAGATACTCCTCTTCCCTCTATTGCTCCTTGAAGTTAAGCCTTGTGCTATCAAGAGACAAGGGTGAAAATGTGAACATGAGAACTGGGAAGGATAGGGAAACTGATAACTGAGATCCAAACAGCTCTTCCAACTTTGCAAAGCATTTTCAGCATCTTATAGGATCTTTCCACCAACCTGGCGAGGTAGGGGGAACAGGCAATACAATCACCCTCATTTCAGGAACTGTAGGAACTGAGGCTTGCAAATTCAAATGACCACACTCGGGCTACTGGGAATGAGTGGCAGGGATCAAATTGGAAGCCAGATTCCCCAATGGTTAGGAAGCAGCTGGTTAGTGCCCATCAGACTAAGTCTGTGCTGTTCAAGATCATACCCAGTAGCTGTGATGGCAACGCATTTAGATTTAAAGTTGTAAAAATTAAAATGAAATAAAATTCAGCATTCATTTCCCCAATCACACTGCCATGTTTCACGTGCTCAAGAGTGACATGAAGGTAGTGGCTACTGTATTGGACAGAGCAGATACAGAACATTTCCATCATTGCTCAACATTTTGCTAGATAGTAGTGGCCTGCATGGGTTCAGCAGGGTCCTGAAGGAGTATGGCTCCCTGATGGTTGCAGAGAATTGGAAACGTCTTGATTTGGGAACTTTCTCAAAATTCAGGCTCTGTGGACTGTTATTTGGAGTGTAAACTGGAGGTTTGTGGACATTTATCCATCAGCATAAGAAAAATGTTCACTCAACAAATATTTACTGAGTACCTTCTAGATGCAAGACACCATGCTAGTGCTGGGCTATGACACAGAACAAGTCAGGTGCCATCTACACTGTCTCAGAGCTCACAGTCTAGTGAACATCTATTGTACCAGGAGATGCTAGAGACTGGAAGAAAGAGAGAACCAAAGAGGGAGAAAGAAACCAGAGAGTGGCTGACTTCAACGTTATTTTGTTGTTGTTGTTGTTGTTGTTTTTTTTTTTTGGAGACAGAGTCTCACAGTGTCTCCCAGGCTGGAGTGCAGTGGCGCGACTGCTCACTGCAAGCTCCACTCGGTTCACTTATTCTCCTCACTGCAAGAGCCTCCCAGCTAGACTACAGGCGCCACCACGCCTGGCTAGTTTTTGTATTTTAGTAGAGACGGGTTTCACCAGCCAGGATAGTCTCTCGGGATCTCCTGACCTCGCGGATTCACCCGCCTCGGCCTCCCAAAGTGCTGGGATTACAGGCTTGAGCCACCGCGCCCCGCCTGTTGTTGTTTTTTGAGACTGAGTTTCGCTCGTGTCACCCAGGCTGGAGTGCAGTGGCATGATCTCGGCTCACTGCAACCTCTGCCTCCTGGGTTCAAGCGATTCTCTTGCCTCAGCCTCCTAAGTAGCTGGGACTACAGGCATGCACCACCATGTCTGGGTAATTTTTGTATTTTTAGTAGAGATGGTGTTTCACCATGTTGACCAGGCTGGTCTTGAACTCCTGACCTCAGATGGTACATCCGCCTCAGCTTCCCAAAGTGCTGGGATTACAGGCGTGAACCACCATGCCTGGCTGACTTCAACTTTTCTGTGGAGGACCAATTGATTTTCTTCCTTCTTCTTCATTTCTGAGCTGTCTCAGCCCTGAGCTTTAACACTCCTCAACCTGCCTATCCCAATGTCAAAAGTCACCATCTGTGACTCCAGTGGAGACTCACTGTAAGGCATACACATCTGACAACTATTAGTCTCTTCCCAAAGAGTGGATCACAGATCTGAAAAATCAAAACAGTACCAGAGCCTCCAGGACCTCATCCATTCTCCCCAGACACACGTGGTAAGGGACATTCACATGAGCAGCTGTCTTGCACAGGCAGACCCCTTCTTTCCCCACTCATAAAAATGTAGGGAAATGAGAGTCAGAGGACATTTGGTATGGATAACCTCAAATCCATTCCAAATGATTTAAACCAGGGAGACGAGAAGTCATTACTCAGTGTTGAACCCTTGGTCATTACTAATAACAAATTATTTGTGACTCATGCCCGGATTGGGTTGACCATGCTCTAGCCTGCATGTTACCCAAGCCAACTGGCCCTGTACAGCTGATGCCTTCTATAGCCTGCTCCAGTAATTAGGGAGTCCTAGTTCAAGTTAATTAAGAGATTGCTTTGGCTGCCCCAGAGAGCTTTTGGTCATTCCATTGAACACGTATTTATAGGCTATTCTATTTTCAACAAGTTGCCTTGGTGATCTGGGTTCCTGATTTGGTCCCACAGTGGGAAAACTGGCTCTCCTTGTTTTCAGTTGGTGTTTGAGTTCTGTATGGCCACAGATGATCACTGTTGACACTGTGATAGACAAATTAGGGAGGGTTAAAGTCCAGGCTGAAGCATCTCAGACATGTGGAACAGGGAAGAGCATCCATCAGTTCTCCGTGGCATGCAAGCTGCAGTCCCGTGTATTTCTTTTTTTTTTTTTTAATTTATTTTTATTTTTGTTTTTTATTTTTTTGAGACAGAGTCTCACTCTGTGGCCAGGCTGGAGTTCAGTGGTGTGATCTTGGTTCACTGCAACCTCCAACTCCCTGGTTCAAGTGATTCCCATGCCTCAGCCTCCCCAGTAGCTGGAATTACAGGTACCTGCCACCACGCCCAGCTAATTTTTGTATTTTTAGTAGAGATGGGATTCTGCCATGCTGGCCAGACTGGTCTCGAACTCCTGACCTCAGGTGATCTGCCTGCCTCAGCCTCCCAAAGTGTTGGGATTACAGGCATGAACCATTGCTCCCAGCCAGTGCTACAGCTTTAATGGATGTTTCAAGAATCACATGCACTTGGAGTTGAATTGCTTTCCACGGACTGCCCTGGACATGGAATGTATGTTTTTATTCATGTGTCAACAGCAATTGGAAATGGCTTGTTGGAGAACTTTAATGAGAAGGTTTCCAAAGCTGAGTCTAGCCTCAGAAGAAAAGAGCATTGTGTGAATCCATAATGTCTGCTGCAGATTCAGGATGGGAGAGTGGGGTTATTCTTGCCTGGATGCACCTCCGTCCTTGATCTCATCTTTCTGGAAAGGGTTTCATTGGGTACTGAGCAGGACTCAACCCCAGTACAGTTTAGGCTAAGGAAAACTCATAAAGAAACAGAACTTGGCTGTATAAATGTCTTCTTTTGAGAAGTGTCTGTTCATATCCTTTGCCCACTTTTTGATGGGGTTGTTTGGTTTTTTTTTTCTTGTAAATTTGATTGAGTTCTTTGTAGGTTCTGGATATTCGCCCTTTGTCAGATGAGTAGATTACAAAAGTTTTCTCCCATTCTGTAGGTTGCTTGTTCACTCTGATGGTAGTTTCTTTTGCTGTGCAGAAGCTCATTAGTTTAATTAGATTCCATTTGTCAATTTTGGCTTTTGTTGCCATTGCTTTTGGTGTTTTAGACATGAAGTCCTTGCCCATGCCTATGTCCTGAATGGTATTACCTAGGTTTCCTTCTAGACATTTATACAGCCAACAGACACATGAAAAAATGCTCATGATCACTCACCATCAGAAAAATGCAAATCAAAACCACAATGAGATACCGTCTCACACCAGTTAGAATGGCAGTCATTAAAAAGTCAGGAAACAACAGGCGCTGGAGAGGATGTGGAGAAATAGGAACACTTTTATACTGTTGGTGGGACTGTAAACTACTTCAGCTATTGTGGAAAACAGTGTGGCGATTCCTCAAGGATCTAGAACTAGAAATACTATTTGACCCAGCCATCCCATTACTGGGTATATACCCAAAGGATTATAAATCATGCTACTATAAAGACACATGCACACGTATGTTTACTGCAGCACTATTCACAATAGCAAAGACTTGGAATCAACCCAAATGTCCATCAGTGACAGACTGGATTAAGAAAATGTGGCACATATACACCATGGAATACTATGCAGCCACAAAAAAAAGATGAGTTTGTGTCCTTTGTAGGGACACGGATGCAGTTGGAAACCATCATTCTCAGCAAACTATCACAAAGACAAAAAACCAAACACCACATGTTCTCATTCATAGGTGGGAATTGAACAATGAGATCACTTGGACACAGGAAGGGGAACATCACACTCCGGGTCCTATTGTGGGGAGGGGGGAGGGGGGAGGGATAGCATTAGGAGATAAACCTAATGTAAATGACAAGTTAATGGGTGCAGCACACCAATATGGCACATGTATCCATATGTAACAAACCTGCACGTTGGGCACATGTACCCTAGAACTTAAAGTATAATAATAATAATAAAAGAAACAGAACTTTTGAGATCATTTATAAACTTTATGAGTGCTTATCTTTATTATCTGGGGATGCAGTCAGAGAGGCAATGATGCTTCTTTGCAAGTTTGGACAACAATCCCTCAGATTCCTTCTAGAACCCTGATTCTCGTATGTGAGCAGACAGGTGAAAGAATTAGAGAATAATCAAGGTACTCTCTGCTTAAGTCCCCCACACAAAAATGTCTGGTAAAATATACCAGAGTCATTTATCAAAAGGAGAGAAATTATGGATTGTAGACTGTTTGGAAGTCTCCGTGAAGCACATGACACCTGAGCAAAATTGTGAAGGACAGGTGGACACGGGAGATGTGGGGTGGGTGGGGGGCAAGCAAGGAGCAAATAGGATGGATCCCTCTGCTAAGTTAAAAGCAAACAGTGCAGCCAGATAAAATTTATTATGGGTCTGATAGACTGTGGTGTCGGGGTACAGCCATCCTGTTGCCGACACAATCATAAATACCAGGACCTTGAGGGGGATGCAGAGCCGTGAGTTTGGAAAGATTGCTGGCCTTGGGACAGGAAGGTGCTGATTCTTCAAAATGTACCAATATCCAATATGCCAAGTTGGTTGGCTGAGAAAAGGCTACTCCATCTGCATGTGGGATTTGGAGAGCATTTCTCCTGCCTTTAACCAGAAACAGGTGAATTTTTCTGTCTATAGTTGCTAGACATGGGGCCTTTTCAATGTGTCTCATTTTCCCCCTATGTCTAATAACTTTTCCTGGGGTACTGTGTTTATCCCAGAAATGTTAATGACTTCATAACTCAGTGTGAAATGCTCTGGGCAATTTTTGTATTATTAAGGATTCTACGAAGTATAAAAACGGGGAAAGCTCTCAAGGTACTGGGCCACAGTTATAACTTGATTCTCATTTTGGAGAAAGGAGTGAAATTAAGCTTTTTAAAAATACATGTTTTTCGACCAGGAAAGCAGTTCATTTCAGCGTAACGACAATCACTGCCCTTTGGAAGTAAGGCAGTAAGTCTCCGGAATGTCCTCGGACTGTGAATTTTATCATCTCTCCAGTGCCTGAGTCATGCCAGGACTTAAGCACCAGGAGTGAGGGTGGGTCTGGGGTTTTGGTGAACTAGGGTGAGAACCTTGGACTCTGGGCTTTGGAGGGGGTGGACGGGACATTGTTTCTGGTCGCTGAGCTGTGATTCAGGCAGTCAACTAGCAGAGGGGAAAGAAAGAGCAGGATGGGTGAGCCGTTCTGAGCAAGAGGGGAGGCTGTTAAGCCCACAGCAGTCACCACCTTCCTTCTTGCACCACTTTCTTGGAATCAGTGAGTTTGCAACTTCTTTTTTGTTTTAAGCCAGGGAATCTGTTCTATGAAAAAAGGCAGGTGAAACCAATGAAAGTCATACCACCACTCGGATTAAAATCGAAATGAGAGATGGGAGTCCAGCACATCCCAGCACCTTCCCTACCTTAGTCCCCTCCCCCAAGGGGAGGCTCCAGGGACCTTTGGTGATTCAGTGAGCAGAGTTTGAAAAATCACTCCCTAAAATGCTTTAAGAAAAAAATATACGTGAAAACATTTTGCAAATAGGAAGACTCCATAGAAATCTTTGTCGCAAATATTAGTTTCCATTTCAAAGCTTCCCTTGCTGTTCAGTCGAACATGTCAGGTGGTTTGAACGGCAATGATGATGATGAAATATTGTACAGATAAGAAAAACTGAGAGGCTGGGGAAGATAAAGTAAATTAACCAACGTTTTACATTTAGCAATTTGAGACCCAAACCCAGGCTGTCAACCACATCCTTCCACTACATCCCAACCCTGCAACCCCCAAGCCCCTCTAGTCCTTCCCCACATTCTACACCCTCTGCCTGAGAGCCTTCTTAAAGCCAAGACCCGGTTAAAATGCTGATCCCTACAACGTGATCCTGATGGGTTCTGCTGAGTTCTTGTGCCATTGTCTAGTGAGAGTAATGATGGCGGGGTTTGAGAACACAGAGATCAATCTGCACAGAAGTGAGAACACACATTTTTGGCTTCCTGTTGGCTTACTTGGGTCATCTCATGCGATCTCCAGTATACGGGAGAGGACATTCTATGACTGTTTTGATCTTTGGTGGACTGGGAGAAGCTCAGCTCAAGGTAGTTTTGCTTGGATCTGCTCACAGAAGTTTCCATAAGTGACAAGTTGCACAGTTGAGTCTTGGGCCCTGTAGGGGATGGGATGTTTACACTCTGCCATTGAGATGCGTGTCAGTCCATTTTTGTGTTGCTATAAAGACATATCTGAGGCTGGGTTACTGATTGATTGATTGACTCATTGATTGAGACAGGATCTCACTCTGTCACCCAGGCTTGAGTGCAGTGGTGTGATCACAGCTTGCTGCTGCCCAGACTCCCAGACTCAGGTAATCCTCCCACCACAGCCTCTTGAGTAGCTGGGGCTACACGTGCATGCCACTATGCCTGGCTAATTTTTTGTAGAGATGGGGTTTCGCCATGTTGCCCAAGTCTCAAACTCCTGGGCTCAAGTGATCCTCCTGCCTCAGCCTCCCAATGTGCTGGGATTATAGGCATGAGCCACCATGCCTGGCCAGAGACTGGGTAATTTATAAGGAAAAAAGATTTAATTGGCTCACATTTCTGCAGACCGTACAGAAAGCATGGTGCTGACATCTGCTTCTGGGGAGGCCTCAGGAAGCTTCCACTCATGGCAAAAGGTGAAGGGGGAGCAGTCATATTGCACCGTGAGAGAGGGAGCGAGAGAGAGAGAGAGAGAGAGAGAGAGATTGAGAGAGAGGAGGAGGTGCCAGGCTTTTTAAACAACCGGAACTCAGGTGAACTCAGAGTGAGAACTCACTCATTACCATGGGGAGGGCACCAAGCCATTCATGAGGAATCTGCCCCCGTGACCAAACCACCTCCTACCAGGCCCCACCTCCAACATCGGGGATCACATTTCAAAATAAGATTTGGAGGGGACACACATCCAAACCATATCAAGATGTGTAAAGAAAATGTAGCTTTCTTTAAATGGCCTTTTCTGGCTTAGGAAGGCTGCAGTCCACTGATGGCAGAGATGGATAAAACCTACACCCTCCTCGTTAGAGGTGGCTCAGACTCTCCTGGATTAGAGCAGGCTCTTTGGAGTGAGCTCAGTCTGCTTCAGGTGTTAAATTTTGCACTGTATTTCCTGCTCCCGTTTTCTCTTCCTGGAATGTGTCTTGGTAGAAGGAAGCCCACCTGCCCTCCTGGCACTGGGGGAAGGTGGTCTGGTGGGAAGGTGGTCTCCCTGCTGTCCTCTGCATTTGTGCTGGTTTCCATTCAGGATCATTGGCTTCCCCTGGCCCCCGCAATTCCAGCATTAGGTGCTCCAGAGAGCAGCTGGTGCCGTCCGGGTGCTTTGGATGCTGTGCTATCACCTGCTGTTGAAGTCTGTGATCCCTGCCATAGGATTTGGTTAGGAGAGCCCATCTTTCCTGTGCTGTGTTCTGTAAGTTCTCTTGGGCTGCCCAGGCGTTTTTGTCATAAGAGCATGTAGCTCCATAAGCAGCCCCTGGTCCACTCACTTGGGTCTTTTCCGTGATCATTTTTAACCTTCTGCCCAAGCCGTGCCCCATAGAACATGCAGTGTCTCCAACAGGGCTAGCAATGCCCTGGTCTGCGCCTGAGCAGCAAAGATGAGCAGTGAGGCCTGGCATTTCTCCACCCTCATCCGGCTGTTTCTAATCTCAGGGATTGTGTCCACTGTCCACTGGTTCTCCTTTCTCTTTCCTTCTCCTCTACTGGGGCAGGCTTTCTCCTCCTGTCTGCTGAGAATGTCTCCTCCATCATTTTCTCTGTCCTCTCCACAATGGCTTCGAGTAAACCTCATGCTCTGCATCCAACACGCTTGATGTTCTGGAATCTACAAGACACTCTTCTCTCACACAAAGTCCACATTCCAAGATCGTCATTTACTGTGGGCCTAAACATCTGAAACTGGACTTCAGAAGCTGCACAGTGGCTCTTTCGTTCTCTTTGCATGAATCCCAACCCCAATCCTAATCACACCTCAGAGACACAAGATGCTTCCATTAGATAGGGGGATGGTAATGTACAAGAAAGCATGAGAAAGACAATTATTATTATTATTATTATTATTTTAGATGGAGTCTCGCTCTTGTCACCCAGGCTGGAGTGCAATGGCACGATCTCAGCTCAGTGCACCCTCCGCCTCCCAGGTTCAAGCGATTCTCCTGCCTCAACCTCCCGAGTATGGGATTACAGGCACCTGCCTCATGCCCAGCTAATTATTGTGTTTTTATTATTATTACTATTATTGTTATTATTTTGAGATGGAGTCTTGCTCTGTCGCCCAGGCTGGAGTACAGTGGCGCAATCTCGGCTCACTGCAAGCTCGGCCTCCCGGGTTCACGCCATTCTCCTGCCTCAGCCTCCCGAGGAGCTGGGACTATAGGCGCTCGCCACCGCACCCAGCTAATTTTTTTGTATTTTTAGTAGAGACGGGGTTTCACCGTGTTAGCCAGCCAGGTCTCGAACTCCTGACCTCATGATCCGCCTGCCTCGGCCTCCCAAAGTGCTGGGATTATAGACGTGAGCCACCGTGCCTGGCTGAAAGACAATGATTTTGTTATAACTGCAGTAATCGTTAGAATAAAGATAACTGGAATGGGGGGTGTGAAGAGGTCTGTTTCCCTCTGGCTGATTGGTTTCCTGTTTTGCACATGGAATGAGGCTGCAAGAGGGACATGAAGAAAGTGAAGTTTGTTCCGAGCAGAGACAAGGTTGCCTGAGATGGATGAAGAAATTGGGGATGAGCAGCTTGGAGGAAAGAAGAGTCAGGAGAGTGAGGAGAGCTGTCTTTTTTTTTTTTCTTTTGAGATACAGTCTTGCTCTGTCACTCAAGCTAGACTGCAGTGGCACCATCGTGGCTCACTGCAACCTCGACCTCCTGGGCTCAGGTGATCCTCCCACTTCAGCCTCCCAAGTGCTGAGAGTACAGGCATGTGCCACGACGCCTAATTTTTGTGTTCTTCATAGAGACGAGGTTTTGCCAGGTTGCCCAGGCTGGTCTTGAACTCCTGGGCTTAAGCAATCCTCCCATCTCAGCCTCCCAAAGTGCTGGGGTTACAGGCGTGAGCCATTGTACTGGTCAAGGACTGTCTTTAAAAATACGAAAGGTCATCATGTGGAAAGGTAGGAGGAGTGTTCTTTATAGTTCCAAGAACTAGAACTAGAGGTCAGCGTGTGGCAGATTCTCAGTAAGTGTGAAAATAATTTTCTTTTTTTCTTTTTTCTTTCTCGTTTTTTTTTTTTGAGATGGAGTCTGGCTCTGTCACGCAGGCTGGAGTACAGTGGCATGATCTCGGCTTACTGCAACCTCCACCTCTCACATTCAAGCGATTCTCCTGCCTCAGTCTCTTGAGTACCTCGGAGTACCTGTGTGCGCCACCACACCCAGCTAAATTTTATATTTTTAGTAGAGATGGAGTTTCACCATGTTGGCCAGGCTGTTCTCAAACTCCTGACCTCTAGTGATACACCTGCCTCAGCCTCCCAAAGTGGTGGGATTACAGGTGTGAGCCACCATGCCTGGCCTTGAAAATAATTTTCTAAGAGCCTGAGATATCCCAAGTTGGAATGGGACATCCAGATCAACAGCAAGGCCTCTGTTACCAGAGGAGTCTTGGGTACAAGTTGGACTTTGCCAGGTGCTAGAACATAGATTAATATCACTTATAAAGGGGTAGATGACTCTGGAGCTCTCATCCAGCCTATGGTAGATTAAAGATGGCTGACTTTCTTTTGACACTCTTCTCATGAAGAGGAGGCCTATGTCCCTTCCTCTTGAATCTGAGTGGGTTCTATGATTGCTTGAACAATAGAATATGGTGGAATCAAAATATGTTGTACCAGTTTCCAGGCCCATGACCTAAGAGGCTGGCAGCTTCCACTTCATGTCTTTTGGAAAATTTGCTCTTGGAGTCTTAAACTGCTGTGTAAGAAGTCTGACTATTCTAAAGTTGCTATGCTGTGAGGAAGCCTGTGCTAACCACGTGGAGAGGCTTCATAGAGTGGGGAGGAAGATAGATAGATAGATAGATAGATAGATAGATAGATAGATAGATAATAGATAGATAGAAGATAGATAGATAGATAGAAGATAGATAGATAGAAGATAGATAGATAGATAGATAGATAGATAGATAGATAGATGGAAGATAGATAGATAGAAGATAGATAGTAGATAGATAGAAGATAGATAAATAGATAGATGGATAGAAGATAGATAGATAGAAGATAGATAGATAGATGGAAGATAGATAGATAGAAGATAGATAGATAGATAGATAGATAGATAATAGATAGATAGAAGATAGATAGACAGATAGATAGATAGATAGAAGATAGATAGATAGATGGAAGATAGATAGACAGAAGATATATAGTAGATAGATAGATAGAAGATAAAGATAGATGGATAGAAGATAGATAGATAGATAGAAGATAGATAGATAGATAGAAGATAGATAGATGATAGATAGATAGATATAGATAGAAGATAGATAGATAGATAGATAGATAGATAGATAGATAGATAGATAGAACGATTCTAGACCAGACACTACTATTCCATCTATCGCAGCCCAGGCACCAGACATGTGAATGAAGTGGCAGAGTTGGGATATGTGTCCTCTCCAAATCTCATGCTGAAATTATTCCCACTGTTGGAGGTGGAGCCTGATAGAAGGTTTTTGGGTCATGGGGGCAGATTCTTCATGAATAGCTTGGTGCTGTCCTTGCGGTAACGAGTGAGTTCTCACTCTATTAGTTTCCACTAGAGCTGGCTGTTAAAAAGAGCCTGGCACCTCCCTCCCTTCTCCCTTACTTCCTTTCTTGCCATCTCTGCACATGCTGGCTTCTCTTCGCCTTCTGCCATGAGTGGAAGCAGCCGGAGCCCCTCACCAGAAGCAGATGCCTGCACTATGCTTCTTGTTTCTTGTTCAGTCTGCAGAACCGTGAACCAGATAAACCTCTTTTTTTTTTTTTTTTTGAGACAGAGTCTCGCTCTGTCACCCAGGCTGGAGTGCAGTGGCATGGTCTCAGCTCACTGCAACCTCCGCCCCCCGTGTTCACGCCATTCTCCTGCTTCAGCCTCCTGAGTAGCTGGTATTACAGGCGCCCGCCACCACATCTGGCTAATTTTTGTATTTTTAGTAGAGACGGGGTTTCACCATGTTGGCCAGGCTGGTCTCGAACTCCTGACCTCGTGATCCCGTGACCTGCCTTGGCCTCCCAAAGTGTTGGTAATACAGGTGTAAGCCACCACACCCAGCTAAGCCTCTATTCTTTACAAATTACTCAGCCTCAGGTATTCTTGTATAGCAACACAAACAGAGTAAGACCAGAAGTCTTTAGATGACTCCAGGCCCAGCAACCATCTGACTACAACTTCATGAATGACCCCAAGTGAGGACCACCCAGATGAGCTTGAACAAGTCCAACCATGAGACATAATAATACATCGTTTTAATCCACTGAATTCGGGGGTGATTTCTTATGCAATAATACATACTGGTCCACAAGCATTTTAGTTGATAATTTAATTAAATACATACAGGGGGAGGATTGAACTTAGGCACAGGCAAATCAGATGACATTGTCAGAAAGATGTTAGCAAGAACTCCGCACTATAACATCTCCTCTGGTGGCCTGTCCTGTTGCCACAAATTACACCAAGAGAGAATCGCTTCTGGGTGACAGGTGATCTCTTTCAAGATGGATACAAAAGGGGGTCATTGAGCAGCGAGGGAGAACACCTCATGTTTAATGAGATATCTGTACCTTACTATGAAGTGGTTTCTTGATGTCTGAAAACGGTCCCAGGGAAATGAGGTTTTTGATATCCAGAGAGACAGTGCAAGGGATATGTTTAAAAATATGGACCACTATGAAACTGGAAAAAGGCTGGAGTCAAGAGCAAGGAGATAAGAATGGAAGGAGGAACAAAAATATTCACTTACATCTTTGTCTGTTTCAATTTGTCAATTTCAGCTATAGATGACCCGGAGGGTTCTTTGTTCTCATTAAACTTTGTAGCTTACATGGCGACTAAAATATGACTGATGATGCAGATGGATGGGGAAATGCTTTATTTCAAACCTCCAGGGGACTTGGCACATGGCTGTAACCCAGGTCTATGCACGTCACCTTGATCCTCTGATGGTGACTGGCTCTGAAACATGAATGGGCAACAAAGGGGCCCAAATATGGCTGCCCCAGACTCTGCTGCAAAGGGAGTCCTCTTTCACCTTTTGTTCCCTTGGAGCAAATGGGAAATGATTGGTGTGTCTGCTCTTATGTAGAGGCAAAAATGTGTACAATTAAAGATTCAATCGTATCTACTCAGGAGAATTCCCTTTCTATCTTGCTAAATGACAATGAGGAGGGCTTCAAAACCAGGGAAGGGAAAAATGTGGAGGCATCCCAGCTTGAGGCTCAGGTTGAGGAAACGGTATCATAAATATTGATTTAGTCGAGTTGAAGTAGTACACTTAGTCATAATGACAACAATGCTGGTAGCGGAGTTCCACTGAGGATTCCCTAGGTACCAGGCATCATCCCCCTAATTTATGAGCAAGTGGTGTGCTTTTGCTGTGAATAACGCAGCTCTGAGATCCCAAGACCTTGGTTCAAATCCCAGGTATGCAGCTTCTTAGCTGAGATAGGAAAGTCACTCAAACTCTCTAAAGCTGTTTCCCCATAGGATTGTACTGAGTATTAAAGAAATTCATGATTATCAAGAGCACTAACAGTAGCTAGCATAAATATTCATGCTATATATGCCATATTTTGATTCTTTCTAGAATGAATTGACTTTTGTGGATGAATCTGGTAACCCAAACAATATTTACAATCATTTTTTTCCTATGGGAAATGCATTCTAAATTAAATATTGGCAAACTGTGGCCTTTGGCCAAATCCAGCCCGTCACCTGTTTATGTATGGCTGGCAAGCTAAGAATAGTGTTTGCATTTTTAAATTGTTGAAAAAAAATCAAAAGAATCATAATATTTTTTGATATGCAAATGTTATATGAAATTCAAATTTCAGTGTGCATAAACAAAGTTTTATTGGAACACAAGCATGCTTATTTGTTTATGTGTTGTCTAAGTCTGCTTTTACTCTGCAATGGCCAGCTGAGTAGTTGCAACAGACACCTCATGGTTCAAAAGCCTCACGTACTTAGTAACTGGCCCTTTACAGAAAAAAAGTTGGTAATTTATGTTCTATGTGATAAAAAAGAAATTAATGCACAAACTACCTATTAGAGCACAGTTTGCATAATTGGCAAGCTAATTCTGTATGGCTGGCAAGCTAAGAATAGCTTGCTTACATTTGCGCATTTGTACAATATGTACATTTACACTCTATTCTGTTACACACACATACATGCATGCATGCACATATTCAAACACACGTTCATACATATACATAGGACAATGCTGATACATATGTCCATGTGTCATCTGCTCTGAACCTGAGTGTCCTTCCGGGGTGAGCTGCTATCCAAAACCCATGCTGTCTTACTGGCATCCTGTCCCACATGGGGTTTGGAGTAGATCACTGGTGCTAAATACGTCTAGCCAAGGTGCAAATGTCTAGCTCTCTCCAGACCCTGCTGGGTCTCCAAAGAAATATATGAATATTTTAGCTCGCTCTTTATGGTAGATGATTTCTGTTTTCCTTATGGGCTTCCTTTGCTGGTGTTTTAAAGAACCTGTTCTGGTCACGAAATCAGGCACAGGAACTATTTATCATACATATGAGAATCAACATGAATAAAACACCCCTTAGGTACTGTTCACATTTCTTTTGACTTCTCACTCTTGAGCTGCTATTAAACTTTAATATACACGAAGTTTGCTGGGTTTTATGGAGTTGAACAGGGAAAGCACAGTCATGGCAGACTGACACACCTGGGGGATTAAATTCATCCAGGCTGGCCATTAGATAATGAGCAAGTACCCTAATCACCATAAAATAGCGTTTAAAAGTATTGTTTAATTACCATCAAAGACCCTCAGAGTCAAAGAGAGCCTGGTGATAAATTGGTCTAATCTTTTCTTTTTAGAGATGAGCAAACTTAGGATCAGACTGAGGAGTGGGCTTTCTCAAGGGCACCGGCTCCTTTTGGAAAAGCTGGGTCTAGAATGTGGGTCATTGGCTCCAGACCCCTGACCCTGCCTCCATGCTTCCAGGATGTCACATAAATGCACACAAGTGACACACCTTGGCTGGGTGCGGTGGCTCAAGCCTATAATCCCAGCACTTTGGGAGGCTGAGGCGGGTGGATCACTTGAGTCAGGAGTTCGAGACCAGCCTGGCCAGCATGGTGAAACCCCGTCTCTACTAAAAATACAAAAGTTACCCAGGTGTGGTGGTGCATGCCTGTAATCCCAGCTACTCGGCAGGCTGAGGCAGGAGAATCGCTTGAACCTGGGAGGCGAGGTTGCAGTGAGCTGAGCTCACACCACTGTACTCCAGCCCAGGTGACAGAACAAGACTCTGTCTCACAAAAACAAAACAAAACAAAATGAGTGACATGCCTTTTAAGCCACATGGATATATGCTTTTAAAAAAACACCTTGCTCTCCCTTAGCTATTCAATTTGACTGACATATGTGGCGTTTTTATTCTATCTCATGTGTCTGTGCCATGTCTGGAAGCTTCCTCGAGCCCATTCCTCAACATCAAGATCTCTGAGCCTTCCTGTGGCCACCAGCACATTCTGTGTAGCCCCAGGACCACTTGGGAGGCTCGTGGCCTTTAGCTTCATGTACCATTGGATCAACCAGCCACGCTTCTTCCTGCTGTCACCTGTGTGGGAACACCGAACAGAAAGTAGGGGACTCAGAAGGCAGCTGGAATGTACAACGAAATATTGGCTTGGGAATGGAACTAGGAGGGAAAGTGAAGGAAGTGCCGGGATTCATGTAAGGGCTGCTGGTGATGGAGCAGGAAAAGAGCTGGAGAAGTGTCCCTTGCTGTAATTATGCATGACTTTGTGACATTTGCAGGGCTGGGACACATTTGTATCTATTTGGGTATTGCTTCTCTTTATTTCCGCCCTTTCCATGTGTCTGGTAGGCCACAAACTCTGAGCTGGGAGGCTCCAGGCAGGGTGGAGAGTTGGAGCTGCATGCTGGACAGCTCCCTTTCTGGCCTTGGTTTGCCAAAGCTTATAATCACAGAGGTGGATGGGTTTGGTGGAGAGGGAGCACCTCTGGGATGGACATGAAGAGCGAGGGAGCCTTTGAAGAAAAGTTTATTGCCTTGGACTGGAGGCCAAAAAGTATTCTGAGAGCTGGGGGAGGCAGCACCCTGCTCCCTGGCCAGGCCCAGGGGGTTGGTGAGGATGCCAGTGGGGAAGGGTGAGGTGCCTCCCAGCCTCACCAAGATCCTGAAGCCTCCATGCCTGGTGTGGAAGCTGCAGCCTCAACCTGGAGGCACCAGTAGACTAGGACGATGAGTGTCTCTATGGCAACCAGTGTGGCCTAGTGACTCACAGCTCGTACATGCTGGGGAGTTGTGGGAATGACAGGCGGACTGGGAGCCCTCCCAGCACCTTGGTGCTAGAGAAAGACCCTCTGGGTGGGAACAGGGGCACCCAGAGAATCAATGAGGTGGAATTTCTTGCCTACCTGTTGGCATGGAGTAGTCATGATTGAAATTAAGCTGCTTGGAAGAAAATACAAAGATCTGATACTTGTCCCACACCTGAGTTTATGACCTGTGATTCATTCATTCCTTCTACATCTGAAACACACACACAAAATCTGTATTTTCTCCGATGAGTTATACAACGCATATTAAGTATCCCGGTAATTACAGATGCATTATCTATTGTGTTGCTGTAGGTGCTGTCTGTATTCTTCTGCTGGTGCCAGAAGATGGCCAGTCCACATCAATACCCATTTGCATTTGTTCTTTTCTTGGGCTTTCATTAAAGTCAGGCTTTAAAGTAACACCCAGAATCATTGCATAATCCAAGGGACCAAATTGTACATGTCACAGGTGATGACATGATTTGCAGGAAACCTTTTTGAAGAGCTGGCTCCTTGATAACTGTAATTGTTAGGATCAGGATCAAATTAGGAGAGCAGAGGTAGCTGCACCAAGAAGCTGTATCTGCTCAAATCTCCCAAGCAAGCTTGGCTGTTGCCATAAAGAGCAAATTTTTGTAGGCAACAAGGCAAATCAGATGTAGGTCTCAGAGGGTTTCTTCCTCTGAAGACGGGAGGCAGAACTTATTTCTCTTTAAGTTAGGTCAGTTACAGTTATCTCACTGGGGAGAACAAAGACATGATACAGCCGTGACTGTGCCAGGAGAGAGAAGCAGAAAATTGTATCTTACTTAATCAAGTTGATGTGGGAGCAGAAAAACTCATTGGCAAAAGGCAGGGGACTTCTACGCAAGCAGGGGTGTGAGTTCCTTTCCTTTTTCCAATGTGTCTATGAAACTCTTGCTGGAGAGAGCCTGTGTAAAAGATTAGGAATAACAGAGCTCAATGTACATTCCCTAACACAAATTTGCGTCTATATTAGTAATCTCAAAAGTTCATTCTTTCAAATTTAGCTGCAATACTCACTGAAATGTGCTGAGGTCTCCGAAAATGAATTTCTTCCTATGGTGCACTTTTATTCACTTAAAAAATGTGATTTTTAAATGTACATTTGCCAAAAATAATCAGTTCTGAGATAACCCAAACCACGATGTGATAACTTGACCCCCAACTCAAGGTTGACTCAAGCTTAATCCCCAGCAACCACACTTCCTCCCTTTCCCCAGTTTTCAAAGAAAAGAGACGATTCTAAAACAGGATGAGGGCAACCCAAGGGCCCAGGCTGGTCTCTTACAGACTGTAGAAGGTTCTCAGTTCTCAGGTCTCAGTTCAAAGCCAGTTGCTTTGCTGGTTTCTTCCTTGAGTTGTTTCATGGCATCGACCATGGTTCATGATTTCATGCAAAAGGTTCAATTAAAGCCAGTCCAGCGCTTCAGAAAGGAAGGGCTTTTTCAATTTCTCAGCATTACAGGGTTCACATTTCACAGAAAGGCCTGGCCTGATTTAATCCTGAGTTCATAAAGCCCAAATTTACCTTTTTGTGTTTTTGTCGGAAGTTTTCACTTTGGCTCCGGAAAGCGGACCCACAGGAGTCATGTGGACGGTAGACCCACTTCCGAAGGGTTGGAGGGGCATAAATGCAGTGAGGGCGACATTTCTGTTTAAATATCACATTGGGCACACTGAGTGAAAAGGGATTTGGCTCAAGTGGTCGAGGCGCCTCTTTAAATGTCAGAGTCACTGCTGACTGGCGTTTTGGGGACATCATCAGACCCCTGACCCCAAGCCTGATCTTTATTTGTATTTCTCCTCCCATAGGCTGCACCCCTCCCTCAGCATCTGCCTGTATGACCCTGTGGCACATAGGGTATCCATAACTCAGAAGCTCATCTGGATTTTGTCTACTGGCTCTTCCAAGAGTGGGGAGTACTCGGGAGTTTATTTTCTCTTCCCTTTCCCTCTGGATCGTGCCACTGCATGCCTCTCCCCGCTCTGGCCTCTCATGGGCCTTCTTCCCAATAGAACAATGCCTTAGGGGAACCTGCCCTGCCCAGGGAATGCAGCTGGATGAATGAACAGTTGGCTGCAGGTGCTGGGATTATTCGGCTCCTTTGGTTCAGCTCTTTCATTTTTTAGTTGAGTCCGGTGAAGCAGATGTTAAAACAAAACCATCTTTGGTTAATGCAAAAGAATTAAGGTTCCGGGGGGGGTTGGGGAGGACTGGTCACATGCTATTAATGGTTCAGTTCAGTTTCAGTCTCTGCCCAAACAGATACCAGGGAAATTCCCAGAGGTGGCTGCTTCCAGAGGTGAACCTTAGCAAAGCTGTGCTGAGCTCTTGCCTGGGCTCCTCAGAGCCTCTGCCCCTATCACCTGGTTATGCTTTTGCTTGGGCTCTCTTGGTTGTCCCATGAGCCACTGCTTTTTATGGAGATGGGCATTGGATTAGTGTGTGTGTGTTTTTATCTGCTATCTTTCCTCTTCCTGCTTTCTAGGTGCCTGGGCATGCACAATTGTCCCCCAGGCTCTGGCAGCTTCAGTGCCCGTTTCTCTCTCATTCACATGGTGACCCCAACCCCTGTTCCTGCTTGCTACCTCTATCATGGCATCCCACGCCCACCCTTCTTGGGAGGTCTGTCTCCTCCATTGGGCTGTGGCCACCAGTGGAAAGAAATCGTATGGCCATGTGTGGTCATTTCAGTTTCTTTGTTTACAGCTTGGCCACACCCAGTGGATCACACGGTTGTACAAATGAAATGTCTGTGATTATGAACAAGTGCCAGGACTGGACGCCACTGGGCCTTGTGTCGTCCATGAGCCATACTGGCCTCATTCCCTGAAGCTCTCTCTCTCCATCTTGACTTTTGTCTACAGGGCTGCACATGTGACTGCTACGTGGTCCTTGGCCCCAATTATAAGGCGTCTTCTTGCCACCACCTATGGCACGATCTGTGCAATGGTAGGAGACACATCTGTTACAGACGCCTGAGCTCATGGGAAGCATCCACGGCTCCCACACCATCATAGGGCCCTCTGGGTGCCTGAGGACACTCTCTGTTCTGACCTCATGCTTGGCACAGGGAACCCTGTGAGGCCATCCCAGGCCTATCCACTTCTAGCTCAGACATTTCTCCCGCTGCTGGGTCACGCTAGACACATGGGACTCTGGGGATCCTCCTGCATCTCTCAGGTCATCTGTGGGCTGGTATCCCCCAAACTCTTTTGGGGTAATGCAGGGTTCAGGGCCCACTGGCATCCACATTTTCCCTGTTTTCCCTCTTACTCTTTTTTCTTCCCTCCAGATGGGAGGATAGTCACCACTTATGCTTTCATATCTGTCTCGTGCCCTGGCCTAGGCTTTGGAAACTTAAAAGCAGACTTTCTTTCTCCCATGTCAGCTCTCTCCAAAGGCAATGTATGCTGCTGGGCGTAGGGAAAACTGGGAGAGGGGAAGAGCCTCAACTGACGGAGGATACCCATGAGGGTAGGATCTGCCACTCAGCACCCTCACTGTCCCTGACATTTATGCTGCTCTTGGCTGCTTTTCTCAGACAACTCCTTCCTTTGTTTCTTTGCCTCTTCTCTTCTGCAACTTCTTCCTGCTTCCTGCATTCTGCCCGAAGAACTGGCCTCGGAGGCCATCTAAAGCAAAGCAGAGGGCTGCTGTCTTTGCAAACTACAAAACTACGGCTCAGTTCTGTGCCTTGAGCCCTCCTCTCCTTCCCTGTAGGGTCCATGTCAAGCTGTGTAGTCAGGGGCTGTTTCTTTGATTCCAGAAACTTTTTGTTTTCATTATTTAAATTTTTTTTTTAAATTCCAATTATTTTAGCATCATAGGCAGTCCATGCTGAATGGGACTTGGAGACTCAGAGACTCAGATTATTTCTAAACTCCGCATCCCTTACTCCCTTCCCACCCCTCATCTATGGCTAAGGAAGTGGTGACTCAAATAAGGCAAAATACTTGCCTCATTATTCAGGGTCCCTAGAGCGACAGGATCGCCAAAGTCGGGTCCCCGTGCAGATGAAACTTTCCTTCAATCCCTGCTTCCAGCATTTTCAGATCTAGCACATTCTAATGAAAGCATCAGATTTGGCTCTCAAAATATTAACTACTAGCAATTATTGAGCACCTACTATGTGCTTGGCACTGAACACAGCTCTCAAAATATAGTATCTCTGTTGATTCTCCTGATAGCCTTGCACTTTCACCATCTTACTGATGAGAAAATGGAGGCTTGATAGAGGACACACAGTGTGGTAGTGCTGGAGCCTGGGCGGGAAGCCTGGCTGTTTGATGCCAGGGCAGGAGCTCTTACCCGCACTGTCACACAGCTCAACAGCAATGGGAAGGCTGCATTCATCGGCCCAAATATTGTAGATGAAGTGATGAGAGCAGATCATCTCTTCCTTGGCAAATTCATCACTGGGTCTCTAATTAGCTGACATTCCTAATGCTTTCTTACTTTTTCTTTAAAAATGATTTCAAACAGGCTGGGCACGGTGGCTCATGCCTATAATCCCAGCACTTTGGGAGGCTGAGGCAGGCAGATAACCTAAGGTCAGGAGTTCAAGACCAGCCTGGCCAACATGGCGAAATCCTGTCTCTACTAAAAATACAAAAATTAGCCGGGTGTGGTGGCGCGCATCTGTAGTCCCAGCTACTCAGGAGGCTGAGGCAGAAGAATCGCTTGAACCTGGGAGATGGAGGTTGCAGTGAGCCGAGATTGCGCCACTGCACTTCAGCCTGGGTGGCAGAGCGAGACTTTGCCAAAAAAAACCAAACAAACCATAAAAAATGCCTTCAAACAGACTCCAGTTACCGAGCATGGTTCTCTGGTAATGATAGAGACTGACTACCCCATTTGATGTGAAAGGACAGAGCAGCTAAGTGGCTTGTTCGAGGTCCTGCAGCCAGTCAGTGGCAGATCTTGGGCTTGAACCCAGAACTCCAACCCCAAATATAGGGAAGTAAAGGGTGTAAAACACCCATCACTCTTTCTGAAACACACCGTAGGTGCTTGGCAATGTTAACTTCATTTCCTGTCCTCTTTTTCCTTCTCATTGTTCCCAGGGGCTGAGCACACACTTACAGCTAAAACGGCCTACATTCTTCTGCTTTGTTTTATGGCAATGAGAAAATGTGGAGCCATCCATCCACTTCACCGCTGTTGAAAAATAATAACTGGATGATGTTCCCCTTGGCAGCTGTGTGGACCTGGTATTTAAGCAGCATCCTGTTCCAAAGAACTGCCCTTTAAAAAGAGATTAGGATTGCACATCCACTGTGTACGAGCTGGAAGATAAACAAATGTTCTTTTCTCCCCAAATATTCCCAGCTTTTGCTCTAAGGTGTTTCTCATGATTGCAGCCCAACTTGTTGTCTGTGCAGGACTGGAAGAGCTTAAGCTCATACTGTGAGTCACAAATGGCACTAAGGCATGCGTTCCAGGCTTCTTATTGTCACTTTGATTCCTGCATTAGCCTTTTGGTTGCAAATGACTCAAACTGAGTAAGTTAGAAAAAGGAATTTTTATTGGCTCACAAATTGGACAGTCCAGGGGTAGATTTAGCTTCAGGTGTGGCTGGATCAAGGGGCTCTGATGTCATTCCTTGCTCTCTCTTGTGATTCTTCTGCCCTCCTTTTCTCTGTGTTGGCTTTACTTTCTAACAGGCTCTCCCTCTTGGTGGTAAGATGATCACCAGCATCAGCAGCAACTTGCTTACATTCTACGAGCTTCGCCATTCCCACAGAAAAAGAGAACTCTGTTTCCTAACACTTTGCATAAACTCATAGACTTGAGTCTCATAGTCTGGCATGGGTCACATAGTCATCTCTGAGCCAATCATTGTGGCCAAGGTAATGGAAAACACTGATTGGCCAGGTGTAGGTCTTATGCCTCTCTCTGTCTCTTTGCCTCCAAGGGGTTGGGTCAGTTCACCTAAACCACTGTGACCTATCAATGAGAAGACATTGTTCCCTAAAGTAAGAGCAGTGTTTTATATCAGAAAAATAGTAAATGGGTGCTTGGCAGGCAAAACAACCACCACTACAATGAGATTCTTTACTTCTAGGAGAACACAGATGATTTAAAACATACATTTTGTTGACTACCTTTTCTTACCAAGAAAGTCTCTGTACAGAAATTGAAGGTGATAGAAAAGAAGAAGAAGGCTGGTTCTTGTTAGAGAAATGGAGCTGTGGATGGGGAAAGGACAGGAACAAAAAGATAAGGACTGATTCATTTTTCCCCCTTTGGAAATAGGAAGGGAGATGGCATGGTGCCTGCCCTCATGGAGCTTACAGTTGGAAACAGAGTCGGAGCTTCAAACATACAAGACAAATACCTTGATACAACAAAATGACTCCAACATCAGTTACTCATTTATTGACCCTTGACTCAGTAAATATGTGTTGAAAGTCTGTTGTTTCCCACAGAAAAAGAGAACTCTGCTTCTTAACACTTTGCATAAACTCATAGACTTGAGTCTCATTAGCCTGGCGTGGGTCACATGCTCATCTCTGAGCCAATCATTGTGGTCAAGGGCATGGAAATGCTGGTTGACCAGGCCTAGGTCTTGTTTCTCTCTACATCCAAGGGCTTGGGTCAGTTCACCTAAACCACTCTGATCTGCCAGTGAAAAGAGATGCTGCTGATGCTGGTGATCATCTTACCACCACAAGGGAGAGCCTGTTAGAAGTAAAGCCAACACAGAGAAAAGGAGGGCAGAGAGATCATGAGAGAGAGTAGGGAATGACATCAGAGTTGGTTATCTTGCTCTGTCACCTGCTCTAACCTTCAGCACCATCAAAGAAACAGACAGAAAGGCTAAAACCTACTGTTTTTCAGTTAAGCTACGTTCAACTTGCTGCTCAAGCGAAACACCTGAGAATTCAGACCAGAATACATTACTAGAACTTGGTTGGTCAGGCAGCTGGAGTACTATCTTTTTAATTTACTATTTTTCTGTTAAAAAAAAAAAATCTCCTGTTTAGGCCCTAGTGATACATGAGTAAAGAAGGCACACAGGATTTTGTGGTCTCATGGAGCTTATGTGAGACCATGCTGGGTCTAGGATTTCTTTTTAGTTGGGAGAAATGGAAAATAAGCAAGGGACCCAATGCAGGAACAGAAGCATTTTCAGGAGGAGTAAGAACCATTTGAGCCAGGACGAAAACCAAGCAGAATGACAGGTTATAAAACAGCTGGTGGAAGGGGGAGCCCTTTGGTCGAGCAGTCAACAAAGACTTGGTGAGGTGGCAGCGGCTAAGACTTGAGAAAAAACAGCTATGAAGGTCTCATGGGGACAAGGGCTCCAGGGAAAGCCCCCAGGGCAGCCCCTAAACTGGGTGTTGCTGAGGACCAGAAAGGAGGTTAGTGGCCTGGAGCTCAGTGAGTGAGGCTGGGATGGTAGAACAGGAGAAAGATGGAGGGGAGGCAGAAGCCAGCTCCTGTATTGGTGATTCTATTGCTTCTGGATTTCCCAGGTGCTTTGTTTACGGGCACGTGTGGTTCCTACATATGGTGGAACTGACAGCAGCTTCCACATCATAAACATGCTCTGCTCCCATCCCTCCTGCCGCATTCACACTGCCTCGCAAGTATCAGGCATTCAGTGATTGTTTCCTACAGCAATTGGATTGAAATCTCAGTTATGCCATTTTTTAGCTGAGGAACATTGGACTAGTTGCTTAAATTCATGGTCCTCTCATTTGAAAATAGGATAATCTGGGTGTGTCGGGGGGCTTTAAGGATTAAGCAAGATCGTGTAAGAGAGAGTTGATGGCACAAGGTCATTAAATGTTCGTTTTCCTGATTTCATTGGTAAGAGACAGAATTATGACCTAGTGTCAGGTGGATTTAGGGAAAAATCTGTCTTCTTATTTTTGTCCATTCCAGAAGAACTGGGCACATGGGGACAAAGGTTTGGAAATGGAGCACAGTGTGAAATAAAAAGGATAAAAAGAGTAAGATGATCATAGAGGAATGGGACACTATATGTGAATGATGACATCAGCAAAAGCCCTAGCGACCATTTTTTTAGCTCACACTATGAGCCATGGACTTTGCTAGGTCTTTTGCATATGTCATCTGACTTCATCCGTCAACACAAAACAGTGACCTGCATGGAACAACAACTCTATCAGGTGCATTCGTTTATTAGTTCCGTCTTATGAATGAGGTTCAGGAAGGGGGCTCAGGAAGATGAAGTCATTTGTCAAGATCATATAACTAGTGGGTGCTTGACTCTGTATTTTTAACCATTATGCTACCTGATTCCCTGGGTGGAATTACTAATACAGGCACAGATCTTTGCTATACTTTTGCAATTAAAAAAATATATAAATTTATTATATTTATTAAATATATTTATTAATTAATATATTTATTAAATATATATATATATATATTTTTTTTTGAGACAGAGTCTTGCTCTGTCACCCAGGCTGGAGTGCCGTGGCACGATCTCGGCTCACTGAAACCTCCACCTCCCGGGTTCACACCATTCTCCTGCTTCAGCCTCCTGAGTAGCTGGGACCACAGGCGCCCGCCACCACGCCTTCCAAAAAAAAATTTTTTTTGTATTTTTTTTTAGTAGAGATGGGGTTTCACCATGTTAACCAGGGTGGTCTCGATCTCCTGACCTCATGATCTGTCCGCCTTGGCCTTCCAAAGTGCTGGGATTACAGGCGTGAGCCACCGCGCCCGGCCTTAAAAATATTTTTTTGGCTCAGCTGGTTCTGACTCCTCAAAAACCCAAATGTCCCCTGATTTCAAATGGTTAAATATATAGTATCTTTAAATGAGAAAATTAACGATATTCAACCTCAGAAATATTTTTTTTTTTAGAAATTAAAAGACACCCCTAAGAATGATCTTCTAATTGTAGCAACCTGCTACATGAATGCGGAAAAACTCATTTACAATTCAGCTGTTAAATGACAAACCATTACCACCATTTTTATTGCTGTATATTCCCCTAACAAATTTATTATGTAATTACCCTCCATAACAGCATCATTTTAGGATGTAAAGTTGAAATAAGGTCCCTATTTTAAAATGCTTACTACGATATGTTTTCAACATCTAGTCTATATAAAATATCCGGCATTGAGAGCATGTTTTCTCTTTTGTTAACCAGAGCTCAAGAAATAGGTTGGCAATTCTTCTATTTCATGAATCTGATTCTCTTTGGCTCTCTGCTGTACCTTAGAAAGAGGGAAAAAACTAGACCTAGAGACTCCCCATTCTTTAGCTTGGCAATTCATTAGTCAAAAACACTCGTACACATAACACAAGCTTGTTGGGTTTTGTGATTGAGGATTAGGAACATGGCTGCTATTCCCAGCCACCCAGTGAGCCTGGGCCCAGGTTTAAACAGAAGTCTATCAACAAAAGAATGGGGATTTATCGGTAACTTGTGCAATTTCTCTCTGATGCTGCTTCTGACTGTGGGAGTTGGAGAAACCTCCCAAAGCCTGGAGGAGAGGGACCGGCTAACACAGAGGCTTAAGACAATAAGTTATACCACGCCCAAAGGAGAAACCGGTTTGCCCTAATATCCTTTTCCTAAAGGCAGAAGAAATTGAACATGTTTCTAAGGAAAAAGGCCAAAGGGAGTGTGCCTGGAGACATCCCCAAGCAGGCCGGCTTTCGCAAGGCTGTGGATAATGAGCTGAGGAAACCAAACTAGAACGAGATCTTTTATGAGCAATCTCAATCATATGTGATATTTTGGAATCCTTTTTGTTACTTGGGCTGATTAGGAAAACAACGTGGTAAGGGAATGCATTCCAAACTTGCCTGCTTTTCAGACCCGAGAGAGAGAGAGAGAGAGAAGATGCTACTTCTCTCAGCAGGAGAAAAGCCAGCCTGATCGTCCAAGGAAGGTGTCATCAGAAGAGGACCGTCTCGGTTGTCAGATCTGAATAAACTTGTACCTCTCTGCAAATACTGCCGTGAATAGGAATGAGATAATCTGCTCTTTGACTTTATCTCCATCTTAATTTCTCTCATAAACCCAGCAGGGTGGAATCTGGGCATAGAATGTGCCAGTAGGTGTTGGAAGAGCAGCCGGCAGGCTGTGTTCTAGTGGCCCCAGTGAACTGTGTGACTTTGGGGAGGGGCCTTAGCTTTTTTAGGGCTTTATTTTCCTGCCTGTGAAATTAGGGAATTGAAGGGGGTTGGTGCTTCGTTTGCTTTTCTTGAGTCAGTAGATTTGCTAATAGGCCAGTGTCCTGAATCTACCTATGCAGCCTAATTCAGTGGTTTTCAACTGGAAGGGTCTCTGTGCTACCCAAGGGACATTTGGCAACATTTGTAGACATTTTTGTTTGTCACAGTGGGTGGTGAGTGCTACTGGCATCCCACGGGTAGAGGCCAGGGATGCTGCTAAGCATCCTACAATGACATCCTGCAATTCACGGGACAGCCCTTCACGACAAAGAATGATCCAGCCCCAAATACCAATAGTGCTAAGGTTGAGAAACCCTGCCCTACACTACCAATTAGACACAAATTCACATTGTCCCTCCAAATTAACATGCAGCCACAGGAGATGTCCTAGACAAACTCCTTTCTCCTGACCCGTGAACACACAAGTCATCCTAAGTGCTGTGGTCTATGTGGATTCCTAGGGAGAAAGATACTCCATGAATCTCGTAGCATCTGGGAAGAAAGCTGGATGTCAACACGCATTTGTGCCAGTAGGGAAAAAAGCAGCGTGCCCTCCACATTTTCTCCAGAAGAATTCCATCCTGACCTCCCTTTCCACCCCCTGAAAAATTCTTCCATGGCCTCCTCCAGCCGTGCGAGTTATGCATAGTGGATAAGCAGCTTTGTTTCAGTCTTTAGAATTCTAATGTTTAAACTAATGCATTTATTTATGTCGAATGCAGCTTTCCACCCAGAACATTCTGAATTCTTCTTCCCAGTCTGGCTTTTTAGTACGTGATTGTCGAAGCTGCTGGTTTCCATTCCCTGTGTTAACAAGATCTGACTTTGTGGATCATTTAATATTTATCCAAAATATTTGATACACATATAATGACATAATCACTCAGTCCCTTAGCCTGACATGGTTGCATAAGCACCTACTGGCTTTGAAAATCTACATTTTTCAGAATATGTTGTCAGTTAGTATAATGTATTCCAGGGCATAGATTTCTTGCCAGAATAATTCTGCCCGGTGAATGATAAATGTGTTGTGATTATTTCTTCTGCTTTTGTGAAAGCATACAGTAGGGATAGTGTCTTGAAAGCTATACACAGATCAGTGGAACACAGGGCTTCTCTGTTTAGTTCTGCCATACTCAGAATTTGTTCCCTAAATTCTTTCCCCAAACTCTCTTTTACTAGTTTCTACTCCCTGAAGTGATTGAGGCTGGCAATGGAAGGCTGTGTTTAGCTAATAATTTCTTCTTGGCTCCAATATGTGTCTCTCTTAGTTAAGCCCACAAGAACTTAATGAACTGTTGTGTCTCTCCTGGGTAAAGTTTGTTGTAGCTCAGGTTTAAAGCAATCTCATCTTTCAAAACTGGCTTGACGAATGGAAAAATCTAGAGTCCCAGATGTCTGCTATTTCTGGTTTCCAACAGAGTGGGAATGAATGACTACCACGTGCAACATAGAAACTGGGACCCCCACCCCACCCCCCGCAGATAATTCTAAAGTCCATGGTGTTGATTAACAATGTAAGTGGTCAACTTGTACAGTATTGGTGAAGGTTACAGAATTGAGGGGGATCACCAACGGTCACCAAGATTAATCATGTATCTTGAGCACCGAAGAGACCTCTTGGTCTAGTTAAGTCAACTTTGACATCTAAGAAGCTTCCCTAGGCATAACAACCAGATGAGAGTCTGCTCTTGAATTGCTCAGAATCATCCTTGATTTGCCGATCTCTCTCCCTCCATACCTCCCAATCCATTAGAAGCTCTGTTGAGTCTGCCTCCAACGTGTATCCTGAATCAGTCTACTCTCTGAGCTCACGGCCACCCCCTTAGCCAAGCCATCATCATCCTTTGTCTGATCAACGATGACTCTCTCCTGCTTCTTCTCTTTCTTCACCACAATCCATTCTTCCACACAGCAGCCAGGATAATCTTTAAAAAATGTTAATCAGTTCATGTCACTCCCTGCTTAACCCCTTCAATGACTTTCCAGTGTTCTCAGAATCATTTCCTGAAAGGGCTCACTAAATAGTGTTGCCAGATGTAGCAAGTAAAAGTACAGGATACATAGTTAAGTTTGTATTTTAGATAAACCATGAATAGCTTTTTTTTAGTGTAAGTATATCCCATGCATATTTGGGATATACTTATACCCAAAGAGATTTTTTTTGTTGCTGACCTATTTGTTACACTGAACATCTGTGTTTTTGTGTTTTGTGTTTGTTTGTTTGTTTTTCTGTTTTTTGAGATAGAGTTTTGCTCTCATTGCCCAGGCTGGAGTGCAATGGCACGATCTCAGCTCACTGCAACCTCCGCCTCTTGGGTTCAAGCAATTCTCCTGCCTCAGCCTCCTGAGAAGCAGGGATTACAGGCATATGCCACCCCGCCTGGCTAATTTTATATTTTTAGTAGAGACAGGGTTTCTCCATGTTGGTCAGGCTGGTCTCAAACTCCCAACTTCAGGTGATCCACCCACCTCGGCCTCCCAAAGTTCTGGGATTATAGGTGTAAGCCACTGTGCCCGGCCACGTCCTGTATTTTATTTGGCAACCCTACTCACAGGAGCTCTATGTCTGGCACTGCCTACTTTTCTAACTCCATCTCACACTCCTGTCCCTCTAACTTGCCCCAGCAACGCAGGCCTTCAATCTACTAAGCCCTTTCTGACTTCTGAGCCTTTGTACTAATGAATCCTTCTGGAATGTTATTTCAGCTTTTGCATGACTTGTTCCATCTCCTTCTTCAAGTCTCTGTTCAAATATCTCCTCCTCAGAAAGGCCTTTCCTGATCTCTCTATCCAAAAAGGGCCCTTTTCCCGCCTTCGGACCTCTATACCGCATCACTCTGTTTTGTTTTCTTCATAAGATGAGTGTGTATTTATTTTTCATCTCTTTGCTTGATTTTTGCCTCTTCCAGGAAAAGGGGGACACAGCTTTGTCTGTCTTGTTTGCTGCTGTATCTCCAGTGTCAGATACAGGCCTGGTGCGTGATGCAAGCTCAGGGAATCATTTGTGAATGAGAGAATGGACTTAGGTGTGTCTCTTTGCTTTTAGAATGAAATTTAATCTTTTTCCACGGCCCTACAAGCCTCCTCGCCTACCTCTCTGATGTCATTTCACATAGAACATTTTCAAAGGAGGTTTCACATGTGTAAAGGCCACGGCAGTTTCACCCATTTGGTGAGCGGGGTCACATCTCCAACCATCATGGACGTGCCACACTGGTTGGTAGAAAGACCATGTGCAGAAAGACCATGTGCTTGAGTGGTAGAAAGATGTGGGTGTGAATCCCAGCTTTGACTTTAGCTAAGTCACTTCCTCTTTGAGCCTGAATTTCATTATCTATATAACAGGGATAGTCATACCACATTTGCACCACATTTATAGGGATATAGTATAAAACTAAATGCAATGATACATTTAAGCCACCATTACAGGGCCTGGAGCACAGTCAGCCTTTAATAAATAGTAGTTGAATTTGCCCATGGCCAAGTGCTCTCTAGAATACCTTGGTGGTATACCGTGCTTCAGAGACTGTTGAAACCGTTCACATATCCTAGTACCTCCGTGCTAACACTATATGCCTCTCCTTTCTCACTGCCCTGTTAACCCTGTCATCCTTGCACTAAATTTCCACTGGTTCCAATAGGCCCTTAGCTCTGTTTGCACAGTGCTGTGGTCTCTGCTTTCTTACAGGACAAAACAGGCAAGCAATGATCCCGGAAAGGCCCTTCCTAGTCTCCTGCTTGCACCCAGGATGGGACCCGTTCCTGTCTGATCAGGTTCTGCTCCTTAAATATCCTCCAGGCTGGATCTGCTACAGATGTTGCTGTTACCATGGTGACTATTATGGCCGAGATTTTCTGAAACTATGAAGGGAGAATGGGCGAGGTCCAAAGAGCACACATAATTACTCTTATACTGGGCTTTAAGTGCTCTACATAAATGCTGGATGATGCGTGCCTGGACGCTTGGGTCCTCTAAGCCCTCCACTTATGGCAACTCTTGATACTATGTGGGCTTGCTGACTAGTGGAGAGTGCTTCTATTGAAACCTGGTGATTCCACTAGCTTGCTGCTATGATGCGGCCATAAACTATTATCCGTCTAGTAGGGAATTTTCTTTTAAAATTTGAAATTGTTTAATGAAGGTCTTAAAATACATCTGTAGTTTATTATTATATTTTTAACTTTGGTGTGGCAATGTTAAAATTCTCACCTTTTCACTGAGAGTGGGAGACTATATCTCTTCCTCTTGAATCAGGCATGCCTTTAGTAACTTACCTGTAACTAACAAAATATGGTGGAAGTGCCACTGTCATTGAGTGATTTCCCAGAGGCTGGGTCACAAAAGACTTTACTCAATTTTGTTTTGGGAACCTTGACTGTCATGTAAATCTCATTACCTTGAGGCCACCATGCTGTGAGGAAGCTCAAGCTACCTGGAGCACACATAGGTCTTCAGCTGACAGCCCTACCTGAGGTCCCAGTCAACAGCCAGTGTTAGCCATCATACATGTGGCACTTCCAGAAGTCTCCAATCCCCAGGCATCAGATCACCCAGCTGTGATTCACTCCCAGATGTTGCATCTTCCCAGCTGATGCCCCAGACATCATGAAGCAGAGATGAGTTGTTTCCACTATGCCTTGTGTGATTTCCTGACCCATAACACTCATGAGCTTAATAGAAAGGTCTGTTCAGCTGCCAAATTTGGGGGTCATTTGTTACACAGCAATAGCAACTGAAACAGATGGGCTGGCTCTCATTGGCTGTCTCAGGGGCACCTGAAGTTGAACATGTCCAAAACAAACTCCAGGACTCTGTCTTTTCTGGTGCGCAATTTGAACCTTTTTCAATGTTTCTTTCTTTTTTTTTTTAAACCTCCACCTACCAGGGTCACATAAGGTAATAACATAGAAGGCACCTTGATTTATCATCTTCTGTCACCATCATCCAATCTATCACCTAAGTGTGTTGATTTTACCTCTCACCCAGGTGCATTGTCTGGCTTGTCCATACTTGGTAGAGCTGCCCCTGAGTGCACCGTGGTGGCAATGGATGGGAAAAATAAAGCACAGATGTTGAGGGACACAGACTTGGGTTCAAATCTCAGCTCTAAGAACTATCTTGGACAAGTGGTTTTGCCTCTTTGAACCTTGATTCCTGCATCTGTAAAGTGAGAATAACAGTAACTCATATCTTTGTGGTGAGCAGTCAATGAGATAGTCCATGGTAAGTGCTTAGAACTGTGGTTGGTATGTAGTGAGTCCTGTTATGCTTCTTATTATTTATTAATTATTCTCAATATTTGGTGGAAATGTGGAAGGGAGTGACCTGAAGTCATTCCAGCTCTCTGGGCATGAAGGAATCATTCAGTTGGGGTTGGGCTTGCCTTCAGGCAGGTCAGATGTCATAGAGTGCTACCACCTTCTCATATCCTCACTCCCAGACATGTGGCACTTCCAGATTCCATCCCCCAGTCACCCCCAGAAACTGCATCTTCCCACTGAAGCCCCAGACATCCTGAAGAAGAGGAAAGCTGTTCTTCCTACTACATCTCACCCAAATTCCTGACCCATAGAATCTGCGAGCCTAATAAGAAGATCCTTCTAAGTCATGAAGTCTTGGGGGTAATTTGTTGCACAGTAGTAGTAACGGGAACAGATGAGCTGTCTCTTGTTGGCTGTCTCAGGGACACCTGAGTTTCAACAAGTCCGGCGTGGAGCCCAGGACTATCTCTTCTAGTCCAACCTGATGGCTTTGCAAGAACATATCTCAGCTCTCTTGGGGGTAGTACTTCCAATGTCATTTAAGCCAGAGTCCTTCAGCCCCAGGAATAACGACTGCTTCAGGGACTCCTCAATGATGGCAGAAGGATGGGAAAGCAGGTGGTTATGTGGATGCAGGGTACTGGGGCGTCACAAGAATTGGGTTCATTTGAGAGCGTTTTGGGAAGATTTTGCTCCAAGTACTGCAACGTCACTATTTTTTTTTTTTGAAACGGAGTCTCGCTCTGTCACCCAGGCTGGAGAGCAGTGGTGTGATCTCGGCTCACTACAAGCTCCGCCTCCTGGGTTCACGCCATTGTCCTGCTTCAGCCTCTAGAGTAGCTGAGACTACAGGCACCTGCCACCATGTCCAGCTAATTTTTTTGTATTTTTTTAATGTCAAATTTTTATTAGACCTTCAGAGTTTCAGTGGGAGATCAGAATGAGGTGCCCATGGATGTAATTGTCGACTGAATTCCATCAGTGTTCGATTCATTGCCCCAAGGCTTTCAATTAAGAAAAGAAATATGGTTTCAATTTGGGGAAGAAAAGACAGCTCTCCTTCATATTGATTCTGGTAGGTGGTGTCTATTTTAGCCAAAATCTTATATGCACTCTGTTCCACTCTCAAAAAGAATTCTGCATTACTGGTGTGATCCCTGGCGGATGCATTGACTATATATTTAGCACTTGATTCCTGGAATACAGGCTCTTTAGGTCTTCTAGCCATCGCTCGGCAACTTTTGTTTCCATAGAAACTAATGTTTATGTTTATATCTATGCAGACTCTGTTTCTATCAGGTTTTACTTCTCTGAGCAGCTGTTGTAAGTCATTTTACCAAGATGGACGATCGTGATAGGGAACAAAGCCCCCATTCTACTGAAATGAGAATTTTCTTTAGCATCATTATGGGCCCCAAAGTCAGAATGGTTCAAAATAAAAATAAAAGGGGTTTGGAAAGGGATCTTATGCAGTAGTGTGGTCCAGAAAGCAAGAGATTCAGTACTGAAAATGACGACCTGGCCCACAATGAAACCCATGCTCTGCAAATCAACAGGGGCTTTATCGATCTCTTTCTCTGGGGAAATAGAAAGGCAATGTACATATTTAAGTGCCAATCTGTTCTCTGCAGATTGTGGAAGAAGAGAAATGAAAATCTATGTTTGGAAGGGATGATCTGGGTGCCTAATTTATGCAGATGCACCACAATGGGATGGCTGCTTAACCTTCCCAGTGTTCTCACTAGGGCTCAGCCTAATCTTTCCTGAATGGCATTTGGAAATAATACAGACAGCCTCCTTTGCAAAGCTGAGACCACTGTCAGGTCTAATAGGCAGCCACCATATCTTTTCCTATTTAATCTTGGCTCCATTTGTTTTTGTCATAGCTGACAATTTATATATACATACCCAGAGTTTTATTTCTTTCCTTATTTTGTTCATCCGTTCTAAAGCACTGTCCCTGGCGCCGTGTTTGACAGTGAGTGATAACAATGAGAGCTAAAATTTATTGGGCACTTACGATGTGTCAGCAATCCATACCATGCTTTATGTGGGCCTCCTCATTGAATCCTCACAACACTCACCCAGGTAAGTATAATGATGATCCCTACTTTGGCAGTTGAAGAGACTGAGGCACAGAAAGCAATTTGCTCAAGGTTATAGGTGAGTGCGCAGCAAAACTGCAATTTGGGGCTCTGCAGTCTGCTGTCTGAATCACCATATGATACTGTTCTCATGGTTCTGCTCTGGAATTCACAGGCCAGTGGGAGAGACAAAGGTATAAACGATGATCATGGCATGTGATGCATAGCAATAGCATCATATGACATATATACTGCTGTAGAAATATAGGAAGGATGTGATTAAGTCTCCATGGGAGAGTGAAGCCTGGTTTAAGAAATATCAGTTGGGCCTTGAAGACTGACTAAGAGTTTTCCAAGAAGAAAAAACATGTCCTCTTAAGCAAAGAGAATAACCCATTGCTAGGCACAGATGCACAAAAAGATATCATTATGGGCCCAAGTGGTATCATCTTTCTGACCTGTCCTCCTCACCATCTAGGTCACTTTTTTTTGTAATTTTTTATTGTTGTAAAATATACATAAGATTTCTATCTTAGCCACTTTTAAGTGCACAGTTCAGTGGCATGAAGCACTTTGGTTCAAACACCTTCTGGTCACCACTGTCCCACTTTCTGTCTCTATGAATTTGATTACTCTAGGGATCTCAGATAAGTGGAATCATGGAGTATTTGTCCTTTTGTGTCTGTTTTACTTCACTTAGCATGATGTCTTCAACGCTAGTGAACTTTCAAGCATTCAGTCTCAGGTTTTCATAGCTTTAGTCAATTATTGCCACACAATTGTGGATGACATCACATGTCACAGAAGGAAGAAGCATAGTAGACATCTATTGGCTTGTCTGCCTAGGACCTGTCTTCTAGAACCTGCCCTTTCCTTGTTCCATCCACTTGCTTAGAAGGGGAGGAACCATGTTCAGATCCACTCTCCTGGCCACAGTTGATTGGTTCATGGATGGCCACTGGCCTAGGCTGGCCCATGAGCCTTTTCTCTGGGAGTTTAGAATGAGACCAAGAGATGCCTATCGGCATGGCTGTTCTTGGAAACAGGAGAGGCTTCAAGTGGGGAGTTATTCGAGGTGGCCATTTCCTAAGAGGTAGGCAGAGAAGCAGAAAAACCCTTTTACACAGAAGCATAAAAGGCACGAGGAAGTAGGAGGCATCCCTAGTTCCCTCCCGAGCTACAGTTTTTGGTGGTATTTGCTTCCTAAGGCTCAGCTCTTCACTACCCTTGGGTTTCCAGGGACACCCTGTAACCTAATCAGGTCTCCTTTCTGTTTATGCTAGTTCAAGTCATGCTCTATCACTTGCAACCAAAATAATTCTAGTTAATACAAGCACTTAAAACCTTTAATCTGTTGGCCTCCACCTGAACATGAGTTTGGCCGTTAGGGAGAATAAATTTATCCTACAGCGCTTTACCTCAGAGGGTGGGGCAGGAAATTCTTCATTAACGTTTGCAAAGAACTCTGGAATTTAGACAATTACAGAGGATTATGTTAATTCAAAGCTTTGACTGGAAGATGGGCATTGCTGATGCATGTTCCCTGATGAAGTCCATTGCCCCTGATTAGCTTCTCTTCCTACAAATAATTCTTCCTCCCAGATAGTTTTCATCTCCCCCTTGAGTAGCAGATCCCATTGTATCAGCTGCTTCCACTCCGTGTTGCATCTTCTCCTGGCTTCCTTTCTGTAATAAAGTTTGCCAAAGAGAACTCGCTTGTTGGAAGTGCTTACTCAGTGGCTTCTTTCTCCACAAGAGAAAATGCTTGGCATTTCATTAATCCTCATTAGGCTGGTTTTCACTTGTTTCCATGAATTCTCCTATCTTTTCTAACATCCTGTTGCATTTTAACTCAAGGCCATCGGCTTTCTTCCAACTTCTCTCTCTCCCAGCTTTAAATTGATGGTAAATGTGGCCAGTGCCAGCCTCCAAATTATACCAGACTCCACAGAGTCTTCCTTCCACACTACCCCCGAGTCTGTTTCCATTTTGTTGTTCAAAGACAAGGTAATTGTCAACTACAAACACAAACCGTGATACTTTGTCCTCATTATGACAAGCTCTGGGGACTTCTTGATTGGAGATACATTCAGGGTCTGGATTAGTGTGAATCAATCAAAGCGACTAGGGCACGACATTTAAGGAAGTGTGAAAACTCGGAGGTCAGCCCTGGCCCTGTGCAACCTTGAGAGTGAGGGCTTCCTTAAATGTTGTGTCCTACGTGCCTCTCTTGCCTCACCCTTGTGCTGGCCCAGGTTACAGCTCACCGCTATGTCCAGGGTTGTTTAGATACCATGATGTGATCAGACCACCGGGTGGGAAGTTTTCTGGAGAAGGATGTGATTCCAAGTCCTGAGGAATGCAGTGAGCCCCTAGCCCTAAGAGGAGGAGGGTATTAGCATAGGTTCATCAAATCTGGCTTGCATCTTAGCCTTTGCGATTTTAGCCTTGGATTTCTCATCTGTAAAATGGGAATAATAACTATTCTCTGCTTGCATAGGGGTTAGAAGGGTTGGACATGGGAGATGGTGAATGTCCAGCATGGTGGCCAGCATCTGGTAAGTCAATCAGGTGGAGGATTCATAACTGCTGTTAAGTCTGTGTGTTTTGATGTGGAATCACAACGAATACTTATTGATCATCTAGTACAGCCAGGATATGCTCTAAGCACTCTACACATATCAGTTCATTGTTTCTTAATAATACCTCTCTGAGATTGGCATTGCTATTGACCCATTTCCTAGAGGAGGAAATGGAAGCAAAAGCACTTAGCTGGTGGGTGCAGGAGCCAGAAATGTGAACCGCCCATATTCCACCTACCTGCCCCAGGACCCCTGAGCCTGCATTAGAGGTTCATTCATTTGGGTCTGAAAGGCATTTAGGTATTCTGAAGGCAGATCCAAGAAGCAGCACAGGAGAGAAGAATGATCATAGGTTTTAGAGCCAGGTGAAGCTGAAGTGAAAGCTCTGGCTGTCAACTCATTAACTGTGTCATTGGGCAACTCTCTCTGAAGGGTGTTCATAAAACAGAGATCATAAAGTTAGTGGGAGGATGGAATGAGATGATGCTTGTAAAAGCCCTGCATGGTACCAGGCACATAGTAAGTGTCTGTCAGTGTCTGTATTTTACTCTTTCTGTTGCTCTGACCCACCTTGCAGGGATGCTGTGGTCATCACACAGTGCTCAGGACATTCCAGGAGCCCAGCAGACGTTGGAGGTTTAGTTTAGTTTAGTCCTCAACTTAAAATAGAGGAAGCATAAAAGGTAAACCTTTTAAACTGACCGTTTGCTAGAAAGCAACATTTTGGTAGGCCCCTAGGAGTAGGGTTTACTGGAGACCTGAACAGAGGGCTCTAAAGAAGAGAGCTCATGGTTTCTCTACCCCCTATTCCCGCCCTTACCCTGTAAGAGATGACCTAAAAAAACCCAGAAATCAGAATTTAATTCTAAGTGCATGTATGCTGGACTGTAAGTTCATCTGAGGACAAGGATCAGGTCTGTCTTCTTCAAAACTATTGTGCCTTTGGGTCTAGCACAAAGCACAATTCAGTTGATATGTGGTGAATGAATGCATCAGTGAGTAAATGAATGAAGATATCGAGACTCTTCAGTCTGGAAAGATGCAGAATTAGCAGAGGAATGTCCCGAAGGGGTTGGAGAGGACAAGTACAGATTTCATTAAATACTGGAACAGACCCACGAGGGGCATTCCTGGCAGTGACTCTCAGGGGACATTAAAAAAAAAAAAAAACAGCTTTATTAAGATATAATTCACATATCATAAAATTAACCCTTTTTAAAGTCTACACTTCAGTGGCTTTTAGTATGTTCAAAGAGTAGTACAACCATCACCACGAACTAATTTCAAAACTTCACTACCCAACCCTCAAAATCTGTAGTCATTACTAGTCTGTCTTCATTCTCCCCTCCTTTGGTCCCAGGAACAACTGATCTGCTGTTTCTATTGATTTGGCTATTCTGCATATTTCATGTAAGTGAAATCATACAATATGACTGGATTCTTTCACTTTGCAGAATGTTTTCAAGGTGTACCCATGTTGTAGCACGGATCAGTCCTTCCTTTTTGTGGCTGAATAATCTTCCATTGCTTAGACTGATTACAGCTGGGATTTTGTTAGGGATTGTGTTGAATCTGTAGGTCACTTCGGGGAGTATTACCATTTATCAATATTAACTCTTTCAATTCATGATCATGGGAGACTATTGTCATCTATTTCAGTCTTCCTCAATTTCTATCAACATGTTTTGTAGTTCTTAGTGTAGAGTTCTTGCACTTCTGTTGTTGACTTTATACCAAAGTATTTTATTCTTTTTGATTCCCATCTAAAAGGAATTGTTTTTAAAATTTTATTTCTGGATAGTTCATTGCTAATGTATAGAAATAGAATTGATTTTGTATCTTATATCTTATATCTTGACATAAGATACAAGATCGATCTCGTAAGATACAAGATCGATCTTGTATCTTATATCTTTATATAACTTATCTGTTAATTCTGGTGGTTTTGAGTACGTGTGTGAGTCATTCCTTAGGATTTCCTATATACTAGGTCATGGCATCTGCAAATAGATCTACTTTTCTAACCTAGATATTGTTTTTTTGTTTTTTTTTTTCTCTTGCTTAATTGCACTGGCTAGAACCTCTAGTATAATGTTAAATGGGAGTAGTGAGAATGAATATATTTGTCTTATTTCTGATCTTGGAGGGAAAACATTCATTCTTTCACCATTAAGTATCATGTTAACTGTGGGCTTTTTTTTTTTTTTCCAGATGCTCTTTTTAGGTTGTGAAAAAGTCTGTGAAGAATTGGTATTTATTCTTCTTTAAACTTTTAGTAGAATTTACCAGTGAATCCATTTGGGCCTGGGCTTTTCTTTGTGGGAATTTTTTAAAATTAGAATTTCATCTCTCTACCTGTTATAAGTCTATTTAGATTTTTCAATTTCTTCTTGACTCTGTTTCTGTGGTTTGTGTCTTCCAGGAATGTTCCCATTTCATCGAGGCTATATCATTTGTTGACATACAATGTGCGTATTTCCTCATAGTCTGTTTTATTCATAATCTGTCTTATTTTATAAGGTGGGTAGTAGTGTCTACTCTTTCATTCCTGGTTTAAGTCATTTGAGTCTTCATTTTTCTTTATGAGGGTAAAAGTTTATCAATTTTGCTGATCTTTTGAAAGAACCAACCTTTGGTTTCTTTGATTTTCTCTGTTGTCTTTCTATTCTATCTTTCATGTATTTCGGTTCCAGTTTTTATTATTTCCTTCCTTCTGCTTGCTTGGAGTTTAGTTTGCTTTTGGTTTTCTAATTCCTTAAAGTGGAAGTCTAGGTTATTAATTTGAGATCTTGCTTCTTTTAAAAAATAGGCATTTATAACTATAAATTTCCCAAGGGACATTTAAAAAATAAATATAAGGTTGTACTACTTAAGTTTTGAGAAGCTATATAGGTTGAAAAGAGAAATAAAACTATAAGTAAAGTTTAGGTCGGGTTTCTGCAAGTGTTCTGTGTGCAAGTACATTTGGGAATAGTTGGCTTAAAGGAAGTGAAACAGATTTTCCCACTGCAGCACAGCTCTGGCCCTTTGATGTGCTAGCGTAGGATATGACTTTCCTAAGGGAGGTGTGGCTTTTGAGTTCCCAGATTTTATTTGCCCAAGGAACACTTCATTGCTGGCATTCTGCAGGGCAGGGTAGCATCATGACTTGGGGGCCCTAGGTGCTTTTGCCTTTGTGGTCTTCTCCTTCATAGAAAATATTAAAAACTATATTTTACAAACACATTGACATAAAGACATATAATGCAACTTAATTCATTATTATATGAATTCACTTATTTTATTCACGTTTTTCTAGGTTTAAAAGAAATTAAAACATTTTTGATTAATGAAACATCATGTGCCTTGAACAGCGTGGTGGGCCTCTGCTACTGTGCCTACTGGAGAAGGTAGCCAGATGCAGAGCTCAGCCAGGTGCAGAACATTCCCAGGAGACATGAACACCCTGCTAAGCTCAGTGAGGGTTTCAGGACAGGCTGGCAAGGACAAGGCTTGGAGCACAACTGAGGCCCAAGCCACTAGGGCCAAGCCAGGGTCATTGCCAGGACTGTGGCCATGAGTCATTTTTAGTATTCAAAAAGAAATAAAACTGTAACTGATCAGGAGCTCAGTATCTTCTTATGAAATAAAATAACTCTGTTCTGTCTACACCTGCCTCTCTCTCTTTAAAGGATTTGGTTTGCTTGGGAGGGGTCTGAAATGTGCACCCGATCTAACCCAGTTAGACTGCAGAACAATCGATAATGAGACAATGCACCATTGTTATTCAGAAATACCTCCCTTTTGCACAATCCGGGCACCTACAGCCAGCTCCTCCCAGAAAGAAAGGCAGGACAGCAATTGTCACAGGATCAATATCTTCTAGCTTAGGAGGAATCGATCCCATGGCAGAGCCTCAAGGCAGCCTTCTTCCTACCTAAGACTTGGGTGGGGGAGAGAAGTGAGCATCCACCCCAAAAGCGAGATGTGCAAGAGAGGTGCACTTAGCAGTGATGGGGAGTGTAGAAGGGGGCTCTGCATCCTAGCTTCCTTTTCATAGTTGGGAAAAGTTGAGAGGTGGGGGCTTGTAGCATTGCCTGAACTCATACGACTTGCCTGAGCTAGAGCTGGCATCAGAACTCCAGTCACCCGATGTCCACTTTGGCATGATCTTAGTTTTATGAAATACATTCACCAAATATTTACAGATTCCTAGATTTGCTGGGGACTCTGTTGGCAATGCATTGGTTAGGATCTTGGCAGAAAAGCAATGGTATCGTCAATAAGGTTAATTGCGGAGGGTTTAACGAGGGAACTGTTTACCGTGCTGCTGCAGCGTTAAGAAAATCAACAAAGGATGACAAAGCACCTAGGACAGGCAAGAGTGGGAAGCTGTCACTGTCCCCAGGCCCCCAGGCCTGAAAAGGAAGGGGAAGAAGGGGTTCTAGAACCTGGGGAACTGTCACTGTAGCCAAAAGGCTACTTAGACAGGGGCTTGCTGCCTTGGCCAACCCATGGATGGAGGGAGGGACCCAGGAGAATTAGTACCCAGACTCCTATCTCTTCCTACTCTCCACTCTCCATTTTTTTTTCTTTTTCCTTTTATTTTATTTTATTTTATTTTTTATTTTGAGACAGAATCTTGTTCTGTGGCCTGATCTCAGCTCACTGCAACCTCTACCTCCAGGGCTCAAGCGATTCTCCTGCCTCAGCCTGCCAAGTAGCTGGGATTACAGGCACCCACCACCACACCCAGCTAATTTTTGTAATTTTAGTAGAGATGGGGTTTCACCATGTTGGCCAGGCTGGTCTTGAACCCCTGACCCCAAGTGATCCACCTGCCGCGGCCTCCCAAAGTACTGGGATTATAGGCATGATGAGCCATGGTGCCTGGCCTATGCTCCAGTTTTCATTGGCGTCTTCCCAACTAGAAGCTAGAGAGCACTCCCTGCCTGTGGCTTCAGCCCGGGGCACAGAGCAGGCAGGAGAAGGCTGGAGAAAGGGTCTGCAGTGGTGAGTGGACACGACCCGGCACAGTGCAACCAATAGGAGATGGAGGAACCAGTCCTTTGAGTTAGGAGCTTATGATGAACTAGGGGCATAAAAGAACATTGATGAGCCGTGGATTTTGTGCCGTGTAAACTCAAGGTGGTATGGTAATGTGAAAGAAGAAAACTGGAGAGGGGATCAGCAAGGAAAGTCAGGGAATGTTTCCAAAGTAAGAGCCTTGAACTGAGTCCCAGACATTGAATACGAATGAGGTGAAGGAGAAGCAGCTTGTAAAAGTACAGGCAAGGGAAACCGGATGGAAATTGTTGCCAGGCTGCAAAGCTTGAGTTTTAACCAGAAGGTACAGGAAGTCATTAAAATATGTTACGAGACCATGGGCAAGGAATTAACATGACTTCTTTCTAATGATGGGTTTTTGTCACTCTGCCTTTTCTTCTACATTGTAGATTCTTCTTCTTCTTTTTTTTTTTCATCTCAAATTGGATTAGCCGCCCAATAGTTCCCAAAGGGCCAAGCAATAGTCAATATGTTGATTGGGTGGCTGTATTGGAAGCCAAGCCCTAACCCTGTAAGTCTTCCAGATCCTCAATTCTCTTGACAATCTGGTTCTCCAAGTAATATATCTTCACAGGCTGAATGGGGTAAGCACTCTTTGACAAGCAGTATTAAATGTCCTATTATTTTACTCTGTTACAAATTCCATACTCATTCATGTGGCCAACTTTACACTGAAATAAATTATTCTTCTGGTGACTCTATTCATCCTGAAGTTGAAAACCTCCTGGAAGTAATGGAAACTCAAGTTCTAAGGTAGGGAAATGACTCCGATTTACTTTTGTGAAATGTTTTCCCTTTTAAAATGATTTATTACAGTGTGCCACTATTCAAACCTCTTTAGGCTCTTGCAGCTGAATTTAAACAAAAAAGATTTTTTTTTTTTTTTTTTAGTAACAGAATTAAGTAAAGCATAGAAAAGACCAAACTCTACAACTGCAATAAAAACAGTCATTCTCTTATATCTCTTATAATTGAGATTCAATTTCACTTTCTCCTCTGTCTCTACTTATTAGTCAGAATCTCAGAGTGAAAAGGGTGAAGTCAGTGTTTTATTGCTGTCAGAGTTGGAGATAGAATAAGGCTTATGGGTTTTCTGTACCTCTTTTGTGCATGTTTTGTAATAGTCTAGCATTCTTTTGGTGGATATTCAATACCAGTAGATTGAATCTTGGCAGAGTTGGAAAATAAAACACAATGTAGCATTCAAGTATATATAATACTTTAGGCAAAAAGAATGATAAAGATGTATTTCTCCGTTGTCAAGTTCTGAGATCAATGCATGGAAAGGGAGCCAGTGTCTCTACAGAATCACGCCTAGGTATTTCTGCAGCTGCTTCCTAGTTTCTGGATTTGAATTCCAGCTTTTTCTCTTTTTTTTTTTTGATAAGCCTTTCAAATGCTGATGCTACATGTTTAAGAAAGTGCATGTGAATATCATGCTTTGCGTGTAGGCACGCACACATTTTCACCTATGTCTCAACTCAGAAAAGATGCTTCAGTGTGACTGAGAGAGCCCAGTAGTATTCTTAGAGTCGCTGCCAAGCTTCTTTAGAGCTGAAAATTTCAAGGGAATCAAAAATTAGGCTTCTATTTTCTTTGTCACTGTTCCTCATCTATCATTATAATAATGTATTCAAAAGTGATCACGAACCTTTTCAAGAGCAATAATAACTAAAGTCTTTCAAGAAGCTATTCTTGTCTCCAAAGGAAACACCTTTTTTCTCTGACCTTTATGAAAATAAAAATATCAAGAATTAAATCAAATCTCTAGCCCCCTAACGTCGTGGTTAATGAGTCTATGAATATCAATCTTCATATTCACATGCACAAGCAACCCCCAACAACACCTAATTTATTCCCTTCCCCCCTAGAATGTTCACATTCCTCAGTGCCATTTCTGTATTATTTCAAACATTCCTTGTTTCTATTTTGATTCTCGATAAGCAGAAAGAAGAGATTCAGAGGCTTTTTCCTTGTTAGCTTCACAGCAGGGGTTTTTTATAAATATGGAAACTACAGCAGAGTTCGATTGTGTGTGTGAACTGGAAACCAGCAGCCTCTGTAAAGCCTAATTTATTCAAAATAACCACATGGCAACAAGGATCTTTCTTCTTCATTCTCTTGAATTGGTGAAAAGTGAGACTGTGAAAATAAATAGCAAGCCTTGGAAAAATCCTGTCTAATAAACTCAAAATGCTGGATCAGGTAAAACACGCTTGTAGGAAAAGTCCTGGACTATTAAGAAAAGAAAGAAAAAGGAAACAAAGATTCAATATTTCCCTCTTAAGGACCCACCGTTCAAAGAAAGAACGTTGGTTCCACTGACTCCCTGAAGATAAATGATGGAGAAAGGAAAGCCCCCTTTCCTTCCAATGTTATAAATCCTTGATGCATTTTGCAAGCCCTTGAAGCAATTGGCAAGACCTGAAGGCAATTTCATTTTCTAGGAACCCTCCTCTACCCCTAATTTCCTAACCAAGTCAATGGTGGATCACTGAGATACACGTTCATGGGCATCTCATTTCCTCCTGATTTCCTGAGGCTACTTCTAATAAAGAAGGAGAGTTGGAGAGACCCAGAGACTCACAGGGAGCCTAATATAATCACTTCTGTCAAACTAAAATTCTGACTCATGCTAATTCACTGTGACCGATCACTGGGAATTCAAGAAATAAGCTAGATCTACGCTGTTAATTTGAATTATTCCAATGTGCTTCATCTACCAGAAAGGAAAGAAGCATGAATTTCTTCTCTTTGCCTGGGGGTGTGGAGTGAGCCATCTGGCTAAAGGGGCGAGGGTAGTTAAAACTCACTCAGGATGAGGGACTTGATGGAAAATAGAACCAGGAGCCCCTGCCCTAACCCATGCTGTGGCCTTCATCTAGGACTTTGCAGGTTTAAGGGAAGGTCTGATTGAGCCAAAATGATTACTGTCACAGGACTTCTTTATGGTTTTCTTTTAATCACCAGGCCTGGGTAAAATTGTCTATTGATTGACCTTAAATGAAATCTACTTTAACCTGGGAACTCCATTAAAAGAATAATTCAAGAGGCCATCTCTCGCAGCTCATTGTTAACCTGACTGCCTGGGAATTAATGATGCATGCCGTTCTGGGAGACTCGTAATTCCTTCCAAGTTTAAATATTTATCTGAACTCCTTGAAACCTTGCTGTATTCTCCTTCTCCACTAGCCTGAGTTTCATTTCTTCTTCTTTCCTTTGATAAATGAATTTTTGTTTTTCCTTCCTTAGAGTCAGATTCATTGGTGCTCTCTGGTGCTCTCTGGGCTCCACATTCTAGTCGGTCAGCTGTGGGGGAAGTTCCCAGAATTCCCCACCTCCCTACATCACCCAGGCTGTCTCTCCCAGTGTCTAGAGAGCATTGGAAATGCAACATGCCTTCCGTAGTTTCCCATAAGCACTCTACCAAATGCATTCCAATTTGTACTGCAAGGGGTCACATTTTGGAAGACATTGTCCTCTCTGGACATACTTACTCCTGAAGGGTCCAAAAAACAATGCCTGTTGGAGATTTTGGTTTTGCATGGACAATACGGATTGGTTCAGGAAGTCAGAAGTAAGGCAGTGGGGATAGACTATTATACCTAATGTTGGTAGCTAGGCACGAGAGGACCTGCCTTGCCACACTACAGATTGGACCAGATGCTGTGTACCTCAACCTGTCACCTGCCTATTGACCTGAAAGGGGATTGGCATGGCACCCAAATAGACAGTGAGAGGAAATACACGGGGAACTGACATCCCAACTATCATCACACAAGAAGCCTGTATCATTTAAGGCTCATTGACAGGGACCAAAGTTGGGGGTGGAGGGACCCAAATTCAATAACATGAGTATTTAAGAAAAAGCAACAGCTCAGAATAAGAGCAGGTAGCAACCTCTGCCTACCTTCTCCCTCTCTGCCCAGCCACGGTTGTGTGCTCATACTATACACTGTGCTGTAACCTGCACATATTGTATTTATGGCACTTGTCACACTTAATTAAAATTGCCTGTATAATGGCTTAGTTTCCCCATTCGATTCTATCATCTGTGGGGACAGGAACTTGCTGGCCCTGGGATGCTCCTGTGACTAATTCAGTGCTCAGCCCTGGGTGGGCAGTCAATAAATTGCATTGTTGAATTAATGAATGAAACATCCATAATATTCAGAGGAGATACATGCTTCTGAAAATGATTTACTCTAGGAACCAGAAGAAAAGTTTAGAAGACAAAGCCAGAAGACATGGCCCGAGGAGGAAAAAGAATAGAACGTCCTAGGAGAGAAGGGGTTGAGGTTGAAAGAGAATTGTCTTGAGGCACAATCCTGACCTGGAGATGGGACTGAGGAGACAAAGAAGTATTGAAAGGAAACTAATGTTGCAGTTGCATAATTAAAATTCAGCCTTGAGGCCAAAAAGAACAGAATCATCATTGCAGATCAATGACTGATTCCTGATCAATGACCTGACTATGAATTTGAGAAGCTCTCCCAGAATGCAGAACAAGAAAATCTATAACGAAATCAGATATAAGAATATAAGAAATAAGACATCTTCATGGAATTGGAGAAGACTTAGGGAGTAGATAGAAATATTACATCATGTTTCAGGCAAAATTAATGAAAGGGGCACCATTTCCAGACACATTCTGGCAAAACTCAAATTACAAGGATAAAGACAAAAATCATACAAGCATGAGTCTGAAACAAGATGAAACAACATACATTGTGGGAGAGAGGGCTTCTCCCCACTCTTCTTTCCCCACCCCACCTTCCTCCCCAAGGAGGTGGAATGAGCTACAGAGTGGTGAGTCCGACATGAATGGACGGGACCTGAGCAGCTCAGCTCTTTCCCTCTTCTTCTTCTCTCTGGGACCCTCCCTGTCTAAGTCATTCTGTAGAACTATCACCACCCACACCAGGTGTTGCTTTCATCTTCCGTTCTTTCAACAAATACTCAATGAGTGTCTACTTTGCACTGTGCCTGGTTTCCATGCTGAGGATTTCAGAGAAAGTCTGATTGAGAAGACAACAGGCAAAGGCACAGATCAGTGTACAGCATGGGGCAGGCAGTCCTAAGAGCCCTGAGGCAGAACAAAGCAAGGCAAAGGGCTGAGGGATCAGGTGGGAGGGAGGGGCACGTCTTCCTAGAGAGGTGGTCCAGGAAGGCTGCATGGATGAAGTGACATTCCAACAGGCCTGAGAGAGGTGGGGGACAAAGCTGTGAGGACATCCAGGGAAGAATGTCCAGGCAGAGGGAACAGCCAGGACAAAGGCGCTGAGGAGGAAGAGGGCCAGGACCTGATTAAGGAATGTCCAGGTCAGGAGGCTGCAGCAAGCAAGCAGTGGGGATGGCAGAGGTAGCGGGGTGCATGTGTGTGTGCTGTGCGTGCTCATACGTAGGTATGGTGTGTGTATGTGTGTGATATGTGGGAGGTATATGTGTGATGTGAGTGCATATGTGTGATATGTGTGCACATGTATGGTGTGTGTGGTGTATGTGGTGTGTGTGTATAGTATATTTGTAATTAGTAGTAGTGTGTGATCCATAATATGGTATGTAGTAATTATTGTCTTGATATATTTTGCGAGCTTGTAACATGTATATGGTGTGTGTGTGGTTATTGTAATTGTATGGTGTGTGTGTAATGTTTCTGTGTGTATGTGTAGTGCATGGTGTGTATATGGTTTGTGTAGTGTGTTACATGGTGTGTGTGGTATATGTGTGGTGTGTGTGGTGTAGATTGTATTGTCATTAGGTATGTTGTGTGTGATGTGGTAATGGTTATTGTGTAGTTGTGTATTGGTGGTGTGTGGTGTTGGGTAGTTGTGTGTGTGGTAGTTGTTATTGTGAATTTGTGTGGTGTATTATTATTGGTGTATGTGTAGTGTATGCAGTGTAATGCGGAATTATATAATATGTGGGTATTATTGCGGTGTGTCGGTGTATTGTGTGGTAGTGGTGTGTGAATTGTGCATGAGTATTAGTATGAGTATATGTGTGCTGTGTGTATGTACTTATTATGCTCATTATGTGTAATGTGTGGTATGTGTAGCATATATGTGGTGCATGGATGTGTGGTGTGTGGTGTATTGTAGTGTATGTGTGGTGTGTGGTGCATGTATGTATGGTGTCTGTGTGTTATATATGTGGTGTGTATGTGGTGTGGTTTGTTGTGTGCGGTGTGGTAGCCGGGTGTGTGAGGTATGTGTATGTGGTAGCTTGTAGTGTGTGGTGTGGTGTGTTGTTGGTTATTTGTAGTTATTGTGGTGTGGTGGCGTTGGTAGCATGGTAGCAAATTGTGTGGTTGCATGTGGCGTGTGGTGTGAGTTAATGTAGTGTGTATATATTGTAATGTGTGTGTTATTAGTAGTTATTGTAAGTTGTGTTATGTGGTATGTGTATGTGTGATGTGTGTGCTGTGTACCTGTGTTGTATTGAATTATTAATTATTGTGGTGTGTATGTAGTGTGTATGTGTGATTATTATTGTGCTGTGTATGCATGATGTGTGTGTAGTGTGTGTAGTGTGTGGTATGTGTGTGGTCTGTGATATGTGCATGGTGTGTGTAGCATGTGGTGTGTGTCTATAGTGTGTGGTGTGTGTGTGATATGTGTAGTGTGTGGTGTTTGTGTGATGTGTGTGTGTATAGAGTGTGGTGTGTGTGATGTGTGCTGTATGCATGAGTGTATATAATATTATGTAGTAATGTGATGTAATGTGTAGTAGGGTAAATGTGTAGTGTATTATAGGTATGTAGTAGCAGTAGTAGGTTTGTGCATTATGTGCATGAGGTGTAAGTATGGCCATGTGAGTAGTAATGTCTGTAGTGTGGCAGTTAGTAGTGTGATATGTAGTGTGTGGTGTGTGTGTGATGTAGTAGTGTGTGAGTGTGTGAATTGTGTATATGATGTGTTGGCATAGGTGTGGTGTGTATTAGCGGATGTGTAATTAGCTGTGATGTATTGTGCAGGGTGTGTAGTAGCAATTAATGCGGTGTGCATGTGATGTGTGTGGTGTGGTATGTGTATGGTTTGTGGTGTGTGTGTGGTGTGTGTGTGTATGCATGTATAGGAGTGTAGGTGTATTATTGATATTATTAGTAGTGTGTGGTGTGTGTAGGGGTTTATTATAGTGATGTGGTATTGTATGTGATTATTGTTGTGTGTGTAGTGTGTGTGTGATGTGTGAGTGTAGTGTGTAGTGTGTGTGTGATGTGTGGTAGTATGGAGTGCTTGGGTGTGTGATTAGTGATGTGTATGGTGATGGTGTGTATTAGGGTTTGTGTAGTGTGTGGTGTGTATGTGATGTGTGTGTGGTGTGTGGTGTGTGTGTGATGTGTGTAGTGTGTAGTGTGTGGTGTGTGTGTGATGTGTGTGTATAGAGTGTGGTGTGTGTGTGATGTGTGTAGCATGTGGTGTATGTAGTAGGGAGTGTGTATAGTGTGTAGGTATGTAATATGATGTGTAGCAATTGGTATGTGTATGGTTTATGGTGTATTGCCATAATGGCGTTATATAGGGCCTAGGGACTATAGGGCCTTGAATTTTCTCCTAAGTGTAAAGAGAAGCCATCAGAAAGGGCAGCAGTCCTGGTGCTTCCACCACTGGAAATGGCCTTGTGCTTTTTCTGGCCCTGTCTGCCCGCCTCTGTAGAACAGAAGCTTCATAAGGGAAGTCTCGTTTTCCATCTTCTTCCCATTGATTTCCCAGCACCTACAATGGCATCCTATGCAGGGCAGGTGCTGAAGAATCATTCACTGACAGAATGAGTGCATGAGTGAAGCAGAAGCCATGAGGAGGCAGGGAAAAGACAGTGTGGAGAGAAGCAAGGCTCCTCAATTCATGGTGGTGACCAAGTGTGGGGTCCCCAAATTCCAGGGGGCCCTGAAACCATCTGGGTCCAGATGCACCCAAACTCCCATTCTCTCCAAGACTCAGCTGATTGACTCTTCTTGGGCAAGTCTGAGTGACAATCCTCTTATCACCTCTGGACAGCCTGGCCGGGTCCCTCAGCTGGGTCAGGCCCTTCTAGGATCTACTGTTGCCCCTAAACCTGCTCACAGCAGTGGCCAGTTCAGGCTGGGTTTGAATGTACCCCTTCCAGCATGTTCTACCCTCTTTTTCCATTTTTGTTTAATCCAGTGTCTGGCATAAAGTAAGCATGGGGCTGGTAATTGTTGAATGTCTTACTGCACAAGACACTGAAAATCAATGGTATGAAAAGATTAAAAATGGAGGGATAGGCAAAAAAGTTAAATAATACAAGCAAAAAGATTTTTTTTCTTTTTAAAAGCAGGGGTGGCAGGATCTATTTCAGACAAAGTAGAATTCAAATTCAAAGTGGAATTCAGAAGGGGGAAAAGCATTATTAAATAGAACAAAGGGGACATTTATATAGATAAATGGTATAATCACACAGAACTTATAAATAGCCATGCACTGACAATGTATTAGATAACATGCAACACCCACTCCTAATTAAAAAGGAAAGAAAACCTCTTTGAAAGCTAGGAATGCAAGTCCACTTAATCAGCATGATAAATAATACCAAACTAAAACCAGCAACTACCATCATATTTAATGGTGAATACAGAAGGTATTTTCATTAAAATCAGTAGAAATCCAGGTGTCCCTGGTAATATCAAAAGAGTAACATGGATACAGGGAGGGAACATGACATGTCGGGGCCTGTCGGTGGGTAGGGGGCTAGGGAAGGGATAGCATTAGAAGAAATACCTAATGTAGATGACGGATTGATGGGTGCAGCAAACCACCATGGCATGTCTATATCTATGTAACAAACCTGCACATTCTGCACATGTATCCCTGAACTTAAAGTATAACAATAATAAAAAAAGAGTAACCTGTAACTCTCTTAGAGTTTGTGAGGTTTAATAAAGTAGGTGGATTAACTATCAAACAGAGAAAAAGCAATAGCATTGCTTATAACAGCATTAACCAGTTAGAAGATGAAAAGAGAAAGAAAACCACTTTCTTAATTGCAATAGCAAACCCAAGACACCTACGAATAAACACAAGGAATGAGTAGGATCGACATGATGAAAATTGGAAAAATCTTTTTGAGATACAAAACAAGATGTGAACAAATGTATAAACATTTCTGTAGAAGGAATCTAAAGTTTGTGACGATCACAATTCTCCAATTAGTTTATAAACTTAATATTTTCTCAGTCAATAGTCTTTGGATTTATTTTTCTTTTGAAATGTGACCAAATGATTCTAAAATTTATTTGGAAAAATGAACAGATGGGAAAAAACTAAGAAGATTAGAACAATGTTTCAAAAATGTTGAAACTGATTTTATGGGAGCACGATAGCAGGTGAATTTTATTTTCCTCTTTGTATTTTTCTACATTCAAAATTTTTTTTATCATTCTAACATTTCATACTAAAGTTCACATAGAAATAGAATTAGTCGCAAAAATATAACCATTAAAAAACAACCAAATACAGATAAGTTGTTCATTAATCTCAGGCTATACGAAGACTTTCTAAATACACACACAATTAAGATCATCATAGGAAATGTGATGAAGTGGGTTGTATAAAAATTAAACTGTGACTCTCAAAAAGTGAAGACACTCAAAAGGCAAACTTCAAAGAAAACAAAGTTGTAACTAATGCAGATAAAGGGTAAATTTTTTCCTGAAATAAAAGGGTCTCAAAGATCAAAAAGAAGGACCTTCACCCATCAGTAGAACAAAAGGGTGGAAGATAAGAGCAGACAAATCACAGAGGCCAACTTGACTAGTAATCAAACAAATTAACAAGGCAAGTCACTGCCATTTATGCCAAACTGTCCAGCATGAAAAGACGCTGAATGCTGAGAGGATGAGGACGGACGTGCCTTCCTCTTCAGGCTGTTGGTGGCTTCTAGTGGGATGCTTATTCTCAAAAGCATTTGACAATGGGTAACAAGGACTTAAAATGAGTTCACACCCTTTGACAAAGAAATTCCATTTCCAGCAAGTCTGTTCTAGGGAAACAGTCAGATATGTAGGCAAAGATTTATACACAAGAATATTTATTCATGGGAGAAATGAACATTGAAATCTATTTTGAATAATATTTAAACTAAGGAAAAAATTCTCCTTAAATAATGTTGATTGAAAAGTGATTTCACAACAGTGTATTCATTATTATTGTTATTATTATTATTATTATTATTATTTTTAAGACAGAGTCTTACTCTGTCACCCAGGCTGGAGTGCAGTGGTGTAATCTAGGCTCACTGCAACCTCTGCCTCCCGGGTTCAAGTGATTCTCCTGCCTGAGCCTTCCGAGTAGCTGGGATTACAGGCATATGCCACCATGGCTGGCTAATTTTTGTATTTTTAGTATAGACGGGGTTTCACCATTTTGGCCAGGCTGGTCTCGAACTCCTGACCTCAAGTGATCTGCCTGCCTTGGCCTACCAAAGTGTTAGGATTGTAGGCATGAGCTGCTGCACCTGGCCCAAAACAGTGTATTCAATTTACACTGAATTGCAATAAATTGATCCCAATTTATGTAGATCCCAATTTATATGGATACATTTTATGTAGATACAGTTTATATATATATAATTTTATCCCAATTTATATAGATACAGTTGATTTCCATTTATGTAGATACAGATACACAGAACGTATATAGATGTGTATAATAGATATATAGAGTCCCAAAATGTTACCCGTGATTATCTCTAGTCAAATTATGGTTAGTTATTATTTTTGTTATATTCTTCTTTTTTTCACATTTCCAATTTTTCTACAATGTGTAGAAATGACCTCAATAATAAGAAACTCCAAGATTATTTTTAAAAAGACAAAAACAACAATTGCCAAAGAATTTGGCTCCCAAGGTGTGGGACAGAAGTTAACTCTAATGATCTCTGTCTGTCTTTCTCTCAAGGCCCAACAAAGGGAAAATATAATTAAATCAATTGTCATAAATGTTTACTGCACCCTTACTGTGAATAAGGCACAGCACTGAGGGCAGGGAAACAATGCAAAGATGGACAAGAAATGAATCCTGTCCCCCAAACAGAATTAAGTGAAAGAAAATGGACTCCAACTTGGAAAGCCATAAAACAAGGCGCACAGGGCCAAGGGGTGATGGGAAGCCAGAGGCAGATGGAGAGGGCTAACAGGAAGGATCCCTGGGGAATAAACTTTCTTGCACTTCTCAGATGTCGCAGGAACTACAGTGCAATGGAGGAAGTTTTCTTTTCTGGAATTCCTTTCAGGGACAGCATTTTGTGTGGCTGGAGGAAGGGGTGGTGAATGAAAAAAGCAGCCTGTGATTGAAGACGCTTACAGAGGGCCAGGCGCTCTGCTAAATGCTTTAATTGTGCGCTTCCACTTAGTCCTCAGACTGAGCCTATGAGGTTGCCACTATTACAAACCCCATGTTCCAGATGGGGAAGTGGAGGCCCAGCAGTTACATAATGTGCCTGTGTTTGCACCCAGCACAGGGTAGAACCAGGATTTCAGTCCAAGCAATTTCACCTTTAGAGCCTTTACTCTTATTTTTCCTACAGAGTGGAGCATGCAAATTGGGCCAGAGCTGAATTGTTTAGACCTTAGTGAGGATAAGAGATTGCCGCTCTCTTTTTCAGCATCCTCCCGTCTTTCTTCCTCTCTCTCCCAACATCTCAGGCAGCTTTGAGCCTCTCCTCCAAGCACGTGACTAAGAGACAGATATTTAAAGAATATTGTATTGAAGGTGTGCCAAATGATTAGCCTCTACATGATACTGAAGAGTCTTAAGTCTGGGCCTCTGGAGAGCCCAAAAGGGAGACAGGTTTCTTCTGCAAAGACTCAGGTTTACTGAATAGTTGCTGGGCATCCAATAGGCTAGGATATTGTGTTAGGCACCGGGGATACCCTCGAAGCCCCTTAGTCAAAACCCTCCAGTCTACAGCCCTCTCCTCTGAGACAGCGGCCCATGTGAGCTCTTTCCTTGGATGTGTTCACCCTCAGCACATCCCAACTGAATCACTGCTCTGCTCCAAGCCTCCTATTCCTTCTGGATCCTTTCGCACTAGCGACCCAGATCTGTAAGCCACAAATGACCTTCTGCCCCATGGCATGTGATCCATTCTCAAATGTTGTCCAGGCTCACCCCTCAAAAATATCTACTGCTGTCCACCAGCACTGCCACCACCTCAGTTCCAGCCACCATCCCTTCTCTCCTGGACAACCACTGTAGCCTCCGAAAGATATTCCTGCTTTGATTCAGCTGTCACACAGAGAGAACTTAACACTTTCCTTTCCTCCACTTTTAAAACCCTCTGGGTTTTTTCGTTTATCTTTGGAACAAAATAAAAGTGTTTGGCTCCAGCCTCTACTTAGCTAATTTCTTCATCTCTCCTGTTCTTCCCTTTGTATGTGGATATGAAGCTGGGGAAATATGTGGATGTCTGGACTCCAGGCTGTGACATTGTGACTTTGGGGTGTGAGGCTGGGGATGAGAAAGGAGTTGAGTGGAGGGAGATTTTCTCATGTATCTTTGAACTGTTTCACTGGCTATAGTGAACACAAGTTAACTTTGTAATATTAGCAAAGAAAATTAATAAAGTATGCTTATATATTGTCCATTACTTAAGGAATGAGAGTCTTTTAGTTAGTTACATGGAAAACTTTACTGTAATGTTGGCCTTTTCCTTCCCTATGGTGTCCTAAAAAACCAGGGCAAACAAAACAGGAGGTAGGGAGGGGGCCTGAGCACTCATGCTGGTGTTGGATCAAGGGCTTTCAACTAAGTGGAAAAGAAAAGTGTAACCCTGTTGATTTAGTCCAGTGTCCTAAAGTGCCAGGAGAGAACTCACCATGTAGCTGTTAGCACTGATTTATGGAATCTCATCTAGACCATTTCAGCCCTACCAAAAAACAGTTGGTCCTCTGAATACACACAGCTGATGAGTGCCTCTGTTTAACTTGGCCACGAGCAAAACCACACTGAATGTGAATAATTGCTTCAGATAAAATGACAGAACCCGTAATTTATAGGGAGCTACCAAGGAATTTAGGCTCGAGGTCAAACCGATGCCCTGGCAAGTGTAATATTATGCCTGGTACTTCCCAGTGGTCAGTACTTTGGAATCCAGCCAGGCTGTTTTTGTGAAATTCACCATGGAAGACAAGGAACAGAATTCTCCTCCCAACCCTGAAGGTGTTAGTGGCATGCTGTCAACTCTTATTACCTAGTTAAAAATTGATTATCAAAATGTCTATCTGCCGAGTCTATCTGACTCAACCATCTTCACTACGCATTATCTTTTATGGATCTTAAATGTTCAGGCTACTAAAGTGGACCAGCTCCTCTTATAAAACAAGAGACAGGAAAAGGAAGAATATTTCCAAGATAGCTCCTGTATGAGTAACATACAATGGTAGAATAATGAACTATGATGCTAAATTTTCATTATGAAGTTTCACTTCTCATCTTCAGTTTATTTTCCTAGAATCTAGAGTAGGCACCAGGATTTCAACCACAAGCCACAGTTGGTGAGGACTTAAGCATCCCACAACATATATTACGTTAAAAATAATTTCATTTGTGAATTATCCATTGGTCTTAACTGAGAGTTGGTGGAAAGGAACAGTAAAGGGAGTGCTTTCAAACTTTCATCCAAGTCAAACCTATGTAAAATGGGTAGAAATCTTAATGTCTTTAAACTCATTTTTCATTTTTTCCATGTAGATATATATTTCCTGAAATACCAAGGCCTTGGGGCAGGATGGCTGGAAAAGTGAACTCTACATGATGCAGGGCAGGCGATCCCCAAAGTGGAGCTTAGCCACGTTAGCTTAGGGTTCTTGGCTTTGCCCAGGAAAGAATTCAAGGGAAAGCCAGAGGTAGAAGAGAACAGCTTTATTGAACAGGCAGTGCTACAGGTCTGGTGGTGTTACAGCTCCATGATTGCTCCCGCAGAGTAAGACTACCCTTTGAGCAGAGAGTAGCTCCTCAGGGCAGTTCTGCAGTCATATTCATATCCACTTTTTTTTTTTTTTTTTTTGAGAAAGAGTCTCGCTCTGTCACCCAGGCTGGAGTGCAGTGGCGTGATCTTGGCTCACTGCAACCTCTGCCTCTGGGGTTCAAGCGATTCTCCCGCCTCAGCCTCCCGAGTAGCTGGGACTATAGGCACGTGCCACCACGCCTGGCTAATTTTTGTATTTTTAGTAGAGACAGTGTTTCACCATGTTGGTCAGGCTGGTCTTTTACTCCTGACCTCTTGATCTGCCCGCCTCGGCCTCCCAAAGTGCTGGGATTTACAGGTGTGAGCCACCGTGCGGGTTCATATCCACTTTTAATTGCATGCAGATTAAGGGGCAGTTTATGCAGGGAGGGGGTAGTAACTTTTGGATCACTGAATGCCATGGAAAGAGGTGGCAAGTCCTGGGCGTTGCCATGGCAACAGTAAATTGACAAGGCACACTGGTAGGTGGGTCTGATTGAAAGCTGCTTTTGCCCTTGGTCCTGTTGTAGCTAGTCAGCTAGTCCTCAGTCTGGTCCAGGTCTAAGCCCTACCACCTCCTACCTCATAAAGACATATCTGGATTAATTCAAAGTCGGTGGCACTAGAAATGTTGGATGAGATTTTAAGACATTCTTTGGAAAGAGTGGAACATGAGAATTTGGTGTTTCTTTGAATGCAACAAGGTCTGTGAAAGGGAAATGGTGTTTGATATTCTCAGGGTTGCTCGTCTTATGGGTGATTCTGGCCTTCCTTTCAGTAGACTTGATCTCTCTTATAATTTTCCCTTTTCTTTCCCTGAAATAAAGATTAGCAAGTTCTTTTGGATACGTGATAGATTGATGGACAAATGACCACAATTCTTCATTTTCCCCTGAAGCTAAACCCTTTGCAGTGTAAGTTTGCATGACCTCTTCATAGTATATGGTGGTGTGAGGGAGAATTTTGTCCCATCTCTTGGTTTTGGGCTCAGCGTGTGATTTGCGTTGGCCGAGGCTATGATAGCAGGCATGAGACAAACAGAAGTTTGACAAAGCATTTTGGCATTTCCACTCACTTTTTGGCTTTTGCTGTAAAACATGTCTGGGTTAACCTGCTGGAGAATGAGACCCACAGAGCAAAGCTGAATCAACCCAGTTATCCCAGGTGAGGCCCCAGACATGTGAGAGAGACCAGCCAAGATTGCGCAGCTGCCTGACATCCCTGCAGCTGACCACAGCCATGTTAATGTGCCCTGCAGAGCCCAGCCTTGGATGAGCAGAACCAGGCAGTCAACCTGCAGACACCTGAACAAAAACAAATGTTTACTGTCACCACTGAGGCTTTGAGGTTGTTTGTTATGCAGCACTATTGGGACAATAGGTAACTGATACAAGATGTAAGTTACTTTTTTCTTATATTTGGTTCAAGCAAGAAACATGAGCACAGAATATCTTCTCTAAAAATTGATAAATAAAAATTGTACATATTCATGGTATACAACCTGATATTTTGAAACATGAATATATTAAATCAAAATAATTAACATATGCATTACCTCACATATCTTTTTTTGGCGGTGTAAGCACTTCAAATCTGCTTTCTTAGCGATTTTCAAGAGTATAATACATTGTTATTGACTATAGCCACACCATTGTGCAATAGATCTCTTGAACTTTTTTCTCCTAGCTAACTGAAAGCAATATTGAGCAAAGAGAGCCAAATTGGAGTCACATACTACCTGATTTCAAAATATATTACAAAGCTAGAGTAATTAAAACATCATGGTACTGGCATAAAAACAGACACATAGACCATTAGAACAGAATAGAAAGCTCAGAAATAAATCCATGCATCTATGGTCAATCAATTTTCAATAAAGATGCCAAGAAGGTATAATGGGGAGAGGACGATCTCTTTAATAAATGGTACTGGAAAAACTGGATATCCACATGCAGGAGAATCAAATTAGACCATTGTCTCATACCATATACAAAAAAAAAAAATTAAATGGATTAAAGACTATGTAAGACCTGAAACTACAAAACTACTAGAAGAAAACATCGGGCAATAGCTCCGTGACATTGGTCAGAGCAATGATTTTTTGATATATGACCCCAAAAGCAGGGGCAACAAAAGTGAAAATAGACAAATAGGATTAAACTAAAAAGTCTCTGCACAGCAAAGGCAACAATCAACAGAGTGAAGAGACAACCTATTGAATGGGAGAAAATATTTGCAAATGTACAAATATATAAAACTGATGTAAACCTATACATACCTAAAATGTATAAAACCAAACTGTAATATAACTGCTGTGGATCCACTTTCCCAAAACCTCTTAAGACTCTGTTCCCTTGGCATGGTCACTCATATTGGCTCAGAATAAACTTCTTTAAAATATTTTGCAGAGTTTGGTTTTTCCATTAACAGAGGTTTATATCCAAAACATATAACAAGCATGGAATATCTTCTGCAAACAAGTTGCCCTTTTGTCCCTTCTTGGATTGACTGATGTCTTACATCAGTGAGGTTTCCCTGATGCTGTGAGTCCCTAACTTTGGGTCATGGGCCCTCTTGCTGATGTTTTTGCTCCCCTCTGAAGTGCAAGTGAGAGATATTCCAGGGTTGCATGAAGGAGGAGGGCCCCATTCTCTATCTTCATTTGAATATTGGTAGCTTTAGCATTCTTATTTTGATGTGACTCTCCCTGGCTGGAAAATGGCCTTGGAGTTTGGATGGGTTTTATTGTTGGAAGATAAATCAGATTTGAGATCCTGAGGGATTCTAGCAGCTGAAGTGTACACTTGGATGGGAGCAAAATCAGAATAATAATGGCTAATATTTACAGTGTGTGTCAGCATGCCAGGAAAGAAAGCTTAGAAAAGCTCTTTGCCTGTTTTCATTCATTTAAGTCTCGGAACAACTCTGTGAAACAGGAATGATTGTTCCCATTGTGCAGATTACAAAACTAAAGTATCAATAAAGAAGTTATGTAATTTACCTAAGGACACTTGTCCATCTAGTAAGTAATATAAGTCCAGGCAGTCGGATGACAGAATCCACACCCTTGACCATAAAATTATACTAGCTCCCGTTGACTTGGATCACACGGGGACCACGTGCTTAGTACACAGGTAAAGCCCACTCTCCTGCACCCTCAGCAGGCTGGGGAAGTTCCTGCCATATGCTGGCTGTCAGAGAGTGTTCTCCTGAATCTCTACCACAGGGAACTCCATAAAGACCCCTCCCCAACTCCTTCCCCTTCTAATGATGCCATTATTCTGCATTAATTGAATGCTTAGCATGAAATAAGCCCTCAAGGGGTTTACTTGTAATGTTTTATTGAACACATACAACCTGTTAGGAGATATTAATATTATCGCTGTTTTACAGATGAGCAAATAAAGTCTGAGAGAAGGTAAGTAACTGGTCAGAGATGGCTTCCCAGAGGCAGAACAGAGACCCAAGTCAGCCAGACTCCAGATCACCTACACTCTTAGCGGTAAGCTCTAGTGACTGCCTTCACATGGGACTTTGTGATTTTATTCAAACTCTGGCTGTCTGCAAGAAATAACTTTTCATTTCTAGACCTGAACCTACTTTCTCTTTGGGCCCTGGCTCCCCAGTCATGGTGGAAATTTGTCTTGGTCTGAAGTTCTCTGCTTTTCTTTCAGGTTGGGTAGGTTGGGGGAGCAGCTAGTGGGAGGGAGTGAGCATCTGTTCCTTTGTAGATGGCACCTGTACCGGAGGGGGCCTTCTTCCTGTCTGGTCTTTGGCCATCTATCCATGCAGTTCACGGCTGCATCCTCCTCAAGCTGTCCGACATTGCCTTGGCTCTCTGGTCCACGTGGATGCAGCCTTTGGGAAGCATTACAATATCCCTAAGCCACTCTGAGCTGTGGAAAGACATGGGGCTGTCTTGGGCCCTTCGGCCTAGACACTCCATGCAGGCATGCCATTTGCTCTTGTACCACTGGGCCTGCATGGTTCTTGACTGACTTGCACACTCTGCTGCTCTATCTGGGGCTGAGAGTTCCAGAACATTCCCAGGAAGGCAGGGCCAAGGTCTCCTTCACAGGCATCTCCAGCATCCTCTCTTCTTACACTTTTAAGCATGCCTCTTCCAGCTCTCCATAATCTCTCTCTCACAGTTTCTTTTCCTTTTTTTTTTTTTTTTTGAGGCGGAGTCTCACTCTGTCGCCCAGGCTGGGGTGCAGTGGCCGGATCTCGGCTCACTGCAAGCTCCACCTCCCGGGTTCACGCCATTCTCCTGCCTCAGCCTCCCGAGTAGCTGGGACTACAGGTGCCCGCCACCTCACCCGGCTAGTTTTTTGTATTTTTTCTTAGAGACGGGGTTTCACCGTGTTAGCCAGGATGGTCTCGATCTCCTGACCTCGTGATCCACCCGTCTCGGCCTCCCAAAGTGTTGGGATTACAGGCTTGAGCCACCGCGCCCGGCCTCTCTCACAGTTTCTAGTTGCCCTGTGTATACATTTCCCAGTTTTCCAAGTTGAGACTTTTTTTTTTTGCCTCAACAATCAAGAACCACAATAAGTACTTAATAAATTATTCATTTTAAAAAATGAAGTGCCCTGCTCTGTGAGGCCCCAGGCAAGATTACTTTCCTCATCCCTATTCTTGCCATCTGAGAGCCAAAGATCAAAAACAGGTCTTTTAGGAACCATGTATGAGGGCTACTGCTGACCTCTGAGGTTCAGTAGATAGAACCTGGAACTTGCGCTCTTCCTTAATTAGACAAAGCATTTATATTTCATAGATATTTTTTCTAGAAAATTGGCCCTAACACTGAGCTACTTTACAATAATCTTAAACAACAACAAGACCATTATTAATAATGGCCAACCTTACTGCGGGCTTATTATGTGCCAATGCTTTAAAAGCTTTTTTATACACTAACTTATTTTACCTTCACAATACCCTAGGCAGCAGGTACTGTTAACAATCCTACTTTGCAGATATGGAAAGTGAGTGGGCAAGAAAATTGTCCAAGATGACACAACACAAAAGAGGCAGAGGTAGAATTTGAACGTAGATGGTGGGTCCTGCAGCCCTCTCCTGACCATTTGAGATTGATCTATTCATTATACACCTACTGAACTGGGTTAGAAAAAGCAGAGCAAAGCTATGCTTAGGGAATGAAAGACAGAAAATACACACATGAAGGCAACTGATCAAGTGTATAGTCATCATTGCCTTTCCATCGTGTGCGTGTAATATAAACATATATGTAATAAATAATACATAAAATATATTAATATATTATATATAAAGTATATAATATATTTTCTTTCAGGTTGGGTAAGTTGGAGATGCAAGCAGCTGGGGGAGGGTGAGAATCTGTTCCTTGGTTTCTTGGTGTAATTTATAAATATATATACATAAATTACATATTATATACATTTTTTACATATATAAATACATAGTGTATGTAATTTATGTATTTGTTTATATATAAATATTATATATTTGATATATAATATATAGTTTACATGCTATATATAAATGAAATATATATTATATATTTAGTACATAATACATATTTATATTATGTATTATGTTTATAAATATACATAAACTTATATAAATATATAAATTATATATAATATATATATGCTAGAACATTTTGTCAATGTAAAGGCCTTCTAGAACTCTCGTTGTCCCTTATACATCTATGCAAACTCTGTATCGTACATCTTATTGTTATCATGACACCAGACTGCTATTGTGTGTTTAGGGGCCTGCCACTCCTGCTAGAATATAAGCAAATTGAGGCCAGAGAAAGCATCTTTGAGCAGAGTGGAAGGAACTTGCCCAGGGCTCAGTAAATGTTTGTCGTTGTTGGCTGCAGCTACCTGCATATGTGCAGAGTCCACCTGACTTACAGAGGGTTTCCTTTGCAGATTACAAGAGTACAGGTGAATGTTTGCTACCCTTTCTCCACGGCAGATGCCTGCCTGTGGGCACAGAGGAGGAGAGGCTGACATCTGTGACATCATGGGAAGGCTGGCTGCTTTGATAGTCTTATGTTGATTCTCTGGTCTCCGTCCTTGTGGGATTCTCCAGCACTGGTCACATGGATGCCCCAAGTCATGTCAGGATTTTTATCTCGTCCTCTTATCTGTGTCTAAAGCAGCGACTCAGCTCTTTAGCTGCTCAACAAATGTTTGTTGAATTGAGTTTATTGCCAGGGCTGTCACTTTCTTTTTGGACACTTGGTTTATGTGTCTTTCAACAATCTTGAACAGATGCTCCACACTTTTCAGATTGGGACCTAGTAAGACATTGAATAGAGACACCTGGCAGAGTGGGGGTTCTGTTTACACATGGATGCAACTAGCCATCCATTCAGCAGCACCTCCTATCTCCCAGGTCTTCCGTGGGCATTTGGAAAACCCAGAGGAAGAGGACCATGCCACTGTCTTCAGTGAGTTCACAGTGTAAGGTGGTGGGGGAGGGGAATTGCAAAAAGTACAGTAGGGGTGATGATAGAAATATGGGCAGCATGTCTAACTCTGCCTAGGATTGTTGGGAAAAAATTTCAAAGGACCAATTAGTCTAATGCAAGGAATGCAAATGGGAAGGGAATTCCAGGCAGAGGGAACAGCACAGGCAAAGTTGTGAAAGTAAAAAAAATGAATGACGTGGAGAGCAAACCACTAGCAGGGAGCAGCCACAAGTGAGGTTGCAACAGAGGCTCGGGCAGGCCATTGATTCTTATGAGTGCTAGTAAGAAAGTTGGACATTTCCCGCTAGGCTCAGGAGAGCCATCAGAGAGTTTTGGCCATTGCAAACCATAGCTGTATATGTATTTTAGAGATCATTCTGGAGCAGGTGTCTCTAGGGGTCTGTGTCACATCCCTCAGCCCACGTCTGATTGAAGCTGCAGCTGCAGGGGACAGTTTCACAGGAATTCAGGCTCATCTCTGGACTGTGTGTCCCTTTCCATCCCAGGGCCTTTTCCATTGCCACAGGGGCCCACTTGGCCTGCCCACACACACAGGCTGGATGTGTGGAGCTGTTAACGCCACCAGGGGCAACTCTGAACTAAAGAGGATAGAAGCTAGTGGACAAACACTTCAGTTTCTAATCCTTCAGATGGACTGTTGCTGGAGGCATTCTGCATGCTTCCCAGAAGCTCCCAGGAGTCTCAAGTCCCAGTTGCCCATAGCAGCAACCTTGATAATATACCTGTATCTTGACTGTTTTCTCCTTCTTCCCTGATTTATTTTCCTGCTTCTCTACCCTTGTTTTCTTGGATCTTCTCCCAATAAACCACCTGTATCCAAGTCTTTGCCTCAGGGTCTGCTTTCAGAGAAATCCAAACCAGGACACACTGACCACAGCAGAGCCCAAGTGTTGGTTAGGGTGGACAAGACACAAGGGAGGCCAGCGGGTGGCTGGGGCACGGGTCTGTGTGAGACATTACGAAGGCAGTAGCCATGGAGCATGAGGTAGGGATGAAGCCTAGAGACACATGGGACATAAAATAAGAGAAATATGTTGGTAGATTCATTGAGGATGGGCGAGGAAAATTTTATGGCTTGTGAAGGAAGAGTAAGGAAGAAGGAAAATATTAAGAAAAATGATGGTCACTTAGTTTTGGACATGTTGAGTTTGAGGCATTTGTAGGAATAGGTTGTCCTATGGAAGGAAACAAAATAGTGACCTTTGTGATTTTTCTTTTGTCCAATCAACTCTCAAGTGTCTGAAACTGCCATCCACCCATCTGCTCAACCTTGCATTTATCCTTCTTTACATCCACCCATATATATTCATTCTTCCATCTATCTATTCACTTGTCATCCATCCATCCATCCATCCATCCATCCATCCATCCATCCACCCATCCACTCTTCCTTCCTCCCTCCCACCTTCCCTCCCTCCCTCCCTTCCCCCCTCCTTCCCTTCCTCCCTTCCTCTTCCCTTCCCCTCCCCTCCCCTTCCCTTCCCCTTCCCTCCTTCCTTCCTTCCTTCCCTCCTTCCTTCTTCCCTCCCCTCCCCCCTCCTCTCCATTCCTTCCTCCCCTCCCCTTCCCTCCCCTTCCCTTCCCTCTCTTCCTCCCTCCTCCCTCCCTTCCTCTCCCCCTCCCATTCTTTCACCCATCCCTCCATTCTTCCATCCATCTATCCACCCATCATCCACCCATCTATCCTTTTATCTATCCTCCCATTCATCCCCCAATATTGAAGTGCTTTGTCTATGCTAGGAAATATTCTCAGTCCTAGGGATTTTCTTGTCCTGAATTCTCTAGAAAGCAACTTGAGGCAAAGGTTAACATGCTTATGTTTCATTTGGGAAGTGTGAGCTCAAGGCAGTGAGAATGAGGGCGGGAGTGAGGTGAGTGACACTCTACACAACGTGCTGCTGTGATGATTTTCACCTAGCAATAAGCTGTGGAGACACAAGGCTGGCCACGCAGCAGAGGTATTGCTTGGCATACAGGGCTTTTCTGGATGGCATGTGAGAAGAAATCATGCCTCAAAGTAGTCCCTGGGAGCAAGAAGGAAGAAGTAATTTATCTGCCAACTCCATGGTCCCATTCGTCTCCTCTTTCTAGTGGGCAGAGTTGCCCCTGTGGAGAGTCAGCTCCTCTGGATGTCCCATCCTCCAGGTTCACTGCCACTTGGGGTTGGCTCAGGAAGCCAGGTCCCATGCCTTTCACCCCAGGGTGATTCTTTCACCTTTGGAATTGACAGGGACTCTGGGTCTGTGACTATTCATCTGCGGCAGAAGGAAGAACTAGGTGGCTCAGGTAGGCCCAGGAGCTTGTGCTGCAGCCTATATGAACCAAGTGACTGGCAGCACCGAGGGAATCCGAAGAGATGCACAAGGCTTGTATACAATGCAAGGCAGAGCAGAAACAAAACAAATAATTTGCCCTGATGAAAAGCACATTTAAAAGACTAGAGAGAAAGAGAGAGAGACAGAGGGAGAATGAATTACCTGGGAGGGTATATTAGTCTGTTTTCATGCTGCTGATAAAGACATACCCGAGGCTGGGAAGAAAAAGAGGTTTAATAGATTTACAGTCCCCATGGCTGGGGAGGCTTCACAATCATGGCAGAAGGCAAGGAGGAGCAAGTCACATCTTACGTGGATGGCAGCAGGCAAAGAGAAAACTTGTGCAGGGAAACCCCCATTTTAAAAACCATCAGATCTTGTGAGATTCATTCACTATCACTAGAACAGTGCAGGAAAGACCCAACCCCATAATTTAATGGCCTCCCACCAGTTCCTTCCACAACATGTGGGAATTGTGGGGAGTTACAGTTCAAGATGAGATTTGGGTGGGGACACAGCCAAACTGTATCAGTGGGTGAGATATTTTAGTTAGGCCTTTCCAGGTTGGTGACGTTTACATTGAGACATGAATGATAAAAATTCTTCAACCAGGCACAGGTATTCAGGAAGAACGCTCTAGGCAGAGGGAACACAAGGTGCAAAGGCTTTGTGGCAGGAACAAGCTTGGTATAGTTGGAGAACAAAAAGATATCACCACAGCTAGACAGAAGTGGACAAGGGAGAGAATGGAAGAAAGGAAGTAGACAGGAATCAGATCCTGTGGGTGCAGCAAAGAATTTGGAATCCTACTGCCAGTTGAATCATCATAGTCACAAATTCCTATCAGTCTTCCCTCTGTGTGGGGGATGACAGCATCCAAGAATCCAGTGACAATCTTAAGGAGATTTTAAGCAAACTGAATATATAATATCTGGACTGCATTGATATATTAACTCTTAAAATTTATAGGAAATCATTATCAGTAATTATTACTATATCAAGAAAAGTAATTACCAATACAATTTTGGGAAGCTCTTGGCTGCATACAGTTCAGTCCCTGTTGTCTGTCTTCTGATAGAAATCCCACGATCTGCAGAGCACTGGGTGGGGAAAACATATTTAATCTAATAAAGGTCGCCCTCACATCTCTTCTGTTCTGTGACATGCCATTTACGGAATCATCCATTACTGCCCAAAGAACAAAGACGAGCTTCACTAAGCAAAGGGATGATAAAGTTCACTTGAAAATTGGGGAAGAAATTGCAAAACTATTTGAGGCCAAGGGCAGAATCACGCACAGAAATCAATAGCTGTCAGCCAATGAGGAGGGAGGAGAATGAATAAGCACAGTAAATAATGCTGAGAAATGGCTTGATGCCAAGCAACCAATCAAGGAGCCGCCTGGGGAAATAGTAGAGAGTCCCAGCATTGAAATCAAACCAGTCTGAATGTGCACCTGTGCTGTACATGCCACATAGCCTGTGAAAACCTCAGTTGACCCATCTGCGCAATGGGCAGAGTACTACTTGAAACCTGCCTGTTGGGCTGCTGAGGGACCAAAGGCGGGAGAGTCTGTGTAGTAAATGCTCAAACAATGATAACCTCATTATTGTCTCAATCCTCCTTCTCTTCTTTCTCCTTCAATCAGGATTTATCAAGATAACACAGAAGAACAGCATGACAAGTAACCTTCCAAAGGCTTTCTTTCTCAGACTATTGGAGAAGATAGGAATTTTTTTTAAAAACCCACAAAATTATTTAGCGTAGAAAAGATGCCCATTGGGCTTTCCTTTGCCTCACATCATTGACAGTGAAATGAGCTTCTTCCAACTTATGTTCAAATTCAAAAAAGTTTAATTATTCACACATACTCACAAGAGCCCTCCCTATATTAAAAAACCATCAAAGGGAATTCAGGATTGTGAATTAAAAAATTGAAATACTGAATAGTTTATAACACTTCCCACACTCCATCATTTCTCCCTTTCATTAAAAAATCTAAACATTGGGTATAAATGTTATTGTTTTGCCAGGTTTTAGTTCAGTCTCCGAGTCTGAGCAATATAAACTAGCTGACGGAGAGAGTGATGAAAAGACTACTTGAAAGTTACAAATCGATACACAAGATATGGGAAGTGAATAACAATGACTACTGTGTCCTGGGCACTGGTGTAATGGATCAGTAGGTATTATCCCTTTTATTCTTCACATTATTTTCAAAATGTATGTATTAAAGTCCTCTTTTCAGATGAAGAAAGTGAGCCTTCTTAATTAACTCCTTCTTCAAGATTTCTCTGTTAATAAGGGTGTCAGCTATAAGGTTCAAAAGGAGATTTGTCTGGAGTCTGAGAATTTAATAAGCATTTTTTACTTCCTCACCCACACATCACTTACTATCTATCCTTTGTCTCTCTATCCACTATCCATCCATCCATCCATCCATCCAATATCTATCTACCATCCATCCATCCATCCATCCATTCATCCATCATCTATGCATCTAATATCCATCTACCATTCATCTATCCATCCATCCATCCATCCATCCATCCATCCATCCATTCAATATCTATCTACCAGCCAGTCATCCACTCATCTATCATGTCTGCATCCAATATCCATATACCATTCATCTATCCATCCATCCATCCATCCATCCCTCCATCCATCCATCCAATATCCAATTCATCTATCCATCCATCCATTCAATATCCATCTACCATTCATCCACCCATCCATCCATCCATCCATCCATCCATCCATCCATCCATCCATCCAATATCCACCCACTATCCACTGATGAATCTATTTATCCACCCTCACATCCACCAATGCATTCTTCCATTCTTTCCATTAATTAATTAATCAATTTTTGTTGGTGATGCCTCACTATTATGTCTTAACTTGCCCCCTTCTCTCTTCATTGTCAAAGCAAAAACCTAGACAAATCCACCATCCACTCTCGGCTGGGTGACTGAAATGGCCTCCTGTCTGGTATTCCTATTTCCATGCTTTCTATTCTGGAGTCCATTTTCATCACAGCTACCAAGGGACATATTATTTCTCCAAATTCAAGCTCTTAAAGATATTGTCATTGTATTTAAAGTAAAACTCCAACAAGAGTTTTAAGACTTCTCTGACTGTCCTTCCAACCACCTCTCCCACAGGTTGCTCTCTGGCTCATGCTATTCCAGCTATGCTGGTCAACTGTTTGTTTATTCCTCAAATAAGCCAAGTATGTTCTTATTTTAGAAGTGTTTCAACTGCTACTATACCCTTAATAGTCTCTCCTTGGATGGCTCCTTCTTTCTCATTATGTAGAACTCAGTTCACATCACCTAATCAGAAGTGCTTTTTCTAACAACCTCAGTGAAAGTAGAACCCAGTGAAAGTAGTTGGTCTTCAGTACATTGTTCTACTTTTTTTTTTAAAGTACATTTACCCCTATCATAAATTATATCATTTGGTTGTCTAATCTTTCCCTTAACTCTTATCTCCCGTATGCGTAGGTATTTGCATGTACAAAAACACAGGAGCCTTGAGCAAACTAAAGCGTAACTCAACTCATAAATGTCTATTTCTCACCCACCACCTTCCAGGAGGTTCTCTTATCAGTGCTGGGATCTGGCAAAGGACAAGAGAGACACAGTCCCTGCTCTCACTAGCTTACATTATAGTGAAGAAAGAGACGCACACAATAAAACTAGGATAATTTTAGAGTAGCAACTTCTATAAATAAATGCAGCAATGTGACCAGGAATGATGGAAACAGGGCAAGAGGGTGCGACTTCAGATCATTTGAGCTAAGGAGAATAAAGAGGAGGAGTCAGCTTCCCAGACAACCAGAGGGTTCCATACAGAGGAAACAACAAGGGCAAAGGCCCTGAGGTAGATGCATGCCATGCTTCTTAAAGGAGTAGAAACGAGGCTAGTAGCGCTGGTGTGGCATAGACATGTGGAGATGGCGAGGGAGGTGGAACAGAATGAGATTAGAAGTGGTTGAGGCTTCCGTGATGATGAAGAGTTGTTTTTTTTTTTTGTTTTTTGAGACGGAGTCTCGCTCTCTTCCCAGGCTGGAGTGCAGTGGCACAATCTTGTGGTGTGATCTCGGCTCACTGCAACCTCCGCCTCCCCGGTTCAAGTGATTCTTCTGCCTCAGCTTCCCAAGTAGCTGGGACTATAGGCGCGTGCCACCATGCCCAGCTAATTTTTGTATTTTTAGTAGAGATGGGGTTTCACCATATTGGTCAGGCTGGTCTCGAACTCCTGACCTCGTGATCCATCTGCCTCGGCCTCCCAAAGTATTGGGATTACAGGCATGAGCCACCATGCCCGGTCAAGAGTTTTTAAGATAAAGTTGCCAGGTTTAGCAAATAACAATATAAGCTACCCATTTAAATTAGAATTTCAGATAAACAAGAAATAAACATTTAGTATAAGTATGTCCTAAGCATTTGTTATTTGCTGTTAATCTGAAATTCTAATTTAACTGAGTATCCTGTATTTTATCTTGCAGCCCTTTTTAAAGATAAACCTCAAACATAATCAAGGTGTGACATAGCTCAGCATTCTGGACCATGTTTCCATTCTCTGATCACAGAGAAAAATTCGGAGAAGAAATTTGAACTGGTAATTAATGGAATGATCATTCCATTACCATCTACTTGGAGAAAAAAGACATTAGGAAACTGAAAAGTGTATTTATCTCTGGAACATATTAAATAATTATTACAGGCAATTTACTCTCATAACTATGTTAAAACTGAGAGGCCATGCGCTTCCCTTAAGGGAGGGACCATATCTAATCAACTTTGTATCTCTTCTATAGCACCCAGCACAGCACCTTGAACATATATAGGTCCTTGGTAAGAAAATAAAAACAAAAACACTAATTCACTGAGAATAAGGAAAGCCAGTTTAGGATTCACCTCACTGTATTCTTATCTCACAGAGACAAAGATCTCAGGGAATCAAACTGTGATTCTTGTCTTTCTCTCTCCTTATTTATTTTCCAGCAAATTGTGAAAGAAAAAAAAAAAGAAGAAGCTTCTTTGTTGCAGGCATTACTGATGCTCATTAATATTCTGTTTTCTTCTACTTCCAGGTATGTGTAGAATAACACTTCCTTACCCCTCTGGAAGATGGGGTGGCCATGTGACTTGTTTTGGCCAACAAAAGGTAAAAAGAAATGCCCTGTTCAATTCCTTGGGCAAAAACAGGGCAAACCACTTAATTCCAGCCTCGTGTTGATACGGTGTTGTCATAAGATGGCAGAACCTCCATCAGTCTGGGCCCCAGAATGATTACAGTGAACAGAGACTCCTCCCCATTGCATTGGGCATGGAACATGGGCAAGAGTAAAATCATTGTCATTTGAAGCACTGAGCTTTTGGGGTTGTTTGTTACCATAGCATAACTGACTGGACACTTGGCTATGGTCTGAAGGTTTCTGTATGGCTGAAATTTATATGTTGAAATCTAATCTACAGTGTGTTGGTAGTAGAGGTGGGGCCTTTCAGGAAGTGACTAAGTAATGAGGGCAGAGCCCTCATGAATGGGATTAGTGTTCTTATAAAAGAAACCCAAGGAATCTTGTTCACCCTTCTGCCATGTAAGTAAGCAGCAAGAAAGTGCCATCTATGAAGCAGAATGTGAGCCCTCACCAGACACTGAATCTTCTGGCGCCTTGGTCTTAGACTTCCTAGCCTCCAGGACAATAAGTAATACATTTCCATTGTTGTAAATTACCCACTCAAAGGTATTTTGTGATAGCAGCGGGTAAGAGACTAATACATAGTGCTAGAACTTCTGAGACTCTGTAACATGGCAACAATTCAAATGGGTCTTTAGACCTAAGCTAAGCAGTTTCAGAGCCAAAGAACAAATTGTTCATGCCTTTCTGAACATTTGTGGGCAAATAGAATGCTCTGACTCTCCTCCTAGCTCTCTCTTCCTATGTAAGGGTTAATCCCAAGGTACAGACCAAGTGGGAGGGAAGACTGATAGCTTTCCCAGTGTGGCTGAGTATAAATGAGCCTGAAAACACCTTGAGGGCAGGGGCAGGTCATTTTTATTCGCTAGCATGTACTTCGGTACATGGTGGTCTGGGTACACAGACTGTCTTCTGGAACATCAGTTCAGTATTGTCACTCCTCTACTCAAAGTTCCCCAGTGGCTCTTTCATGGGCTCAATGGAAGCAAAAGCCAATGGCTCAATCAGAGCAAAAGCCAACTCGATACAATGTCCCTGTGTGTACCGTAGCTTCAGCCCTTCAGATGAAATTGCACACAAAAAAATCCCATTTTCTTTGACTTTTATTGTTTAGAATAGTATGCTAGGACATGTAATTTTACCTCCTTTTATGCCTGAATATATGTTACTTGCTCTATTATATTTTAATATAAAAGTCTGAAATACTTTAAAATTATAATTATAGAGGTAATCCCAAATCAAGAAGGATAGCCAGTTGTATTCATTAGCTACTGCTGTATAACAAACTACCCTAAAATATACTGGCTGAGAACAATAACATTTATGATTTCTCAGTTTCCATGGGTCAGGAATTTGGGAATGTCTCAGCGGGGTAGTTCTGGCTCCGGGCCTCTCATGAGGTTGCAGTCATGATATTGGTTGGAGTTGCAGCCACCAAAAGGCTAGACTGGGTGTGAAAGACCCACTTCCAAGGCAGCCCACTCATGTGGACATTGGCAGGAGGCCTCAATACCTCACGATGGGACCTCCCCAAAAAGCTGCTTGAGTGTCCTCACAACAGGCAGCTGGCTTCCCCCAGAGCAAACAATCCAAGAGAGCCAGACGGAAGCCACAGCTTTAAACCTAGTCTCAAAAGTCATACTCTATTCAATGCGGAAGGGAACTACCCAAAGCCAAGAGTCATGGGAGCAGGGGTCCTCAGGAGCCATCCTGGAGACTGGCTACAGAGCAGAAGATGGTGCAGTCCATGCAGGAGAACACAAAGGCACTGAAACTGGCTTTGCCCACACTCTTCATATCCACCTCTACCTTCCTTTGCCTGCAAACAAAGTAAACTCTGGTCCACAGGGAAAGCTGCTCACTTATGTAGGCTTTCCAAGAAGAAAAATATATCCTCTCTCTCTCTCTCTCTCTTTCTCTCTCTCTGTACGGGGTCCAAATTGTTGGCTAATGTGGCTCTTCTAAGATAAAAATCTCTTCGCTTAGTGCAACATTTTGTCCCAAGAAAACTGCCCACTGTAATGGACATGACCAGACTGTCAAATGGTGGATTTGGCATAACCTTTCTCTCCGCTTTGGTGTATGTACAGTGGTTAGTTTTCCTTCCTCTTGTCTTCCTTTTTGTGCCCTGGTCTAATTCCAAGGCCACACCTTTTACTACCTTCCCCAATAATTTGTTGCTATCCCCAAGTGCTAAGTGTTTACCGAGGGGACCGTGAAAACACCTCTCCTAAGGAGGCTGCTTCGTGTTTTATCAGTCTAGTTAACATAATATCCTGCCTGTATCTGTATTTCCTGTTTTTCATAACAGAACTTTCAAGCTGGGCTATCTGTCTCAACTCAGCATTTATTCTCGTTCTGTTAGTTGTATGTCTTTGGACATTTCTCAAGCGCGTTGTTTGAAGTATGTAGGCATGCAGCCTTAAAAAGAACCTGTTCCTATAAAATGGTCAATAACAACAGCTTTGCTGCTCAACATTATCACCACCCAGACTCACTTATTCCCTCCTAATAGTGTTAGCCGTATCAATGCAACACCATCCATTTGGCTCCCAACCATGATACTATTTCTTGGTGCTTTATAAAATAAGACACTATTCAAAGCCAAAAATCAACACGGAATACCGATAGAAAAGAGCTAACCTGGCAAGAGCAAATAGTCACTTATGTCTGAGGTTAGTCCCAAATCTTCCAGGGACATTTGTAGTGCCAGGTGCAGAGATTTTGTTGAACAACCCATCATTAATGCTAATAAGAATCTGACATCATGGCCTCTTTTCCAGAAAAGCCTGGTGTCCATCAGGACATGTTCAGGGGAAAATATACCTGCCATCTATCTTCCTGCTCATGAGACCAAAATTCATTATTGCCATCCTGGAACCTAGAATTTTTTTAACTTGTTAATGCTACCTAGGATGGCAAAATAATGCCTCTGGCAACTCTGTATATTTGCTGTTGCCATCTTCACTGATAAATTGCCCAATTTTCTTAGCAAATTCAGCAACAATAACAGTTTTCTGCTAGCAAAATAACCTTCCATTTCATTTTTAAAAACTGGGCTGGAATGGAATGGAGTGAAAGAGGTTTCATGTCTCCTACAAAGCCAAGTTCCTAATTTTTAGTTTTCACTAGCTGTGTGTGGGGACTGGTTTTTCATTCCTGATAAATAAAAGTGCTATATTTTACATTTAGACTATTGCTGTCCTCAGACTGCTGGCTAAATAATGTCAATAGAAAAGATCTATTGGAACACTTTATACATTCATGCGGAATACAGCAGATTTTTTGTTACCTGCCTGACACACATTCCCCCATAATCTGGTTGCAGCACCCCACCTTTTTATGGCTGAGATTCTGAGTGGTTGTGTCCAGTAGCAGACATTAAGGAAACTGTTGCCCTTCATCCATCAAAAATGAGAGAAGCATTTTCAAAGAAAAACCTGGCTGAAGGGAACATCTGATTTCAACATTGGTTGTCAGCCTCTGCCAATGACTGAGGATGGAAAGAGACAGTCAACTGTAACAATCCCAGTATTCATCGTGATCCATCCCTGATACCAAGATGAAGCCAAAGACTGAAAAATTTGGTGTGACCCGAATTGGAACCAAGAGGCAAATAAAAGTGAGAATCATGACCCATCATCAAGGGGAGATCATCTTGCAAACGGTTGATGATGCCCACCCGCAGAGATGCCTGGGCAGGCAAAATATAAATGTACAACTTACACAAACCACCACCAACCAGACACTGATGTGAAATAACTTTCCAGTAAAGGGAAAACCAAGAAATTCTAACTTTGTGTCTTGCCTGCACTCAATCTCCAATACTCCTAATTTAGCTTTGATTCTAAGGTTCAAACCCAGGTTTGCTGGGAAGCCAAATCCCACCTGGGCATGTCTGTGGCTTCTTCCTGGCTCTTACTTGAATGTGGACATGTAGGAAGACTCATAGCTATAGCATGATGTGCAATATGACGCAGGTAGTGCAGTGCAGGGAAAAGGACCCTAGGCTCTGGGACTGTGCTGAATCCATACTACCCTCTGCAAAGTGGGCACTTCCTGTTCCTCAGTCTCCTCATCTTCAAAAGTCTGAGAGCCCTATCTAGTTCCTGGGGTTTCATGGCTTGAGTAAGACTGGGTATATGAAGGGGCCTGATGCAGAGCAAGTGCTTCTTGACGTGAGGTTCCATTTTCCCTTTTCCCAGTCTCTAAGAACTCAATGCAAGCATGTTTCATGTATCAAAAGAGCTAAAAAAGATTTTTAAAGTTAGTGCGGAAAATTTTTTGGACAATTAAAACATGAACATAAAGACATATGTTTGAACACCTCATAGATTTTTTAGCTTGGCTTTTTTCCATGTGCCTCCAATCCAAAAAGCATGTGTAGTGGGTGCTTGTGGTTTATTGGCCAGCTAAGTATCCACTCTCCTGCCTTCTGTGATAGCCTCTTGGCCTTCATTGTAGCAACACCCCTCACTTCCTCTCATGCCATATTGGTCAGGAGAAGCTAAGCCAAATTGTCCTCCAGAGAAAAGCATGTGATTTATGCGTGGGCCTGGAAACTAGCTCAGTTGTGGACATTTAACCCAAGCAGGCCAAAGAAACTCAAACTAGGAAGTTTGCTGGTACTGTAGAGAAAAAGATGTTTATGTTCTGTTGGAGTCGCTAAGCCTGGAGCTTCTGAGAGCCATCATGAGAGGCTGAATCACCTGAGAGTGGAATTAACAGAGAAGAAACCTTAGGTAAATAAGGCTGAGTCCCGACAGCATCATTTGAACTCCTGTATTCAACTGAGGCCGATGTAAAGTCTCCTTTTTTTTTTGCTTTTTGGATACATGAATCAAGCATTTTCCATCTTTTTATTAATACTTTCAACCGATTTATGTCTTAGATTATAAAGTTTGTCACTTGTAGAATGTATACAATTGGGTCATTTAAAAAAGTCACTCTGCTAATCTTTCTACCGTTTGCTTTGAGTGTTTAACCCATTTACATGGAATATAATGACTGATAGGACAGGATTGACATCTGCCATTTTGCTATTTGTTTTCTGTATATCTTAAGTCTTTTTTATTCTACCATTTCTCCATTACTAACTTCTTTTGTGTTAAATAGATATTTTCTGCTTACCATTTTATTTTCCTTGTTGTTTTTTTATGACATATTTTAAGTTATTTTCTTAGTGGTTGCCCTGGGGATTGCAATTAGCATCTTAACTTAAAACAATCTAATTCAAATTAATGCTAAATTAATTTTAACAGTATACAGAAACTTTGCTTCAAATAAAGCACGATATCCTCCCTCCTCTTTTGTGCTGTTAATGTCATACAACTCACATTTTATTCATTACAAGGCATTGGCACAGTTTTATCATAATTGCTTTATGTAGTTATTTTTAAAATCCGAAGAAGGAATTACAAAAATATATTTATACTGTCTTTTATGTTTACTAATGTAGTTACCTTTGTTGCTGTGAATCAAGTTTCTTCTACTTATTTATTTATTTATTTACTTATTTTTGAGACGGAGTCTCGCACCGTCGCCCAGGCTTGAGTGCAGTGGCGTGATCTCAGCTCACTGCAACCTCTGCCTCCTGGGTTCACGCCATTCTCCTGCCTCAGCCTCCCGAGTAGCTGGGACTACAGGCATAAGCCACCACGCCTGACTAATTTTTTTGTATTTTTAGTAGAGATGGGGTTTCAGTGTGTTAGTCAGGGTGGTCTCGATCTCCTGGCCTTGTGATCCGCCCGCCTTGGTCTCCCAAAGTGCTGAGATTATAGGCGTGAGCCACCGCGCCCGGCCGTTTCTTCTTTTCTTTTCTTTCTTTTTTTTAAAATTATTTTTAAGTTCGGGGGTACATGTGCAGGATGTGCAGGTTTCTTACACAGGTAAACATATGCGATGGTGGTTTGCTGCAGCTGTCAACCCATCACCTAGGTATTAAGCCCAGCATGCATTAGCTATTTTTCCTAATGTTCCCCCTCCCCCCACCCACTCCTTGACAGGCCCCAGTGTGTTGTTCCTCTCCCTGTGTCCATCTGTTCTCATTGTTCAGCTCCCACTTATAAGTGAGAACATACAGTGTTTGGTTTTCTGTTCCTGCATTAGTTTGCTGAGGATAATGGCTCCATCCATGTCTTCTCTTTTTTTTTCTTATAAAACTTGAAGTTCAATTCTTGAACTTCAAAACTTGAAGTTTTTTTCTTATAAAACTTGAAGTTCACTTCCTTGTAACTCAAAGTGTCCTGTGTGATATTGCATGTCATGGGGAGTCACTGAAATGAGCAGTGGGCACAGTGCAGAGTGAGCTCTCTCTTCTACAAACCTGTCTTTCTGCTTTGGGGGCCAGGGACATAATTTTTGTGTAGTCATGTGTTGCTTACCGACAGGGATATGTTCTGAAAAACATGTTGTGAGGAGACACCATAGAGTGTGCTTACACAAACCTACATGATATAGCTTCCTATTTACCTGAACTGCATGGTATAGCCGCTTGTGTGTGCCTAAGCTTCAAATCCTTATAGCATGTTACTGTACTAAATGCAGTCAATTGTAACATAATGATGAGTATTTGTATATATCTAAACATACCTAAATATAGAAAGGGCACAGAAAAAATATAATATTATAATTATATGGGACCACTATTGTGATGTGATCTGTTGTTGACCAAAATGTCATTATGTGGTACATAACTATATAATGGATTATTATAAGACAGTTTTTATTTGGCCTAATCACTATCCTTTAATTCAGGAGAGCAGAATTTGAATAACTGGCCTGGTAAAGTTGCACAAATTCTTTTCCAGTTCTGCCTATTGAGTCCAAGTTCCCTCCCCATGACAAGACTGGCCTCAGTGACTTGCTTGGCCAACGGCATGTGGCAGAAGTAATGTTCTGGAATTTCTGAGGCTAGGTCTCAAGAGGCCTTGTAGTTTGTGCCTGGGTCCCCTGGAATGCTTGCTCTGGGAGCCTTGAGCTACCATTTGAGTCCTGCTACCTTGGTTCTGTGCTGGGGAAGCTTTGCAGTACTCCAAGTGACACGTAGAGCAGAACCCAGACTTCTAGTCATCCCTGTCAAGCAACAGACTTGTGAGTGAAGCTGTCTTTTTTTTTGCAGAGGGGGAGGGGTGCAGGGGACAGAGTCTCACTCTGTCACCCAGGCTGGAGTGCAGTGACACGATCTCAGCTCACTGCAAGCTCCGCCTCCTGTGTTCACGCCATTCTCCTGCCTCAGCCTCCCAAGCAGCTGGGACTACAGGCGTCCGCCAACATGCCAGGCTAATTTTTTGTATTTTTAGTAGAGACGGGGTTTCAGTGTGTTAGCCAGGATGGTCTTGGTCTCCTGACCTCGTGATTTGCCCACCTCAACCTCCCAAAGTGCTGGGATTGCAGGCATGAGCCACCGCTCTCGGCTGAGTGAAGCTATCTTGGACCCTCCATGCCAGCTCATCTGCCAGCTGAATAGCAGCAAATGACCTCTGCAGACATGATACGAGACAGAAAAAACGTTCATCTAAGCCTTGTTGGATTCCTGACCCACAAAATCGTGAGACATAATATAATAAACACGGGTTGTTTGAAGCCACTGTGTACTGGGTGCACAGCTTATTATGCAGCAACATGCTATATAACAAGGTGACCCCATTCCTGTGGCCCAAGCAGAAGCGACCACTAGAAATAATTCAGACTAGGCTGAGTGCGGTGGCTCATGCCTGTAATCCCAGCACTTTGGGAGGCGGAGGCGGGTGGATCACTTGAGGTCAGGAGTTCGAGACCAGCCTGACCAATATGGTGAAACCCTGTCTCTACTAAAAATACAAAAAAAATTAGCCAGGCATGATAGCATGCACCTGTAGTCCCAGCTACTCAGGAGACTGAGACAGGAGAATCACTTGAGCCCAGGAGGCGGAGGTTGCAGTGAGCCAAGGTCGCACCACTGCACTCCAGCCTGGGTGATAGAGTAAGACTCCATTTAAAAAAAAAAAAAATCATTTAGACTAGGGGTCTCCAACTCAAATGCCAATAAGTGCTATCTAAGCAGGTAATGTAAGTGAATGACTGATCTGGAGGGAAGGGGAGAACTTGTACAAATCAAAGAGCTTATGTCATGTCTGGAGAGAAAGGCCAGTTATTTTTCTAAGGAAACGCAATCCGAGTGTTGCCAGACTTTTTAAGAGCAGTCAGATTTCATGCAAAAACCTGAATTTTTAACTGTCGAGGACTAATTAATAAAAATTGTAACACTACTTTGCAAGCCAAATAACACACACCTGCAGTCTGTACTTTCTCCCCAGCTACTAGTTTCTGATCTCTGATCTGGCTCAACTGCCTCCATTGTAGATGACAAAACAGTAGTCCAGGGAGGGAACGTGCGTTGCTCGAGGTTCCACCGTGAATTAATGTTCTGAAAGATCCCGGAGGACAGGTCTTTGCCTCCCGGCTCAGGACTTTTGTCACTGCCCCACACCACTTGGTCAAGACAGAATTCCCAGACAGATGGTCTTCCTAGTGCTCTTCAGGTTTAACTGAAGTGAAAATGACACGGCCTAAGGGTCCCTCCAAGCTCTCAGAATGAAACTTCCCAGAATTAGCAGAACTGCAGCCTGTGACTCCTGCGAATGCCTAGGTCACCATGGCATGGAGCAGGGGAGGTATCTCTGACTCCACACCAGGGCTTCACTGAGAGAAGCAGGACTTTTTTCTGTTTTATTTCTGCTTGCTAGTAACACTAATGTGTACCCCACATTTTTATGGTAAGGGAAAGCATATAAACTGATGCCTGAAAGACTCTTGGGCTGAGGATGGTGCCTGGATCTCATCTCATTTTTTAATTTAGAAGCCATAGTAATTGATTACAGAACATCATTTGGAAATTGTCATAGTATATATCAAAATCTCGAGAGAGTATAATTAAAAGGTAGAACACACAGGCTGCCAATTCTAAGGCCTATATTGCTAATAATCATCACTAACATTTATTGAGTGCTTACTCTACGTCAGCAACTGTTTTAGAAGCACCTTATAGAAATACACTAATCTTAATACAGTGATTCCAATAAGGTAAAGCTGGACTGGTTGCGGAAACTTGACGCGGAGGAGAGTGAAGAGGTTGGGATTAAAGTGAGATAGGAGACCCGCAGGACTTGTTTTCTGTTCACAACCCTGCTGACCAATACAGGATCTGGTCCAGACAAGACAAAGTGAAGAAATCAGCAGATGGCAAAAAAGCAATCCCTAGCTACCCTCATTGCTCATTAGCATAAGATGCTCCCGCCAGCACGAGTTTACAAATGCCATGGCAACAACCCTGAAGCTACCACCTTTTTCCATAGCAATGATCCAGAAGTTAAAGCTCCTTTCCTAGAAAGTTCTAAATAACCTATTCCTCAATTTGCATTAACCCACCCCCTAATTTGCATGCAATTAAAAGTGGGTTTAAGTGAATATAAATACAGTTGCCAAGAGCTCGTAAATTGCCAATCCTGGGCCCACTGCCTATGAGTTAGCCCTGCTCCACAAGGAGCAGTACTGTTTAATAAAAGATTGCTGTCTACCACTACCAGCTCACCCTTGAATTCTTTCCCGGGTGATATGCTTTGGCTGCGTCCCTACGCAAATCTCATCTTGAATTACAGCTCCCACAATTTCCATGTGTCATGTGAGGGACCCTGCGGGAGGTAACTGAATCATACAGGCAGGTCTTTCCCATGCTGTTCTCATGATAGTGACTAAGTCTCACAAGATCTGATGGTTTTATAAAGAGGAGTTCCCCTGCACAAACTCTCTTTGCCTTCCACCATCCATGTAAGATGTGACTTTGCTCCTCCTTACCTTCTACCATGATTGTGAGGCCTCTCCAGCCATGTGAAATTGTGAGTCCATTAAACCTCTTTCCTTTATAAATCACCCAGTCTCAGGTATGTCTTTATTAGCAGCATGAGAACACACTAGTACACTGGTCAAAGCCAAAAACTCTCCCAGGCTAAGCCCCGCAAACAAAAGGACTTTAGGATCATCCTAAAGTCTGACAGAATGAGGTTCTATCAGTGGGGTTAATTAAAATGTTGGCCTTTATTACTTTTGAAATATACAAGTGGAATAGCAGTTGGCGAACAGACGGGGGAAGAAAATCTGCTTCCTGAACAGGAAAGCTCCTAGGACCCAGGTTTGTATGGTGGAAATCTAGGGGCTCCCTGTCTAAATCACAAACAGTCTCCACTGTCCCTTGTCCTAGTGGCCAGGAATTTTGGTGAAAAAACAAGAGAAACCAATGCAGTTTACTCCTCTCTCCTACAAAGAGTGAAAGAGCACAGCTATTTAGCATTTTGCGAAACTGTGGGAGAACAATAACATTCAAAGCTAAAAGTCTCCCCTTGCTTTCCCAAGAGGAAATCCCAATGGGGTTTCTTGCTTTCCCAAGAGGAGACTTTTAGCTTTGAATGTTATTGTTCTCCCACAATCCCAGAACAATATTCTAGGAAATTGGAAATAGGAAATATCCCCATATTCTTGGAAACTGTGGGAGCTATAATTCAAGATGAAATTTGGGTGGGGACACATCCAAACCATATCACCCAGGAAAGAATTCATATTCTTGCTTTCCCAAGAGGAGACTTTCAGGAGAGTATCTTAGGCTGATGGCCTCAGTGTCAAGCAGGTCCCTCCCAGGAATGTTTTCAGTTTCTGTTTTCTTAATTTATTTTAACCCCTTCCTGGCTACATGCAGGGTATACACAATTCTGGATATACCTGGACGGTGACTTCTAGGGCAAGGTGAAGATATAGGTGGGGTTCATTTGTGTACCCACGCCACCAGCCAGTCACCATCCCTCTCAGCTGTGCTGGCTTTAGTCATGTCTTCTCCCCTCAGTTCAGAAGAGGGAGCAAATAAACTAATTCCACTTAAATTATAATTATCTTAATGTCTTATCCCTCTGTATCAGTCTGTTTTCACACTACTGATAAAGACATACCCGAGACTGGTAATTTATAAAGAAAAAAAGGTTTAATGGACTCACAGTTCCATGTGGCTGGGGAGACTTCACAATCACGGCAGAAGGTGAAAGGCATGTCTTACATGGTGGCAGACAAGAGAGAATGAGAGCCAAGAGAAAGGGGTTTCCCCTTATGAAACCATCAGATCTCGTGAGACTTACCACCACAGAACAGTATGGGGGAACTGCCTCCATGATTCAATCATCTCCCACTGGGTCCCTCCCACAACATGAGGGAATTATGGGAGCTGCAATTCAAGATGAGATTTGGGTGGGGACACAGCCAAACCATATCACCCTCCCAGAAATTTTGAACTCTGTGAAAGAGATGACATCCAGGAAAGGGTAATGAGGAACTCAAGGGCAGACTCTGTTGCTGGATTCCAGGTCCCAGTGAGGAAATGGGGTTACTGTGGGGTTAAAAAGCAGTGACAAGTTTCACAAGGCCCCAGAACTTATAGCCACCATAGCCACAGATAAAAAGTTCAACCAGCCAGTCACATGGCAGGCAGACCATGGCGCAGGGTCCAGATACTCTAGGTTTGAGCCTGGCCTCTGTCCTTAGCATGCTGCATGGGCTCAGGAAAGTTCTTTCACATTTCTGAGACTCAGCTCTGAGAAGGAAAAGTGGGTATCAACTCCTTATCTTGAAGATATTTTGTGCTTTAATGAGATCAAATTTGTGATTAGATCAGACTTGTCAGAATGCTCTTGGTGAACTGTAAAATGCCATGGGAAAGTGAAGTATCTCTATTTTCTCAATGAGCCTCTGTTTCTGATTTTCTGACCAAAGGACCCTGATGAAGAAGGGACTCCTCATCTTCTTCAGTCACCCGTGGGACTTCTGGTTGATGTGTGGGGATGATGGGATGTCCCGGACAGTGACTTAAAGTACATTAGGGGAAAGATTGTCATAGAGGAGGAGAGGGGTGTCCGAGGCCTGCAGTAAGTACTGAGTGATCAGGGCACAGGCTCACAGGCATGCCTGGGGAAACTTGTTTGGGGTCTAAGATGAGTCTAGTGCTGGTGGCCCTGGAAGGCTGAGTAGAGCCAGAGAGAGAAGCCAGCTTCCCCGGGGAGTGAACAGCCCCAAGCCTGGATCCTCACCACCTTGCTCAAGCTCCTGGATGCTGCCAGGCTGTGTGTAGGGCCTGCCAGCCGGGCTAAGTACACTTGTCCATGTGAATGAGAGAAGCCTCAGACAATGCCCAGTGTCTTGGGGGCAGCTTCGTGGGGGTTTCCCAAGCCCAGACATCCAGCATCGGAGTTGGTTAGAAAGCCAAAGGGGAACTATGTGTCCCAGGGTTCTTGGCCAGATGGTGTCTTGTGGGTTATAGGTACCCTTTGCTACCTGTCAGAATGGTGATGCCACAGCAATGCATAGATACAGTGCCAGCCAACCAGGCCCAGGCTTGGGCATCCGAACACCTGCCAGGATCAGAAATCCAGGAGCTGGAGAGAAGCTTCTACTAATTGATTGGAGCTGGTGGGTGAGGGAAAACGGATTTGCCATTTCTGCTCTGACGGTATCACCTGCCTAAAGCTTACTCTACTTGTTAAGTATGTATTACTCAGATGGCTTTGGTTTCCATGGGATCACATGAATGCAAGAAAGAAAGAAAGAGAAAAAAAATCCCACAGAAATTAAAACATGGGTAACAGCAGCCAAAATCTTTCCTTTCTTTCCTTTCTTCCTTTCCATTGTGCAAATATCACCCAATGATTCTCTATACAGATCCTATTTAGGTGTATGTTTCTATGGCAATAGACAAGGGCCCTTGTTTGCCCTTGGAGGTTAGAACATTCCAGTTCTTCCATTGCTGTAGGCATACTGGACCAGCATCTCCTGCTGTGGCTTGCATTTGGCTTGTGAGTTGCTGCTTACCCTTCCTGTGCCCAGGGGAGACATGGTTAATTGGTTGTGGCATGCTTTCCCGGTAGGCTGGAACCCAGCCTCAGAATCCTTCCTGATGCAGCAGTCCAGGCAGCCAATACCAATTGATTGCAATTGGGATAATGGATGAAAACGATGCGCCATCCTTGATTTAAATCCTCTCTACCCCACGTTAATCTGAGTGAGGGAAGAGTGCAGAGGCCTGCTGCCTTTTTTTCCCCCTTTGACCACAATTTCTGCCTCACATTAATCACACAAAGAGCCTTGGCTCACTATGGAAGAGCAAAAGATGCTGGAAACTGCACATTCATACACACATGGGCTTGTGCAAATGTGCATGGGCACGTACACACACACACACACACACACACACACACACACACACCCACCACATCCCCCTTGAATCTTAACTCCTAGGCCAGCAGGAGGTCTGCCATAACAGGGTAGGGGAAAAGGCAAAGTATATGAAGATAATCCCCTAGTGAGAAGAGGAAGCCTGCATGTTCAGTGGTGTCTATTTCTCTCTGGATTTAAGCTGAGGAAATGGGCCAAAGCCTGGGGGAGTCCAATCACTGAAGCTGCCAGGCAGGAAGCAAGTAATGGGGCCACCCAGTTTGACAAACAAAAAGGAAACAAGGGTTGCCATAGCTTCCCTCTTCTTCAAGTTTGGATTTTTTCAGAGTTGGCTAACTTAAGACCCTCCAAAGACTGAGTCCAATTTTAACTTAGATGTGTTTCTAGGATTATTTCTTCATTCATTCATTCAAAAAATATTTATTGAATATGGAAAAAAGTATCAATTTGCCCAAATTCTTCATAATCATGGCACCCATTGTGCTAAAATATCCCATCATGGGCATGGAGTCTCTGACCCCGTGAATAATATATTTAAATGAAGTGTCTACGACTTCCAAATGTTCTTGACAAAATGAGAACCCTTGAACGCCACCAGTAAATGTAAATTAACATGTATGAACAGAAGTTTTTAGAAAGATTATGAGCCATAAGTGGAGCTCCCAGCACCTTTATAGCAGCAGACTCTCCCCAAGAGCCTCCAGAGAAAAGGGGCTACTCAGACCATCCTGCTGCTGGAATTTATTCTCTATCTAAGACAAGAACAAGACAAGAATAACCACCATTACCATTGCTGTTTTTCATAGCACTGGCCAATATTATAAGGAAAAGAAAGAAAGAAGAGATGCAAGAACTGAAAGGGAAAAAATAAAACTGCCATTACTTTCAGAAGAGATTACTTTGTACCTAGAAAGACCATGATCATCAACAAACTATTAGAACTAATGAAGAGTTTAGCATAGTTGTTAGAAATATGGTAAGCTCTCAATGAAAAAAGAGTTTAGCAAGGTTGCTAGAAATATGATAAACTCTCAACTATTAGAATATTTTATAGCATCAATAATCACATAGTTTTATAAAAAATAAGATGCCATTCACAATATCAACAAAAACCATAACATAATTGAGAATTTGTTGTTAAGAATATACTACGCTTCAGCTGGGCGCAGTGGCTCACGCCTGTAATTCCAACACTTTGGGAGGCCGAGGCAGGGGGATCACGAGGTCAGGAGAATGAGACCATCCCGGCTAATGCGGTGAAGCCCTGTCTCTACTAAAAACACACACAAAAAAATTAGCCAGGCATGGTGGTGGGCGCCTGTAGTCCCAGCTACTCTGGAGGCTGAGGCAGGAGAATGGTGTGAACACGGGAGGCAGAGCTTGCAGTGAGCTGAGATCGCGCCACTGCACTCCAGCCTGGGCGACACAGCGAAACTCCGTCTCAAAAAAACAAAAAAAAGAATATACTACACTTCCATGAAAAAAATTTAAAAACTCCATAATTAAAGAACACGCAATATGATCTGTACCATGCTTAGCTGGGCCGAACTAATCTTATAATGATAACAATCCTCCTTGAAGTAATCTATAAATTCATTGAAAACCAATAAAAATTTCAGTTTGATTTTTTTTCTAGGAACTTGATAAACTTACTTGAAAAATGTAACATTGTACTATAATAAATAATAAAAGCTGTAAGGTACAAGAACAATGAAACAATAAAACAAAACAGAAAGGGCCACGTGCATGAATTATTTCTATTCAAAAAAGGACATTATGAATAAAGTTACCAGATGACAGAAAGAAGAAATTTGTATTGAGTAAAACTGCAAATATCTCAAATTGCACATATAGAATATAGATGTACAAATAATTTCTACTCATCAAGAAGAAAATGGGCAACCCTGGTAGAGAAATTGGGAAAGGAGCGAACAGGTATTTTAGAGAAGAGAAAGTCCATAGGGTTAACATGCATATGAAGAGATACTTAAATTTATTGGTAAGGCAAAATAAACCACAATGAATTATCACTACATCTACTACATTAGCAAAATTTGGGCCTTGGATAGTGCCAAGTTTGGTGGTAAAGTGGAAATATGTGAACTACTTGGTGGAAGCCTTGGACAGCAATTCAGCTGTATTTAGTCAAATTAAATATATGTTTTTTTTTTTTTTTTTTTTTGAGACAGAGTCTCGCTCTGTCACCCAGGCTGCAGTGCAGTGGGGCATTCTTGGCTCACTGGAACTTCTGCCTCCCGGGTTCGAGCGATTTTCCTGTCCTAGCCTCCCAAGTAGCTGGGACTCCAGGCGCGCACCATGAGGCCCAGCTAATTTTTGTACTTTTAGTTGAGACAGGGTTTTGCCATGTTGGCCAGGCTGGTCTCGAACTCCTGACCTCAAGTGATCTGCCCGCCTCGGCCTCCCAAAGTGCTGGGATTACAGGTGTGAGCCACCACACCCAGCTGCACATTTTTTTTGACCCAGTAATTTTACCTGTGGGCATATAACCTTAAGAAAATTTTTAACATGCCCCTGTAAAAGGATGCATGTAAGAATGCTCATTAGTGCTTTGTTTGTGGAGAAGAAGGTGGGAGACAATCTGCTTAAGTGAAATGCAGGGCTTGCATACCATGTAATACTTTGCAGATATTAGAAGTAACATATGGAGGCCGCATAGCAATGTGGATGGATCTTGCAACACAGTGCTGAATTAAAAAATAAGAAACAGTGTGAGATCTATAATACAACACCATCTACATGAATTGAAAATCTATACATGCCAAACAATACATATCCTGTAAGAACAGGTATAAACGTCTACAAATAAAAGGTTCAACATAAAAAAGACTCAACAAATATTTTTTGAGTATCTGCTAAAAGTACCATTCCATACCAAATACTGGAGAGACCTCCATACACAAGAAAGACCCATTTCTGTCTTCAGGGAATCTCTAGGCTATCAGGAAAGACTTTAATAAACATGTAATTATCACGAAATCTGATTAGGTCCACAAGGGAAGTAGAAGAACGTGCACTGATGCTCAGAAAGTGTCAGATAATACTTGCTTGTTGTTTTAAGCTGCTAGGGTTTGGGAGGCAATGTGTTACACAGTCATGGATAACTAATACACAAATATGAAGGTGCATATTTATATAAACATATACTTATGCATTTTTAATAAAGCTTTTTAAACTCACAGCTTGTCCTGAAATCTTGGTGATATTCATTTTTAAATCTATCTTCTTAAGCCAGCACCAATATTCAGGAGCAAACTAACATCTGGAATTTTGGTCTGTTGAGATAGCATCTGACTTGTGGCCTCTTGTTCACTCCACAATAATTCATTGAGTGCTATCTCTAATGGACATTTCTTTCTCAGCAAAACCTGTCTTCAGAAAGTTCGCAGAAAATGACCATTTTGCATTTACAGTCAAACCCCCTCTGAGCCAGAGGGACATAAATGGGCACAGTCCTTTCCTCGAGGAGTTGGATCCCGCAGTATTCCTCTGGCTAGAGTAACTCCTCATGTTTGAGTGGCAAGCTTATTTCTGAAGGGACAGGTAGTTCAAGAGCTTTGGGCTGGTCCTGTGGGGTTGGAGGCAGAGGCTGTGACCTCAATGCCTCTTCTGGAACAGCACATGCCAGGTCAACTTACAGAATTATTTTTTCTTTTAGATCACTGTCCATGCTCATGCAAATACGTCAAAGGTCCTAATTCTGGTAGAAAAGATAATTTTATATTTTCTAAGGTAGGGGTCCCAAAGCCTCTTTGCAAACAACACTGGACACTGTGTATCCCAATTTAACAAATGCAGCCTTCTAGATGGCCCGCAGTGGTCCCCGCCTCCTGGTATTCTGTAATGCAGGATGGAAAGTTCCAGAAGAGCCAGGGAATTCTGAAGACAGTGAGACATGATATCTCTGTCCTCAAGTTGCTTATTGGACTCGAATTGAGGAGAGAAAACTTGTAAATCAGAAACAAATAAAGAAGATACTCTCAGCACATGGTTAGAATTTGATATTTTTATGACAACTGAATGGATATATGGCTGTTAATAAATACTAAATGGTGTGGAATTTGTGTAAGTATGAATCGGCTTCACTCCTTATGCAGTTCCCTCCCACATTGAGATGTCATTCTGAGATGAGAGCATAAAAGACGTTGGCTTCCATCCTGGACCCTCTCTCCCTTTTTCTTGAATCTCTCTTTCTCTGGGGAAGCTCATTGCTAAGTCATGAGCAGTTCCATGGAGAAGCCCACAAGGCGAGGAACGGAGGCTTCCTGCTCCTGGTCCTGGTCGAGCCTTCAGGTGCCTGCAAGCTTGACTGCAACCTCATGAGAGATGCTGAGCCTGAGGCATCCCATTGAACCACTTCCAGATTCCCAACCCTCAGAAACTCTGAGATAATATTAGATACACGCTTGTTGTTTTAAGCTGCTAAGATTTTGGAGGTAATGCGTTATAAAGCAATGGATAACTAATACACACCTCTCTTATTTTCTTCCCTGACCAAGCATGGCCAACACCTTTCACAGTCCAGAGAAGACAACACTCCTCTCCTTTTTTTTTTTTTAATATCAAAAAACAGTAAAAGTGGAATCGATTATTTGTTTGTTAGTGAACATTTTCATGGGTGCCATTGCTATCCTCAATAACGTATATGCCCCAAGGTCAGTAGAATTCATTTATGTATTCAGCCAAATAACATTTCCTGGGCTCTCACTAACTATGGTAAAGGCAATGCCCATGGGATGGGACACAGAGATGAACAAATGCATTCTCTCTTCAAGGGAAAGCTATTACACATGTGATTATAATGCAGGATGGAAAGTTCCAGAAGAGCTGGGGAATTCTGAAGATAGTGAGACATGATATCTCTGCCCTCAAGTTGCTTACTGGACTCTAATTGAGGAGAGAAAACTTGTAAATCAGAAACAAATAAAGATGATACTCTCAGCACATAGTTAGAATTTGACAATTGAATGGATATATGGTTGTTAATAAATACTAAATGGTGTATAATTTGTGTAAGTATAAATCAGATCCTTATTTTTTCTTTTATGTTCTCTAGATTTTAACAACTCATTGGAGAAAAACACCTCCCAAACAAAACAAAATAACAATCAAACCCCTGTCTTTCCATGCCTTGGAGAAGTGATATCTCTTTCTCCTAGCTCCTTGCTGCACAGAGAGAAAATTAATCCAAAATCTCTCAATTCTGTAAAGCTCTGTGGAGGATTTCCTATATTGGCTTATACCACTCTATTGTCCAGTTGAAAGAAAAGGCTCATTGCCTGTGAAATATACCAGAACCTCACTATAATATTGTCCTAAAAATACATGCTGTAAAAGTTATTTTTTGCAAGGCCTTTTATGTCTTTTTTGAATATGGTAATAGAAGATGCTATAGTGGAAGTTCTATGTGGTTTCTTCCCTACCCCCATCTATATTCTTGGATTGGGCTTATGGTAGATTGACTATTTTTTTTTTCTTTTGAGACAGAGTCTTGCTCTGTTGCCCAGGCTGGAGTGCAGTGGTGCAATCTCAGCTCACTGCAACCTCTGCCTCCTGGGTTCAAGCGATTCTCCTGCCTCAGCCTCCCTAGTAGCTGGGATTACAGAGGGCATGCCACTATACCTGGCTAATTTTTGTATTTTTAGTAGAGACGGGGTTTCACCATACTGGCCAGGCTGGTCTCGAACTCCTGACCTCAAGTGATCCACTCGCCTTGGCCTCCCAAAATGCTGGAATGACGGGCCAGAGCCACCACGCCTGGGCAGACAGACTATTGAATGTGGTGTGCACATGGTGGAGCAGGCATTATATCCATAGTAGCCCAGATGTCTTAGACTAGTACTTTTTTAGACTAAATTTGGCCTTCACCCTGTGTTTGTTGAAGTTATTGTTTTTAATTAAGCAATAATTGAAAATTTGTACTCTTGATTATTACCTTTGTATTACAGCTAAGGAACACTTTTTAAAAAATCTTTTATAATAGAGAAACATTTCCCTTTACTCATGTTGCTATAAAAAATTAGAGAATAAAAAACAGAGGAAAAGAGAGGTCTATTTCGGCCGGGCGCGGTGGCTCATGCCTGTAATCCCAGCACTTTCGGAGGCCAAGGCTGGCGGATCACAAGGTCAGTAGATCGAGACCATCCTGGCTAACATGGTGAAACCCCGTCTCTACTAAAATTACAAAAAAATTAGCTGGGCGTGGTGGCGGGCGCCTGTAGTCCCAGCTACTCAGGAGGCTGAGGCAGGAGAATGGTGTGAACCCGGGAGGCGGAGCTTGTAGTGAGCCGAGGTTGCACCACTGCACTCCAGCCTGGGTGACAGAGCAAGACTCTGTCTCAAAAAAAAAAAAAAAAAAAAGAGAGAGAGAGAGAGAGAGAGAGAGAGAGATGCCTATTTCAAGAAGAGTGTGGATTGGAACACATTCATTCCTGGCTTGCTTTACTCATTACTGTGGCTTGTCCGGCTTCTGTATGCATTTGAGTCTACGACCCCAGCAACAGAGCTCAAGAAAGGCCGCTATTCCCCAAGACTCCTGGGAATCCCTTGATGCTTGGTCCTCACTGTAGCATATCAATTCCCTCATAAAATGTGGTCAAGGGCAACTTAACCAGAGTGTCTTCACATGTGGATAGAGAAGAATCCAGGGGTAAGGCTGTTGCGCTGGCTGTCTTCTAGGTTTAGGCGCTTTCTGTCTAACTCTTCCCTATATGCCAATTCCACAGTGCCTGCCACTCAAGGTCCTGCTTCGGCCAAATGGCCACTTTCTATACCTGGAGGGTCTTGATGAAGAGTCATAAATCCAAACCCTCAAGGTATATTGTGACTGAGTGCCTTTTGCCTGTCCTTGCAGCCCAGATTGACCAGGCTTTGATAAATGCATTCTCTTGGATAAAAGCAAAACCAAACTTATGTTTTAAAATGGAACTCACTCTGAAGTGACTAGATGCGTCATGAGATGCCTGTGCTCACCAGAGGCCCTAGGTAAGGATTTCAAAAAGAAGAGAAAATGGAAGCTCAGAGAGTGCTTTTCAAGGTTGCCTGGCCAGGTCAGTGGCCACCAGCTTTACTTAGTCTACCCATTCAGAGTTGGTCAGGCATGTTGGCTCACGTCTGTAATCCTGGCACTTTGGGAGGCCGAGGCAGGCAGATCACCTGAGGTCAGGAGTTCAAAAGTAGCCTGACCAACATGGTGAAACCCTGTCTCTACTAAAAATACAAAAATTAGCCGGGCGTGGCGGTGTGTGTCTGTAATCCCAGCTACCTGGGAGGCTGAGGCAGGAGAATTGCTGGAACCCAGGAGGCGTGGGCTGCGGTGAGCCAAGATGTTGCCACTGCACTCCAACCTGGGCAATAGAGCGAGACTCCATCTCAAAACAAAATACAACAAAAAACAAAGTAAATCTCATCCAAAAACAACATCCAATCTGCCAAGGGCCCAAATAGATCACAAAGGCTAAGAAGGGATAACTCTCTCTACCTGACTGTCTTCAAGGTGGAACATCAGTCTTCTCCTGCCCTTGGGTTTGGATTTGGACTAGAATTTACACGATCATCAGGTCTTCTGGTTCTCAGGTCTTTGGATGTGAACTGGAGCTAGACTGCCACTCTCTTGGGTCTTCAGCTTGCTGACTGCAAATCTTGAGACTTCTCGGCCATCACAATTACAAGCAAGTATAAAAAAAATCCTTATAATCTCTCTTTCTCTCTCTCCTGAAACTGCTGGTCTGTTTTTGTTCTGTTCTGGAGAACCTAGGTGGATTCTGTTTCTCTGGAGAACCCAGACTAATACATCTGGCTTCCCATCAATTCTGTGGGCCTGAGTCCTTCCACAAACTCAGTGTCAGTTGTTTCTGTTGTCTGTAACCATGTGCTCCCACAGAAACTAAGCCCTGAGCTGGGCGCAGAGAAGCAATCTAAGTATACATTCTTACTGATTGCCTTTTTGAGGTACCAATATAATTCCCATCCAGTATGTATGAATCATGGGTAGATGACACTGTTTCAGAGCCTCGGCCTCTGAGGGGGCTGGGTTTGTGTTTTGGACAGTCCTTGTGGGGTACTTAGCAACTGTGTTAGGCCATTCTTGCATTACTATAAAGAAAGGCCTGAGACTGGGTAATTTGTTGAGAAGAGAGGTTTGATTGGCTCATGGTTCTGCATGCTGTATAGGAAGCATGGTGCCAGCATCTGCTCAGCTTCCGGGGAGGCTTCAGGGAGCTTTTATTCATGGCAGAAGGTGAAGTTGGGGCAGGCATGTCACATGGTGTGAGAGGGAGCAAGAAAGAGAGGAGGGGAGATGCCACACACTTTTACACTGCCAGATCTTGCGAGAGCTCACTCACTATCAGGAGGACAGCACCAAGAGGATGGCACTAAACCATTCATCAGAAACCCACGACGACCATCCAGTCACCTCCTACCAGGCCCCACCTCCAACACTGGGGATTACAATTCAACATGAGATTTAGAAGGGATGACATCCAAACTATATCAGCAGACAAGTACCCCCTTCTCAGTTTTTCCTTTGCAATTTCCAACAGCCTACCCCTTCTTCCCCACACTTGATGCCCGGGGTTTGCGTAACTTGGCAAAGTGGTTGTTAACATCATTTTTCCCACCCCCCACCATCATCACAATATCACAAGGGCACTACCATGCAGCAGCTCTGTTTTGTTGTTTATTTGTTTTGAGGTGGAGTCTCATTCTGTGTCCCAGGCTGGAGTGCAATGGCACAATCTCGGCTCACTGCAACCTCTGCCTCCTGGTTTCATGCAGTTCTCCTGTCTCAGCCTCCTGAGTAGCTGGGATTACAGGTGCCCACCACCATGCCTGGTTAATTTTTTGTATTTTTAGTAGAGACGGGGTTTCACCACTTTGGCCAGGCTGGTCTCGAACTCTTGACTTCAGGTGATCCACCCGTCTCAGCCTCCCAAAGTGCTGGGATTACAAGCGTGAGCCACCGCGACCAGCCACAGCAGCTGTTTATATCAAACACCCTGTGCTAGCTTCTCATGAAACAGCATCCTATTCCTCAAATCAGTTGGAAGCTCAGAAAACAGAAATTAAATGTGAAGCAAGAGGGATGAAGACCGGCCAAGAAAAGAGAGGACAGGTGTGGTTGGATGACAGGCAGAGAGAGACTGCAGGCAGGGGTGCAGCACTCTCCCCAGCATCTCCTGAAGCTCCCAGAGCATGCTGTGGCTAAGATTTGCATGAATGCATTTGCCCAGGGTGAGCAAATTGGAGCACCAAGTTGGAGCCAGGCACAAAACCATAAACCCCTCCCGAGAGAAGCCATTAAGAGTTAAAAACTGGGTAAAATTCCTTTTACCATGATTTTACTTGAATCTGGGAATGTACCCCCTCATTTTGCTCAAGCTTAGAGTCAGAAGGGGCTCATTAAACTCACAAATTTCTCCAAATGCATTTGAAATAACCGAGATGAAGTCAAGGAGGAATCATCGCTGGGTATCAGCCCATTGTTCAGAAAGCAGCATACCGGATGATCCCTGATCTTGAAAACATTCACTGTTTCTAGGTAGTACTGATTGAAGACCATAAAATTCAAAGTCAGCCCTCATCCTAAATGAAATTCTCAAAACGATCTCCATAGTGAATTTTGGTTTTACTAGTTCTTTCCCTCTTGGGGAACATGTGTTTCAAGGTGTGAAAAGCTTTATACTACTCTCTCCTCCCAAAAAATTCCATATGTATAAGCACACACTATTTTGCATGGAGTTTCATTTAGGACAATATTCCTATTCCTGCTGCGCAGGGAGGCATGGACCGCAATCCCCACCCAAATTAAGAACCTTTAAGCTTGAGGCCAGTGCAAGAGTATCATCCAAGTTTCTGAGGGTGATGGCAAAATATTCTGGTTCTATAAAAATTCTAAGTCTCTAGGAAAAGATGCAAATAACTAAAGCAAAGTGGTAGAGGTGGATAAGGCCAGATGCAAGGAGATGAGTCCACGACGGCCAGCAGCCATTTCAGCAACTCATGGGGCAGCTTACTTGATAATGAAGCCAAACCAGAAGACATCAGAGAAAAGAAGGAGGAGAGACTAAGTCCTCATGGCATAGTCTGGGATCTTGCAATCAGATATTACTGGAGCCATCACCTCCTTGAACTTTCTAGGTATGGGAGCTAATCAGTCCCTTTTGGTTAAAGCTCATTTGAATTGGATTTCTATTACTTACAACCCACATAGTCATCAATATTGTCATGGACCATGTGTCAGGCCGGGAGCTAAGAGGTCACACAGGAGCTAAGAGGTCTTCAATGTAGATCAGATTCTACCACGAAAACCTCCCTGCAAGCCTCTTCTTTGGGTCTCAGCTTCTCCATCTGTATAATGAGGGGATTGGGTAAGATGCATTCTAGCTTCCTCCAGTTCTCAAACTCCACGACAGGAGGCAGAAGCATGACCTTGCCCATCAGTCACGTGTGAATGTCATGGGAGTTGAGAAGCAAAAAAGTGTGCTTGCCTGTGCAGGGCAGGTGAGGTGAGGGAGTCAGGTGTCTTGTTTGGGTTGCCTGGGGTCCCTCAGGCCTGCCATCATCCAACTCCATGTTGGACCACTTTGCTTCTGTTGCCTGCTATTCTGTACAGGGCCATTCCTGTGCCAGTAATCTGTTACTTCCTCTCTGGGGCTGGTGTCCAGTCAAGAGTTTTTGGGAAACCCCAAGCAGTGACTCCAGTCCAGAATGTGCATTTATACCTTTGCTAAGCAAGTGGCATCCAGAGCCCTTTCCTTGGCTCCTCTTTGTGTTTTCAAAAGGGAAGAAAGAGTCCAGCAATACAGTCAGACGACCATGTATCCTCTGCAGATTCATCTTGGTGATGGAGGATACGTTCCAGTTTATCTGTTGGTTAGCACAGACACAGGAAGTATCTGAACACGTCCTGCTGGATTGCTCCTTTCCACTCTCCCTCTCTGCCTCTGCCACTTTCTCATTCTATAGCTGTGGCGATGGCACTGTCTGGTGCCTTACACCCGGGCTTTGGACCAGAAAGATCAGAGTTCACATCCCTGCTCTGCCAGTTACCAATGGTGTGACCTTGAGCTAGTGACTTAGTCTTCTCGGTCTCGGTTCCCTCCTCTGTAAGATGCAGGGTTGTATGAAGATTGAAAGGGGAGATGTCCAAAGTGCTTACAGCAGGTCTCAGCACGTGGCTGTTATTCAGCTAATGCTACCAGGGCTTGTTGAGAACAATCTAACCAGTTTGTCCTTTGGACAAGCTTCTGAGTAGATATCCTGTTTACTTGCTGTGCAGAGCTCAAACCACAGGTCCCCTACCCTCTCCTGCTATCCTGCAGCTCCTGGTCCTGCCTCTGTTCCAGGTTTTAGGTTACAATGTGGTGGTGACAGAAACAGGTTTTAACTTCTTTTCATGTACTTTTTTAGCTGGAAGATCTTGGGCACATTATTTAACTTCTTTTAGCTGCTGCTGCTCCTGTTTTTTCTTTTTTTCTTTTTTTTAGCTGCAAAATGCTGATCTAATCCACCCTTTGATGTTGTTGTGAAATTTGAAGTAGTCAGCGCATCTAAAGGACTTAGGACAGCACCCCCTCCCAGAATCAGAGACCCCCACCCCCATGGCTGAGGAGACGAGATGAATTCTCAGCCAGAATCTCAGCTTTAGGATGACTAACCATAGTCAGTAAATACAGCAGATAAAAATTAAAAGTGAGGAAAAACGGGGGAAAATGAAGCAGAGGGTGTACATTGCCCAGGTAATTCTAAACGTCTAGGTTGTTAAAATGTGGTGGAGGGCTGGGCACGGTGGCTCACACCTGTAATCCCAGCACTTTGGGAGGCCAAGGTGGGCGGATCACAAGGTCAGAAGATCGAGACCATCCTGGCTAACATGGTGAAACCTCATCTCTACTAAAAACACAAAAAATTAGCCAGGTGTGGTGGCGGGCACCTGTAGTCCCAGCTACTCGGGAGTCTGAGGCAGGAGAATGGTGTGAACCTGGGAGGCAGAGCTTGCAGTGAGCCGAGATGGCGCCACTGCACTCCAGCCTGGGTGACAGAGCGAGACTCTGTCTCAATAAATAAATAAATAAATAAATAAACAAACAAATAAATAAATTTTTAAAATGTGGTGGAAATGCAGTGTTTCAAGGGACAACTAGAAGAATTACGGGTTCCCACGAGGACACCACAGGCTCTGGCTTTAGCTAAATATAGAGCACACATGGACATAAATATGGGAGCAATGCACACTGTGAACCACTTGGGGGTAAAGAGGATGAGAGGTATGGGTTGAAAAACTACCGATCAGATACTATGCTCACTAACTGGGTGACGGGATGTGTACCCCAAACCTTAGCATCATGTAACATCCCCATGTAACAAACCTGTACAGGTACCCCTTCCATATAAAATAAAAGTTGAATTTTTTTTTAAAGGTGCTTCCATTCAGGAATCCATGGAGCACAATTTTCCAGCTCAAATCAACATGGGGTGGGGAACGGGGATCCTTCCTAGGAGGCAGGGTCAAGCCCAAACAGTCCCACAGGACAGGCTGCCGCACCAGCGACTATGATGGTGGCAAAGGACTTGGACTTGCCACCGTGGAGGGGTTTGCACTAGACCGAGCTACCTGTGAATGAAGAACTGGAGCCCTCTCATCTAGGGTTCAAGGGGAAAAAGAAATGAAGAGATTTTGAATATGCTGGATGAGGAAGAATGGTACCCCAAGTGAGACAGGTGACTGAGACCGCCACCGGTGCCAACCCTAGCCTCCACGGTTAGCTCATACTGGAATTAACCACGGAAGAGGAGACTTTTCCCAATTGAATTCGAGTCCACATAGATTGAGACTAAAGTTATTGACCCACTAGCATCCTAGGGAGGCTAAAACCAAGATATTTTCCTTTCACCCTCCATTTCTTAGATACCACTAGATCCCTGCTATGGTCTTTGGCAACAGAAAGGTCTGTTTGCATTGCTATGTACTGGGCCCTGGGAACATCACTGGACTTGGAATAAGGTGTCTAGGCTGGGATTTAATTATTTTTTAATTTTTTATGTGTGGCCAATGCTGTCACTCCTCTGCTCAAATTAGCACGCAGCATTGCAGTGATGTAAACAACTTCTTTTTTGTTGTTTTATGAAATAGGGTCTTGCTCTGTGGCCCAGGCTAGAGTGCAGTGGCATGATGATAGCTCATTGAAGCCTGGACCTCCTGGGCTCAAGTGATCCTCCAGCCTCAGTTTCCCAAGTAGCTGGGCCTATAGGTGTGCACCACCACACTCAGCTAAGTTAAATTTTTTTTTTTTTTTTTTTGTAGACACGGGGTCTTGCCATGTTGCTCAGTCTTGAACTTCTGGCCTCAAGTGATCCTCCCACCTTGACCTCCCAAAGTGCAAGGTTACAGGCTTGAGCCACTGTGCCCAGCCTCAACCACTTCATACTTCAAACACATGCAATACTCAGCCTGAGGGTTTTCTCCCTGCTGGCGGGAACCCTGGGAGCCTGTGCTAGAGACAAATTGGAGATGGAGGGTGAATACCCCGGCTCCCTCTCATCTTGGCTGGGATCACTCCAAGATGTGTGTTCTACACTGTGTCCCAGAGTTCCCCAGGGGGATTGATCCTCAGGTGTGCTCAGTACAATTCCAGTCAATACAGCACCTTTACTGACTGCCTTCACTTTCCTAATCGCCAACCAGGCTTCCTGGACCACCATGTTGGTGTTCCATAACAAAGTATCATGGTCGGGGAGGGGCTTCAACAACAGAAGTTTATTGTCTCACGGTCCTGGAAGCCAGAAGCCCGGGATCAAGGTGTGGGCAGGGCTGGCTCCTTCTCATAGCCATAAGGAAGAATGAATTCCAGCCTCTCTCCAGGTTTCTGGTGGTTTCCTGGCAATCTTTGACGTTCCTTAGCTCATAGATGGATTACCTCGTTCTCGGCCTGCGTGTTTGCGTGCTGGTCTCCCTGAGTGTATATGTCTGCCTCCACATTTTCTCCTTTTAAAAGCACACCGGTTGGCTGGGTGCAGTGGCTCAAGCCACTCAGCACTTTGGGAAGCCGAGGTGGGTGGATCACCTGAGGTCAGGAGTTCGAGACCAGCCTGGCCAACATGGTGAAACCCCGCCTGTACTAAAAACACACAAATTAGCTGGGCATGGTGGCCCATACCTGTAATCCCAGCTACTTGGGAGGCTGAGGCAACAGAATTGCTTGAACCCGGGAGGCAGAGGTTGTAGTGAGCCAAAATTGCGCCACTGCACTCCAGCCTGGGTGGCAGAGCAAGACTCTGTCTCAAACATAATAAAATAACATAACATAACATAACATAACATAACATAACATAACATAACATAACATAAAATAAAATAAAATAGCACACCAGTTGTGTTGGATTAGAGCCCACCCTAATGACTTCATTTTAACTTGATTAAAGACCTCTCTCTCTTCAAATCAATTCACATTCCGAGTACCAGATTTTAGGGCTTCAATATGTGAATTTTTGGGGAAACAAATTCAACCCATAGTATGAAACCATTTGTAACTAAAAGCCTAATGTTTTCAGGGTAGTTATGAGGCTAGTTCAGTGATTATATCTATAAATGTTTTGGGCTCTTATTTAATGGTGGGACATGTGAGATCTTTGGTGTAGAACAAATTTAAATTTCGAGGTCCTGAAGAAATCTTGTGCATTCCAGGAGTAAATACCCAAGCTGCATCCACTGAAGAACCCCAATTCTACCTAGGCGTCGGGGTGAACGGAACCGAGCACCAACAGAGCAGAATAAAGAATCAGGGACTGGACACAGTGGCTCACGCCTGTAATCCCAGCACTTTGGGAGGCCAAGGCAGGAGGATCATCTGAGGTTAGGAGTTTGAGACCAGCCTGACCAACATGGAGAAACCCCGTCTCTACTAAAAATACAAAATTAGCCGGGTGTGGTGGCGCACGCCTATAATCCCAGCTACTGGGGAAGCTGAAGCTGGAGAATCACTTGGACCTGGGAGGTGGAGGTTGCAGTGAGCTGAGATCGTGCCATTGCACTCCAGCCTGGGCAACAAGAGAAAAACTCCGTCTCAAAAAAAAAAAAAAAAAAAAAAGCAATTGAGGAAGATGAATTTTGAATTTGAAGAGCTAAGACTTTAATTCCTTTAAACTTTAACTTATACAAGAGACATAGATGCAGCCTTTAGACTTAATTTCTTTTCAGAAATTATGTAATGGGAGAAAGGTTATATTCACATTTTCGGCACCTCTAGTTGTTTTTGTGCAATCATTTGATTCCATTGCACGATTTCTGATGCCCTACATTGGACACCTGCTTGGTGGGCGTCATTTGAGATGGGAAAGTGCATAGAAAGTGGATTTTCATCCTAGGGCACAGCACAGCCTTGAAGTTAATGTAATTAATATGCTGCTTTCATTATTGAAATTTCTGGGAGCAAATGTGGACTGCCCACCAGCATTACCCAGGGGACCCCAAGGCACGGTAGTTGGCACCGAGGGAGTGCTGACACGGCTGTTTGGGCTGCCCTAATGGGGCTGAATTTCTCCCCACAGAGGTGCCCACAGACTTGGTTCACCATGAGCTTCCTTAAATTCAGCAGCTTGAGAGAGACACGAGCTGGTGAATTTTGTCTTTTGTGGGGACTGGGGAGGTGAACCCCTAATTTCTTGGCACCTCTTCCCTCCTGTCCTTCCTACTCTCCCAAGAGAAGGAAACTCAGTGCCGGTGGCTCAGACCCGTCTTCCCAGGATCCCTTTTATGGACTTGAGTGCCTCCGGGATGCTCTCTGTCCCTCTGCAGCTGCTGAAGCCGCCTCCACTGGTGATGGGGATGCCTGCCTCGCCGATTCTGCCTTCAGTGGGTAGGTTGAATTCTGGAGCCCAGAATTAGGAAGCACATTTTGCTGTTCCTCTTGGTAAAGTCTCCCAGCTCTCCAGTTTTTTTGTTTTGTTTTGTTTTGTTTTTTGAGACGGAATCTTGCTCTGTAGCCCAAGCTGGAGTGCAGTGGCATGATCTCGGCTCGCTGCAACCTCCGCCTCCTGGGCTCGATGGATTCTTGTGCCTCAGCCTCCTGAGTAGCTGGGACTACAGGCACATGCCACCATGCCCAGCTAATTTTTTTGTGTTTTAGAACAGACGGGGTTCCGCCATGTTGCCCAGTACGGTTTCGAACTCCTGAGCTCAGGCAATCCACCCGCCTCGGCCTCCCAAAGTACTGGCATTGCAGGTGTGAACCACCACGCCCGGCCCAACTCTTCTTATCAGTAGCAAAGCGGATGCTGTTATCAACTGCTGGATCAATTGATTGCTGTGGCTACTTTTTGTTTGGCTCTGAACTTGGAGAGGGATTTAAGGGGAGATCAAGTGTCACTCCAGAAGACCTTAAACACAGACATTGAGGTCACAGGGCAGAGTAGAAATTGGATCTCATTCCTCAGGCTCACATGGAGATGGTAGGAGGAGGCAAAGTGGCGGAATGCTGAAGCTTAGAATTAAAACTTAAGCACAGACTCTTAAATAAATTAGTCGTAACACAAGTAGACACACGGTACATTTTAACTGAGAGCTCTGCTATTTTACAACATTTGAAGATTTTAGCAGAGAAAATTCTCTACTTCTCCTCCCTGATGATAATCTCAAAGAGGGTTGGAAAATTCTCAAGATGGATTTTACTTTAATTAAAAATCATGGGCCAGGCACAGTGGCTCACACCTGTAATCCAGCACTTTGGGAGGCTGAGGTGAGCGGATCACCTGAGGTTGGGAGTTTGAGACCAGTCTGACCAACATGGAGAAACACTGTCTCTACTAAAAAAAAAAAAAAAAAAAAAAAATACAAAATTAGCCTGGTGTGGTGGCGCATGCCTGTAATCCCAGCTACTCGGGAGGCTGAGGCAGGAGAACGCCAAACCCTCGGGAGGTGGAGGTTGCAGTGAGCTGAGATCGTGCCACTGCACTCCAGCCTGGGTGACAAGAGTGAGACTCCAGCTCAAAAAAAAAAAAAAAAAATCATGAATTTAGTTTATTTTGGAGATGAGTGAGTTGGAGGGCAGGTGACACCAAAGAACCATCAGGTAAGGAACATTGCTACAGTGGATTTTGATATCATTTTCCTTAAGGGGTGTATGCACATCTTATGAAGGTTTGCAGTGAAAGCCTTTGCAAAAGTTCGAGAGTTACTCTGTGTGTGAACTCATACTTTGAAGTCTATTAAATAAAACTCTACTATTATAATCCAGGTAGGTTCAATAAGAAAAAAATATATACTCTGCAGTTAGTACAGGAATTGAGGTGGCCAGATTTCTTGTTTTATAGCTTTCAATTTACCTGTCTTCTAAGTTGAGCAAATCTTGTGATCTCTCAGGTGGTGACTCTGCTTAAGATTTACAAAAAAAAATTGAAACTTGACGGATAGTGGAAGCCCCGGGAACTCTTATAGTCAAAGTGCAAAAAAAGGAGAACAATCCTGCTATAAAATTAGCCAGAGAAACACACCATTTTGGCAGCAGGAAGACCACAGAATGTAATCAGAATTCTAAGGGAAGCACCAAAATACGTAGGTCACATGAATAAACAATGCACCTTTAATGTCTCCACATCCCTGTGGGAGGCTCAAGAGGAATGAGTCACTGGGGATTAGCTTCTGGAACTAAGAAAACACGCTCTCCTCCATTAATGACATCTTGCCTTATCTTCCCATCCCGGTTAATACCATAATTGTACCCCATCAGAGCCCTGGAGAGTGGGCAGGAAGGCCAGGGGCCTCCAGTTCAATGGAGACTCTCCCTTGCTCTCTCAGATGACTGCAGGCCTCCTGTTAGAATGATTTCCATTTGCAAACGAGGTGGGCTACTCTTGATTTATTTCATTACTGGAGCAAAGCTCCATCCTCCATCTCTGGATGTGTCTTGTGCCTTATCTCCCAGGAGCCCCTGGGCCACAGAGGTAGACTGCTGGCTGGAACTTAATTAGGCAGCCTTTGAAGATCCAGTGGCCCCTCTGGCAGCCAGCCACCTTATCTCATGGTGCAGAAATCCCTCGGGGAGCTGTTCCTGCAGAGCACTGGGGCCCATTCAGGAGAGACTTGAGATGTATTTTTGATTTGCAAAACAAAACAATACAAAATAAAACCTTTCTTTTAATATATTACTTGGGAAGCCCAGATCATGTTTGGAAGAGCCAGAACAATTCAGGGTTGCCAGATTCTTAAAGGTTATGTAATTCAAGGAGGGTGGGTTGGGGTAGAAAAGAGAAGTGAGGACCAAGAGAGAGACTTGACTGATTGGCCAAGCTCACCCAAACAGCTCAATGAGACAAGCTAATGGTGCATGGGTTCCCCAAAGAAAGAAAGCAGACATGGCATTCCTGAGAAGGGTAATTCTATAAATGACCCACATGTCCAGGAGCAGGGACCAGCTCACCTTGGCTGGTGCTGTAGGGTTAAACTGCCACAAGGTGGCAATGAACAAGACCACTTTTGCTTTTATGGAAAGTGCTTTCGGTGCTCAGTTGTGGGTACTGACACTTACGAAATCAGGCCATTTTTTTTGTAGTGTCCGAACAAGAACGTTTCGGCCCCCAAATGCAAATGTCAGAACGAGTCTTCTTTCCTCTTAAGTACAAAATAAACGGAATTCCAGGCTTGGCTCACCTGCAAGTGTGTGTGGTCTCTGGTGCTTCTGACCCCTTTCCTATGGAGTGCATTGCACCAAGTTAACCCAGCAGCAACCAGCTGAGTCCCCAAGGAGATGCTTCTGGGCACCCAAGCCTGCTGGTTGAGAAGGTGTAGCTGCAACAGCAATAGACGGTTAGGGGCTTCAGCAGGTCCTCTGTGACGATCTCATACAGCAGCAAAACCTCCAAGGGTATAGTGAGCTTCTATGACAGTCCCTGTTCCTGCAGCTAAAAAGTCTTGCTGATTTCTCTTAGCCCCAAGTTTTAAAGTACAAGCCTTGTAGATGGGAGGTGATATGTATCCAATTAGCATATCAGGCATTTGGTAAGCCTGACTGAGTGAAATGGTCAAAAATGTAAGTTTATTGCCAAAGCAGCAATCAAAATCATGTCTAATCTTCTCTTTGTATAACACCTTGTAATTTTCAAATGAGGCTTTCTCAGTCATCATCTTTTTTGATCCTCACAACAACTCTGTGAGGTGGGCAGGAGTATTATCACAACCTCATCTGGTTTGTAAGGCATTTCTAAGTGGATTAGAAAGATGTCCCTTCTCCTGCAGGGGCACAAGGCCTAGCTCAGCTGGACTTCAGCCCCCACTTGCTCCTCAGCTGGGTTGCCTTGTGTAGTGCACAACCTGCTCAACCCCACATGGCAGCCCTGGGAAGTCTCTCAATTTCTTAGGTGAAGAAATTAAGGCTTGAAAGGTTACTTGACTCGCTCAAGGTTACTTAACTTAGATCTTCAGGCTACAGGTCCAGTGTTGCCTTTACCATACACATCTATCCTCCCAACTCTCCTTTTTGCTTTACCTCAACAATTTCTTTTTTTGTTAAAAAAAAATTACATTTAATGTGAGCATACACCATTCTTTCTCATTCTCACCCAAATGTCCCTCTTGCTGAGTTGAATAAATGCCCCCATCATGAGCCAGCTTTATGGGATTTTGACTCACTATGTAAAATTGCACCAAAAATTTTAATCCTCTGAGACATTTGAGGGTTGCAGCTGCAAACAATTAATTTGTGTTAAAATCCAAACATATCTGGATGTGGCATAAATCACTGCTTTCCAAACTCTGTTCCTTAGGATACAAATAATCTCAGACTTGAGGGGCCTCAGAATCACCTGGAGGACTTGTCAAACCTCACTGGCCCCACGCCCAGGGTTTCTGATTCAGCAGGTCCGGGGTAGGGAATGAGAATCTGAGTTTCTCAAAAGTTCCCAGGTGCTGCTGTTGCTGCCGGAACAACATACTGGGAAGTCCAGTTCCAGATGACGCTAATGGAAGTTCAACATAACTTTAGTTTTAGGGTTTAAAATATATATATATATACACACATACATATATATATATATATGTATTATATATACTAATACTAATATATATATATTAGAATACTAATATATATATTAGTATTCTATATATATTAGTTTTCCACTAATATATATATATTAGTACTCTCATGGAAGTTAATTCAGAAGATAGACTTGAAAAAGCCTATCACAAGCCATAAGAAGCCAGTGTTGCTTTCCGAGCTTAATTAATGTATCTTCCAGTCATTTAAACAGTCATTAAGAGCTGAAGATGGTCCAGGGGCTGCTCAAAGCCCTGGGGCTTCAGAGGTCTGGTCCTTGTCCTCCAGGAGCTCTCAGTCTATCAAGGGCTCAGAGAAGCAAAGAGGCCATGACAACCCAATGGATTGCATACTCTGTCCTGCATATGATCAGTGCTAGTCATCTGGGGCCTGGGGGTGATGGTGGTTCACTGAGACAACAGCAGGAGAGAGGAAGGTGGCTGCCAGCCCTCAGAGTCTGTCTGCGTCACTCATCTGCTTTGAACGTGATGCCTTTTATATTTCTAAGTCATAGACCTGGACACCTGACTTAACACGTGTAGTGTGCCTTGGGAATTCACAGAACGTCACAGGTGACCAGGACGGGCTTCATGGATGAGTGACCTACGCATGGCATCCCCTCTGCCAGAACAGAAGAGCACCATTTTGGTTTAATGCTCTGCTGTGGCTGCCTTGAAATTCCTAATAATGTTTGAACAAGGAGCCCTGCACTAGGCCCCCTGCAAAGTATGTAGCCGGTTCTAAGCCTGACTTAATCAGTCATTCCTCAGACATCTTTTTGAGCAACCACAAAGTGTCATATACTGAATGAGGCATTAGAGGTTCTTGCTTCAGTAGGATGGGGTTCCTGTCGAGGAGCTAGTCACTAAATGCAGAAGACAGACACATGAATGGGAATTGACAATCCAATGTGGTAGAGAACAGAACACACCCGATCCTTCATGTCTACAGGAGAGAATTTATTTCTGCCAAAGTCTCTCCAGCTGTCAGTACAAAGCTCTGCATCTCCTATCAACCCACGGAGGACTGGAGTCCTCCCCCAGGTAATTTATGGAGAGGGGTTGCGGGGAGTCTCCGTCACCTAGAATATCACCCTCCTGCCAAGGTTAGCATTTGTCAAAGTCATGGTCATTAATGCACATTTTTTACAGAGTAGTTTCTTTGCAGCTGAATTCTTTAACGGGCTGGGGACATGCAGTGAACTAGACAGATAAAGATCTTCACCTTGGTGGAGCTGGTGTTCTAGCAAACAGACATAATAGAACAATAGGCCTAATGAATAAGTAGATTATGTAACCTCTTAGAGGGGGAGAGGTGCAGTGAGAAAGAAAAAAGTAGAGCCAGAACAGTGGGTTTGGGAGTAGATGGGGGTGGGACGTGGTTGGGATGAACTGAAAAGGCAAGCACTGAAGGAGGTGAGATGTTAACCATGCTGAAGGAGAACCCTCCGGGCAGAAGGAGCAGACAGCAGAGTCTAGAGCCTGTGCTTTGGAGGAACAAACAGTGAGACGTCAGCGTGGGTGATGTGGGGTAAGTATAAGAGGTAGGGGGGAAAAGAAAAGGTCAAAGCATTACGAAGGGAGCTACTCATGTTGGGCATTGTAGGCCTGCACTGTCCAATATGGCGGCCACTGCCTCATGTGACTATTTTCCTTTAAATTAACATAAAATAAAATTTCAAATGTAGTTCCTTAGTCACATGAGTTACATTTTAAGTGCTCAGTAGCCATGTGTGGCCAATGGCTACCATACTGGACAGTGTACATCTAGAACGTTCCTATCACTGCATAAAGTTCTAAGTGAACAGCAAATTTAGAGACTTTAGTTTTTACTCCCAGTGGAATGGGGTGCTATGGAGAGTTTGAGCAGAGGAGAGACATTCTGGCTACTATATTGAGGAGGGGGTCTAAGTGGGTAAAAACTCCTAACTCTGTTAGGAGGCAGTTGTAGTTTTCAAAGCAGCAATCACTAATGGTGGCTTAGATCAGGGCAGCAGAGGAGGTGGTGAGAAGTGCTCAGTGCATTGATATTTTGAATGCAGAGCCAACAGAACTTGCTGATGGATTGCATAAGGAGCATGGAAAAATACAAAAGAGAAGGAGGAAGGATGATGGCCAGGCCTGTGCAGCTAGAAAGCTGTGGTCAGCATCTTCTGAGAAGAGGAGGCTGTGAGCAGGGCAGGCTTTGGGTGTGGAGAAAAATGACGAGTTTAGTTTTTGATATTTTTTGTGTGTGATATTTATTGGATATCCCAGTAGAGCACTGAGTAGACAGTTGTCTGTAAGAGCCTGGAGTTTAGGAGACGAGTCTGGACTAGGTATTTACAATGGGCAGTTGTTAGAACGGAGATGCAACAAAGACCTGAGACTGGGTGAATTTGTTAAGGGAGTGAAAATAGAAGAAGACCTGTTAGAAGAGGTGGAAGGCTTCATAGTACTAAGGGCTTACATAGGGGAACAGCAGGAACTGGAGGAAACTGGAAACTTCTACTTTAGCCTATCAGCCACGAGGAACCTTGGAAGACTTTTAGGAATCACGTCATGAGCCCCTCCCTGACTCCTATGGTAATTTCTCATTCATTTCACAAGGTTAAGAGAAAATGCCACTCAGAGTAGAAGCCAAAACCCTTCCAGTGGCTGCCAAGCCCTCCATGACAGGTCCCCACAAAACTCTCACTTGTCCCATCTGGTCTCCTACTCATTGCTGCTCATACCCTGTGCACTTTGTGTTTACACATTCTGGCCTCCTTGCCATTTGCCAGGCACACTCCTTCCCCAGGGCCTTTGCACCAGCTGCTCCCTGTGTCTAGATGTCTAGAATGTTCTTCCCCCAGATACCTGATGGCTTACTCTCTTGCCTCCACATGAATCTTCCCATTCCCTGTCCCCTTGTTCTGCCCTCTCTTTTCCACTAATATTTGTCCCCATCTGACATGTCATACGTCTTGCTTATTGCTGATTCCCCTTCTCCCCACACCAGAAAGTCAGCCTCCTGAGGGCGGGGATGTTTGTTTAGCTTGTTTTGCTCACTGACGTATCCCCAGCACTGGGAACAGCACCAGGCACCTGGCGGGCACTTGGTAAATATCTGTGTTGAGTAATTCAGTGTAAGCCTATACCCACAGGACTGTGCTCAGAGATCATCCAGAGCATCTGCAAAGGGATGAACAGAAACAGAGAAGCAGGGCACACTGTGTTGCTCAGATTTTTTTTTTTTTTTTTTGGCTTTAGGGAAATAACTTTTTGACCTTTCTTGTAGTTTAACTGGTGGTAGGGGGAGTGAAAAGGGAAACCCAAAAGGGAGGCAAAACTGGGATGAGAGCTGGTTTGTGGCTTTCAGAAGTGCAAAAATCCTGCCACCACCTTTTAGAGGACATGAAAAAGTGGGAACATGTCATCCCGTCTCTGGATGGGATGATGGCAGCTTCTCCTCCTCCTCCTTTTTCTTTCTCATTTTCTTTGTTGCTGTCACTTCAAACGCTGCCCTCTCTGACTTCTTTTAAATAGCCAGGGTAGAAACATACAGGGGGGAGGTACCGTGCGTGTCTTTGAAACCTGGTCCAGCAATGCACCACCTGCACACGGCTCTCAGCATGCAGAGCCTCCCGGCTTCTCATGTCCGACCCACAGGCTGCAGTGACTGCAGCTCCTGGCAGGGGCACGGATTCTCAGAGGTGGAGGCAGGGGAAGGGGGAGGAGAGGAAGGATGTTTGACAAGGCTCCTACCTTTTTTTCTTTTAATAAAAGTACAGCAAATTGATCCTGTTGGAAAAATTGGAGAAGCATTTTTACAGTGCGTTGTTTCTGACTGCCGGGGTGAGGTGAGGAAGAGCGAGAACAAAGACCCAGGTCTCACCATCTAATTCTTTTTGTCCAGCATAAAGCATCATTTTTCATGATTGTTGAAAATTACGCACCAGCCTCAGTGAGGACTTGAAAGGGAAGCTGAGCCCTTCAACACATGCGTTTCATCGACTGTGTTCTGAAAATGCTCCTCATTGCTGTAAATATGCCCCAGTCTTAGGAGTTAAGGAGAACGGCAGTGAGCTGGAGCCCCCAACTGTGGGATGTGGGGATGAGTGGGAGTCAGGGTTCCTTTGAGAAATGGGGGGAGTGGTTCTCAGATCACAAACTGACATGGTTTTATCTAGAAGAAACACATGGCTCTGACTCACTGAATTTCCATGCAGGATCTAACTGGGACACATCAAGGGAACCTCAATGTTTTTAGCACCAGCTTCACAACAGGAGAATGAGACAGTTTTTATCTATTTCCTCTGGAGGACAAAAGGTCCAGATCCAGGGTAGTTGGTGAAAGAAGCTGAAGTGTCAGGCAGGGAAACAGGACTTTTAAAAAGTGATAATAAAATGAACTAAGATCAGCTGAGTGTGTTGGAGAGGTGCCTGCAAAGTATCTTGAGAAGGCGGCTTTGGAATCAGACAGACCTAAGTGAAATCCTCTTTGCTCCACTGACCAGCTGTTGGACCTTAGCCAAGTAACTTAACATCTTAGGGCCTTGATTCTCCTCTCTGTAAAATGGGAATAATACTAGTAATTACTTCTCAGGATTGTGTTAAGATTTTTTTTTTTTTTTGAGACACAGAATCACTTTGTTGCCTAGGCTGGAATGCAATGGTGTGATCTCAGCTCACTGCAACCTCTGCCTCCTGGGTTCAAGTGATTCTCCTGCCTCAGCTTCTGGAATAGCTGGGATTACAGGTGCCTGCCACCACATCTGGCTAATTTTTGTAGTTTTAGTAGAGACGGGCTTTCACCATGTTGTCCAGGCTGGTCTTGAACTCCTGACCTCAAGTGATCTGCCCGCCTTGGCCTCTCAAAGTGCTGGGATTGTTTTAAGGTTTAAACAAGAAAATGTACATCAGTGCCTGGCACAAATCCCTCAATAATTGCTAGCTGCCACTTCCTTCTCCACCACCACCACCAGCACTGCCACGGTCATTATCATTATCCTCATTAACTTAATTCTGACTCAACCACTTCCTGCCTGAGTGACTGTGGGTAGGTCATCTAATCCTGCGTGTGTGCATTTCATTTTCTTTTTTCTTTTCTGTGTTTTGTTTTTTTTTGAGATGGAGTTTTTGCTCTTGTCACCCAAGCTGGAGTGCAGTGGCACAATCTCGACTCACTGCAACATCCGCCTCCTGGGTTCAAGTGATTCTCCTGCCTCAGCCTCCCGAGTAGCTGGGGCTTTAGGCACCTGCCACCATGTCTGGCTAATTTTTGTATTTTTAGTAGAGACGGGGTTTCACCATGTTGGTCAGGATGGTCTCGATCTGCTTTTCTTCATCTGTAAAATGGACATTGTGACAGTATTTGACTCAGATTCACTGACACAATTTGTGTTAAGCACAGTGACTTAGTGGCAGCACACAGTAATGTCCTATACAGAGTCACCCATATGGTTAGGCCCTGTCACCATCCTCATTCTAAGATGAGGTTGCTGCGGTTTAAAGAGCTTGCTGAAGGTCAAAGTTTTAAGCAGGGCTCTTAACTGCTGCCGTCAGCTGCACGCTCCCAGAAGCAGCCCTGGAGACCAGGGTCTGGGTGTAATTGGGTCCCCGGAGGCAGTGGTGGGGGCGAAGGCAGGGAAAAGGAATGGGAGGCAGCTCATACAGCATCCATTAAGGAGCAGGACATCCCTGCAGGCAGCTGGGAAAACTGGACAGGTGGCACGGGTCATGCCTCTGAGCTGCCCCTTAGTGTCAAAGGAGCTGGGGTGTTTATTCTCCTCCTTGCATTTGCCACTGGCTGAGGGTGGCTCCTGAGAGTGGCAACCCCTGGTCACCTCTAGTTGTCCTATGTGTGGCTGAAGGAGAGCTCTTGGGTATTCAGTTTCATCATTAGCGAATGCCAGAGTGGAAATGCCGAAGGATGGCCACCATGCACCTGTCAGCTGGGAAGTCAGGGTAGAGCTGAAACGGCCTAGAATGGAGGAGTTCAACTGAGCTGGGCAGACACAAGGAAAGCAGGGAGAACAGTGGATCAGAGCGCTGAAGACCACGAGTGCCACCAACGCTGGAGGGGCAGAGAGGGCAGAGGGCTAGGACTCAAGGGGCCTGCGCTAGCAGGAGAATGGAATTGGGTTTAATCAAGGAGACCCTGGCCAAGGTTCTGTCCCATTGAGGTGTGGTGTCAGGATGGTGGGAATGCTGCCTTCCTAGGGCTGACAGCCTCGTACACACACACCTGCGTCTCAGGATAGGATGAGATCTCTTTGCACAGAGCCTCAGACAACGTGTGTCAGCAGCACAGCAGATAAAGAGGTTTAACAATGGCAGCATGTGCCTTTTACTAACTTCCTCTGAAGGAAACAGTGGCTGGAGGCCACTGAGAGCGAGTGGCTGCTGTAGGAGTGAGAAAAGCAGACAGTGTCCCGTGGAGAGGAGGCGCGCTGGAGGCAGGGTCCTGGGCTGGGATCCCAGCACACGCTCCTGTCATACCTGAGCTGCACCCTGCTCTGTGTACTGAGGCCAGTTCTCTTCTGGAGTTGTAGCCTAAAAACTCTTTTCCATACTAAGGTTTCCCAAAAGGGTCCTGCTTCCTGCTCCCCAGGGCCCAGTGTTCTCAGCCAGCTCCATCATCCACCGTGATGCAGCCAGGGCCTGCTGCAGTGTCTAACTGACTCCACAGCGTAAGAACTGGCCTTGCAGAAGGGTATGTAATTCACTAGAAATGATGCATCATGGGAAAAGTTCTACCCCTGAATGCCGAGGTAAATTTCCCCTTCCTCGTTTTAGTTTTGTCCTTCATGAGAATTCCCATCATTAAACTACCAAAGAGACATGAAACGTGGCTCCACACAACTCTGCTGGATGCTGCTGGCCATTAGAACCCAAACTTGAATTCTAAACTGGTAAGGGAGGTGGCAGCATGAGAGAGAAGGGAGGGGGCAGAGAAAGAATAACCAAGAGTGTAAGATTGCTCATAACAGGAATTTTTTCATGATAGCCCCAAACTGGAAATAATCCAAATGCCTGTGAACAGGAGAATAAATAAATGGATCCTAGTAGGGTCCGGCAATGCAGTGGAATGAAAGTAAAAAAGAGCCAACGGATGTATCTATTTGGGCTGCCGCAACAAAATGCCATGTACCAGTGGCTTAAATAACATCAATTTATGTTCCAACAGTTCTGGAGGTTGAACATGCAAGATCAGGGTGCCAGCACGGCCAGGTTCTGGTGAGATCCCCTTTCCTGGTTTGCACACAGCCTCCTTCGCATTGTGTCCTCATGTGGCCTTTCCACGGTGCATGTGCACATCCAGGGGAAGAGAGAGAACGCTTCACTGTCTCTCTTTTTTTTTGAGACAGAGTCTCACTCGGTTGCCCAGGCTGGAGTGCAGTGGCACCATCTTGGATCATTGCAACCTCCACTTCCTGGGTTCAAGCGATTCCCCTGCCTCAGCCTCCTGAGTAGCTGGGATTACAGGCCCGCACCACCATGCCTGGCTAAGTTTTTGTATTTTTTAGTAGAGATGGGGTTTTGCCCTGTTGACCAGGCTGCTCCTGACCTCTGGTGATCCACTTGCCTCGGCCTCCCAAAGTGCCGGGATTAAAGGCGTGAGCCACTGCGCCCGGCCTGCTGTCTCTTTTTAGAAGGGCACTAATTCCATTACAACAGCCCCTCCCCCGTGACTTCCTCTAACCCTAATTCCCTTCCAAAACCCCATCTCCTAATACCATTACATAGGGCTTCAACACATGAATTTTGGGGGAACACAAATAGTCTGTAAGAGCAAACCACAAAAATGTGGATGAATCTCAAAAATATTATGTTGAATGAAAGAAACTGGGCACCAAAGACTGCACACTATTCAATTAATTTTAAATGCATTTCTAGAACAGGCAAAACTAATCTATGGTGGTAGAAACCAGGAGAGCAATTGTCTCTGTGCGGGGCGGGTGCTGGCTGGAAAGGGCATGAGGAACTTTCTTGGAAGAGGGAAAAGCTCTGGATCTTGACTGGCAGGAGTGGCGTCACAGGTGTCTGCATGTTCATATCTCATGGGACTGCACACTACAACATGTGTATTTTATTTCATGATACCTCCATGAATATCAGCATTAAAAATAAATACGTAGAGCTTTGGGAGGAGTTGTTATGAGATCCAGAGAGACTGAATACTTTGTGTGTGTGTGCACAACCACCTACACAGATATGTACAACTATACATATACATACACACACACACATAGCCACAACCACACATATACACCATGGAATACTATGCAGCCATAAAAAAGAATAAGATCCTTTTCAGGGACATGGATGAAGCTGGAAGCCATCATTCTCAGCAAACTAACACAGGAACAGAAAACCAAACACCGCATGTTCTCACTCGTAAGTGGGAGCTGAACAATGAGAACACATGGACACAGGGAGAGGAACAACACACACTGGGGCCTGTTAGGGGTCGGGGGTGGGGAAAGGGGAGGGAGAGCATTAGGACAAATACCTAAGGCATGCAGGGCTTAAAACCTAGACGACAGGTTGAGAGGTGCAGCAAACCACCATGGCACATGTATACCTGTGTAACAAACCTGCACATTCTGCACATGTATCTTGGAACTTAAAGTAAAATTTAAAAAAATTATAGAAAAGAAAGAAGACACAGCCAATCGCAATGATTCATCAAGAACTAAAGGACAGTACAAAACATCGGTAGGAACTCCATATATCTATCTGCCAAAGGGAAACCATGCCAGTGTTGCTTGGAGCAGACAAGCTCGTGAGACTGGGTGGACTGAATCCTGTCTGGAAGACTGGTGTGATTAAATTGACATTTCTTGTTGAGTTATATTCTAGAGCTCATAGCTTTTCTTTTCCATTCTGGTGAAAAAAATTACAATTTTTCACTGTTGCAGAATTGAACTGTGACTTATGGTCCACAATCTACATACTCGATTTCATGTACTTCTGGCAGTTCTACCACATTTTCAATAGTTTCTAGAAAAAGTTGTTCCTTGGGGAAGCTAAAGGGTGTGTAGCTGCTTCTCCATCACTCCCTGCTGCCAGGCTTGTGGGGAAAAGATCAGAGATGAGGATGAGAATTGTGAAAGTCACATAGTCTTTGATTTCAACACCATTCTGGGAGATCCTTACTCTTCACACCATGTTTGGTTCTTATATTAGTCAGGGTTCTCCAGAGGGACAGAACCAACAGGACACAGGTACATATGAAAGAAAGCTTATTAGGGAGAATTGGTTCACATGATTACAAGACAAAGTCCTACGATAAGCCATCTGCAAGCTGGGGAAGAGACAAGCCGGTAGTGTCTCATTCCGAGTCCAAAAGCTTCAAAACCAGGGAAGACAACAGCGCAAGCTTCAGTCTGTTGCAAAGGCCCGAGAGCCCCTAGAGGCCACTGGTGCAAGTCCCAGAGTCCAAAGGCCGAAGACCCTGGAGTCTGATGTCCAAGGGCAGCAGGAGCAGAAGCAAGCATTCAAGGCAGGAAGAAGAAGAAAGCCAGAAGACCCAGCTAGCAAGGTTATTCCATCTTCTTCTGCCTGCTTTGTTCTAGCAATGCTGGCAGCCAATGGATGGTGCCCACCCACACTGAGGGCGGGTCTTCCTCTCCCAGTCCACCAACTCAAATGTCAGTCTCCTCTGAAAACACCCTCAGAGACACACCCAGAAACAATACTTTACCAGCTATCTAGGCATCCTTCAATCCAAGCAAGTGGACGTCTAACATTAACCATCACAGGTCCCCATTATCTGTCCTGGTCTTTTCTACTTAAGGCCCTTTTATCCTCCAAGTAGGGGCTTGGAACAGCCAAAAACGTGAGTGAAAATGTTGACTCCACATTTATTGGCTATTTGGGCTTGGATAAATTAACTGATTTTATCAATTGTGAAATGGATCCCCAAATGCCCATCTCTAATGGTCACTCTGATGATTAAATGAGAACTTGTCGAGCACTATGGCCAATGTCAGGTGGATGCTAGGTGACCCATGGCTTCTATTTACCCCTCTCATAATATTATTGCCAAAGGGTTTTTTTTGGGGTTGCAGGGCAGAGGTGGTGGAGGTGGACGGTGTTAGAATCTTAAACAGGAAAGTCACAATAAGATTCCTTGAAAAGATAAAGTGCTGGTCTCTCATTATATACTTTGTTCTTCAATATGCACATTCATTTGGTCACCCGTTCATTAATGTATTCATTCAATGACTCCATAAGCATTTATTTTACTCTTACAATGACAAACCATGATAACTTCCCCAGAGAAAAGGGACATAATTTTCCGGGTTTGTAACAGTGGAGCTTGTCTGAAGTCATGGGTTCCAGGAGTCTTCCCTAAGGAGCTTGTGGTGACAGAGCTGAGATGTGAGGGCGGGAGGATAAGCTTTCCAGCCCCTGGCTCATTCCAGCCTTTGGAGCTTTGCTGAGCACTCCTCAGTCAGGAATGGGTTTTGTCCTCCTTTCCACCAGTTGCAATGCCTTCAAGCCATAGCTCGAAACCTGTCCTCTCCATGAAGTCACCTCTCAACTGGGCTGCTTGTGCTCAGCACCCCGGTGTGAGTCCTGCAGGACCTAGGTTCTGTCCCACACCACCGTCAAGGGAACATGTGATTATCCTCTGTCTGGCTTGTGTGTTGTCTCAACCCAGCTATAAGCCCCAGAAAACAGTGGTTATCCCGTCCACCTCTTATTAATTATTGTGATGCTGGACACGGAGAGATTCCAAAGAGCTACTTGTTGTGTGCACTTGTGTGTGGATAAACAATCACATCGTGCATAAAAGATGTCAGTAGCAATAGGACCCAGAGGCAGGGTGGTGTGGTTAAGACCCTGAGAGTCAGACCCTTGGCTAATTCGTTCTTTCAATAAATCTTTATTAAGTGTGTATTTTATGTCAAATCCTGTTCTAGGTGTTGGGGGTACATTCGTGAATCCGGAGGAACTTCTCATCTAGCAGGGTTCAACACACACACACAAACATATGTTAATTCTATTGTAAGTTAAAAACTGATATGGACAAAGGAAAAAAAGTAGGCAGAGGTAAAGGGTTTTTTTTTTTTTTTTTGGTTGCAGGGCAGAGGTGGTGGAGGTGGATGGTGTTAGAATGTTAAACAGGAAAGTCATGATAAGATTCCTTGAAAAGATGACATTTGAGCACATTCTTGAAGTAAGCCATGTGGTCATTTGGGGGAAAGTGTTCCAGGCAGAAGGAATGACCTCTGCAAAGGCCCTGGGGTTGGAGGCTGCCTGGTATGTTTGAGGAACAGCCAAGCCAGTGTGGCTGGAGTGAGTGATAGGGAGAGGGATGGGGGAAGAGGTCAGGAGATGCAGGGACAGAGTCATGGGGAACATCATAAAGAATTTGGCTTTTCCTCTGAGTGAAATGGATTTGTGTCCCATCCAGCCCTGTTGTTGTTCATTATAAGAACCTAGGAAGTCAGTTCACCTCCCCAAGCCTCAGTGATCTCATTTCTCAATAGGAATGACGATGATGATGATGATGATGATGATGATGATGATGATGACGATGATGATATCTCCCCTAAAGGTCACTGGGGTGAGTATTACATGACATAAAGCCCAAAGACGGGTACCCAGTAATTCCTCAAATGCAAATAACGGCTGTTTCCATTTGTTTCCATGGTTGCACTGCCATTACCATTATGTTCATTGATTTTGGAAAGGGAAAGACGCTCCCTTTTGTGAATGCCTTCTGCTTCTCAGAGACTGTGCCTGCCATAGTGTATCCCATCTAAGCCACTTCCCGGCCCTTTGGAAAGAGGTCCTAACTCTTTTGAAACTGATGAGTAAGCCAAACCTTCAGAGAAGAGTTTTGCTGAGTGTCCAACTGCTAGTTCGATGCCAAGCAGGATTCCGAACCCAGGTTCAACTGACTCCAAAGACTGATCATTTTCTGCCTGGCCAGAACAAGAGAAAAGGGGAGAACTTAACCACAGTGTGTGAATGTTTTTGCCAATAGGGTCCGCATCCCTTTGTGTGACAAAAGTTTGGAGACCCAGGAGGGCCTGTGGGGCCTCATTCCTTAGAGATGCTGATGGGATTTCACCCTGCTTTTCTTAGGAGGTGACAATTCTCTCTAGTGTGTTTATAACTTAAAGCCTGATTTTCTAGAGCTTGGCTGAAAGATCATAAAACTATATGACACTGTCCCTCCTTGAATTATGATAGGAGAGAAAAACTGCCTTATGAATTCCAAAGAATAATAAGGACCTAGATATTCAGATATTTTCTGAACCTATCCTGGCCCAATTCACTGGACCTGAATATATATATGTATTCTGAAAAGCCTATACATTATATATGTTATATACATATAATATATTCTGAAAACCTATATATATAAAAAACGATATGGTTTGGCTGTGTCCCCACCCAAATCTCATCTTGAATTGTATTTCCAATAATCCCCATGGGAGGGGGGTGTCATGGGAGGGACCAGGTGGAGATAATTGAATCATGGGGGTCGTTTCCCCCATACTGTTCTCGTGATAGTGAGTGAGTTCTCACAAAATCTGATGGTTTTATAAGGGGCCTCCCTCTTCATTCAGTTCTCATTCTCTCTCCTGCCGCTCTGTGAAGAGGCACCTTCCACGATGATTGTAAATTTCCTGAGGCTTCCCAAGCCATGTGGACTGTGAGCCAATTAAACCTCTTTTCTTTATAAATTTCTCAGTCTTGGGTATTTCTTCAAAGCAGCATGAGAATGGACTAATACTTATAATTCAAAGGCTTTTCAGAATTTAGAAAAGATCTTTGTAGGGTTCAGTTTGAGCTCAGTATAATGAATTGTTTGTATCAAATTCTCGTTTGAGCTGATTGAATACATCTATTTTTTATGTACCTCCTTTACCTTTTTAAATGTCAAGAAATTGCAGAGACTGTCTAGAAAGAGTTGAGGTTTCTGCTGAGAAAAAGTACATTTGAATGTGAAGGTATGTCCTACAGAATGCCTATAATCATCCAGATCACCATATGTACTCCCTTGATTGAAAGCATGGGCCTCTCTGAGTTCATTTAGTAACCCAAACTCCTGAGCTAGCACCTGAAAGAGTCGTGGAATGTGTAGAAATTAAGAGCAGAGAATGTGCTAACTTTGTCTCGCCAAATGAGTTTATTCTTCCTGACAGTCTTTAATTAAGATGAGCTACCATGTACAGCATTGAGGAACTTGACATAAATCAGAATGTGAGACTTACATAGAATGTGACTATAACCTTGCCAGGGCCCTCATTCAGATTTGATGGATTCCAGCTCAAGGAATCTGGCCAAACATTGATAGAACCACTGAGTAGAGCTGTTGCCAACCGTCAGCTTGAAAGAAATCCATACTGGAACTCTTCAGCTATAGTCATTGCCATGGAAAGCATTAAGAAGAACATAGTCTGGAGTTCATTTACAGGTAGTCCATTATAAATTTCAGTAATAATTTATATTAATGAGAACCTAGAAACTAAGTACAATCAGGGGACTAAAGAACTTGTATAATTTTGCTTTGTGGTAAGCATGGACTTGCTTGGTGGGCAGCAAACTCACACCCAACCACATTCTCCTTAAATTCTAAATCTCACTTCATAGTGACCATATATTCTATATGGATTATACTTTGTATTTATACTAACACGTGCACATATACACCATATATATACACACACAGTATACATGTGTACACATATGTGTACACATATGTACCTTTAATTTAGTATACATGTCTACATGTATACTGTGTGTGTGTGTTTAAATTATAGGTGAGGTAGGATAACTTCTACAAAAAACAATTACAATAATGCCTACTCCATATTAGGCAATGTTCTGAAAGTTTCATGTACATTAACTCATTTAAACACTGTTATAACATAAGAAGGCAAGGAATATTATTATCCCCAGATTACAGATGAGAAAACTGAGGCCAAGAGAGCTTAAGTCACTTGCTTGTGGTCATATAACAATAAATGGGGGAGCCAGAGGTGAAGGGTGTACTGACACCATGAACCCCAGCCTCGAGGACACCGACACACATTTGAGGTCCTACCCTGAATGTCCCTTCCTTAGGAAAGCATTTCCTGATCCGTGGATTAGAAAACTGGGTCAGTTCTGCCTTGGGGCTTCCCTTCTCAGTCCTCTGGAAAGTTAACGATTTTACAGGTCTTGTGAGCTATTGGGTTAATGCCAGTCTTCTCCGTAACAGGAAGCAACAAGTCTGTTTGCTCACCATGCATCTCCAGTACCTAGCTCTGTGCCTGGTGCACAGCAGGTACCTTGTTCACAACTGCTGGGTGAGTGACAGAAGAATCCAAGGATGTGAAAGGGAAAAGTTAAAGGAAACAAAGGGACAGGAGGGCTCAGAGCAGCAGTCCCTGAAGTCAGGGTTGGTGTGATCAGAAGCAGTCCAGGTATTCTAAAAGGCAAGGGGCTGACTCCCTGTTCCTGACCTAACTCTGACCTTCTTAGCTTGGGAGGCACTGGATGGAGTGGGAGGGGTTAGATATTTGGCTTTCTAGTTCCCTTGTCTCCCTCCTGACCTTCTGGGCCCTGCAGGCTTGAGCACAGATGACTCAGTCTCAGGTTGGGTATCAGAAGGCATCACCTCAGTGTGGCCACAAGGTGGCTTTTGGGTACCAAAGTATCACTGATGTTACATGGAGTAGGGCAACCACAGTTGGGCCAGCTGGGGTCTCAGAGCAGCATTCTTTCATTCATGGACACTGGATGAGCACTTCCATGTACCAGGCAGAGTTCTAGAGTCTGGGCATATGGCTGTGAATTAACCAGAGAAAGTCCCTGCCCTCATGAAGCGTACAATCTAGCGGGGCTGAGCGGAGAAGACAATAAACATATAGGTAAGTCCTGTGGTGATACATGTGAGGCAGGAATGCAAGGAGGGCAAGGGTCTCAGAGCGAATGTAGGGGGAGTGGTCAGGGCAGGCCTTTCTGAGGAGGTGACATTTGAGCTGAGCTCTGAAGGAGGTCAGCATGGGAGCCAGGTGCATGTCGAGGGGGAGAACATTCAAGAAAGAGATAACAGAAGATGCAAAAACCATGAAATGGGAAGGTGCTTGGTGTGTCTGAGGAAGAGCTGAAAGGCTAATGAGGCTGAGCCGATTCAGGCGCGGTGAAAGGAAAGGAGAGGAGGCCAGGGGGCCCAGGCAACCCTGTGAGGCCTTTATTCTGAGTAAGCTGGGTCATCACTGTGTTCAGAACGGAGACTGTCAAATTTACAGTGCAATTGCAGTCCTCCTGCCAAATCCAGATAACAGAATGTTCTAGAAAGTTGGGGGATGGGCAGGGGAGATGGTGATGAGTTTGTTGAGTGTGCCTGGGCTCTTGAATCAGATAAACTTGGACTTGAATCTCATTTCCACCTCCACTAGCCAGGTGACCAGGGATAAATCCTGCAACGTCTGAGTCTCAGTCTCCTTACTTATAAAATGGGACAAATAATGCCTCCCTCACCAGGGCCACTGGGGGCACCAAGTGGGATAATGCAGGTGGAGCAATCGGCTCAGGGCAGAACACTGAGACCCCAGCTGACCGCAGTCTCAGAGCAGCATTCATACATTCATGGACACTTGGTGGAATGTATCAACGGATGAATGAATTAGTGGAGGTGAGACTGGGATTCAAGTTCAAGTTTGTCTGATTCAAGAGCCCATGTGTACCCAGTTGCCAGGGCTGAGTAGATGTCACAGTCTTATCTTACTGCACTATTGATGGGACATGTGAGGGCATGGCAGTGGTTTTCCTGGGACTCTGCAGGATGAGATTTCATGGTGACTCTTGAACTCACAATGAACTTTCTTCTTGGTAAGCTGGCTTCTGGGGTGGCAAGAGGACGCTGCAGCTGGAGCCTTTACTCAGGAGATGGGAAGACCAACCAGTGTTCCAGATGCCCCCGGCTATGGCAGGAGCTTCCTGAGGCTTGGTAAGATGTAGAGGCAGGCTCTGTCTCCCATGACCTAACCCTAAGTCAGGCATTGCAAATGCAATATGAGAACACGGGCCTGCCTTGGCCAGCCCTTGCCCAGCTGGGTTCAGGTTGGCCTCTGATGAAGACACTGAGGCCATGAATCACTCCCCTCCCTAACCTCTTCTTTGCATCCCATTGAACAATGCAACTTCAGGGAGCCCCAGAAACTCATCGGGCCAGGTATCTTTGAGCTCTGTTTTGTTAAAGTGACTTATGGTTTTTCATTATGTGCCTTTGCATAACTTTCTTCCCTGCTGGAGAAAGCCAAGGAATATAAGATGATTTATCTATGATATTAGACTAGCTTATGTTAAACCAAAGTATATTTGCCAGCCCAGAGACCAGGTTGGCAGTGGCTCAGCAAGCAGTGAGGACCTGGGAATCTATCTGGCCCTTCTTTTCTCTGGTATTGCAGCTTAGGAGCTTTTTATAGGAATGGCTTGACGCTTTGGCTAAAGATGTAGGAGACAGGAATAATTGGCAGAAGGTGTTGAAGCGTGGTTAGATGAGAAAATGGGTTCTTTGCAGTGTAAACATCTAGAATCACTTCCTAGTATCTGTCCTTACAAGGTCCTTTTTGTGGGCATTTGTAGCTTTTAGGACGATGGTGTGTGGGGCAAGTTGTGCACTGTACAACCCTAGGGGGTGCCATTTATGTCATTGTCCATGTGAATGGCTGTGCAGTGGACAACCCGTGCAGCTGTACATGGTGGCTCTGTGCATGTGTGGGTGAGCTTAGTCTTGTAGGAGAGGGCACTCGCTTGCTAGGGAGCTGTGTACATTGGTGAAAAGTGCCTGAACTATGGCATCAGATCTGGGCGTATACCCTGGCCCTGTTACTTGCTGTGGACTTTAGATGAAGGGCCTAATTTCTCCCTGCCACAGTTTGTCTCATCTGTGAAATGAAGATAATTTTCATCTGAGCTCAGCCATGGAGAGGATTAAATGAAGCAACTTATGTGAAGTGTAACGATCATGAGACTACGATTTGTTGAATGTGGTCTTTGTGTCATGTTCTCCTTTAATCTTCATGACAACCTGTGAGGTGTGTATCCTCATTCTCATTTTCTAGAGAAGAAAGCTGAGGCTTAGAGAGGCTAAGCTACTTGCCCAAGTTCACTATGTTAGTTGGGACTCTGTGGATTGTGTTAGAAACTCAACTGGAACTAGCGCAAGCAAGCGGAATTTGCTGTATTGGGTCAGAGAAGTGTCCAGGATTGGCTTAAGGCATACGTGTACCAGGGGCTCAAGTTACGTGCCCAGCTCTCTGCCTCTCCCATCTGTATTTGGGTTCTTTATTCCCTCTGTTCAGCTTAATTCTCAGTCAGAGTCTTTTCCTTTATAGGCAAAGCTGATGTGGACAGTCCTAGAATTCCATTGTCTTTAGTGACTGCCTTCTCAGAGGAGAATTTGCATCCTCCCCAAAAGTTCCAGCAAAAGTCCCAGGAGAGAGCTTTGATGTCCAGGCCCGGGTCACTGGTCTACCTGGGAGCGAGATCTTTTTTTTTTTTTTTTTTTTTTTGAGACGGAGTCTTGCTCTGTGCCCCAGGCTGGAGTGCAGTGGCGAGATCTCGGCTCACTGCAAGCTCCGCCCCGCCGGGTTCACGCCATTCTCCTGCCTCAGCCTCCCGAGTAGCTGGGACTACAGGCGCCCGCCACCTCGCCCGGCTAATTTTCTTGTATTTTTAGTAGAGACGGGGTTTCACCATGTTAGCTAGGATGGTCTCGATCTCCTGACCTCGTGATCCGCCCGTCTGGGCCTCCCAAAGTGCTGGGATTACAGGCTTGAGCCACCGCGCCCCGGCCTGGGAGCGAGATCTTTAAGGGAAGTTCCATCTGAGCCACATGGGCTGAAAGTTAGGGAGGAATTAGATTCTAAAGCGATCAATCCACTAGGTATGGTTACAGAGTGACTACGTGTTGGGAACAGGATTTGGATCCAGTAGTGCTTGATCCATAGTAAGTGCTCAATAAATGGCATCCACTAGACCTGGTGTTATTATCACTGCTATTGCAGGCACTGTGTGTGGGGAGCTGAGGTCTTCAAAAGCTGAGTTTCTGGCTAGCATTGGAATCTTCTCCAAAGAGTTTCATACTTACTAGTGTTTGCCCTACACCATTTCAGGGATATTTTTTACAAGAAAATACATTAATAGATGTCAAAACACAATAAAAAGTATAAAATCACCATGCTGCTATTTTAGTATATCTGGTACCTCGTGATGACCCCCGGAAAAATAGAGTACATGCTGTTTTCCTCCATTTTACAAAGAAGGAAATAAAGGGACTGCAGGCTTTTAAATCTGACCAGTTTCAGCCTGGGGTTTGTGGTCAAGCTAGGATGAAACCCAAGCTTCCTGTCGCTCAGTCCAGAGCCTCGTCCTCAAGACAATGTTTCTCAAACTCTGTTTCAAGGAACACCAGGGTTCTAAAGAAGTGCATTGTGAGGGGCAGGTGCTAAGTAGGCAGGGCCTTTGGATCTTCCAACAAGTTGCTATGAGACTAGCTTTCTCTTTATCTGTTTATAAAAGTGATAATTTGAGCAAAAGTTTTCATTGTTCTTAAAAGTTAATAAACTACTGCTGTGGATAGACAAAGGGCTGCTATAAGTCAGCTCTTAGGCAAAGAAGCCTCAATCTGAGTTTCCTTGCTAGAAGTCAAATAGAGCTGAAGAATATAATCAAATGAGCTTCCGTAGGGCAATTATTCTTCTACTAGAACCATAAGGAAAGCCTTGAGGATTAGAACCTGAGACCCAGACAATGGTCTGAGAATGTTCACGTTGCCCCCAGAAAGATGAGCTGCCATCTCTTAGAAACCCACCTGCCTCCTGGACCACAAAATAGAAGGTTTACCAGGGATGAGGCTTTCTATATTTAATACCTTCTGGATGCAAGGATGTTACCTAGATACCATATAACTGAATTTGAATATAAAGCATTGTCTGTTTTCAGCCCTTCAGGGGGCAGCTGCACCAAATCCAGCCACACAATAAGACTTTTCTTTTTGTGTCCTTCCATAGTAAGTGCAAGGGCAGAGACAATAAGAGAAATAAAATACAGATGATAGATTAGTGAACATCACTTAAGACTGGGAATCTAGAAGGGCTGGGTGGTGTAGGTTGACCCTGGAAGTGTCTTATGCACTGCGTAGCGTTTTGTTCTAGGGCAGCCTCATACTTTACGTAGTTTGCCTGTGCTTTTGAAGGAAAAGGGGAAGCTCTTCCCCACTGGGTTTGTTACAGGGATTTAATCTGTGCCGTCACGCTGCTGAGCAAGTGTTTTAGGGCAGAGAGCTGAGTAAACACGGAAGCTCACGGATGTTCTCTGAAGCACACTCAGATCACATCTCATCAGAACCCAAAATAGGAAACTCACCAACCAAAGCCAAAACACAGAATTCCATTTAAGTTTAAAATAACAAAGGTAAAATAGCGATTGCCTATTTTCTTCTTGGTTCACATTGGCCGACCAGGCGCCTTTGCTGCTGAAATTTCTCAGAGCCTTCACCAGTGTGCATCAGGAATATCCAAGACAGACTTTCCAAGTCTCAGTCACTGGGGTGGACAAAATTCACTTTGCAAAATATTGACATGGGTGGTGGAAGATTAGCCCATGCACTGCTGGATATATGTGTTATTTTGTTGCATTTACCAGCTCATTGGGCCAGTCAGTGTAGTTGGTTATTCAGACAAGGGAAAGAGTTTACTCGGGACCCAGGGCAGTAAGTCAAAGAGGCCGGGGCAGGGGAGGGGGCTCAGGCCTATGTCAGGGTTTTGAAAGGTGAGTTTGGCCAACTCTGAGATAAATTTTGTGGTAAAAAGAGTTTGGGAGATTCCTTTTGGGCAGTCACATGCCCACTCTCAAAATCAGGTTCTATGAAGTTTTGAATAAAGACACTCGTTCAACAGTATTTAACCCAGAATTTTCTAAACTTGTTGATAGAATCTGCTTATGTTTCTAAGACTTTGGTTTGGGAAACATGCTTTATTGAACCCACAATGTCTCAGAATCACAGCTTGCCACTGCCCTAATATGGTAACGTTAAGAAAACAATCAACTGTGCTTAGTAGGGTCTTTCTGGGAACATATATTCCAAACCCTAATCAGGGATCCAGGGATGTGTTTTCTCCCAATGTGGCTTTCCTTGTGTCCCTCTTGGATGGAGACTTCAAAACTACTGTTGGACGATAGAGCGTAGCACCCCCAACAAAACCCGTTCCAAAAGAAGAATAAAGGATAATACGAGTCAATAACCAAATTCTGAATGGGGTGCTAGGAGTCCCCTACTATTCAAGAACCATTCTGCCAATCACTCCAAGAAATATTTTAAAACTCACTGGGAGCTCTTCCCTGAATAATGAGGGCAAACAATTATTTAGCATTGATATCAGTTGATTACACACTATTTACATCCTTTTAATTGATGTAGTAGCTCTAGCTATGACCTAAGGCATATTGTTTAAGACCAATCCCTACACAGAGGGAACTGGCCTAACTCTCTGGTAAGTCCAGGGAAGAGGCGAGTGCTTCATGGAGTGGCTTGGACACAGCACAGGCTTTGGGTCCTCATGTCCTGTGACAAGGGGATGGGCTGGGAGGGATGGTGGCTTCCCAGGCAATGAGATACATGGGGGATGGCCGGGCAGGGTGGAAAGAACATGGACTTCAGACAGAATAGGGTTCACACCTGGCCTTTCTCATGTTCGCGCTTTATGACTTTGGGAAAGTCATTGAACTTCTCTGGGCCTCAGTTTACTTACTTTTAAAATGACAACGGGAACACTGTCCTCATAGGGTCACTGCAAAGACTAAGTAAGGTATATTTATTACATCGAATTTCCTTTACAAAGGAAATTCCTTTACAAAGATGGGGTGCTACCAAGAGATAAACTTTTTCCTATTGAAAATGCTCAATACAGCTTATATGGGAATAAAACTATATAGCATCCTTGTATTTTTCCACGTGCTTATTGAACACTCATTATTGACAGCTGTATCTGATGGCAGGCTAGAAGTTTACAGACAAGACTTCACAGGGGGACAGTTTCTGGGTGTGGAGGTGGTCCCCACAAGCCCCCATCCAGCCATCATTTCTGCAGATGTAGAAGCCTGATTTTCATTTGCACACACAGAAGTGTACTGGTGACTGACACATGATAACCAAACTCACAAGACTCTGAGGGATTCTCTGGAGGCACATTTCATGACTTGCAGTAGGAGAAAGGTCTGACTTCTAGTTAGGGAGAGTCCTTTGGCCTGCCCTACTTGGGAGATCAGATCATAGACAGAAACTTGCTTTGGGAGTATACAATTAGAAGACAGGCATTGGATCTCCTGAAAAATGCCCTCCCTTTGGCTAGAAAACTCAGATTAATTGTCTAAAAATCAAGCCTCGCTATCTAGAGGCAGTCATTTTCCTTGCTTGATGCTGATAAATTCTGACCAGTTCTTCATTTTCAATATTCTTTTCCTTGCAGCAAGAACAAAATCACTTTCCACTTGAAAACTTACAACATAGAGGTAGAATGTTATTTCCATTGGTTATATGCTGACAGTAATAATAAAACTAGTGACCACCGTTTCCTAGGTGCTTCCTATGTGCCAGGCACAGTGCAAAGTACTTTATGCATATTATCTCCTTTACTCATCACAGCAGGCCGGCATGGCTTTAGACTTTACTGAGGAGGAAATCGACACTCAAAGAGGTTAAATAACTTGCCAGGGTCATATAGTTATGAATTTGTGGAGTTAAAAATCTGAACTCAGATCTTCCTGAATTTGAGCTCCTAATGTCTCATCAACACTACCATTAGTAAGATCTTTCTATGGTTCTTATTCTTAGAAATTCTTGCGTCCATTGGACCCACAGGATATGCCCTGGTTCCACTGGTAACTCTGTATGGACCATGTCCTGGGAGGGATATGTCTAGAGATGGCAAATCTTTTGATGTAGGTTTCTTTTTTTTCTGGAGTGCAGTGGTGCAATCTCTGCTCACTGCAAGCTCCGCCTCCCGGGTTCACACCATTCTCCTGCCTCAGCCTCCTGAGTAGCAGGAACTACAGGCGCCCGCCACCATGTCCGGCTAATTTTTTGTATTTTTAGTAGGGACGGGGTTTCACCGTGTTAGCCAGGATAGTCTCGATCTCCTGACCTTGGGATCTGCCAGCTTCAGCCTCCCAAAGTGCGGATTACAGGCATGAGCCACTACACCTGGCCTGATATAGGTTTCTTGTGGTTTAATTTCAGATGACAGTCTTTTTCTGATGGCCCTAAAGACCAAGGCTGTTCTTTCCGTGGGTCTCCTTGCATAGCCTGTGCCTACAGTAGCCGCTTGTTTCTCTGGTCTGACTCCAGCCAGCCAGGAGGGGCCAATATCCCAGTCTCACGTCAGTGATGGTCATTTGAGCTGATGTGTTTCATTGACTCCATGGCACTGGACAAATACATTGTAGACTGAGCAGCCGAAGGTGATTTCCTCACAGACTTCTTAATTCACCTTTCTGTGAAGGTGAAGTCAAATTAAGCATCTTTCTTTCCAAATCAGCTGCCAGAGAAATGCCAAGAACCTCACTGGAACGCTTTTGCTATTGATAACAATTGGGTTAACTCAGTAGCCAGGTGCAATGGATTTAGCGTTTTAAAAATTGCCCTGCTTAATGGTGAAGTGTCATTTCGTCAATGGAATAATACATGCAGAAAGTACCTAGGACTATTGTTTTTCCTTCTTTGTGTTTTCCTTTTTTTTTTTTTTTTAAATTTTGAGACAGAGTCTGGCTCTGTTGCCCAGGCTGGAGTGCAGTGGTGCAATCTTGGGTCACTGCAACCTCTCCCTCCCAGGTTCAAGCTATTCTCCCACCTCAGTCTCCTGAGTAGCTGGGACCTCAGGCACATGCCACTACAACTGGCTAACTTGTGTGTGTGTGTGTCTGTGTGTGTGTGTGTATACATATATATACATATACATATGTGTATATATATATAAAATATGCAGAATGGGGTTTCGTTATGTTTCCCAGGCTGGTCTTAAATTCCTGATCTCAAATGATCTTCCTGCCTTGGCCTCCCAAAGTGCTGGAATTACAAGCATGAGCCACCACCACATCATCCAGCTGGGTTTTTGTTTTTGTTCTTTTTTTTCTTTTTGCTTACATATAATAAAATTAAAATTTTAAGCAATTTTTTTTCTTTTTTTCTTTTGAGACAGAGTCTCACTCTGTCACCCAGGCTGGAGTGCAGTGGCACGATCTTGGCTCACGGCAACCTCTGTCTCCTGGGTTCAAGCAATTCTCCTGCCTCAGCCTCCTGAGTAGCTGGGCTTACAGATGCCCACTACCACGCCGGGCTAATTTTTGTAGTTTTAGTAGAGATGGGGTTTTACCATGTTGACCAGGCTCGTCTTGAACACCTGACCTCAGGTGATCCGCCTGCCTTGGCCTCTCAAAGTGCTGGAATTACAGGCGCGAGCCACTGCATCCAGCCAGCAATTCATTTTTTATATTACTATCGAGGCAAATGTTTTCTAATTTACTGCTGAAACCTCACTTTGCAGAAACTCTACTGTTACTTGGTTCTGTATCAAGAAGTCACTCTCTAGTGACATTCCATAATATTTTATATCCAAACAGAATCCATCAGTGCCAAGTCCTGCTCTGTAGACATGCCTGGAATGTGAATGCATATAAATGACGCTCCCCTGGAGTTAGACATAGGGTGACACATAATCAGGGGGTGCTTAGCTCCTAATTCTGTCAAGGGAATCCCCGAATGAGGCACTGCTGCAAATGCTAGTACAGCTCCAGAGCCAAAATATTGCAGCTGCCCATTGCTCCCCGGAATTTCCCGGAACTTAAGTTCATGATGCAGGAGGGCAGCGTCTTTTCTCTGCAAACTCTTCAGCAGCCCATTTTTGCCTCCGTCCCTCAGTTGCATTTTCCATCTCCTGCATGTGGCACCTCCCCATTCACTTGACCGCAGCCCCTGGAGTTTGTCTTTTCCCTCCTCCCTTTGCCAGACTGAAAGTGACATCATGGAGGTGCTGGGTGGGCATGCTTGGGAAGCACACCTGCTTCTTTAGTGTACATTTTTCCAGAAGCTGATCCAAGAGAACGACACAAGCACAAGTGGTTCTTTGGGGGAAGTGGGGCTAATACTGGCAGGGAAGTGGGGAAGGGAGTCAGGGAAGAGAAGGGAAGGCAAAAGGACCTACTACTACTACACCTGCTGCCATGGGATGCTGAATCCCATAGGAAACTGCACAAAGCAGCACAAGCCTCAGAATGATCCCAGTTCAGAGGCGAGGGAGCTGGGGTATTCACATGCTAATTCTTCAAGGCCACTGGTAGTTGGCTGCAATCCTTAGCACATCTGTTCTACCGCCTGGGGGCAGCACAACATTCAGTGGGTGGGGGTCCAGGGCTGGGGAAGAACCCTCAGCCCAGCCATGAGACACCCTTCGTCGGAAATCAGCTGGAGCACCCAAAAAGGTCCACAGAACAGGGACAGGATAGTGGCCCCATTTATCATACCTGCTATATCTGAGACAGCAAATTTACCCAAGACGCTCAGTTTTACCTCCAAAATATATAATGGTTCTGTCCACTTCTCCATCTTCAACCTCTTCCCTAATCCTAGTGACCCTAATCTACATATTGTCTGGATTAATACAATAGCCTCTGGATTAGTTTTCCTACTTTTACTAATTAAAAAAAAATATTTTATAATGATATCTTTCAGGCAGACAAGGAAAATAATGAGAATAATGTAGCTAACACTAGATCCATCATTGACCTTGCTACACTTCAACATGTCTAATTGCTTTACTTACTTGCTTAATAGCATTAAAGTTTTGTAGATATAACTGAAGCTCTCCCTGTGTTCCTTCTATGTATGTATGTATGTATGTATTTTGAGACACAGTCTCACTGTGTCGCCCAGGCTGGAGTGCAGTGGTGAAATCTTGGCTCACTGCAACTTCCGCCTCCTGGGTTCAAGCAATTCTCTTGTCTCAGCCTCCCGAGTAGTTGGGGACAGGCATGCACCACCATACCTGGCTAATTTTTTTTTTTTTTTCTTTTTTTTTTTTTTGAGACAGAGTCTCGCTCTGTCTCCCAGGCTGGAGTGCAGTGGCCGGATCTCAGCTCACTGCAAGCTCCGCCTCTCGGGTTTACGCCATTCTCCTGCCTCAGCCTCCCGAGTAGCTGGGACTACAGGCGTCCGCCACCTTGCCCGGCTAGTTTTTTTGTCTTTTTTAGTAGAGACGGGATTTCACCGTGTTAGCCAGGATGGTCTCGATCTCCTGACCTTGTGATCCGCCTGTCTCGGCCTCCCAAAGTACTGGGATTACAGGCTTGAGCCACCGCGCCTGGCCTGTATTTTTTAGTAGAGATGGGGTTTCACCATATTGGTCAGGCTGGTCTTCAAACTCCTGACCTCGGGTGATCCACCCTCCTCGGCCTCCCAAAATGCTGGGATTACAGGAGTGAGCCACTGCTCCTGGCCTCTATGTTCCTTCCTGATCTTATTCTCCTCCAACCCTCCCAGAGGGATTGATGTTTATTATCCCTCTGTATGGTTTTCTATTTTTGCTACATATGTATAACACATACACACACACACACACAGAGTATGTGCATATAAGACTGTTTTACATTTTTTCAAACTTACTAAATTGACATCATGCTGAATAAATCATTCTGAAACTTTTACTTTTTGCTAAGCATTATGTTTCTACAGTTTCATCCATGTTGATGCATGTGGTCCTGGTTCAATCATTTTAACTGTTGCATAGTACGACATTATGTGAGTACACTACAAGTTACTCATTTATTTTTTGGTTACTGGATTCTAGGCTTTTTCCTCTCCCCCACCACCACAAAAGGTTTTTTTTTTTTTTCTATGACAAATAGTGCTGCAATAAATACTCTTTGGCTTTACCAGTTACTTTGGGAACTCGTGGGAGTCTTTTTTGTATATATTCTTAGAAATGGAAATGCTGAAAACTAGAACATGAACATCTCTAGTGTTACTAAATATTGCCAAATTCCTCTGTAAATTAAACCACACTCTTCCATGGACAGGGTGTAAGAATTCCTGTGTCTCTGCATCCTCACCAACTCTTGATGTTCTTATTTTTAATTTTTGCCAATCCAGTGCAAAGCATGTTATGGGCCTTGGACATTTCTCCACCTTGGCTTCCTGCCTGAGGCATCTGGGGAGAAGGTCCCTGCCAGGCATGATCGGAATGAAAAGATTTCCTTGTTTTACTTTGCATTTCCCTGATTACTAATGAGGTCAAACACTTTTTATATGCTTAGAAGCCATTCATATTTTGTCTTTTGTGAATTTTCAATGTATACCCTTTACCTTCCATTTTATTGAGTCATGTTCTCACTGAATTGTGGATATATCTTTTGTATATTCCAGAAGCTAATTTTTAAAATGTATCTACTCTCATTCTGTGATTTGCATTTTACTTTGTTTGCAGCAGCTTTTGTTTTCTAGATGATTTTAATTTTAATGTCATCAGATTACCATATTTTCTTTATCATTTGTATTTCCAAAAGCAATTCTCTACCAAGAGGTCATAAAGACAGTCTCCTATATTTTCTCTTAAATGTATTGTAAAGGTTTCCCTCTTTCTGTATTGAGGGAAAGATCTAATTTAATTATTTTCCATATGGAAAAATGGCAATCCCAGTACTACTTATTGTCAGCCCATCTTTTTTCTAATTTATGATGTCACCTCTATCATAGATTAAGTTAACATATAGGTAATATATATATAAATAGATCAGTGAACTGAAATAGAATGCTCTGATTTAATGCTATATATAATATATAAATACAAATAACTTATTGTATATATTTATATATGTTTTTATATATATTTATATATTTAATATATTTATATACTATATATGGGAATAAATCTGAGCATCCTATTTCAGTCCATTAGTGGTTTATGAGTCCATATCACACTATCTTAATGACTACACTTTTTTTTTTTTTGAGACAGAGTCTCGCTCTGTTGCCCAGGCTGGAGTGCAGTGGTCCGATCTCGGCTCACTGCAAGCGCCGCCTCCCGGGTTTACGCCATTCTCCTGCCTCAGTCTCCCGAGTAGCTGGGACCACAGGTGCCTGCCACCTCGCCCAGTTAATTTTTTTTTTTTTTAGTAGAGACGGGGTTTCACCTTGTTAGCCAGGATGGTCTCCATTTCCTGACCCCGTGATCTGCCCGCCTTGGCCTCCCAAAGTGCTGGGATTACAGGTGTGAGCTACCGCGACCAGCCTGACTACATTTTCATGTTATCTCGATACCCAGGCAGAAAATCCTATCCCCATATTTTTCTTTTTAAAAATTATTTTGTGTCTTTGCTAAAAATTATTTTGTGTCTTTGCTTTTGCATATATAACTTCCATGAAAAATTCTATTATTATAATTCTATTCCTAAGAATTATATTAACTTTATAGATTGGTTTGGGAGGATTTTCATTTTATAATATTGATTCTTTTCACTAATGAACAGGAGCTATCACCCAGCCTTTCCTTTCTCTAGATTTTTTCCGCTTCTTTTATGTATTTTAACAAAGTTTCATACATTTCTCCATCAAAGTTTATTCCTAGATACCTTTAAGTTTTTATTGCTAGTGCATATAGTATCTTTTTAAAACTACATGTGCTAATTTTTTTAGTTAATGCATATAATTGATTTTTGTATGCTTGAGCTTGTTCTCAACAAAACTGCTGACTTCTCAGTTTTATCAGTTTGTATATCATTTCTTTGAGTTTTCTATGCAGATAACTTTGTAAGTAGTGAAAGTTTGGGGTTTTTTCTCCTTCTGATTCTTCCATATTTGAGTACTTTTATTTTGGTTATTCTTATAAAAGCATAGAGCATATAGATCTTGTTTACTCATTAAAGCTTCTGTCTTTTAAACAGTGGGATTCATTTGTTTACATGTTTATGATACTTGATATACTTAGATTTATGCCCTGATGCTTTGAGGTTTATTTTGCCAATCTTAATTTGCACTTGCTGTTTGTCACGTTTTCTTCGTCCTCTTTCCTCCTCTTTCCTATGACCCCCTGAGAATGAACATCAAGTTACAGGAAGGATAAATAAAAATAAATCTACAACTAGAAACGGGAGAATGCCAAATACAGAAAAATGGCCTTGAAAGCAACCAGAAAAAGTACAGGGGGCAATGACCACAATGACAGTCTGTCATTTCAAATTTCTCTAATTGTGTCTATTTTACTTTATACAATTTAAAATGAATCAGTACCTCTCCTTCTGAACAATACAAAGACCAGAACTTTTTAACTCATAGACTTCTCTCTTATGTTACATGTTATTACTGTCTGGTATTTACATTTCACCTTTTTTATAGTCCCAAATCACATTTGATGCTTGATTTTCTGTTGAATCACACTTTTTTTTTTTCATTTCATTACTTAATATTTCTTCCTGTACCTCACTGTCTTTCTGGGTTTTATGTCCTTCTTTCTGAAGTGCATATACCTTTTAGAAGCAGCTCTTTCAGCAAGCTTCTATTAATGGTAAATTCAGCCTTGCCAGTCAAGCGCGGTGGCTCACACCTATAATCCCAGCACTTTGGGAGGCCAAGGCAGGCAGGCAGATCATTTGAGGTCAGGAGTTTGAGACCAGCCTGGCCAACATGGTGAATCCCCATCTCTACTAAAAAATACAAAAATTAGCTGGGTGTGGTGGCGCATGCCTGTAATCCTAGCTACTTGGGAGGTTGAGGCAGGGGAACTGCTTGAACTCGGGAGACAGAGGTTACACTGAGCTGTGATCGCACCACTGCACTCCAGCCTGGGTGACAGAGAGAGGCTCCGTCTTAAAAAGACATTCAGCCTTGCCTGCCTGAAAATGACTTCATTTTACCCTCACTCTTGAATGATAATTTGTTTCTGTAGGCAATTTAAAGATATTATCCATTGTCTTCCGGGCTACATTAAAGTTTTGAAAAACGTACTGTCATTCTGGCCATTACCCCGTGTTCTTTTTCTGGTTGCTTTCAAGGTTGCTTTTCTGTATTTGGCATTCTCCCATTTCACTGGAGTGTGCCTAGTTGTAGATTTATTTTTATTTATCCTTCCTGTAACTTGATGTTCATTCTCAATCTATCCATATATGTCACGTTCGTTTCCTAGGGATGCTGAAACAAATCCCCACAAACTTGGCGGCTTAAACAACAGAAATTTATTCTCTTCCAATTCTGGAGCCCAGAAGTCCAGAATCAGTGTCCTGGGGTCAATATCAAGGTGTTGGCAGAGCCATGCTCCCTCTGGAGGAGAATCCATGCCTGGCCTCTTTCGGGTTCTGGTGACCACTGACATATTTTGGTTATTGGCCACACCACTCTCATCTCCAAGGCCAGCATCTTCAAATCTCTCCAGGGTTCTCCTTCACATCGCCCTTTTCCTCTGTATGTGTCTGTATGAAATCTCCCGTGCTTCCCTCTCATAAGGACACTTTTGATTGTATTCAGGTCCTGACTGGGTAATCCAGGATATGAATTCCTTCTCAAGATCGTTAACTTTTTCACACCTGCGAAGGTCCTTTTCCCTATCAGGCAACATTTAACTGTCCTAGGGATTAGAACTTGCTGTCTTTGGGTGGCCATGATTCAACCTACTATGCATATCCATCATCTAAATTCTGAAAATTCCCAGCCCTAACAACTCTTCCCAATCCTCTCTACTCTGTAATTCTGGAACTCCTATTAAAAGTAAATTGGGCCGGGAATGGTGGCTCACACCTATAGTCCCAGCACTTCAGGAGGCTGAGGTGGGTGGATCACTTGAGGCTATCAGTTCAAGACCAGCCTAACCAATATGGTGAAACTCTGTCTCTACTAAAAATACAAAAATTAGCCAGGCATCGTGGCACGCACCTGTAGTCCCAGCTACTCTGGAGGCTGAAGCACGAGGATTGTTTGAACCCGGTAGTCAGAGGTTGCAGTGAGCCAAGATCACACCACTGCACTCCAGTCTTGGTGACAGAGCAAGACTCTGTCTCAAAATAAATAAACAATAGGACTTTTCCCATTAATCTTCTGTTCTATTTAACTGATCTCTTATGCCTTTTGCCTTTTAACTCCATGCAGTACATTCTGAGTAATTTCTCATATCTATCTTCCAGCTGATTGTTTTTTCATATCTGATTAATCTGCTATTCAAGCCATCAATTTTGATTTAATTATGAAATTTGACTTTTAATCTAGAAATTTGACTATTATTTTAAAAATCTGTCCTACTTTTCCCCTTAGAGTATCTGTTATATTCTGTTTTTCAATGGTCTAGCTTATGACTATGATTATTCTGAAAATATTATCTTTCAGATAGTTCTTTTATTTGGAGTTTTTGAAGGGAGTGTCTAGTCCCTCAGTTTGCTGTAATTTATGACTCTTGCACATGGTGAAGTTTTTCTTTGTACATTTGTAATTTGAGATTGAAAGCTCATTTCAGCAGGGCTTTATCTATGGGAATTTTGTGTGACCTGTGTTGAGGGTATATGTCTCTCAGGCTGTTTTGTGTTGGCTTCTTATAGATTCCCCATGGATATCACTGTTTGGTACCAGTGTTTGAGTTCCTTTTCAAGTTGGGGCTTCTAGGGTAGTGTGGGTAGTATAAATTTAAGCTTATGTGAGATCAAGTTCTTGGTATGAATTTTCAGAGAATTATTTTGTTTTAACATAATCTACATCAAGGAACTCAAGCACTCTTGTTGTCTTCCTGGGCAGGTAGGCAGTTTTCCTCCATCTACCCTTTCATGGCATGGTTAATATTAGCCCTCCCAGAGTCCTGGCTTCTTGTGGATACATTCATTGCTCTTGAGTCTAAGACATCAATCTCTGTACCTTTCCAGACATTAAACATTCTAATCCCTGTGTTGTTAAGATGGCTTTTCACTTCCTCTTTTGTTTCTGGTTCCTCGAATAACTTTTTTTCTGGAGAGCTCATCTATGCATTTAAAACAATGCCTACTGTATTTGTCAAACATTTGTAACTGTACAAGAGGGTTGCCTTCCAAATCACCATGCAGTAGCCATGCTGGTCTTTCCAAAAGTTCTCAGAACACACCATAGTCTTTCTTGAATAAAGGCTCTGCACTGAAAAAACTTCCTCTGCCTGGAATGTTTCCCCATGGTTGGCTCTTGTCCATCCTCTGGTCTCAAATATCCTCTGCAAGATCCTTCCTGACCCCATCTCCATAAAACAACCCCCCCTCCATTATTCTCTATCCCATCCTCTTCATTTCCTTCATGGAATTAATCGTGATCCATATTTTCCTAGATTATTTATTTGTGTACTTGTTCGTGGCTTGTCACGCCCTCTAGAATGGATGACGCAGGGACCTTCTCTGGTGCTATGGCCTGAATTGTGTCCTTTCTCCCCCCAAATTCATATGTTGATGCTCCAACTCCCAACGTGATCATATTTGGCCTCTAAGGAAGTAATTAAGTTCATACAGGTAAGGCCTTGATCTGACAGGATTAGTATCCTTATAAGGTGAGCCAGAGGACTTGTTCTCTTTCTCTGTTGTATGAGGACACCGTGAGATGATGGAACCTGGGAGATGGCTCTCACCAGAACCTGACCAGGCCGGCTCCCTGATCTCAGACTTCCATCCTTGAGAATAGTGAGAAAATAAATGTCTGTTGTTTAAACCATCCAGCCCGCGGCTTCAGTTACAGCAGCCCGAGCTGACTAATACATCTGGCTTTCCTGCATCTGGATCTATGGGATCTACAGTGCTAGAAAGTATTTACTAGAAGAATGAAGGAATGCACCAAAGCTGCAGATGCCCGAGAGACTCCCTCTATGCCCACAACAGACTTGCAATAAGGCTGTAATGTTCTAAAAACCTGAAAGATACATTCCCCTTGGCTCATGGGCCTAAATTCTTTCCTCCTTCTCATGCATAAACTCGAATATTCAGAAAATCCAGACCTCAGCAAAAATGGGAAAATGTAAGCATTTGCAGAGAGGACTTTTCTTTTTTGAGACGGAGTCTGGCTCTGTCTCCCAGGCTGGAGTGCAGCGGCGCGATCTCCGCTCACCGCAAGCTCCGCCGCCTCCCGGGTTAAAGCCATTCTCCTGCCTCAGCCTCCCTAGAAGCTGGGACTACGGGCGCCTGCCACCACGCCCGGCTATTTTTTTTAAATTTTCAGTAGAGAGGGCGTTTCACTGTGTTCGCCAGGATGGTCTCGATCTCCAGACATCGTGATCCACCCGCCTCGGCCTCCCAAAGCTCTGGGATTACAGGCGTGAGCCACCGCGCCCGGCCGAGAGGACTTTTAATTATGACCAAACCAAGAGATTTCTCACCTTAATAGGTCTTAACTGGGGATCATTCTCACCTTGTGCAAAACCTGACCCGAGGGGCAGCCCCCTGATGAATCAGGTACCTGCTGCCTGTTTTAACTAAAGTCAGTCACTTCACCCAGCTCCCCACAGATGCGATAAATTGAATTGAGAGGTGTGTGAGTAAATAAAAGTAGTGTAAGGAAACTGCATAAAGTAGCAAATAACGGAATGTCTAAAAAACAAATTAATTTTCTCATTTTGAAAGCAACATAAGCACTTTCCAGTAGCTCTAAAAGTAGAAGAACCAAACCACTCATAACTGAAGACCTACCATAAGCCTCAGGAATCATTCAAGTGCATCTTTGTCTTTAAAAAAAAAAAAAAACCACATGGTTTTTGTTTGTGTTTTTGTCCATCATTTGTTGAGAACTTACTATATGCATGGTAACAGTTCATACAACACTCTGAGTTAGGTGTGGTTATTCTCATTTTAAAATGACATCACACGAGTGTAGAGAGGTCAGGAAACTGGCTCAAGGTCTCACAGGCAGGTTGAGGACAGGTGGAGGCTTACCTCAGATCCGTCTGATTTTATACCCTGTTCACACCTTCTCTTGCAACTCTGATATTATATTGCTTTGCCTCCCCCTTCTTTTCTATGGAGCTACAATCACACTGAACTTTATATCCCCTTTGTTCCCCCAATTTAACATCAAAAGATTATTTTGCCTGTTGGATAGTCTTTATAAGGACTTCTTTTAATGACCAGCAGAACAATATCTGATCACTATTTTCTCATTCAACGAACTGAGCGCTTCGGGACATAGTTTAGCTTGATCTTGTTAAATTAAATACTTGTCTATCCTACGACCCAGCAATTCCCCTCCCAGGTCCTAGAGAAAATCCCAGAGGTGAGCCCTCACTGCCATGGACAAGAGAGTTCACAGGAGCATTGTTGAAAATGGAAAAACGAGGAATGACCCAAATGTCCATCGACGGAATGAATATTCTCAGTAGCATCTGAATACCAATGTTGCTAGTATAATGCTGAGTGAACAAAGCAAGTCTCTGAAGCTATCATTTTTATAAAGCATAAAAACAAGTGAACTAAGCGATCTTTTTGGGGGTACTCATAGATGACTTGCAAAACTAGAAATTCATTTGGTACACAGCTATCGAGTGCCTGCTAAGTCTTAGCTCTTCTGTTTGCACTTTATGTGCAACAGCTTATTTATTCCTCACTTCAGGCCTATGAGCTATCTACTATTATTAGCTGTCTTTTATAATTGAGAAAACCAAGATGCAGACAGCGTGAGTGTGATGGTTAATTGTATGTGTCAATTGACTGGGTCACAGGGCATCCAGATATTTGGTCAAATATTATTCTGGCTGTTTCTGAGAAAGTGTTTTAGGATGAGATTAACACTTATTTAATCATTTATTTTAATTTTTAAATTTCCATAGGTTTTGGGGGAACAGGTGGTATTTGGTTACGTGAGTATGGTCTTTAGTGGTGATTTGTGAGATTTTGGTGCACCCATCATCCAAGCAGTATACACTGAACCCAACTTGTAGTCTTTTATCCCTTACCCCCCTCCCATCCTTTTCCCTCGAGTCCCCAAAGTCCACTGTGTCATTCTTATGCCTTTGCATCCTCATAGCTTAGCTTCCACTTATGAGTGAGAACATTTGGTTTTTGGATGTTTGGTTTTCCATTCCAATCCCATCCAGGTTGCTGCGAATGCCAATAACTCATTCATTTTTATGGCTGAGTAGTATTCCTATATATCACAGTTTCTTTATCCACTTGTTGACTGACAGTCTCCTAAATGTAATTTTTATTTTTTAAAATTATTAAAAACAAATTTGTGAGTACATTGTAGGTGTATATGTTTATGGGGTACCCGAGATGTTTTGAGACAGGCATGCAATGTGAAAAAAGTACACTGTGGAGAATGGGGTATCCATCCCATCAAGCATTTATCCTTTGAGTTACAAACAATCCAATTACGTTCTTTACGTTATTTCAAAATGTACAATGAAGTTGTTATTGACTATAGTCACCCTATTGTGTGCTATCAAATAGTAGGTCTCATTCATCTCTTCTCATTTTGTGCACCCATTAACCATCTGAGATTTAAATCAGTAGACTGAGGGTAGCAGACTGCCCTCCCTAATGTGGGCAGGCCTCATCCAATTCCTTGAAGGCCTGGATAGAACAAAAAGGTTGACCCTCCCCCAAGTAAGAGAAAATGCCTCCTGCCTGACTGCTTTCACACTGAAACATCAGCTCTTCCTGGGTCTTGAACTGGCTGGTGTTTGAACTGGAATTACACCATGGGCTTTCTGGGGCCTCCAGCTTGTCAACTCACCCTGAAGATCCTTAGAACGTGTAAGCCTCCATAATCTTGTGAGTGCCAATTCCTTATAATAAATCTCTCTCTCTATCTATGTATAAACACACACACACACACGTGCACGCGTAGACACACACACACACATTTTATTAGGTCTGTTTTTCTGGAGGATGCTGATTAATATGGTAAGTAACTTGCCCAAATGACACACAGCTAGGAAGCACTGAAGCAGGTCTTTTGGACTCTAGAACCAGAGTGTTTATCCCATTGCCTCTCCCCTGTTTCCTCTCCAACACAACACAAAACTACTCTTATAGGACTGCCAAGACTCAAAGTGGATCTTAAGTGTCAAAACTTTATAATCTGAATGGACAGGCTTTCCTGAAAATCTATATGATTTCTTGGTTTCAGTGCTTTATAAATCATACATTTTCTTCCCCACTGGGCATACAACCAAGTCTAATATCACATTTGAACTCAAACAGGCTCATACCCAATACAAAGTATCTTGCATTCCTCACCAGTTTCCATCAGAGCAAAAGAGAAAGAATCTGCATTTCAAATTGTTGAGTTTGTTGTTATGACAACACATAGCCTTGGTCTGCTCTGAGCAGTGGTATGCAAAGTTCTGAGTTGAAAGCATTTTGTATATGTATTCAGGAGGTGGGTTTATTCACACACACACTGCTATCCTCCCACCCCCCACCACACACAAAGGCAAGATGTTTCTTAGCTGCCTTAATGCAATGTAGAAAACACAAAGAATGCACAAAGGCGTAGAATTCCAGGAGGGGCTCTCCCAGCAGGGACGGTGAACATTAGCTCTTCCTCCACACTCATCTTTATGATGATGTGACAGAATGCCAGGTGTCAGAGAGCATTCCTTCTTAAGGAATTTATTGAGTGTCCTTTAAGTGGACCTTTCTTATTCTTTTGCAATATCTATAGGTCAATGACAATACATGTTTGTGTTTGCATATATACATTTCATTCTACAATTAGTTTCTGTTGTTCTTAACATTCACTATTATATTTTTGAGAATTTTCAGTATTTCACCCTCTTAACTGGGTTAAGTGATGCATCTTATGAATAGGGCCCATTGATCTTTTCTCCTATTTACAGACATTTTAATTATTTCTAAGTTTTAATTTTCTTTCCCAGAGTAAACAGTGCTGCAATGAACATCTTCATACATGTCTCCTTAGGCACATGAGGGAGAACTTGTTTCAGGAAATGGAATTGCTGGATTCTAGTGAATGCATTTTTTGTTGTTGTTGTTGAACTAGACACTGCCAGGTAGCTTGTTGTTCCAGCATACTGATACGGGAGACAGAAAGAAATTATTTAGGCAGATAGTAAGGGCAACAGAGTCCTCTGTGGAATTTCCCTCTTAACAAAAAACAGCCCTCAAATCGTTTCTTTTCTAACAAAGAGCAGCCTGAAAAATCAAGCTGCAGACATAGATAAGCAAGCTGGAAGCTCACATGAGTGAATGCTGGCAGCCATGCCAACAGGAAAGGGCTACCTGAGGTTCAGGCATGTTCAACATGGAGGCTCCATCTTCCCTTTTCTTTGTCACCATAGGTACAGTAAAAAAAACCAGGCAATACAGCGCCAACTAGGTAGATAATCCATGTGTGTAATAAAGGATTAGGGTGGGGTGACCAGCCTCTTCCCGTGCTATGCAAACGGCACACCTAGTCATAACCAGTTCTTTGCATGCTATGCAAGTGGCACATCTGGTCCTATCAATCTTTTGTGCCCTATGTCAATCAGACACTACCCCCTCAAGTTCATCTATAAAACCTTCTGCATTTCACTGCAGAAGGGGCAACCCATTTTCTCCAGGACCTCTCTCTGTGCAGAGAGCTCTTCTTTTTCTTTTGCCTATTAAACTTCCACTCTTAACCTCACTCTGGTGTGTCTACGTCCTTGATTTCCTTGGTATGAGGCAATGAATGTTGGGTATTACCCCAGGCAAATGATGCCACTTCAGTACTTTTCCAGCAGCAGCATATGCATCTTTCACCAACACTTGATATTGTCAGATTGTAAACTTTCCTCCACAGATGCTGTGAAATGGTATCTCATTATTACTCGTTGCAGATCCAGACTGTGAGTGAGATTGGGGCTCTCCTCCCATGTGTACTAGACTGGCCATTTCATATTTCTTTTCTGTCATTTCTCTATTTTGATTTTGTTTGTGTGGTTCTTTTGATGTTGGTTCTTTGTCCTTTTCTTATCGATGTTGAAAATTCTTTATATATTCTAGATACTAATTCAGTTATATGTTGCAAATATCTACGAGTCTGTGGTTTGTCTTTCAATTTTGTTCACAAAAGGCTTATAAAATTGAAATGAACCAAATATTAATGTTTCATTTGCTGATTTTTTTTTTTGGTGTGGGGAGTAGAGGGATCTTTACTAGTAACTCTTGCCTGAGCCTGAAGCTTCAAAGACATTTTCTTCTAATAGATTTAAAGTTTTCTTTCTGCATCTAGGTTTTGAGGTTTTGATCCATCCGTTTTATTTTTGAGTATGGTGTGAAGTAAGGATGTAGTTTCACTTTTTTCTTATATACAAAGCTAATTCTCCCAGCACCATTTATAAAGGTATTTGATGGTTTATATTTTTTCTATTTATTTGCAATGTCACCTCTATCATGGATTAAGTTTCTACATGCAGGCTGGGTGTGGTGGTTCATGCCTGTAATCCCAGCACTTTGGGAGGCCAAGGTGGTTGGATCACTTGAGGCCAGGAGTTCAAGACCAGCCTGGCCAACACGGCGAAACTTCGTCTCTACTAGAAATACAAAAATTAGCCAGGTGTGGTGGCATGCACCTGTAATTTCAGTTACTTGGGAGTCTGAGGCACGAGAATCACTTCAACCCAGGAGGCAGAGGTTGCAACGAGCCAAGATTGTGCCACTGCACTCCAGCCTGGGAAACAGAGTGACAGTCTGGCTCAAAAAAAAAAAAAAGTTTCTATATCCATTTGGGTCTGTGAGATTTTTATTCTCCTTCATTGATCTATTAACCTATTTCTGCACCAATATCATAGTTTTCATGATGATAGGATTTGTGTTGGTAACTGATAGAGTAAGTTCTTCTCTTTTGGTCTTTTTCACAACTTATTCAGCAACTCTTCGAAGTTTACTCTTCTATGTGATTTTCAGAGTCAGTTTGTCTAGTTTCATTTAAAAATATTTTGTCAGGACTTTGATTATAACATATTAAAATTTATAAATTAATTTGGGGATATTTTATATTTATGACATTTAGATGTTCAGTTTTCCCAATAAACAATATGATATATATTTCCATTTGCTTGTGTCCTTTATGCCCTTTAATAACACTTGATAATTTTGTCTGTAAAGTTCTTGCAAGGCTTTTGTTAAGTTTATTTTTCGATAGCTTAGATCATAAACTTGCCATGAGAATGAAACAAGGTAGAATGCTTGGAACACTGGGAAGAACTCAATGAGTGTTAGCAATTATTAATATTCTTTCATAAATTTGTTGCTACTAGGAACAGGCTTTTTTCCTATAACGTCTAAGATTTTTTTTTTTTTTTGGCCTATAGATACTTATAAATTTTTTAAAATGTGGGTTTTGTATTTAGAATGTGAATTTTGTGTTTAAAATTTTTAGAACTAAAAGTCATTGGACTTTTTGAATGCTTTTTTTTAGTTCTAAAAATTTATATGTTGTTCTCCTTGGTTTTTTTTTTTTTTTTTTGGTTCTTTTACATAGACTGTCATGACTTTTGAAAATACTAAAATTGTTGTTTGCCTTTTTGATTCTTATGCCTATTTCTGTTTCTTGTATTATATTAACAAAAAAAATTCAAATGTAATATTGGATAACAGATGTGATAGCGGGCATTCTTACCTCTTTTTGAACCTTACTAGAAAGACTTTCCTATTTCACTCTCAATATGACGTTTGTTTTTAGATTCCAGCAGCATTTTTTTTCCCATTTTTAGTTTGATAAGAGGTTGTTGGTTTTATTTTTTAAATTATAAATAAGTGTGGAAGCTTACTAATTATTGATTCTGTACCTACTGAACTAATCATATTATTTTTCCTATAATAAATGAATTATATTGATAGATTTATTTTTAAATTTTCATTTTTTTGTTTATTTATTTATTTTGAGACCACATTGTGAGACTGGCTAATTTTTGTATTTTTGGTAGAGATGGGGTTTCACCATATTGCCCAGGCTGGTCTTGAACTCCTGGGCTCAAGTGATCCACCTGCCTTGGCTTCCCAAAGTGCTGAGATTACAGGCATGGGCCACTGCGCTAGACCTATACTGATAGATTTTAAAACTTCATACTATCCTTGCATTCCTTAGGTAAGGCTCATTAGAGACAATGTAGTTATTTTAATATCCTGTTCGATTAGTTTGTTCTTATTTAGAATTGTTCCATCTGTGTTCATCACATGAGATTTACCTGGAATGATATAATCCTTCTATCAGCAGTTTCCTAAAACTAGTCTTCTCTCTTTTGTGCTTCTCCTAAATTATATGTATAAGAACAGTTATTATCTGCTATTTTTCAAGCTCTGCTAAAACTCGACCTTAACATCTTCTGGGTTCAAGCTATCTTTTCTACTTGGAATATTCTCACCATTTCTGATTTTATAAATTCTCAGGTGTCTGGGAATTAAAATTATCACTCAAATGTCATCACTTCCTTGAAGGCTTATTTGATTCCTCTTCTGCCCCCTCCTTATCCCCTTTGAAAACCCATTGTGTTCTCTCCTTGGCAGCCTCAGACCATTGTGTTCACACCATGCTTGCAGTATTTATGCTTCTTTGTTTTTGGAAAAAAATTCCTAGCACAAGGCCTTTCTCTTAGTAGATGTCCAGCACACATTTGTCCTATGAATATCTATATAACATCATTGCTGTTGTTAATCACATTTCAAACACACGCTTGCATACACACACACACACTCTCACACAGACACACACATGGCAGATAGGAATGTCACGAAAAAACTACTTTTATTTTTAACCAGTGTTCAATTCTAATTCCTGTGATCTAGTCACATCTGGCAGGGCCTTGTTCTTCTACAGGAAGTGCTGTTACTTAAGCTCCCAAGTGATGGGCAATGCAGCAGGGGCCGGGCCTGGGAGAGTACAGCTAGGCAACGATGTTTATTGAGGGTTAATGGGCTGAATAAAGCGTCCACATTACATACTTATTACACAGGCTTATTACTCTAAAGACAAGTAATAACAGCACCTGTTGCAGTCCATGGCATAGCCTGGAGACAGTAACCCATTCTTTCCTTGCCAGGTCAGCTCAGCGTGGGCTGCTGAGTGGATGCTGGGTAGGGGCTAGAGTGCTGGGTTCTGATCCCAGATCTGCTACCAGTTATGTGACCTTGAACCACACATCTGCAGAATGAATGAGCTGTGAGAGAAAGCACCTCCCAAGGAATGCATATTTTCATGGGCAGACTGGCCAGGATGATTTCCAAGTGTCTGTCTAGCCCTACAATTTTATGATTTATGAGAGCTGAAAAATGCAAGAAGTGCCATAAAGCTTTAAATTCATGATGATGGCACTTCTCCTGGCCAGGTTGTTCTCACGTTGCTCTTAGAGATGTTGAGATGTCTTCCTTTGTGATTCTCTCAGGACAAATACTGCCTGAGCTGGCATCAAAGAAAGACATGTGAACAAATGGACCTCCCTTTACATTCTGTCCCTGTCCCGGGTATCCCTGGAGGATAGCAGAAGTGGTTCAGTATTTACAGTAGTCACCAGAGCTTCGAGATCACTGGGCTTGGGGTTGTTACATACTTGGGTAGGAGTGTGGGCATTAACCCCTGACTGGATGAAATGACTGAAATCATTCCTTCTTTTTTTATTTTAATTCACCAATTACTTACTGAGAGCTTGATACACAAAAGTCACTCTGCTAAGTCATGTGGGAAATGATGAGATGAACAGGGTGTAAATGCCATCTTCAAGGAGCTCATGGTCCAGTTGGAAACAGGAGAGACTCACTAGCAGAAGGGTATGGGGAGGGAAGAGGAGGAAGAAGTAATTGATGAGGAGAGCCTCGGGGAAACCTTCCTGAGAGATAGCGTGGAGCACGACAGCTTTGGAGCACAGGTAGGGGTTTTGATCTCAGAGCAGAACAGCGTATGGGAAGATTCCAAGGTGTAAAAAAGAGGGGCGCATAGGTCACCACCCCTTAGCAACATGGATGTCTCCAGCTGTGACCCAGGACAGAGAGTTCTGAGATGGTTACGTGACTGAACCCAGGACACCCCCGGGTGACTCGTGAGAACATCTCAAAGCTTGGGATTGGGCCTGATGGGTGGCTCGCTGCTTGCCTGTTACTGAGAGAGTCCTAGATGTCTTTTTTGCCCTTAAATAACCTTTACCAATGACCATCAAGGTATGTAGACTTTCCATCACTAAACTCGCTTTTTCTTGATAGAACACTACCTACGACATGTAGTTGGTAAGCAGCAAATAGGTTATTTAGGAGCAGTAATTTATTAACAAATTAGCTGTTATCAAAACATCCTTGGGTTGAGTGTGGTGACCCATGCTTGTAATCCTAGCACTCTGGAAGGCTGAGGCGGGAGGATCACTTGACCTCAGGAGTTTGAGACCAGCCTGCGCAACATAGTGAGACCTCGTCTCCACTAAAAAATACAAGAACAAAAACAAAACAAAACTAGCCAGGCATGGCCGGAGGCTGAGGTGCGAGGATCGCTTGAGCTCAGGAGATCGAGGCTGCAGTGAGCCATGATTGTGCCACTGCACTCTAGCCTGGGTGACAGAGCAAGCCTCTGTCTCAAAACAAAGAAAATCCCCCCCTCCAAAACCACTTTGTCCAGGGATGGCAAGTGCCCTGAGTGGAGGGGGGAATGGGGAGATTCAGGGGATCAGTGACAGTTGTGGCAGCCCCAGCACTTCCGTAAAGACAAAACCTCCGAGTAATCCGAAAGTCACAGCATGAGAACACCGAGTGCCTGGATGTGGGGAGGAAAAGGAGGAAACACAAAAGGGTCTGCACCCTTCAGAATGCTTGACCACGTGGTCTGGAACCTTCTGGGTTGTTGAGAGCTGTTCTCTCTCCCATCAGTTCCATGTGGGGGAAAAGCGTAATGCCTTTAACACGCTAATGCTAGTTTCTCAGAGAAGATATAAAAGAGCCATCCCAGAGAATTCTAAAGCAGTCTCGATTACATTGTCTCTCCTGGGGAAAGTGAGCTCATCTCGTGCTGAAGACCCGAGCTCAGAACCTGTTATTGAGCAGTGGAGCTGATGCTACCTGGGCATCAACGAACCTCACCTGCAGCCTGCTCTCGACAAGTCTCAAGCCCTTTAAAAGGGATAACAGCAAACACTTCTACAGTCCTTGCTCTGTACCAGTAACTGTTTCAGGTGCATTATATGCATTAACCCATTTGATCCTGACAATTTCCCTATGTGATACTGTTGTTATATTCATTTGTACAGATAAGGAAATTGAGGCGCCTTGCCCAAAATCACAAATAGTAAGTGGCAGAGCCAGGATTCAAATTCAAGAAGACCTGATCTACTCCAGACTTTTAATCACTACATCTAACTTCCTTTGTAGGAAGAGTATAAATAATAATGACTATTCAGTAGCCATACTTTATCAGTTAGCTATTGTTGCATAACCAACTACCTCAAAACTCAGCAGCATAAAACCAGAATCATTTAACTCATGACTATATTAGTTTTATATATTACTATAACTCATGCATTTTAGTAGGCTAGGGAGCGAACAGATATAAACTGGGCTTGATTGATCTTGGCTAGACTCACAGGTACATCTATGGGTCAACCAAGGACTTTGTTCTGGAAAGGGCTAGGCCACCTTAACTGGGACAGTTTGGCTCTGTATGTCTCTTATCCTCCTCCGTTCCTGCAACATAGGCGCAATCAAGCAAGGACTCTTGAAGCCTTATCTCAGAACTGGCACATCCTTGCTTCTGCCTTATTTATTTATTTATTTATCTAAATAAACAGAGATGGAGCTTCATTCTTGTTGCCCAGGCTGGAGTGCAATGGTGCGATCTCGGTTCATCGCAACCTCTGCCTCCCAGATTCAAGTGATTCTTTTGCCTCAGCCTCCCAAGTAGCTGGGATTAGAGGCACTCGCCACCAAGCCCAGCTAATTTTTTTTGTATTTTTTAGTAGAGATGGGGTTTCACCATGTTGCCCAGGCTGGTCCCAAACTCCTGACCTCAGGTGATTCGCCCACCTCAGCCTCCTAAAGTGCTGGGATTACAGGCGAGAGCCACCGCGCCCAGCACTTCTGCCTTATTCTATTGGTCAGAGTGAGTTGCATGATGTTCTAAACTGTTTGTGTCCTTCAAAACGTACATGTTGAATCCCTAACACTCAATGTCGTGTTTGGAAGTGGGGTGAAAAGGGGGTGAAATGGGGGTAAATGGGGGTGAAACTCCCATGATGCTAATAGTGTCCTTACATGAAAGAGAAGAGACAAAATTCTCTCTCTCTCTACCATATGAGGACACAATGAGGAGGAGGCTGCCTACAAGGCAGGAAGAGGAACTTCAGAATTTGACCATACTGGTGCCCTGATCTTGGACTTCCAGTCTCCAGAACTGTGAGAAACTCCCATTGTTTAAGCCACTCAGTTTGTAGTATTTTGTTCTGGCAGCCTGAGATGAATAAGACACACAGGGAGAGAAAATACATATCACCTCTATGGGAGGAACTCTAAAGTCACATGCTAAAGACTAGCTCCACAGAGAGGGTAAGTGGGGCCATTACTGCAATCCATCTACTTGAGTCTTACAAAGATACGTTGACTGTAGCTTCTAGGAAAATGGGAGAACTAAACCTTCAAAATCCAATGTCATGGAAATCACTGAAGGAGAAGTAGGTAGGAATAGAGATGGAGACATAAACTTTCTATAGATCTTACTTTATTTTTCAGATGCCAATCTTGTTCTAAGTGAAAAAAAAAAAGAACTCATAGAGCAGAGAAAATGGAATCTGTCTAAAAAGAAGGCTGACGTTAGAGAAAAGGCATTTAGGTGACAGGACTTTTTCAATCTCACAGCTAAAAACAGATTCAGGCTGCGTGGCTTAAATTGAGTGGCTTATTCCCCTGCATTTATCATAGATGTTTATGACCGGCCCACAGTTTTCTTCCACACTTGTAACGACGTGATGGAGGGGTAAGATGAGGATAACACTGGCCTGCTTCTCAATTTTAGATTATCTTCCAGAAACTCAAGTACACAGCCACAGAAATCATCCCCAGTAATTTCAAGTTGGCAGAGCCAAGCTAATTATCTGCAATTTCATCTGTCAAAATAGTTTGGAAAATTCTCACGTGTTAGGGGAGTGAGTCGGACGGGTGGGCATTGCCAATGCTCCAGAATTTTCACAAGTTAGAAAAGAAGTTAGATATTGGCCTTTGGTAAAGGGCATTTCCCCATCATTTTTTGGAACCTGTATGTCTAAGCCATGGGTCATAGTCTTTGGCTGGCAGGGACTTGGGTTTGCCCTAGCTGAGCCATGGCTGGTGTGGCTGAACTAGAGAAACCGTGTGTACATTCCTGCCAATCCCCCTGGAGACATATAGATATCTTTTGTTTGTAGATATCTTTTCTAAGGCCCCACATTCAGTGCAGACCAGTGTAAGACTTAAGTTTTTTTTTGTTTTGCTTTTTTTTTTTTGAGACAGAGTCTTGCTCTGTTGCCCAGGCTGGAGTGCAGTGGTGCGATCTCAGCTCACTGCAACCTTTGCCTCCCGGATTCAAGCAGTTCTCCTGGCTCAGCCTCCTGAGTAGCTGGGGTTACAGGGGTGCACCACCACACTCAGCTAATTTTTGTATTTTTAGTAGAGACGGGGGTTTCACCATGTTGGTCAGGCTGGTCTCAAATGCCTGACCTCGTGATCTACCCGCCTCGGCCTCCCAAAGTGCTGGGATTACAGGCGTGAGCCACCCTGCCCGGCCCTAAGTCTTACAAAGGTACAAGAACTATGGGGTTACTATGGCTGGCACTGCTCTGATTGGTCAGTGCCACTCCTGTTTTGTGCCCCCTGCTGTTCACATTAAATATCTTCCCCAGTGTCTGTCTCCTAACTCAGCGCCAGAGTCTTGTTGCCCCTCCAAGTCCATGGGGTATCTTTCCCTGGAAGACTGACGTTTCTGGATCAAGGATACCCTTGTCTTCCAGCTTGCTGTTGGGTTTGACCACTGAAGGGCACCAATAGGGGATTCAAAATCAGAGAGGAGGTGTTTGGGGAAGTAAATTAGTCCCCTGGCTGCCTTTTGCAACAGCTAGTCAGTAGCTATGTTCCTCCACTGGGGCTGCAGCTCCCACTATCCACAGCCACAGCACCCTCCGTGATTCCAGGAGCCACTGCTTCACGTCTACCTTCTGCCCTGGAGGTGGTAAGAGCCCCAGCCAAGGCCAGAATGCACCTATGCCTTTTTAAGCAGACCCTAAATCCATCTCTTCCTACCAGGACCTGACTATTCCAAGCACTTAAGAAAAAGTGGTGGAGGTGGAGAACACAATGTTATAGGTAGTACATTAGTAAAATAACAATAAATGGTGACAACATCAACACAGACTTCTTTCTTGTTTCATCTGAGGCGATAAGTAGAAACAGCTAAAGCAGACCACCTGCCTTCCCTTACTCTTCTCTCCCTGCCTCTTTTCTTCCTTTTCTTTTACTCCCTCTTTTTTCTTCTCGTTGGGCCTCCATCTCATTCTCTCTCCTCTCCTTCCTTCTTTTCTCCCTTATTCTCTCCCTCTCTCCCTTCTTCCATCCTTCAGCCCCAATAGGGCCTATTCTGTACCAGGGCCTGTGCTAGGCACTGAGGAAGCAGAGAGAGTTAGGCAGTCTTTGCCTTAAAAGACATCACTGTCTAGGACTTAGCCATCACAGCAGTGCAAAGTAGACTGGACTGAACAGAAGCTCCTGAGTCTGCAGAGCTGGGTCATTTCCCTGTCTGTCACTCACTAGCTGGGTGACCTTGGGCATATCAGTCTAACTTATCCACTACTGTTCCCATATCTACAAGACAGGAACACTTACTACCCACCTTGCAGAGTTCTTATTGCGTTTGACAAGACAATATATGTAAAGCACTAATACCAGCCCAGCAAATAGTAAAGACTGAGAAACAGTGGGAGCTAGCTCCCTTCTTTAGTGGAGGGAAACAATGACAATATCACTTAGTGGTGAAGAGTGTTAAGATTGTAAAGAAGCTACTTAACCTCTGGGTTTAAATGGGGTTAATATAAACTACCTTCGATAATATCTATGTTTTTCCAGGAGCGTTATGACAATCCTATGTGGTAACATGTATAAGGCTGTAGATTATAAAAATGATAAAAGTATCAACCAAATATCAGCACTTATTAGTACATAATGTTGATTTATATTTAAACAAGCTTTTCAATTGTTTCCTTCAATCACTGGGTAGGTGACTCTTTCTACCCCCATCCCAGATTCCTTCATTATTTATTTATTGGGAATCTTGAAATAGTCTGGCCAGGAGAATATTGGAAATCAATTTGTCTGCTGAAATGGCAGTGATGGCAAGAGAGTCCCAGGGTCCCAGGCCATTGCCATTCCCCTTGACATAAGATCACGTGCCATTTTAACGGCCCTATGAGCTCTTGCATCTTTCGAACACTAAAGCAAATAGGAAAATCAGCATAATTGCATTAATGAACTAACCAAGCCCACCCTTGTACTGCTGGCATGTGTGTGGGGAGGTCCTCACCACAAGAAATGTGCTTTTCTTCCATCCTGCCCATTTGGTGACAAGAGGACATCAAAAAGCTTGAAGCAGCTGCACAGCAAAAGATAAATGCCAGTCAAGGCTGCCTGCCTTTGATCATCAAATCCTTAACAGCAAAGCTCTAATTCTCCTGATACCATTAAAATGAGTTTAAAGGGCTTTCCAACGACCTTAAAAAAACATCATTTCTCCCAGCTGGGGAGTTTGCAGGTAAAAGTTTTCATGACTTTTTTTTTTTTTTTTTTTTTTTTTGAGATTGGGTCTGGCTCTGTCACTCAGGCTGGAGTGTGGAGTGCAGTGGTGTGATCTTGGCTTACTGCAACCTTTGCATCCTGGGATCAAGTGATTTTCCCACTTCAGCCTCCCTCCATGACTTTTAGAAATAGCAATTCTCTCTCATTTAGGTCCTCAAGGCTAGCAATAGAATCCTGGGGTACTTCTAAGAAAACATCCAAGCAGAAATATTAATCGTCAGAGACTGGGGAGGGTGCCACTTGTCACCCTGCAAATGTGTCCCCTGGAATAAGCAACTAGGCAAACTCTTTGTGAGGCTAATATGAACTATTATTTTACAAAGCCTGTATTTCCTTGATATTTGAAGGAATATGTTTGATTTCCCTGGCCCCAAAGGCACACAGAGGATCCTCAGTGCCAAAAGACTTCTCTAAAATGGAATGATGTCTCTAAGAGTTCATGACCCAAATATTCTTATTTATATGCTTTTATTCTTGCTGCGTACTGATAATTATGATGACCATAATAATATAGCATCTATTATTTGGTGGGCATTTATTTTGTTCTTAGCAGAAGTGACTTCAGGGTTCTCAAACCTATGAAATAGATCAGTAAGAGGTGATACACGAGATGGTTCCTTAGGCAAAAAACTTTGAGAAAGTGCCTGTTTGGAGCTCTGACAAGTCCTGTGGCATGAATGTGAACTTTGACCATTTGATTTGGCAAGGATGAATGCCTGCAAGAAAAGAACTCAGAGAGATGGTGGAACCTTAAAAACAAACAATGTTCAAGTTTGCGAAAATGAGCCAGCAGAGAACAGTCCGGAAGGAGGGGCTGCAGAATGCTCTCTTTTCCTTGCGCTTGACCTCACATTTATCGACCACTGCACCATGGAAAGAAATCCCTAGAGCAGAAAGAAAGTCAAAGGCAAACAATACCCTCCACCCCCACCGGAAGACCCCAACTAGAAAATGTATACACTTATTCAGCGGATGGGAGCAGTGATGCCTGTTCTGGTCTCCATTAGAATCACCACGAGAATTACAAAAAAGAGGACTCTGATTCCACTGGACTAAACCAGCAATTCTTAACCAGTGCAATTTTGCCCCCCACCCCCCCCCCCCCCCCCGCCTCCGCCCAGGGGACATTTGGCAATGTCCACAGACATTTTTTCTATTGTCACGACCGAGGTGTGCTACTGGCATCTAGTGGGTAGAGGTCAGGGATGCTGCAAAACCTCCGACAATGCACAGGACATCCCCACAACAAAGAATGATGTGGCCCCAAATAATGGTGCCATGGCTCAGAAATCATGGGCCAGATGGAAGCTTGGGAACGGCAGAGACCCTGCCAACCTTCTTGAATGCTGTATATCCGGCACCCTCCACAGGGTCTGGTGTGAAATCGTCCTGCCTTGAACATCTGAAGACTGACCAGCCAAGTAGGAACCAAATCCAGCTACAGCAGAGATGACGGCACCACTTCTAACAATCAAGGGACGGCACCACTCAGTCGCTCCCTATTACAGAGTCATCATGCAGGCTAGAGAAGGCTGACAGTCATTACTAGATATGCTATAATATATACGTATATGTCTATCCCATATACACTTACCTTCTCTTTCTAAAACTTTTTGACAAAGACATAAGGATTTTCCTCTTCATAATTTTGTTGTCTTCTCTGGAAGTTTCTCTCTGAAGCCACTGGCTCAGGAGATAAAGAGGCTTAAACTGCGTTAAATGGTGATTACCTTTGGCTTTCACATCTTGGCTACACTCTTCACACCTCCCTTAAAGTTAAAGGAATCTTTTGTTCCTGCTGGAATCAGTGGCAGCTCCCAAGGACAAGTCATCCTCCTGGATGCCAGAGTTCACAGCTATCCAGTCATGATTTAGTTCAATCAGGGATTTGGAGAAGTGAGGCAGAGAATTATGAGCGCAAGTATGGTCATCCTATATCTACCAGTGTGTGTCCGGGGTTGACATTGTGAGGAGTGAAAAAGAAATACAATCATTCAGGTTCTCACCTCTAGAAGCAAGAACATTTTTTTAAAAAGGGAAAAAAATAACTGCTCAGGAATGGAATACCCTACCCCCAGCACAAAGAGAATAACCAAAGGCACGAATCTTACTGAGAAGTCAAGGCTCCTGTATGTGTCTCCTGAGCCCATTTGTGTCAACGATTATCTATAGAAAGTTTATTTAGGGGGCGTTTGTACCAATGTTCACTGTGAACTAACAGGGATGGGATTTCTGGGAATGTTTCGTTTCTAATGGATTTTCTGGTTATATTTTTAAGGTGGTGCCAATAGGATGTACTGACAGATCAGAGGTGGTCATGAGAGAAGGAGCAAGTAGCCAGAAGAGTAAAGTGTGCACTGGCTGAGATGCGGGAGCAGGTGGCGGTGGGTTCCCAGGAATAAGTGGCCTTGAGTGAGTTAAGGCTAAGATATCCAAGTGGTGAGGTTGAGCAGGCAGCTGTGTATGTGACCCTGGAAAGTCTAGCTGAAGATACAAAGATGGGATGAGATCACCAAGGAGTGTCTTTAGCAAAGAGAAGAGACCAAGGACTGAATCTGGATACTTCAACATTTGGAGTCAGAGCCTGAAAAGGATCCATCACACGTACCCAAAGAGCAGCAGAATGAGGAAAGACAGCCTAGGGAGTGTGGCACAGCTGCTCCTCACCACTTCAGGCTCCCCTGGAGTCCAAGGCACTGGGGCCTTATTCGTGGGTATTATAATTGCCTCCTAACTGTTCTCTGGCTTATGTCTCCTGCCCTAGTTGATGTTCATCACATCAGCCAGAGTGGCTCTGTTAACACCCAAGCCAGTTCCTGCCCATCTGCTGAGAATCTTCAAGGGTTTTCATCTCACTCTGAGTCAAAGCCAATATCTTCACAATGGCCTGGCCCTTTGCCAACTGCTGTGGTTTAAATGTTTGTCTCCTTCAAAACTTATGTTGAAATTTGCTTGGCAATGGGATGGTGTCAGGAGGTGGAAACTTTGGGAGGTGATAGGGCCAAGGGCTCTGCCCTCAGGGCTAGGATTAATACTGTTACGAAAGAGAAAGTTTGGCTTTCTTTTGCCTCTTTACCCTTCTACCTTCCTTCCTGGGATGGTGCAGCAAGAAGGTCCTTGCCAGATATCAGGGCCTTAAGCTTGGACTTCCCAGCCTCTAGAACTGTGAGCCAATAAATTTGTTTATTAAAAATTACCCAGTCTCAAGCAGCACAGGTGGACTAAGACACCACCTCTCTGAATTTACCTCCAACTACTCTGGTGTTTACTGAGTCCAGCAATACAAAACATGATCCTCCCTCAGGGCATTTGTAAATGCTATTCCCCCGCTGCATGGAATACTTATCCCCCAAACATTTGCACAGCTTTCTCCCTCACCTCCTCCTTCAGCTTTTTATTCCAGTGGCACCCCCTGGTGAGGCCTCCCTGGCTTCCCTATGCAACATTTTAACTCTCATCCACCTCTCATGATTTCGCCCCTTCCAAGGAGGTACTTATATTTTCTTGGAAGTTTACACTATAAATCATACTATACATTTTTCTTATTTATCTTTTCTGTCTTTTCCACTAGACTATAAACTCCAGATGTACAAGAGCCTGTTTTTTGTGTGTTTTACTCACTGCTTCATCTCCAGAGCTAGATCATTGTTTAGCACCTAGTAGAGGCTCAATACATGATTCATCTCAATCAAAATTTGCTACAATTTAATTTGTTTTTATTTACATATAGCTGATTTTGTTTCTGCAAATGGAAAAAAAGCCAGTGAAATTTATTTATTTCTCACATTCTAAAATATGTCCATGTACTTATTTGGCTTTCATCCATTTACTTTTTTTTAATTTTAATTTTTAATTTTTGGGCAGACATAGTAGGTGTGTATATTTATGGTGTCCATGAGCTATTCTGATACAGGCATGCAATGCATAATAATCACAGCAGGGTAAATGGGGTGCCCATCACTTCAAACATTTATCCTTTGTGTTAAAAACAATTCAATGTTACTCTTTTAGTTATTTTCAAATGTGCAATGAAATTATTTTTTTACCCTGTTGTGCTAGATCTTAATCACTCTTTCTAGCTATTCTTTTTGTACCCATTAACCATCCCCACTCCCTACTCCTCCACCTCTCTCCTCGACTACCCTTCCCAGGCTCTGGGAACCATCCTTCTACTCTCTATCTCCATGAGTTCAATTGTTTTAATTTTTAGCTCCCATAAGTAAGTGAGAACATGTGAAGTATGACTTTCTGTGCCTGGATTATTTCACTTAACATAATGGCCTCCAGTTCCATCCATGTTGTTGCAAATGACAGGATCTTGTTCTTTTTATGGCTGAATAGTACTCCATTGTGTATATGTAACACGTTTTCTTTATCCGTTCATCTGTTGATGAACATAGGTTGCCTCCAAACCTTGACTATTGTGAATAGATCTGCAACGAACACCAGAGTGCAGATATCACTTTGATATACTGATTTCCTTTCTTTTGGGTATATACCTAGGAGTGGGATTGCTGGATCATATAATAGCACAATTTTTAGTTTTTTGAGAAACCTTCAAACTCTTTTCCATTGTGCTTGTACTAATTTATATTCCCATCTACAATGTACGAGGGTTCCTTTTTCTCAACATCCTCGCCAGCATTTGCTATTGCCTGACTTTTGGAGAAAAGCCATTTTAGCAGAGGTGAGATGATATCTCATTGTAGTTTTGATTTGCATTTCTCTGATGATCAATAATGTTGAGCACCTTTTCATATACCTGCTTGCCATTTTTATGTCTTCTTTTGAGAAATGTCTGTTCAGATCTTTTGCCCATTTTTAATCAAATTATTAGAGTTTTTTTCCCCTGTAAAGTTGTTTGAGTGCCTTATATAATCTGGTTATTAATCCCTTGTGAAATGGGTAGTTTGAAATACTTTATCTCATTCTGTGGGTTTTCTATTCACTTTGTTGATTGTTTCCTTTGCTGTGCAGAAGCCTTTTAATTTGATGTGATCCTATTTGTCCCTTTTTGCTTTGGTTGCCTGTGCTTGTGGGGTATTACTCAATAAATCTTTGCCCAGTCCAATGTCCTGGAGAGTTTCCCCAATGTTTTCTTTTGGTAGTTTCATAGTTTTAGGTCTCAGATTTAAGTCTGTAAACCTTCTTGATTTAATTTTTGTATATGTTTAGAGATAGGGGTCTAGTTTCATTCTTCTGCATGTAGATATCCAATTTTCCCTGAATCATTTATTGAAGAGACTTTTTTCCAGTGTATGCTCTTGGCATGTTTGTCAAAAATGAGATCACTGTAGATGTATCTATTTATCTCTGGGTTCTCTCTTCCACTGATCTGTGTGTCTATTTTTATGCCAGTACTATACTGTTTTGGTTACTATAACTCTGTAGTGTATTTTAAAGGCAAGTAATGTGATTCTTCCAGTTTTGTTCCTTTTGTTTAGGATAGCCTTGGCTATTCAGGGTCTTTTGTGGTTCCATATACATTTTAGAATTGTTTCTTCTATTTCTGTGAAGAATGGTATTTTGGTATTGTTATTTTGATAGGGATTGCATTAAATCTGTAGATTGCATTGGGTAGTATGGACATTTAAGCAATATTGATTGCTTCAATCCTTGAAAATGGAATATCTTTTATTTTTTCATGTCTTCTTCAATTTCTTGATCAATGTTTTATAGTTTTCATTGTAGAGATCTTTCCCTTCTTTAGTTAATTCCTAGGTGTTTTATTTTATCTGTAGCTACTGTAAATGGGATTACTTTCTTGATTTCTTTTTCAGATTATTCACAGTTGGGATATTTAAGTGCTACTGATTTTTGTATCTTGATTTTGTATCCTGCGACTTTACTAAATGTGTTGATCAGTTCTAATAGTTTTTTGGTGAGTCTTCTTTCCAAATATAAGATTGTATCATCTGCAAACAAGGATAATTTGACTTCTTCCTTTCCAATTTGGATGCTCTTTATTGCATTCTCTTGTCTTCTGGTTGCTCTAACTATAACTTCCAGTACTATTTTGAATAACAGTGATGAAAGTGGGCATCCTTGTTGTGTTCCTGATCTTAGAGAAAAGGCTTTCAGTTTTTTTCCCATTCAGTATGATACTAGCTATTGGTCTTTTATGTATGGCTTTATTATGTTGAGTTATGTTCCTTCTATACCTAGTTTTTGAGGGTTTTTATCATGAACGGGTGTTGAATTTTATCGGTTACTTTTTCAGTATCAATTGAAATGATCATATGGTTTTTGTCCTTTAGTCCACTGATACGATGTATCAGATCAATTGATTTGCATGTGTTAAACCATCCTTGCATCCTGGGGATAAATCCCACTTTGTCGTAATGAACAATCTTTTTAATGTGTTGTTGAAGTCAATTTGCTAGTTTTTTGTTGAATGTTTTTGTGTAAATATTCATCAGTGATATTGGCCTAAACTTTTTCTTTTTTTGATGTGTCTTTGGTTTTGGTAGCAGGGTAATACTGGCATCACAGGATGAGTTTAGAATGGCTCATGGTTCAGTCCTTGTAGGTTGTATCTCTGTCTTTAGCTCTAATCATATTTGCTTTATATATCTGAACTCTCCAGTGCTGGGTGCACGTATATTTAAAATTGTTAATATACGTGCTGAATCGATCCCTTTATCATTATATAGTGAGCTTCTTTGTCTCTTCTTATAGTTTTTGTCTATATATACACACATATATATATCTGGGTGCTCCAATGGTGGCCTGGCAATACTCTCCATAGCTCTGTGGGATGATGGCCATGGGATGAGGCTACTCTGCCTCAAAAGTGGAGGGAAGAGTGGGAAGGACTATGTTGCCAGATATATGTCATTTGTTTCTTTTCTCTCGCTGCTTTCTCTCGCTGCTTTTAGGATCCTTTGTTTATCCTTGATGTTTGAGAGTTTGATTATTAAATGCCTTGAGGTAGTCTTCTTTGGGTTAAATCTGCCTGGTATTCTATAACCTTCTTGTATTTGGATATTGGTATCTTTCTCTAGGTTTGGGATGTTTTCTGTTATTATTCCTTTTACTAAACTTTCTACCCGTCTCTTTCTTTATCTCCTCTTTAAGGTTAAAAAGTTTTAGATTTGTCCTTTTGGGGCTACTTTTCTAGATCTCATAGGTGTGCTTCATTCTTTTTTATTCTTTTTCTTTCTTCTGACTGTGTGTTTTCAAATGGCCTGTGTTCATTAATTATTTCTGCTGCTTGATCAGTTCTGCTATTAACAAACTCTGATGTATTTTTTAGTATGTTAATTGCATTTTTCAACTCTAGAATTTCTGCTTGGTTCTTTTCAATTATTTCAACCTCTTTGTTAAATTTATCTGATAGAATTCTGATTTTCTTCTTTGTGTTATCTTGAATTTCTTTAAGTTTTCTCAACACAGCACTTTTGAATTCTCTGAAAGGTCACTTACCTCTGTTTCTTCAAATGGGTCCCTGGTGTCTTATTTAGTTCATTTGTTGAGGTCATGTTTTCTTGGATGGTCTTGATGCTTATGAATGTTTGTTTGTGTCTGGGTATTGAAGAGTTAGGTATTTATTGTAGTCTTTTCTATCTGGGCTTGTTTGTACCTATCCTTCTTGGAAAGGCTTTCCAGGTTTTCAAAACGACTTGAGTGTTGTGGTCTAAGTCATATCTGCATTAGGGGGCACCCCAAGCCCAATAATGACGTGGTTCTTGCAGCCTCACAGAGGTACTGCCTTGGTGGTCTTGGATAAGATTCACAGGAATTCTCTGGATTACCAGGCAGAGACTCTTGTTCTTTTCCATTATGTTCTCTCAAACAAATGGAGTCTCTCTGTTCTGAGCTGTCTGGCGCTGGGGGTGGGGTGATATAAACACCTCTGTGCTCACCACCACTGGGACTGTGCTGGGTTAGACCTGAAGCCAGCAGAGCACTGGGTCTCGCCTAAGGCCCACTATAACCACTGCTTGGCTACTGCCTATGTTTTCTCAAGGCCCTGGGGCTCCACAATCCACCAGGTGGTGAAGCCAGTCAGGGTGGCAAGTTCCCCCAGGCCCTGGGTCAGTCTAGAGATACTGTCCAGGACTCAGGGACTAGAGTAAAAATCTTAGAAATCTACCTGGTGTTCTATTGCACTGTGGCTGAGCTGGCACTCAAACCATGAGACACAGCCCTTCCCATTCTTTTTCCACAGGCAAAGGAGCCTCATCCCGTGGCTACCACCCCCACAGGCCTATGGGGAGTATTGCCAGGCCACCATCAATATTCCCTTAAGGCCCAAGGGCTCTTCAGTCAGCTTATGGTGAATGTTGGCAGGCCTAGGACTCACCCTTCAGGACAGTGGTCTCCCCTCTGCGCTGGGCAAGGTGCATAGATGTTGTCTAAGAGCCAAGACCTGGAATCAGGGATCCCAAAAGCCTGCTTGGTGCTTTACCTGTCTGTGGCTGAGCAGGTACCTGAAGTGAAAAACAAAGTCCTGTTTTCCTTCTACTTTTCTCAATCTGAAGGAGTCTCTCCCTGTAGCCATAATAGCTGAGAATGTGTTGAGTGTCACCCAAAGCCAGCAAGCCTCAGAGTCTCACTCAAGGACCATGTGTATTACTTGGTTATTGCTGCTGGTTGTTCAGGGTCCAAGGATTCTTTAGTTAGAAGGTGGTGGGTCCTGCGAGGACTGCATCCTTCCTTTCAGGCCAGCTGGTCTGCTTCTGGCCCAGCATGTGTCTAGAAATGTTGTCTGGGAGCTAGGGCCTGGAACTGGGGCCCCATGACTCTAACTGGTGCTGTATTGTGGCTGAGCTGGCGTTCTAGATGCAGGTCAGTCTTCTTTACTCTTCTATCTTCTCTCCTCAAGCAGAAGGAAGGAGTCTCTTTTGGAGCTGCAAGCTGTGTAGCCTGGGTTTGGGGGAGGGCTGGTGCATGCACTCCCTTAGCTGTCCTAACTGATGTCTTAGTATGTCACATGATCCCCAAGTCCACTGGTTCTGAGACCAGTCCAGCACTAGGCCTTACCTAGGAGTTTCAATCCTTGTGGCCTAGACTGCCTTTCAAGTTTATTTAGAGTTTCAGAGCACTTTAGCCTGCAGTGGAAAGGCTTGCCAGAACTCAAGTTCCTACTGCCTGGATGGGATATCCCCCTCTGGCTAGGGCTGGTTTAAATACTCCCTCTGTGGGCAGGCATCTGCTGAGTTCAGCTCGGTTTTGCATTCTGCTGTGTCAGGGCAGCCCTGAGTTCAATGCAATGTTTCATAACTGCTGCACTCACTCTCTCCTAAGGACTCAGATTCTCTCTTCACGCCATGCGGTCACTACCAGGAGATGGGAAAGGGGGTAATGTCAGCAGTTTAAGACTCTTTCCTACCATCTTCAATGCGTCTTTCAGCTATATAAAGTTAAAACCAGGTACCGTGATTTTTGGTTCTTATGAAGGTTGTTTCTTTGTGCAGATAGTTGTTAAATTGGGGGGATGATTGGTGGAGCCTTCTATTCAGCCAGCTTGCTCTGCCCCTCCTCCCATTTACATTTCTTTTAAAGGATAAATCTTTTATCGTAGCTAGCTTCAAATTAACTTTGATAGTAAGAATTATTAATAATTGAATTTTATTCCCATTACTCATAAGTATATTTTACAAAATCTATCAGTTCTTGCTGAAAGAAATTCCGTAACTGTCTTCTTATGTGCTTGCTTACATGTTGTGTCATATGTAACATAGTTCCACTAAAGCAGGTACCTAGTTCACTGATGAATACCCAATGGTTAGAAGAGTACCTAGCACAGAGTAAGGTCTTACGAAACATTTGTTAAATTAATAAACAAATACATGAAAAAAATAAATCAAAAAATTCTGGCTCCAGAAATGGTTGGCCTATTAGGATCTTCATTTAAGCCAGTGGTTGTCAGCTGGGGGTAATTTTGTACCCCAAGGGAAAGTTGATAATGTCTGGAGACATTCTTGGTTTTTCCATTTGGGAAGGGAAGATACTACTGGTATCAAGTGGGTAGAGATCAGGGATGCTGCTAAAACCTGTAGACAGCCTCTCATCACAAAGAATGAGCTGGCAGAATGAACAGTGCTGAAGCTGAGAAATGCTGACTTGAACCAGACAGGTAGGTCATCACTATGTTCCTGGGACCTCAACTGTAGCCATGCAGTTAGCAGCAGGCTTTCCATACTAGAAAAGTCAGTTGCACGCCCTAAACAGACACTAAATTTTGAAAACCTTAGTTCCGCTGCCCAGTAAAGCTTGCCAATGACTCACCAGTAGACAGTGTTATGTCAGCTGCACCAGCAGCTCTAACTACTGCCAGCGACCTGGCCCATTGTGAAAGACAGAGTATGAGGAGTTGAGATTGTTGAGAATTGAAAAGGGTAGAGACTGTTTCTCTGCTTGGTGGAACTGCTATTTCTTACATTTTCTGACTATCATTGTTGCCATGGAAAACACTTGCTTTGAGCTAAAGGCGAGTGAGACTGATCGCTCTCATAATGCACAGTCTTTCCACTGATCTGGTGGTCCCTTGGACCTGCCTCCTCCAATTTCTACAAGGCACCTTCACATTTGTCATCTCTGGAATAGACAGAAGTTTAAGGAATGGTCGACTGATGGATAGGAAGCCAATTACCAGTTACAAAGACCTTAAGGGTAGGTTGATTCCTGCCCTCGTGTTATTTTACAATGTCTATATTATACTGAGCAGCTAGCCAACTTAGAATGGCTTCCATTTAAGCACTTCAACAAAATGCTGTGTTTCCCACTAGCTTTCACTTGGAAATAACAAGAATGGGAGAATGGCTGAGTAGCTACCTTTCTTTAGTTATTATATAGGAAGACATTTCCTCTCCATCATAAAAAATACAAATGTCTGGCTGATAGGAAAGATCTTGATATTAAACAAATCTTATTTGGTACTCAGCACCAGCAACTAATACATTATAGAAGTTTTTGCTTCGCAAACAAAAACGTAGATAGCAAAAACAATTTCATTTTACAGAATAATTTTTAGTTTGTTGTTGCTGCCTTGATGCAATTATTTTACACCCAGACTGTAATGACAATCTGCTTGTCTCCTTTTATTGAACACTTACTATATGTTTCATCTAGGTTATCTCATTTAACCATAACACACAGCACACAGAGGTCATATGATTTGCCCAAGGTTAAGTCGTTAGGACATAACTCTGAGTGATGCTGATATATATTGCTTTAGAATTTGTTTCTCATCATTTTAGTCCATTTTTTATTGTTACAAGATAATAGCACAAACTGAGTAATTTATAATAGATTGAAATTTATTTGGCTCATGGTTCTGGAGCCTGGGAAGTTCAAGAGCATGGTGCTGGCATCTGGTGAAGGCCTTTGTGCTATGTCATTTCATGGTGGAAGGGCAAGAGAGAGTGAGATTGAGAAGGAAAGGCTGAACTCATCCTTTTTATCAGGAACCCACTCCCACAATAACTAACCTACTCCCAAGATAAGGCCATTAATCCATTTATGAGGGAAGACCCCTTATAACCTCGTTACCTCCTGATGGTCCCATCTTTCAACTCTGTTGCTTTGGGGATTAGCTTCCAACACACAAACTTTGGGGGACATATTCAAGCCATATCACTGATGAAAGTACTGTATTCTTTCTGGGCATGATGCATGTACAGGGCCATGCACATTTGGGTGCTAAATGCATACTTTTGATGATGATTGAGATGGTAAAATTCCCACAGGAAATGGAAAATCACTTGGTATTCTCCCTCACTGTGTTCAGGTGGTGGGTCCATGAACACTCCTCTTTTCTATTGCTTGCATCAGACTTATCCGTGTGTTAACTAATAACCCAAAGTCATGCTTGGCCAGGATCCCCTGGAGTGTTTGCAAAGGGGGCCTTGGCTCCATACATATGCCAATGACTGTCTTTGTGTTGAGTTTATCGTACACATATAAGTACTCCTCTCCACATGTCATTTCTTTTTCTTTTTTTTTTTTGAGACGGAGTCTTGCTCTGTCACCTAGGCTGGAGTACATTGGCATATCTCCGCTCACTGCAAGCTCCGCCCCCCGGGTTCACGCCATTCTCCTGCCTCAGCCTCCCACGTAGCTGGGACTACAGGCACCCACCATCATGCCCAGCTAATTTTTTTGTATTTTTTTAGTAGAGACAGGGTTTCACCGTGTTAGCCAGGATGGTCTCAATCTCCTGACCTCGTCATCTGCCCGCCTCGGCCTCCCAAAGTGCTGGGATTACAGGTGTAAGCCACCATGCCCGACCTCCACATGTCATTTCATGCAGTGACCTTACATCTTATTCTGAGCATGAGGTGAGAAATGCAGATTGGTTTAATCTTAGTGGGCTTGGTTTTCAGGGCCTCTTAGTATGAGCATCTTGCCTGTGGGAAGCATGTGATCCCAGTGTTGAAGATACACAGTATTCACACAGTATGGCTCTAAATACAAGCCACCTATTTTATCTCGAGCTTGGGTGAGAAGCAAGCCATCTGCTCTAGTGCTGGGAGAAGGCTGTCTGTGTTGGACTGACTTATGGAGAGACAGTGCCTAGGTGTCCAGCATACCTGGGGCCTTCCTGGTGGTTTGGTTTTTTGTGATGTTCCTTTATTTTTGAATCTAACCTCCTGCACTCTTTCTAAAGTGTGTATGATGCTATTGTGACTAATGAAAGACATATTGAAAGTGTGCTGAATTCATAACACTTTTTTCATTATTATTTTCTCAGTTAATAGACACTAAAATACAACTGACCTTCAATAGAGGTCATTAAATTAGGAGTCATCTTTTTGGAAAAGGCTGGAAGCTGTTAACCTGGAGCTGCTGCTGCTACAGATTCCCAAGCCAAGCTGAAAGTCTATGTTGGCCTCTGCCCCCAAAAGGCTGAGATGCTCTAGAGTTTGGGTAAAGTATAGTTAATTGGACTTTAATTCTTTGAAAATGGACAAGCTCAATATGACTTGTATGATCGCTCTTGGTTAATCAGATTGTTAAATTTACGGACCTCCTTTTTCCACACTCATTTCCAGGACAGATTCAGGCTACGTCTGCCTGTTTTGATGCATGCAATTTACTTTAAAATCCTGCTGTACAGAGCGCGTGATGACATGTATATGTCAGTTGGCTTAAGCTACACTCGAGGGGCAGTCCGTGGTCCTGACCAGGAACCTACACTCTGAGAGTGGACTCCAGCATTTAATCAGAAAGGCCACACTCCTGAGGCTGTTCCAGAAGGGCGTCTTCATCTTTCTTTACCACTGACCTTTGATCATCACTAGAGACTTTGCTAATGAGCTGAAAGAAAGTTCCAAATGGGTTTCATTGGTGAAAAACAAAGGGCTCGTTATTTAGCATAATAGATGTAATAAGTGAGTTCTCACTGGTGAGTTAGTGGTGTTCAAGATGAGGGGTTTGGCTTAGATATTTTCCCAAAGCTCCTCATCCTTGCCTGAAGGAGATCTGAATAGCTTGCAGACACTGTCCCCTTCTCCCACAGGGATGGTACTTGAGACTTGAGCCCCCAGACAGTCCTTCATTCAGCAGGTAGTTTGGAGGATTTGGGTTGTCCGATGATCACTGCTAGATTAGCTCTCTCCTGCCTCTTGAGTGCTGTCATAACTGCCTGGGGTGAGTGGTCCATGTGAGGTGTGGTCAGGACACCTACAAGGACAGGCAGCTGGGATTTTGTTGATCTTAAACACCAAGTTTTATAGCCTAGTGTCTGCTTACTAATAAGTGTCTGCATATGGCACAGGGTTTGGTCTGAGACGTGCTTTTATTATAAGCTGGTAGCAAAGTTGCAGGAGAGTAGCTCATTCTCAACCCCCTCCAACTACTGGTGGTGATCAGTAACTACCACAAAGAACTAAATATATGCGCATGGTCAAATTGCCTTATGTTAGTTTATACTACCTGGCAAAAGTACTACCTTTTGCACAAATGGGAGGGATTTTGTTTTCCACTTTATGTAATATCCATTTAAGTAACAACACGGACAACCAAATCCCTAGCAAATTACCTCTTACTTAGTGAAGAGGCACAACTTTCATCTTTAAAATAAGCCTCAATTCTCTATGAAGTCTGAAGCCATCTTTTCATCTTACACACGTTGCCTTGGGGTCAGAGAAGGAACACACCACTCCAGGCCTGTCTCCCAGGATTCCAGGACTCTGTGGAACGCATCCCTTTCCCTAGAGAAAGAAGACAAACTTTTGCCTCGGCTAACTTTGTTAATTGTATGTGTCAACTTGCCTGGGCCGTGGGGTGCCTGGACATCTGGGTAAACATTATTTCTGGGTTGGGCTGTGAGCATGTTTCTGGAAGAGATTAGCATTTGAATCAAGTTGAACAGTTAACCTGATTGGACTCACTTAAGCAGTTTGGCCTTCCCAAAGGGAGGGTCTCAATAGGACAAAAAGGCAAAGAAGGTCGAATTCTGTCTCCCTGCCTGCCTGTCCAGTTGGGACATCAGTCTTCTCTTGCTCTTGGACTGGGACTTACGCCATCAACACTCCTGGTTTCAGGCCTTTGGACTTAGACTGGAATTCATACCAACAGCTTTCCTGGGTCTCCAGATTACAGACAGCAGATTGTGGGATCTCTCAATCTCCATGATCTCCTTTGCCAATTCCTTATAATAAATTATATGTGTGCATATATATATATATATATATATATATGTATATATATATATATATATATATATATCTCCTATTGGATCAGTTTTTCAGGAGAACCCTAACTAACACCAGAGCAATGAGACTATATCTAGTTATCAGAAAGCTACCTCTTACAGTCCTTGTTCAGTACTATCTACCTCCAGCCTTCTTTTCATGAACTGCAGTCCCTCCAGCCAGTCGCATGGCAACCCCCTACTCATCCTACAGGCTGCAGCTGAAATGTCACCTCCTCAGGGAGCCCTTCTCAGATTACTCTGTCTACACAGGCTGTTTTTGTGTTAGTTTCTGTCTGTACCCCCTGTTTCTGTCATGCGATTTTATATCTTATGATTAATTATTAATTTGTTAGTTTGTTGACCACCTGACATTCCCACTAGACTACAATCTCCTTGAGGGCAAGAACCTTGCTCATTTTGCTCACCACCACTGATGGGCACAGAGCAGGCACTGAACACATGTCTTGGGAGTGAATAAATGAATACATAGTTTCCTTGCCACTTGTAACGCAATCAACAATGAATCACGGGGTGCGACTGCACTCATGAGGAAGTGAGCTTTGCTTTGAGAAAACTCAATACAGAATCGTGTGAGAACAGGGGATGCTGACTGTTAATGTTCACATTATTTTAGAGCAATAGTCTTTGATGAGGCCATTTTGCTGCCCTCCCCCGCATGGGGCATGTGCTGATGTGCGGGGACATTTTCAATGGTTGCACCTGGGTTGGTGTTACTAGCATCCAGTGAGTAGAAGCCAGGGATGCTGCTGGACATCCTACAACATACGGGACAGCCCCTCACATCAGAGAATTATCTGGCCCCAAATGCCTGTCACTAGCACCAAGGTTGAGAAATCCCATCTGAGAGACATTGTATTTACCATGTTTCAATTACCAACTTCCAATGACTCAAAGTCCAAGAAAATATACTTAACACAAGTCAGCATGCTTTGGCAATTATAGAAATAGTTAAATTTTTTAAATGACCTCAGGCTGATGACCTATCCATTATTATTCAACCACACTACAGCTATATGCAGTCTTAGGGACTGGCTGAATAGACCCACTTAAATACACCGTAAACAGTTAACAATCTTTGATACAAACTTGTCATTTACTTTTCCCAAAGTAAGGATACAGAAAAATTCCTTTCACTTGTTATGAACTTGTTTTCAGTCTGTTCAGATCTACCAAAATGAAAAATCGAAGCTAATAAGACCCATAAATGAGATGACGATTATTCACATGACTAAGTGATTCTTCTTTTTGCAGAAAGATTCTCTGCCAGTTTCCTTTAAACACTTGGCTCCTCTCATGCATTTAAAATCTAACTCGGTTTACAAAAGCATTAATTTATGTGCACATTTCAGGCTCACTGCCATTGTGAAAAGCTAACTACATCTTTCATGAGGAGTACATCCCTGCCTTGCCTCTCAAAGATAATTCTCCTGTTTCTTGGTTTTCTCTTTAGATTGTGGTTTCTTTGGAGGGCAAGATCCGTGTCTCTAGAATGTTCGGTTCTGCTTTCTGGCATCCCTGACATTTCAGGATGTCAATAAATATTTATTGATGCTGATGAGGTGAACAGAACCAGAGATGTGCATTCTCACTCCCTTGTCATGTGCTTTATGGAACCTTTTTTTTTTTTTTTTTTTTAATCAGCATCTGCAAAGAGGGTACCAAGAAACTCTTTAGACACTCAGCCTCTCCCAGGGACTGAGATGCTTTTGGGGGACCCTGGGACCACCCTTTTCCAGTTTAGCCCTTGCTGGTCTCTTGCCAAATGTTCCCTAGGCATAATTCCCATTCGCACATTATTTTCAGACTATCTCAACTGCAGAGGGTGGGTTTAGCGCCTTGGTCCCTAAAAGTATGCTCTGTGTTGTGTGAAGTCCTTTTGCAAGAAGGGATTAAGCATGTAGTTAATATCTCAATACCACAGTGAAGAGCTCAAGAGATGAAAAGTTTGCATTTGCCCCTAAGAAGAGGCATGAAAAGCAATAGCTCTCCAAGTGTGGTCCTCTGACCAGCAGCATCAGCATCCCCCGGGACTTGTCCCAGATGTAGCTTGCCTGGCCCTACCCTAGACCAACTAACTGAACCTGGAGCTCTGAGATAGGGCCCAGCTAACTGTGTTTTAGTAAGCCCTCCAAGTGTTTCTGATGCACGCTAACATTGGAGAACAACAATGCTAGAGGCTCAAGCTTCTTTATGAGTGTTGAGCTCATCACCTACCCCTGGTCCAATAGTGTCCATTATGTCTTATAGAAGATACAAGTTGGGGGCTGGGCTAGGTGGTTCACACCCATAATCTCAGTATTTTGGGAGGCCGAGGTGGGTGGCTTGCTTGAGCCCAGGAGTTTGAAATCAGCATGGACAACATGACAAAACCCCATCTCTACTGAAAATACAAATATTAGCCAGGCATGGTAGCACATGCCTGTAGTCCCAGCTACTCAGAAGGCTGAGGTAGGAGGATCACCTAAGCCCGGGAGGTCGAGGCTACAGTGAGTCATGATCTCATTTCTAGTCTGGGTGACAAAGCGAGACCCTGTCTCAAACTTAAATAAAAAAGAGAAGATACAAGTTAACTTCGTGACTCTCCAAAGAAACTTCAGAGATCCCTGGCAGTCCCAGGCTTTTCAGCCCAATAGGTAGGTGGACACACGTGTAAAGGAGGCAATAGGTTTACCACTCAGAGGGAAAATGAATCCTGTCTGTGCCCCCCAGTCACAAGGCTTTCCTAGCATGCCCTGCACAAGATAGCTGTCCCCTCCCCAAACTACCCTCTTGGTCTTCCAAAGAGGGGCCTTGGGGAAAGAGGGGGAAAGGAGGGAAAGGAGAACTGAGCCTCAGCAGCCCAGATCCCTGAATGATCCTCAGGGGCTGAGCAGCTTGCTCTTTGGGAGTGGCCACACTCACTGAACAACAGCTTGGCAGCCTTCGTGTGTTCTGTGCAGTGTCTGGGCCTCCTGAAGGAAGGTCCTTGCCCACCCTCCACCCCTCCCCAGGACCAATCCTCCCCTCTCCTTCCTCTCCTTCACTAGCCAGGATGGCCCATCTGCCTGCCCACCTCCCAACCCTGCTCTCCCTTGAACCCTGGTCTTCTCTAGTTCCTCGGGGTGGAAAAACACCCACCCTCTATGGAAACCACTGACCCTTTTTCCATCCAGCATTTGAGTTGGTTGTGTTTGTCTAACCCTCTTCGTGTCTAGTGCAAAGATTCACGGCTGATAGTGTGGGCTGGAGAGGGGCCAAAAGGCCTCTCATGCACATGTGGGGAGGTAGAATGCACCCACAGCACGAGGATTTATACTTTGCTTGTAATCCCAGCACGTGGTGATGGAGCCAGTTTTTTTCTGGATTAATTTATTTAGCCATTACATTGCTAGTGACTTAGACTAAGCACCATCATGAAAACACAAATTACCATAACAGTGGCTTGCTTCTTTGAGATGTACACGTTTTTAGTGGAATGCATACCTGAAAGCAGTCCCAGATTCCCCCACAGGTGCATGGGGATGTCAGGCTTACTTTGCATAACTGGCACCAGGGCTGTGGGCAGGTTTATTCCCTTTGGGCCCTTGCTCAGCTTTCCTCTTTGCTAAATACCTTCCTCAAGAGATGTATTGCGTCTTTGTTAAACAAGGCTGCCCCTTAAGGGCAATTCATCATTCGGAACCCATCATGGGCTTGCAGCAGACAAGATTCGGTCCAGTCTGCTCTCTCCTCATTTTTTCCTTGTTCCTTCTAAATGTCCCCTTCCCTTTTACCATTCTCCAGATGGAGAAGCCACTTCACGAATCTCAGTTAGCACATTTCAAGGTTCCTTCTTTGAAGCAGACTAGCTTCAGCTCCACAGATTTCTCCCATTGTGGAGGCTGCGTTTTAAACAATAGGCTCATGCACATCCTTTAAGGTAAATACGGTCATGCAAGCACTTGGATAGTGTTAAAGTTAATGACCTGGCGTTGAGCGAGGAAATTAAAGAGCGAACAATACGTTTTTGACATTTCTGCCACCCAGACAGTAGTGGCAGCTTTGCTATTACACACACACAAAATAGAGAACATTTCTCCTCAGAGGAAATGTTCAGATTGAGGATCTCTTATTTTGCATTTAGAAATGTGTCTCCATCTGATTCCTTCCTGAGGCTACGCTGCAGAAATACATCTTGGCGTAAGACACCTTCCACCTCTAGCAGTTGCTAGTGAGCTAATGAAAGTCAATACTATTTATTCAACTCCCAGGAAGCCCAGCGCTCCCTATTAGCCACTGTTTGAAATGTGGACCAAAGAAAGGTGACCCGGATAAGATCAGGACCAGAAATGTTCCTGCCTAACACAGGTGCTATTAATATACTTGGAGAGCACTACCTAACACAGGCACTGTTAATGGACTTGGAGAAAAAAAGAAAAATCCAGTACCTCTCTACCTAGCCATCCCTTAATCTTCTTTTATGATGGATTCTTTAACAAGTAAAGGAGCTGTAAATTTAATGAGTCGCTTTAGACACGATAAAAATTGATTGTTGAAAGTTGAAGCGAAGCCTTCTCTTTCTTCGGTTTGGGTGCATGGTCATAGTCTAGGCCAAGAACTCCAAGGAGCCAATAGCCTGAGGCAGGATTGAGCCAGAGGCTTAGGAGGGAGGAGGCATCACAGGTGACACCCATCTACGTAAATTACCCAGATCCCCACATTCTGCATCTGAGCTATCCTGAAAGCTGTTTCTCCAGCTCCCATGGGCTGTTAGCAGGCTTCAGTTATGTATAAATTGTGAAAGCTGATTGTATTGTTGGCAAAACGGTCAGAGACCTAGAAGCTTTGTTGATGAGCCCATCATGGGAGCGCCTAATGGACGGATCATTCATAAACACTCTGACAACAAACACGAAGTGAATGTGCACTTCTAGGTAAACAGCTGCTTTCATTGAGTGATGCACAAAGCTAAAATCCAGCTCTCAGGGATGCATCCTATCGGTAAATACTGAGGTCACTGCTGCCTTCCAAAGACAACACTGCTTTACAGAGCCACGCAGAGATGCCACATGGTGGTTGAGAAGCCAGGTTTATCCTTGTTCCTGTTTTCTTTCCTTGCAGTGTATACCCTCATAGCAGTCAACAAACACACATCGAATGCCCCTAGATAATGTTATGGGTTGTATCTGCATGTACAGACAGAGAGAAAATCCATCAGGCACATCTTCACAGTAGACCTGGATGGCAAACCCCATGTTCACAAGTGAGGAGACCCTAGCTTGGGGGTGAAACCAAGACCCGAACTTAGATTTCAAGCTCTTGCTATCCCACTTTCTCTTTTCAGGCTTCTTATACTTTTACATAGCCTGGTTCATTCTGAAAGATATAAAGGGGTCAAGGTGCAGATACAATCACACTGAAAAGTCTCCAAGGATCTGAGAGAAGGCAGCACTTAGGGGCTACATTGAAAATGGAAGCACAGGTGAGTGTGCATGTTTAGGGGGCAGGAGTCTCCCTGGCACTCCCCTGCTTGCCTCCTGCCATCAAATCACACAACACCGCTGGACAACAGTGTGTTTGCACTAAGCTGGTCTAGGGCTCAGCTTTTGATTGGTGTGCATGGCAGCCAAGAAAAGCAGGGGTGGGGTGATGTTGACATGGTTACTGATTCAGACCAGGCTCTGCAGTTCTGTTGCCCAGAGAGAGAGAGATAACAAGGGTGACGAGTAGGCTGGAGGTGAGGGCTCCATCCTCAAGCCTGGGACCATGGTCCAAAGTGAGAACTTGCATCCCTGTTTTCCTGCTCAAATGTTGCCTTTTCCAAAACCACCCATGGCCCGGCCCAGCCCCGATTCTGTACCCATAAAAACCCTGGTCTCCATCAGAGAGAGGAGGAGAAGCAGCTGGACATTGGAGGCTACAGCTGGACATTGGAGGCTACAGTTGGACATTGGAGAGAAGCAGCTTGCCTTCAGAGGGACAGCTTGACAGTGTGACCTCAGAGAAGAGTCTGGCTGCAGACAGCCGGACTTCAGAAGAAGAATACCTTCTCGTTCCATCTCCTTTCCAGCTCCCCTTCCCGCTGAGAGCCTTTTTTTATTTTTATTTATCTTATTTTTTTAACTTTTTTGGAGAGAGAGTCTTGCTCTGTCACCTAGGCTGCAGTGCGGTGGCACGATCTTGGTTCACTGCAACCTCTGCCTCCTGGGTTCAAGCAATTCTCCTGCCTCAGCCTCCCAAGTAGCTGGGATTACAGGCGTCTGCCACCATGCCTGGCTAATTTTTGTATTTTAGTAGAGACAGGGTTTCACCATGTTGGCAAGGCTGGTCTTGAACTCCTGACCTCATGATCTGCCTGCCTCAGCCTCCCAAAGTGCTGGGATTACAGGCGTGAGCCGCCGTGCCCGGCGAGTCATTTTCGTTGGCAGTAAGATCCTCTGTATTCACCGCCCTTCGTTAGTGAGACCTGATTTTTCCTGGATGCCAAACAAGAGCTTGGGTACCAGGGGTGCAGATGCAAAAGGCTGTCACACTGACCATCTGCGGAAAGCAGCCACCTCATGTGAAAAGGCAGAGGGTCCACTGAGCTGTTAACACTTAAGCTGTCTGTGGATGGCAGACCTTAAAGAGCACTGTAACACATGCCCTCTGGGGCTTCAGGGGTCGTAGGCACCTCACTAAATGCTGCTGTGGGACTGGTGTGGAGTTTGTTCTCGCTGGCAAATAAAAGTGCTTGACCCTGGCTCCTGCACTCACTCACACTTGTGTGCTCGCTCCCACGAGGGGTTAAGTGCAGCAGGTTTGAGTGAATGGAGTTTGCCCCTGCTGGCGCCGAAGCAGCTGGCTAGCTCCAGTGCCCGCACTCCAGTTCCCGCCTGTGAAGGGCTTAGGAAAGATATCCTGCTTCACAGCTATGATACTTTTCTTGAAAATCTTCCAAGTTTCCTACATTCAAAGAAAGACTGACCATTTAATTGCCCAGGAAACTTGTCACCCCTTGCCCTGTCCCAGCCAGATTTGAACTGGTCACCCTGGATAGCCAACAGCTTCAATGAAGATGTAGCTACAACATTTTAGTTTTCATTTGTACGTTCAGAGGGTTCCATAAGAGCCATAGACAAAAATAAACCACACTTCACTGCCAAACCATTTCCACAGACTTTTATGAATATCTTCTCTACTAACTTTCCACTGTAAAGGATTATGTTTAGATCTTTAGTTGTTACATGGGAACAGCTGCAATGGACTAGCAGACAGCTTTAATGAACAGATGTGTATTTCTGGAGAAATCGATTTTCCTTTTTATTATTATGTCACCAAATTTGCTATATTCCCAAGCAATTTACGTTTTAGGCTACGACGTGCGTATGAACTAACAATAACTGTGGCCTCCAGGTAGGGAAATGTTTCTCAGCAAAAAGATCTGCTGGGCAAGGCAAAATTTTTCGTCGTTATTATTAGCAGTATGCCACAAGAGGAATATCTATCTACCCTTTATGACCTAACTGCTATATTAGCCACTTCTGCAGTCCCACTGGAGGAAGTCTTTTTGTTTTGAGTTAGTCTAGAAAGTATTAGTTTTTAACCCAGTGGTTCTTAACTGAGGCAGTTTGGCTCCTCAAGGGGTATTTGGTAATGTCTGAAGACGTTTGTGATTGTTATGACTGGGGAAGGGTGCTCCTGGCATCCAGTGAGTAGAGGCCAGGGACGCTGCCAAACATTCTGCAATGCACAGGACAGCCCCAACCACAAGGAATTATCCTGCCGCAAATTTCAGTAGTGCCAAGGTTGCAAAACCTTGTGGTTATGAGTTGAATTGCATTACCCAAAAAGATAATGTTGATGTTTTAACCCCCAAGGTCTCGGTGTATGACATTATTTGGAAATAGAAGCATTGCAGATGTAATTAGTTAAGATGAGGTCATGCTGGAGTAGGGTGGGTCATTAATCCAACACAGCTGGTGACCTTATAAGCAGGTGGGGGGCCGGGTACAGTGGCTCATGCTTGTAATCCCAGCACTTTGGGAGGCTGAGGTGGGTGGATTACGAGGTCAGGAGATCGAGACCATCCTGGCTAACATGGTGAAACCCCATCTCTACTAAAAATACAAAAAATTAGCTGGGCATAGTGGCGGGCGCCTGTAGTCCCAGCTACTTGGGAGGCTGAGGTGTGAGAATGGCGTGAACCCAGGAGGCAGAGCTTGCAGTGAGCCGAGATCGCGCCACTGCACTCCAGCCTGGGCGACAAAGCAAGACTCCGTCTGAAAAAAAAAAGAAGAAGAAGAAGAAGAGAGAGGGGAGGGGGCCACGCATGGTGGCTTGTACCTGCAATTCCAGCATTTTGGGAAGCCAAGGTGGGAGGATCACTTAAGGCCAGGAGTTCAAGACCATCCTGGGCAACATAGTGAGAACCTGTCTCTAAAACAAACAAACAAAACAAAACAAAGAAATAGAGGAAGGATGAAGTGAAGACAGACACACAGGGAGAATGCCATGCAAGACGGAGGCAGAGATTGATGTGATGCGGCCACAAGCCAAGGAACACCAGGAGCTGCAACAGGCAAGGAATAATTCTTCCCTAGAAGCTTCAGATGAAGCATGTCCCTGATAACAACTTGACTTTCAACTTCTGGCCTCCAGAAGTGAGAGATAATGAATGTCTGTTGTTTTAAGCCAACTAGTTTGTGGTACGTTGTTACGGCAGCCCCAGGAAATAAATATACATCCCTTAGGCAGATAAAACTTTCTTTTTCTTAGAATGATGATAGTCATGTTTTTCTAGGAAAATTTGCTGTTTCCTTTTTATGGACCCCTTTCGTGTATATGGATTTGCTATTCCTTTTTATGGATCCCTTTCCCATAGACTGTTATGCTAAAAAACTCTATTAGGCCAGCATCATTCCCATTTTAGAGACGAATAATAACAATAGTGAACATGTGTTCAGAAATGTAGTGCGTGTACCAGTGCTCGTGCTGCGTGCTTCACAAACATCTCATTCGATTGTTGCAGTGGCTCTAGGAGGCAGCTGCTATAATTACCCTCATTTTGCAGTGGAAGAAACAGAGGCATGGATTAGTAAAGTGTGTTCTCCTTAGTTCCACAAGTGACAGGAAAGAGGGAGTTTTAACACAGTGACTCTGGCTCCTGAGCCCTTACTCTTAACTGCACGCTTTCCAGCTCTGATGCATCAGCAGCAGAAGGACCCAAAGGGTACGTGTGCAACCAGTTAGTGCCGGGGGCATGACCTCCACAATCCTCTCAACAACACATCTCTAATGAAAAGGGCCTTAACACAATGCAATTCCTAAACCACATCCCACACAAAAACGGTACTGAGGCAAAAAAAAAAAAAAAAAAGGGTAAGAAACATTGCCTACTACATCTCTCTCTTCCAAATTAAAAAAAAAAAAATGTTGTGAGTAAAGGCTCTGATAAGGCATGCACTTATCAAAAAATACATACGCACCATGCACGCAAAATACACAACTCTGTTTATTGTGTTTAATCCAGTGGTTCCCCAAATTATCTGACAGTAGAAACCCTTTTTTGTAGGACACTACTAATATCTAGAGCAGGGGGTAGCAAACTTCTTCTGTAAAGGACCAGGAACTATTTTTAGCGCTGCAGGACACATATGGTCACTGTCTCTTGCTCTTTGTTTTTCTTTTTACAACCCTTTAAAAATGTTAAAGCCATCTTTTGCTTTAAGATCATAAAAAACCCAGCTGCTGGCTGGATTTGGCCCATAGGTTAAAGTTTCCTGACCCCTCCAGAGAGACAGAGTTGGAAACATGAATGGAAGGTAACTTTTGATGTATTATTGTTCACTAAGACAGTGCGGAGAAAACCTGTTTCAGAAATCCAGGAACAGAAAACCAAAATTCTGTTCATTACTTCTGTGTTCCTGCCATGTAACAAATGACAAACTATGAAGTCTGAGCAGCCCATTGTTTGGGGTTGCGTTTCCTTGATTAGAGGGAAAATGAGTTACGGCCAGAGGGTGGGTGGGTGGGTGTGAGCCTAGCTACACTCTGTCTGGCCCGGCTGCACATACTAGGCCCTTAGAACATCCTTCCGACTGTGAGGTGGGAGACGGAGATGTTTAAACATCATCTTGACATTTTGCAGATGATTTTCTCTCTGTCTACCAGGCTAAGGTGGATGCCTGCCAGGAGTAGTTTATAGAGATTTCAGCTATTTCAGAGTCCCCAGCTGCCAACCTTAGCAAGATAATGAGGACTTTTATGGGCACTGAATTGGATTTCCTTTAAAAAATGCAACCATGGCTCCCTGGAGTGAAGCTCTGGAGGCTTCTAGAGCCAGAGAGCCAGTTCTTGAAGGTCTATATTTAAGGCAGTTGCTTCTTCATAGGAGGAGAAACGAGGTGAGATACAGCATGGGCTAGAAGAGAGGACCCAAAGTTCTGTGCTGCCTCTGCCATCATGCCATTGGGGGACCTCATGGAGGCTGAGCTCCCTTCCTGCCTCAGTTTCTCTATATGTAAAATCACTCCAAAGGATGAAATAGAGACAAACACATATATTGGCAGGGTGGAAAAAGAGAAAGAATATACCTCTTGGAGTCAAATAGGTCTCAGTTTGAATCTTAGATTTGCTATTTTCTTGCTGTGGAAACTTTGGCAAATATGATTTAGCCTCTTAGAAGCTCGGTTTCCTCACCTAAGAAATGGGGATAATAATTCTGATCTTAAAGTGTTGATGGGGGAATTAAGCTACACAGTCTTTATAAAGAGTCTGGAGCAATGCCTGTGTGTAGTAGGGCCAGAGTATCTTAGCCTTCTAGCTGCACTGGCAGTGAGACAGTCTCTTAAGCAGCCCTGCGATTCCTACCTCCTGGCATTCACCCTCATGTGTGATCCCCTCCCCTTGAGCATAGGCAGGACCTGTGGCTTGCTTCTAAGAAAATATAGTGAAGGTGTTGAAATGTTACTTCCATGATTGTGTCACATAAGATTGCAATGTTTGTCAGGCTAAGAGTCTCTCTCTCTTTTGGCTTTAAAAAAGCAAGTTGCCACACTGTGAGTTGCTTATAAAGAAGGCCATATCACAAAAACTGAGGACAGCCTCTATTCAACAGCCAGCAACTGAGGCCCTTTGTCCAAGAACATGCAAGAAACTGAATGTTGCTAACAACTATGTGAACTTAGAAGTGAGTCCTTTCCCAGTCAGGCCTTCAGATGAGACCCCAGCTGCTGTAGCCAGACTGCTTCTCCAGATTCCTCCTCTCTGGGCATGGCATCTCGGAAAGAAAGGCAGCAGCCCCAGTCAGGGGCTTACAGATAAAACTCCCATCTCCCTGGGACAGAGCACCTGGGGGAAGGGGCAGCTGTAGGTGCAGCTTCAGCAGACTTTAACGTTCCCACCTGCTGGCTCTGAAGAGAACAGCAGATCTCCTAGCACAGTGCTTGAGCTCTGCTAAGGGACAGACTGCCTCCTCAAGTGGGTCCCTGACCCTGCCTCCTGACTGGGAAATACCTCCCAGCAGGGATTGACAGATACCTCATACAGGAGAGTTCCAGCTGGCATCTTGCAGGTACCCCTCTGGGATGAAGCTTCCAGAGGAAGGAACAGGCAGCAATCTTTGCTGTTCTACAGCCTGACTGGTGATACCCAGGAAAACAGGGTCTGGAGTGAATCTCCAGCAAACTCCAGCAGACCTGCAGCAGAGGGGCCTATTAGAAGGAAAACTAACAAACAGAAAGGGATGGCATCAACCTCAAAGAAAAAGGACATCCACACAAAAACCCCATCTGAAGGTCAGCAGCATCAAAGACCAAAGGTAGATAAATCCATGAAGATGAAAAAAAACAGCGCAAAAAGGCTGAAAATTCCAAAAACCAGAACACCTCTTCTCCTCTAAAGGATCACAACTCCTTGCCAGCAAGGGAACGAAACTGGATGGAGAATGAGTTTGATGAATTGACAGAAGTAGGCTTTAGAATGTGTATAATAACAAACTCCTCCAAGCTAAAGAAGCATGTTTTAACCCAATGCAAGGAAGCCAAAAATCTTGAAAAAAGGTTAGAGGAATTGCTAACTACAATAACTAGTTTAGAGAAGAACATAAATGACCTGATGAAGCTGAAAAACACAGCACAAGTACCTTGTGAATCATACACAAGTATCAGTAGCTGAATTGATCAAGTGGAAGAAAGGATATCAGAGATTGAAAACCAACTTAATGAAATAAAGTTTGAAGACAAGATTAGAGAAAAAAGAACAAAAAGGAATGAAAAAACCCCCCAAGAAATATGGGACTCTGTGAAAAGACCAAACCTATGTTTGATTGGTGTACCTGAAAATGACGGGGAGAATGGAACCAAGTTGGAAAACTCCATTCTTCAGGACATTATCCAGGAGAACTTCCCCAACCTAGCAAGACAGGCCAACACTCAAATTCAGGAAATACAAAGAACACCACAAAGATACTCCTCAAGAAGAGCAACCACAAGACATATAATCATCAGATTCACCAAGGCTGAAATGAAGGAAAAAATGTTAAGGGCAGCCAGAGAGAAAGGTTGATTACCCACAAAGGGAAGCCCATCAGACTAACAGTGGATCTCTCCGCAGAGACCCTATAAGCCAGAAGACAGTGAGGACCAATATTCAACATTCTTAAAGGAAAGAAATTTCAACCCAGAGTTTCATATCCAGCCAAACTGAGCTTCATAAGTGAAGGAGAAATAAAATCCTTTACAGACAAGCAAACGCTGAGAGATTTTGTCACCACCAGGGGCCTGCCTTACAAGAGCTCCTGAAGGAAGCACTAAATATGGAAAGGAAAAACCAGTACCAGCCAGTGCAAACACATGCCAAATTGTAAAGACCATAGACGCTAGGAAGAAACTGCATCAACTAATGGGTAAAATAACCAACTAGCGTCACAATGACAGAATCAAATTCACACATAATAATATTAACTTTAAATGGGTTAAATGCCTCAATTAAAAGACACAGACTGGCAAACTAGATAAAGAGTCAAGACTCATCAGTGTGCTGTTTTCAGGAGACCCATCTCACTTGCAAAGACACACATAAGCTCAAAATAAAGGGACGGAGGAATATTTACCAAGCAAATGGAAAGAAGAAAAAAAAAAGAAAAAGGAAAAAAGCAGGGTTGCAATCCTAGTCTCTGATAAAACAGACTTTAAACCAACGAAGATCAAAAAAGACAAAGAAGGACGTTAGATAATGGTAAAGAAATCAATTCAACAAGAGCTAACTATCCTATATATATATGCACTCAATACAGGAGCACCCAGATTCATAAAGCAAGTCCTTAGACACCTACAAAGAGACTTAGACTCCCACACAATAATAGTGGGATACTTTAACACCCCACTGTCAATATTAGATCAATGAGACAGAAAATTAACAAGGATATCCAGGACTTGAACTCAGCTCTGGACCAAACAGACCTAATACACATCTATAGAACCCTCCACCCCAAATCAACAGAATCTACATTCTTCTCAGCACCACATAGCACTTATTCTAAAATTGACCACATAATTGGAAGTAAAACACTCCTCAGTAAATGCAAAAGAACAGAAATCATAACAAACAGTCTCTCAGACCATGATGCAATCAAATTAGAACTCAGGATTAAGAAACTCACTCAAAACTTCACAACTACTTGGAAACTGAACAACCTGCTCCTGAATGACTACTGGGTAAATAATGAAATTAAGGCAGAAATAAATAAGTTCTTTGAAACCAATGAGAACAAACACACAAGGTACCAGAATCTCTGGAACACAGCTAAAGCAGTGTTTAGAGGGAAATTTATAGCACTACATGCCCACAGGAGAAAGCAGGAAGGATCTAAAATCAACACCCTAACATCACAATTAAAAGGACTAGAGAAGCAAGAGCAAACAAATTCAAAAGCTAGCAAAATAGAAGAAATAACAAAAATCAGCAGAATTGAAGGAGATACAGACACAAAAAGCCATTTAAAAACTCAATGAATCCCAGAGCTGGTTTTTTGAAAACACTAACAAAATACATAGACCTCTATCTAGACTAATAAAGAAGAAAAGAGACAAGAATCAAATAGACACAATAAAAAATGAAAAAGGGGATTTCATCACTGATCCCACAGAAATACCAACTACTGTCAGAGAATGCTATAAACAGCTCTGTGGAAATAAACTAGAAAACCTAGAAGAAATGGATAAATTCCTGGACACATACACCCTCCCAAGACTAAACCAGGAAGAAGTTGAATCCCTGAATAGACCAATAACAAGTTCTGAAATTGAGGCAGTAATAGCCTACCAACCAAAAAAAAAGCCCAGGACCAGATGGATTTGCAGCTGAATTCTACCAGAGGTACAAAGAGGAGTTGGTACCATTCCTTCTGAAACTATTCCAAACAATAGAAAAAGAGGGACTTCTCCCTAACTCACTTAATGAGGCCAGCATCATCCCAATATTGAAACCTGGCAGAGACACAACAAAAAAAGAAAGTTTCAGGCTAATATCCCTGGTGAACATCGATGTGAAAATCCTCAATAAAATACTGGCAAACCGTATCCAGCAGCACATCAAAAACTTATCCACCACAATCAAGTTGGCTTTATCCCTGGGATGCAAGGCTGGTTCAACATACACAAATCAATAAACATAATCCATCACATAAACAGAACCAAAGACAAAAACCACATGATTATCTCAATAGATGCAGAAAATGTCTTCAATAAAATTCAACACCCCTTCATGCTAAAACCTCTCAATAAACTAGGTACTGATGGAACGTATCTCAAAATAATAAGAGCTATTTATGACAAACCCACAGTCAATATCATACTGAATGGGCAAAAGCTGGAAGCATTCTCTTTGAAAACTGGCACAAGACAAAGATGCCCTCTCTCACCACTTTTATTCAACATAGTATTGGAAGTTCTGGCCAGGGCAATCAGGCAAGAGAAAGAAATAAAGTGTATTCCAATAGGAAGGGAGGAAGTCAACTTGTCTCTGTTTGCAGATGACATGATTGTATATTTAGAAAACCCCATCCTCTCAGCCCAAAATCTTCTTAAGCTGATAAGCAACTTCAGCAAAGTCTCAGGATACAAAATCAATATGCAAAAATCACAAACATTTTTATACACCAATAATAGACAAACAGAGAGCCAAATCGTGAGTGAACTCCCATTGACAGTTGCTACAAAGAGAATAAAATACCTAGGAATCCAACTTGCAAGGGATGTGAAGGAGCTCTTCAAGGAGAACTACAAACCACTGCTCAAGGAAATAAGAGAGGACACAAACAAATGCAAAAACATTCCATGCTCATGCATAGGAAGAATCAATATCGTGAAAATGGTCATACTCCCATTAATTTATAGATTCAATGCTGTCCCCATCAAGCTACCACTGACTTTCTCCACAGAATTAGACAAAACAACTCTAAATTTCATATGGAACCAAAAAAGAGCCTGTAGAGCCAAGACAATCCTAAGTCAAAAGAACAAAGCTGGAGGTATCACGCTACCTGACTTCAAACTATAATATAAGGCTACAGTAACCAAAACAGCATGGTACTGGTACCAAAACAGATATATAGACCAGTGAAACAGAACAGAGGCCTCAGAAATAATGCCACACATCTACAACCATCTGATCTTTGACAAACCTGACAAAAACAAGCAATAGGGAAAGGATTCTCTATTTAATAAATGTTGTTGGGAAAACTGGCTAGCCATATGCAGAAAACTGAACTGGACTCCTTCCTTACACCTTATACAAAAAGTAACTCAAGATGGATTAAAGACTTAAATGTAAGACCTAAAACCATAAAAACCCTAGAAGAAAACCTAGGCAATCCCATTCAGGACCTAGGTATGGGCAAAAACTTCATGACTAAAACACCAAAAGCAATGGCAAGAAAAGCTAAAATTGACAAATGGGATCTAATTAAACTAAACAGCTTCTGCACAGCAAAAGAAACTATCATCAGAGTTAACAGGCAGCCTACAGAATGGAAGAAAATTTTTACAACCTATCAATCTGACAAAGGGCTAATATCCAGAATCTACAAGGAACTTAAACAAATTTACAAGAGAAAAACAACCCCATCAAAAAATGGCGAAGGATATGAACAGACAGTTCTTAAAAGAAGACATTTATGAGGCCAACAAACACATGAAAAAAAGCTCATCACTGGTCATTAGAGAAATGCTAACCAAAACCACAATGAGATACCATCTCACACCAGCTAGAATGGCAATCATTAAAAAGTCAGGAAACAACAGATGCCAGAGAGGATGTGGAGAAATAGGAACACTTTTACACTATTGGTGGGAGTGTAAATTAGTTCAAGACAGTGTAGGATTCCTCAAGGATCTAGAACCAGAAGTACCATTTGACCCAGCAATCCCATTACTGGATATACCCAAAGGATTATAAATTATTCTACTATAAAGACACATGTATACATATGTTTATTACTGCACTATTCACAATAGCAAAGACTTGTGGCCAACCCAAATGCCCATCAATGATAGACTGGATAAAGAAAATGTGGCACATATACACCACGGAATACTATGCAACTCTAAAAAAGGATAAGTTCATGTCATTTGCAGGGACATGGATGAGGCTGGAAACCATCATTCTCAGCAAACTAACACAAGAACAGAAAACCAAACATCGCATGTTCTCACTCATAAGTGGGAGGTGAACAATGAGAGCACATGGATGCAAGGAGGGAAATATCACATACCAGGGCCTGTTGGGGGTTGGGGGATTAGGGGATGGACAGCATTAGGAGAAACACCTAATGTAGATCAATGACGGGTTGATGGTTGCAGCAAACCACCATGGCACATGTATACTTATGTAACAAACCTGCACGTTCTGCACATGTATCCCAGAACTTAAAGTATAATAAAAATAAATAAATAAAATAAAAATGTAGATTGTTCAACAACAACAACAAAAAGCAGTAATCACTGTTACAATTTTGTATTTATTTGTGTGATTACTATGTTATTCAGGTAAAATTGCATATAGTAAAATGCATAGATCTTAAGCACATAGTTTGAGCTATTTTGACAAAAGATCAATTTTGATAAATGCTATATACATATCACCCCAGAAAGTTCCTTCTTGTTCCCATCTAGTCAAGACCTCCTTGACCCAAAGCAACCATTTTCTTGATTTTTAACACTGTAATTAATTGTGTTGGTTCTGGAATTTCATATAGGTGGAATCATATAGTTTGTGCTCTTTGGTGTCTGGCTTCCTTCATCAGCATGTTTTTGAGACTCATCCTTGTTACAGGTATCAACAGTTTATTTCTTTTTTTTAATTGCTCAGTAATATCCCATTGTATCAACATGCCAGTTTATCCATTCTATTATTGAAGATCTATGTTGTTAACAATTTCAGACTATTATGAATAAAGTTACTATGAATATTCTTGTAGAATTTTTTCAGACATACGCTTTCATTTCTTTTGGCAAATACCTAGGAATTGCTGGGTCATAGGATAGCTGTATATATAACATTTTAAGAAAATGCTAGTTTTCAAAACTGATGGGACCATTTTATACTCCCACCAACAACATATGGGTGTTACAGTTGATCCAGGTCCTTGCCAACATTTGGCACTGTCAGGTTTTTTTCTTTTTTCTTTTTCTTTTTCTGTCTAATTTAGCTATTCTAGTAGATGTGCAGTGGTAACTAATTTTGGTTTTAATTTGGAATTTTCCTGATGACTAATGATGTTGAGCACCTTATTATGTTCTTCTTGATCATTTACACATCTTTTATGAACTGTCTACTAACTATTCAAGTATTTTGCTCATTTCTATTGGGTTGTTTTCTTTTTATTACTGAATTATAAGCATTTTATACATATTCTGAATACAAATTATTTGTGGGATGTAGGCATTGTAAGAATTTTCTCTTAGCTCCTGGCTTGTCTTTTCATTTTCTTAATGGTGTCTTTGATGAGCAAAATGTTTTAAGTTCAATTTGTCCATTTCTTTCTTTTTTTCATCCTTCTGTGTCCTCTCTAAGGAACCTTTGCCTAACCTTAGGTTGTGAATATATTTCCCTGTAGTTTCTTCTAAAAGACAAACATAAAAGCTGAAAGTTTTTAGCTTTTATGTTTAGTCTATAAATCCATTTCAAATGCATTTTTGTATATGATATGAGGTAGGGATGAAGATTTGTTTTTCCACCCAGTGTGGATATCCAGTTGTTCTAGCACTATTTATTAAAAAGGCTTTCAATTCCCCCATTGAATTGCCATGGCAGTCTTGTCAACCATATATGTGTCCATCTATTTCTGGACTTTTTAGTCTTCCTACAATGCCACACTGTTGTGATTACCATAACTTTATAGTTAGTTTTTAAGTCAGAGAAAGTCCTCTAACTTTGTTTTATTAAACATTGTTTTAGAAATTCGATGCCATTTGCATTTCCAAGTACATTTTAGAATCAGCTTATTTATTTCCTGGAAAAGAGCCAGCTAGGATTTTGATTAGGATAGGTGGAATTTACAGATCAACTTAGGGAGAATTGGTATCATAATAATACTGAGTCTTCCAATGCAGAACATGGCATATCTCTATACTTAGTTTTTTCATTTCTATCATCAATATTTATAATTTTCAGTTGAAAGATATTGACATCTTTAAAAAACTTATCCCCAAATATTTTGTAGTTTTGAATGCTATTTTAAATGATATTTGTTAATTTGCTTTCCAATTGTTTCTTGCTAATAGATAGTATTAAATTATGTTTCATATGTTAACTTTATAGCATGTGACATTGGTATAGTCGCTTACTAGATCTAGTAGAGTTTTTGGTAGATCCCTTAGAGTTTTCTACATAGAAAATTATGTCATCTATAGTGACAGCTTTCTTTCTTCCTTCCTAGTCTTTATGATTTTGTTTTACTTTCCTGCCTTTTTGCACTGGCTAGGACTTTGGCTAATGATGCAAGCAAATATCCCTTGACTCGTCCCAACTTAAGAAGAGGAGTGCTCAATATTTCAACAATGAGGAGTCATGATTATTGTAGATGCTCTTTAACAGATTGAGGAAATCTCCTCCTATCCCTAGTTATGTGGATTTTAAAAATCATGAATGGGTTTAATTTTTTGGCAAATATTTTCTTCATCTAGTAAAGTGATCATATTCTATTTTTCTTTTAATCTGTTAATATTATAAATTTCATTAAATGATTTTCATTTGTTAAATAAACCTTGCATTCCTGGGATAAACTCCAGCCAGTCATGATGTATTATCCTTTTTAATATGTTGGTATGTAATTTTCTTATCTTGTAATGTCCTTGTTTGGATGCAATTTTTCATTTATTTGTCTATTTGATTAAAAGGTATTTGCAAGCTTCACGAGGCCTGCAATTACATCTCTTGTGCTCGCCTTTTTTTCCCTCACATGACTAAGAATGTAATAATAGGTTGTTGAAGGAATTACTGGATGAAAGAATATATGAGCAAATTATTTCTGGTCATAATATGTGAAAAGTGCCTTATAAGCATTAAAGCATAAAGCATACCCAACTATGGGTTTATTAGTAGTAGAAGAATTAGGACTACCTTGGTGCTTTTTATAGGGTTCAGAGTATGAGGCAAAGTAATCAATTTTACTGTAGAAAATGAATTCAGAACCGGGCGGCTTTCCTCGGCTGGACTCAGGGAAGACCATATTGTATTATTTCCTCTACCTAAGGGCCCTTTTAATGCTCTGTCAGTTCTCTGGAGCCAAGAGAAGTTCAGGACTTTAATATTTACTCTTACAAATGTTGATGACTCTCTCTTCCCACGGTGAAAAAAAAAAAAATGCTGCTCATCTGATTCTGTGCCTAATTGTACATAACCATGTATGTAGATAGACATGAAAAAATCTTTTTCACGATCAAGGCTGTTACAAGAATAACACAGTGTTTATACGTGTATAATATATAACATTATATAGAGATTTGATACCTGAAAATATGATGCAGCTTCAACATAGAAGAGATAACTGCAACAGAGAAATAAACACGTGTCTGTAAAATGCTACATTACCCCAATTTCACTAATTGTTAAATTTAGCATTCAAGATTTTTGTTACATTTAAAAATAATGTACATGTTTACTTTAGTTTGATTTTCTTTTTTCACCTTGGAAGAATTCCTGGGTATATATGATTCTCTAAGAGATCAGAAGCAACCTTAAACTAAATGAACCACTAACCAACTAATTACAAAAACTTTAAAAGGCATAAAAATCCTTACAAGATGTACACAGATCAACGAGTATACTGGATATGGGGTCTAGCTGCTGGTCTGAGCGTCTGCTGTGGGGTAGAGCTCAGAAGTGAGAGTACTTCTCTTGAGCCTACAAAGAAAGATCTTCAAAGGGCTGTTCTTTGTTTGGAGGGATTAGCCTGCAGCATCCCTCCGCTTATTTCCTGGCACAGATCATGGCCCTGCCTTTGTTTACAATGACCAAGTCTTTGGTTCTGAATTTTTGTTTGCTTGTTTATTTTTGAGATGAAGTCTAGCTCTGTCGCCAGGCTGGAGTGCAGTGGCGCGATCTCAGCTCACCGCAACCTCTTCCTCCCGGGTTCAACCAATTCTCCTGCCTCAGCCTCCAGAGGAGCAGGCAGGTGCTGTCATGCCCAGCTAATTTTTATATTTTGTTTTAGTAGAGATGGGGTTTCACCATGTTGGCCAGGATGGCCTCAATCTCCTGACCTCATGATCCACCCACCTCGGCCTCCCAAAGTGCTGGGATTACAGGTGTGAGCCACCGTGCCTGGCCTGATTATTATTTTAGAATTAAAATATCCTAAGTTTCTGAAGCGAGAAAAGCAGTTTCCCTTCTTTCTAGTGCCTTCGGGCTGCTGGCGAAATGATGAACATGTTGAGCTTTACAAGCCAGAGATTCGATGAGAACAGAAACACACCTGCCGGGAAGAGAAAAGGCTGCTCAGAGAGAGGATTCAGAACCTGGAGCCCGCTCTGCGGGGAGGGACTGGGGCCAGGTCCTGGTTGGCTTGTGCTCTTCTCTTTTACAAGCAAGTCTCATGTATCTACAAAATCACACCAGACCACCCAAAGCTGCCCCTGCCAACTGACCACACACACCCCTGCCTGAGAGGCATGTTTCAACGTACAACAGACGCCTGCCACTCAGGGGACATCAAACGTGCATGAGAACTTGCGAACCTTGAAACAGGTGATTGTCAAAACTGGCTGAGGATTGGAACTCTGGGGAAATTTGCTAGAATATGTGTGGATTGCTGGGCCAGCTTCCCGATGGGTTGATCTTTTTTTTTTTTTTTTTTTGAGACAAGAGTCTCGCTCTGTTGCCCAGGCTGGAGTGCAGTGGCGTGATCTCGGCTCACTGCAAGCTCCGCCCCCCGGGTTCACGCCATTCTCCTGCCTCAGCCTCCTGAGTAGATGGGACTACAGGCGCCTGCCACCACACCTGGCTAATTTTTTTTTTGTATTTTTAGTAGAGACGGGGTTTAACCATGTTAGTCAGAGTGGTCTCGATCTCCTGACCTCGTGATCCGCCCGTCTTGGCCTCCCAAAGTGCTGGGATTACAGGCGTGAGCCACCGCGCCCAGCCCCGATGGGTTGATCTTTAGGTGCCTGGCTGGGAATGTGCAATCTCAGCACTGTTGCTGGGTGGTTCTGTGGAGTTCACCCTTGGTAACCACTGCACTAGACCACCTAGGTCTCTGCCACTTCCACACTGTGGACACTTCGATGGATCATTCTTTGTGGTGGGTACTGTCCAGTGCATTGCTGGATATTCAGCAGCATTTCTGAACTCTTCTTGCCAGATACCAGTAGCACCCTTCCTGTCCCCTCCCATGTCACCATATGACAACCCAAAAGATCTCCAGTCGTTGCCAAATGTTCCCAGGCAGCAAACTCCCTTCCATGGTAACTACTGTCCTAGGCTGTTTACAAGGTTATTAGTGATGGTGACAGCAATAATGAGGAACCAGGCTCTGTGCCCACCACTCACTGCATCTCACTCTGTGTAATCCTCAAGGACATATTCTTAAGCAATCTTTTCATCATTGTTTATAAAACTCAGTGAATTTAAACAGCTTTCTCAAGGTCATGGGTAATCAGTGGCCAAGCTTGATGTCCCCACTCTGTTTGACTCCAAAGTGAACTCAGGGGTCAGATAGATCCAGAGGGTGACAGAAACTTCATCCTGGAGACTGGGGGTTCTTCCAAGGCTTGTTCTTGTCACTATTTTTTTTTCTTTTTTTTTTGAGACGGAGTCTCACTCTGTCGCCCAGGAGTGCAGTGGTGCGATCTCAGCTCACTGCAAAGCTCCACCTCCTGGGTTCACACCATTCTCCTGCCTCAGCCTCCCAAGCAGCAGGGACCACAGGCACCCACCACCACGCCCGGCCAATTTTTTGTATTTTTAGTAGAGACAGGGTTTCACCGTGTTAGCCAGGATGATCTAGATCTCCTGACCTTGTGATCTGCCCGCCTCAGCCTCCCAAAGTGCTGGGATTACAGACGCGAGCCACCACACCCGGCCTCTTGTCACTGTTTAACAAAGTATAACGGCTTCTCTCTGTCTACTCTCCTGGATCCATACTCTTTAGCCTGTCAGGCCAGGCTGTCCCTACCTCACATCCCCTGATCAGTTACATTATAATCTTAGGCCTATCTTCTCTCTAACCCTGAACGTACCTTGCTCATTTTCACTGTAGGGCTGTTTCTTTCATTCAGGGGTCTCATACTCAAATGTCTATAGAGGCCTAGAGGGTAAATTAACAAACAAAGTGGGCTCAGTGCAAGATGTAAATGGCAATGGATCTTTCAGCCTCCTTTGGAGAGACCTTGGGAATGGTGGGGACTGTGGCCTCGGTGGAGCACCTGCTCTATTGAGACAGGGCAGCTGCTTCTCCATCTTGCCCTGTACTAGTCTTGCTGGATATTTTATTTTTCAAGAAATAAAATGTGGAATGTGGAATAATATGTATGACTTATCAATTTTTAAATTTTGGTGATTCTACAAGTTCAAAAAAAACCACCCGTGGCCTGGCTCTGGGCTGAAGCTGGGTTTTGGCTTGAAATCCCCTGCCCTAATTTCTCTTTGAAGACTTTTCTGCATTTATCTGAGTCCTCATCCTCCAAGGCAGGGCTCAGGCTTGGGCTCAGGCTCCCAGTCATGCATCCTTCCTGGACCACTCCTGACTCCTTTCCAGTATCCTTATCACTTGTACCACATACCTTGGCCTTTGATCCTATATATGGTTGGATTTGTCTTTACTTCACAGGTTCTTTTATCTTGTCTCCCCAAGAACAATGAGAGTTGCCTCAAGGGGTAGAACCATGCTTTTTGTTTTCTTTTGAATTCATTACAGCATAGCAAAAAGCTCAACACACAAAACATACTTAGTAAATACCTGTTCAACAGAATAAAAGCCATTCCCCATAACCAACCCTGATCTCTTGTGCTGGACTGTAAACCTACCTCCTTTTGTTAGTCCTTCACAGATTATGTGGTGGATCTGAACACATCAGGTAGAACCTTTGATAAACTTAAAGCCCTTCATTGAATCACTCTGTAGCCACCGTTTTCTCTAGGCCAAAAGCTCTAAATATTTTGAGAAAATTGTACAAGACCATCCATCCTGATTCTCATGGCTTTGGGTGTTGTTCAGAAATGAAATCTTGGTACACACACCATTTCACTGCCTCCTTTTCAGTTTCCCAATTTGGAAAAAGGAAAAATATGAATTATTCCCCTCTTCGCTTTCTTTTCTAACTGAAGTGATAGATTTCAGAGTTGTATAAAGCTAAGATTATTGTTTATCTTACCTCAGATTCAGGGAGGTGGTCAGCATTCCAACGTGCAAATCCCGAGGCAACTGTGAACAGCCATTTGGAGAATCCACCACATGGAAAATCCTCCAGGTAAATGCAAATGTTATTTATAAATAGGGCTTTGGCTTGAAATCTCTATGGTCTTAACTAGGTGTGAGTTACGTGCATGTTTTAGTTTCTAATTTTTCTTTTCTTGTTAAGAAGTAGTATATGGGCTAGGTGCGGTGGCTCACACCTGTAATTCCAGCATTTGGGAAGGCTGGGGAGGGTAGATTGTTTGAAATCAGGAGTTTGAGACCAGCCTGGCCAACAAGGTGAAACCCCATCTCTACTAAAAATACAAAAATTAGCCAGGCAAGGTGCTGTGTGCCTGTAATCCCAGCTATGTGGGAGGCTGAGGCAGGAGCATCACTTGAATTCAGGAGGCGGAGGTTGCAGTGAGCCGAGATCATGCCACTGCATTCCAGCCTGGGCAACAGAGCGAGACTCTGTCTCAAAAAAAAAAAAAAAAAAAAAATTAGCCAGGTGTGGTGGCACACACCTGTAGTCCCAGCTCTCAGGAGGCTGAGGTGGGAGGATTACTTGAGCCCAGGAGGCAGAGATTGCAATGAGCCAAGATCATGCCACTGCACTCCAACCTGGGGTGACACAGTGAGACAATGACTCAAAAAAAGAAAAAGAAAAAAAAATGGTAGTAGCGTATGCCCATTGTAGAAACTTTAGGAGACACAGATAAACAAAGAGAACATAAAAATAATCTGTAGTTCGACTATCCAGAGAACTACTCATTTTGTAGGAGTCATACACTCACACACACACCCCTTACATAGTATAGGTATCATTATAATATACAACGTATAATATAAATAATGTATAACATATATTTACACATATTATTTATACAAATGGAATCACTGTATACACACTCTTTTGACAACTGCAGAAGCAGCCAGGTTCTGTGGCTGTAAGTGATAGAAAGTCATTCTGCCTAATCTAACAAAAGAAAGCTATTGGCAGAGTACCAAGATGGTTTAAAGATTCAAATACCAATTTAAACAATCCAGCCTTGGGAAGGCTGGGGACCAGGGTGCAGCTTGGAATCTAGGCAGTGGGTCAGACTCTTTAGGGTGTCTCCCTTGGGAAGACTCAGTTCCCACCGTTTTCTGGTAGGCAGCTTTCCACTCAAGATCTGAACTGCGGAGAGAGGTCTCATTGGAGTAGCTGGGTCATGTGCCTGGACCGCTGGTATAGTTGTCCGTGTTATGTGCTGCATTAGCCTTGGGAGCACGCTCATAGTAGTCTAGGACTGTGCAGTGCCCAGCCAGAGCAATCTGTGTGGTGGCCCTTACACATACACACCCACCCTGAATAATAGCGCTTCCCAAGTTGCTGGGACAGGAGCGGGGAAATTCCCCAAAGCAAAGGTGTCACCCGTGGAACGGTGAATAAATGCTAGGCAGGCGAAAACAAAAGATGTCTTCTACATCTATTTCCCTGAACTTTATCTCATGGTCATCCTTGATGTAATGTAATATTTCCTTCCCCATAGCAGTTTTTTGTAGGTTGCATCATATTCTGTGATATGGCTATACCATACTTTATTTAGTATAATTAGACATATTGTTGTCTGTGGTGTTCACAGCTCTATCCTAAGCACGTAGGATGGTCCCTGGCACAGAGTAATGCCCAATAAGTATTTGTTAATTTAATTGTTTTCTAATTGTTTGGTATTATATAAAGCCACTGTAGACACCTCACAGGTAAATCTTAGTGCATATGGACGATTATATCTAATAGGGTGAGCAACTTATTCTGTTTGCCTGGGGCTTTCTGAACTTCCTGTGTCCTGGGCACCACCTCAATCCTGGGCAAAGGGAATCATCCCAATAGCCAAGTACCCTGCTCTGATCTGAGCCCTGGAAGCCATATCTTGCTGTTAGAGAGGGGAAGTGTAGAAAATTCAACCCAAGGAAGAGAGAAGCCGGCCCAAACCACTGAGTATCGACTGCAAACCACCCTCTATCTACCTCCTTCTTGGTGCTCCTACTCTTATCCTGCCAAGCCTTCCCAGGGGACAGTCACACCCTCACCCCAGGAGGGCTGAGAAAGAACACTGGTGCAAAGGAGGGCACAGGTCAGGAAGAGGGATTCGCTTCCGTCCCCGGCTATGAGGCATCATCCTTTCAGTCATCCCCTGAAAGCTGCACGCTGTAACTTGGTGACCCCCTTGTTTCCTTGAAGAGCATTTCGAGCCAAAACTTTTCTTCTTCTTCCTGGGGCAGAGACTGAGGTCAGTGGTGGGAGGAGTCTTGTGCATTTTCATCTACAGTAACAAGCCACACAGGAAGTACCAGGAATTCAGCCGAGTTAGGGTCACTGTGGGCCCAGAGTTGGCTTGGAGGATGAATGGCTGATGTGTGGCCACTTCTCAGAAGTGCACAGCTGGAACCTTCTAGTGGCCAATGAGCGGTGCTACATTTTTCATTCATGTACTTTCTGCAAATCCACCTTTTACTTTTATCGAAATGATACACAAATATTAGCATGATAAGGCTTATAACAAACACCATGGTCTCTTGCCCCCTCCTCTCACACCTGACCCTAACTTCCCTGAGACAACTTCTTTTTGCTCTTTTCACTCGTGTTATCCCCATGTTTTCAAATAGTATGCTTATCCCTCCATGTGTTGATTTTAAAAATGTAGGTGTTATCCGGCACAGTGGTGTTCAAAGGGTGGTCCCTCGACAGGCAACCTCGGCATCACCTGGTGAGTATTGATCCACTTATTCACTCATGTATTCTTTATTTCTCAAAAAACAAATTTTTACTGAAGGACACCATAATCTAAGCATTGTCCAGGCTGGCACGTTCCAAGACAGTCATCATCAGCCACAGATGACTTCTGAGCCCTTGAAATGGGGCTGGTCCACACTGAGATGAGCTGAATTATAAAATACACATCCGATTTTAAAGACATAGTGTAAAAGAAAAGGAATGTAATATATCTCAATGATTATGTGTTGATATGATTCTATTTTTGTCATACTATGCTAAATAAAATATGCTGTTGAAATTAATTCCACCTGTTTCTTTTATCCTTTTTGATGTGGCTACTGGAAATTTTTAAATGACATTTCCAGCAAACAGAAATGCAGATGTTTAGGTCTCTCTGACTTTCTGAATCAGAAACTCTGGGGGCAGGCTCCGCCCATCCAGGTGTGAACAAACCAGCATCCAGGTGATGCTGACGCTGCTAAAGTTTGATAACCACTGGTTTACTCCTCTGCAGATAACAAGGATTTAGAAAAGAAGGGATGGGCCTGGCACGGTGGCTCATGCCTGTAATCCCAGCACTTTGGGAGGCTGAAGCAGGCAGATCACCTGGGGTCAGAAGTTCGAAACTAGCCTGGCCAACAAGGTGAAACTCCATCTCTACTAAAAATACAAAAATTAGCCGGGTGTGATAGCGGGTACCTGTAATCCCAGCTACTCGGGAGGCTGAGGCAGGAGAATCACTTGAACCCTGGAGGCGGAGGTTGCAGTGAGCGGAGATCACGCCATTGCACTCTAGCATGGGCGACAGAACAAGTCTCCATCTCAAGGAAAAAAAAGAAAGAAGAGGGGGACGGCAATGGTGTGTGTTTGTATGGAGTCCTCGAAGCTATGTCCACCCATGAACTCTCGTTTACGTGAGTGAAAAAGAAAATCTTTTTGCCTTAACCTAGCAGGAGTTTTGTCGGCTTAAGAGTCCTGACTGGTACAGACCCTGTGAACAATTTGTCCTTCCCTGAATTGTCCTCTCTTCTCCCAAAAGTGTCTAATTTTGATAAGTTCTTCCTGACCTCCCTATTTAATGGGATGTCTCTCCCCTCCTAGTCTCTGGCCTCCCTTCCTGCTTTATTGTTTTTCCACAGCATTTATCACAATCTGACATGCTATATACTTTAATCCTTTTTTCGAGGTCTATATTCTCTCCATTAGAACAGAAGTTGCATAAAAATAGGAGTTTTTATTTGTTTTGCCTTCTGCTGTGTCCCCAACACCTAAACCAGCACTGTTTGATCAAAATATCATTTAAAAATTTCCAGTAGCCACATCAAAAAGGAAAAAAGAAACAGATGGAATTAGCATATTTTATTAAGCACAATATAATAAAAATAAAATTATGTCAACTTAGAATCATTGAGATACATTTCTTTTTTTTTTCACACTATGTCTTTAAAATCAGATGTGTATTTTATAATTCCAGTGCATCTCAGTGTGGACCAGCCCCATTTCTAGGGTTCAGTAGGCATCTGTGGCTGATGGTGACTGTTTTAGAACGTGCCAGCCTACTGTCCTTCAGTAAATATTGTTTAAAAAAAAAAAAATAGAGGCTGGGCGCGGTGTCTCACGCCTGTAATCCCAGCACTTTGGGGGGCCGAGGTGGGCAGATTATGAGGTCAGGAGATTGAGACCATCCTGGTGAACACAGTGAAACCCCGTCTCTACTAAAAATACAAAAAAATTAGCCAGGCGTGTTGGCGGGCGCCTGTAGTCCCAGCTTCTCAGGAGGCTGAGGCAGGAGAATGGCGTGAACCTGGGAGGCGACGGAGCTTGCAGTGAGCAGAGATCGTGCCACTGCACTCCAGCCTAGGAGACAGAGCGAGACCTCGTCTCAAAAAAAAAAAAAAAAAAAATAGGATACATGAGTGAATAAGTGAATCAATACTGCTCTGGAGGTTGGAATGCCCATAATAGGCAGGACAAGATCTTGGAGCATGGCACATTGGCATCAAGGGGAGAATGAAGGTTTTGATAGATGAAGCCAGAAAGATGCGTCTTCGGTTCCGGATCTATCACCTAGCAAGAGAAAGAACTGCCAAGTTGATACAAACTTAGAAACTAGTTCTAGTACAACGTCACTACAGTGGTTAAAGTTTGGGACTTTTAAAAAACAAAATGGGGACCCAATTCTTTATATGAAAATGTTGTAATGTGTTTTTAATTGGATGAGTTTGCTGAAGGAGATGAAAGGAGAGAGGCTGCCTGCTCATGTTAAGTGCCTCAAAATGGGCCTCAAAATCAATTAAAGCTAAAACTAATTAGCAGAGGAATTAATTGAAAAGGAGATTTTAAAAATTCGATTTGTTTGCAAACCATTTTAGGCACAAAATTCAGTTTCGTATTGATTTCAGGTTCCAATCTGAATCAATAAAAATCAAACATGGTTTTCAAAAGTAGAGTTGTCAGGGCCGAGATGATGATCCTCTTTGAGGGCAGTTGGTTAATAGCCTGAGGTTTTAAAAGCATCACACATGGTGCCACAGGGAGGCAGGAAACCCTAGAGTTTGCACAACTGGATGATCGTCATGGACCTCCATCACCTACATCTGCGTTGGCTGACCTTCCCCTGCATAGCTCTCGACCAAGGCAAAATTATCTTTCACTTCTGCAATCAAGCATTTCAGTGGAAAGTAATCTCCATTTATTTGTGCCAATTTTCCTAAATTGCTCAAGTGTGGCAGGAAAACATGTGAAGTGGACTCAAATCGTCTTTCTGATCTTTTTTTCCTTCATGTTCTCCCCATCGCACCCTCAACTATCATCACTTTCCCAAACTGACGGTTTTGACTTCCATCAGAAAACAGCACTAGGTAGGATGTGACATGTGACAGCTACATACGAAAGTTTTTGTTGTTGTTTGTTTTGAGTTTTGCTCTTGTCTCCCAGGCTGGAGTGTAATGGCACAATCTTGGCTCACCGCACTGCAACCTCTGCCTCCCGGGTTCAAGCGATTCTCCTGCCTCAGCCTCCTGAGTAGCTGGGATTACAGGCGCCTGCCACCATGCCAGGCTAATTTTTGAATTTTTAGTAGAGATGGGGTTTCACCATGTTGGCCAGGCTGGTCTCGAATTCCTGACCTCAGGTGATTCACCCGCCTTGGCCTCCCAAAATGCTGGAATTACAGGCGTGAGCCACCGCTCCTGGCACTACATACATAATTTAATGGACACAAGCTAATAAAAAAACCTCATCTGATAAGGACAAGTGCAGCTCCCTCAGAATGTTCCCTCTGATGGCCCCCACAAGGTGTTTCTGAATGTGCTGACTTGCCTCTTGTCTCATGATCTGTTAAGGGATCCATATCCTCTCCCAACCTCTTTCTCCTCACCTTCTTCCCTTTCTTTTCTATTCTTTCTATTGCAGGTGGCATTTTTTGGGCCCACTCTATGTGCCAAGCATTGGGTTCAGCACTCAATGCAAATAGCCTCATAGCATTCATTTATTGAAGTCCTACTCTGTGCAAGACATTGTTCTAGGCACTGAGGATACAGCAGAGAACACAAGAGTAAAATCCCTGCCCTCAAAGAGCTTATATGCTAGTGAGAAAGCAAGAGTATCTGCCATAAATTAGTACAATACAGATTGTCAAGACAGTGTGGCAATTCCTCAAAGACCTAAAAATAGATATACCATTCAACCCAGCAATCCCATTACTGGGCATATACCCAAAGGAACAGAAATTGTTCTATAATAAAGGCACATGTACATGTATGTTAATTGCAGCACTAGTCACAATAGCACAGACATGGAATCAACCTAAATGTCCGTCAATGGTAGACTGGATAAAGAAAATGTGGTGCATATATACTATGGAATGACTACTGTGTGGCCACGAAAAAGAACGAGATCATGTCCTTTTCAGGGACATGGATGGAGCTAGAAGCCATTATCCTTAGCAAACTAACACACGAATAGAAAACCAAATACCACATGTTCTCATTTATAAGTGGGAGCTAAATGATGAGAACGCACGGACACATGCGTTGGGAACAACATACACTGGGGCCTATTGAAGGGTGGGAGAGGGGTGGGAGGAGGAGGAGGATCAGGAGAAATAACTAATGGGTACTAGGTGACAAAATAATCTGTAAAACAAACCCCCATATCACAAGTTTACCTATGTAACAAATACGCACATGTACCCCTGAACACAAAATAAAAGTTAAATTAAAAATAATTTTCAGAATAGGCTTAAAGAAAACAACAACAACAAAAGCAGATTTTCAGGAAGCAGTGAGTATTAAGGAGACTGAGGCAGGACATGGGGAGAGGAGGTGCTGGTTGGGAAGTGGGTGGATTGGAACCCTATATGGGTGCCAGGAGGGCCCCCTGCAGAGGTGGCATCTGAGTAAAGAGCTGAAGGAAGTGAGCGGTCAGCCATGTGGATGACTGAGGGAATAGGAACTCAGGTGGAGAGAGCAGTCTGTTCCAAGTTCTGAGGCAGAAGCAACCCTGTGTGTTTGCAGAGCAGTCAAGAGGCCTGTGCGGCCAGAGACAAGTGAAGGAAGGGCAAGTGGGACACAAGGACAGGGGTGCTGTGAGATCCCCAGGGGTGCATGAGGACTGCGTGCGCTGGGAGCCACTGCAGCACCCTGAGCCCAGGAGCTGCAGGATCTGACTTAGGATTCAACAGGATCACGCTGCTTGCATTTTGGAGAATGGAGCAAGGAGGGTCAACTGCAGGTGCCTATCACATCTGATCATTCACACTTGAGATCATCATCACTGTTTCCCCATTTTACAGATGAGTGCTGTAAAGGCTAATCTTTTTTAAAAATGAGGAAAATCAGCTGGGCAAGGTGGCTCACGCCTGTAATCCAAACACTTTGGGAGGCCAAGGCGGGTGGATCACCTGAGGTCAGGAGTTTGAGACCAGCCTGGCCAACATGGTGAAACCCTGTCTCTACTAAAAATACAAAAATTAGCTGGGCACGATGGTGGGCGCCATCCTAGGTACTCGGGAGGCTGAGACAGGAGAATTGCTTGAACCCGGGAGGCGCAGGTTGCAATGAGCCGAGATCATGCCACTCCACTCCAGTCTGGGTGACAGAACGAGACTCCATCTCAAAAAAAAAGAAAAAAAAAAAGGGGAAATCATGACCCTTATGGAGATATAAGATGAACATCTGATAAACATTTTCATTTTACTCATAATGAAGGAACCAAGTAATTGCTATAACTGGGTCAAAGGAGAAGTCAAAAAACAGACACACTTACAGCTCAGGGATGCTGGAATAAATGGCAAATGAAGGCCAAACTGGCTCCTTCCACGGGACTTCCATAGAACAGAACAGAATTTGTATGCCTACAGACAGCAAGCATTGTGCCTTGTTATCAGTAATCTACAACTTACATAAGATTAGAGTCAGATAACCTGCAGAGGTGTCTCTGTGGCAATGCATAGCTTGGCACTGAAACACACATTTTTCCTTACAGAAGAAAAATAATCTCAGGCTTAAAGAGGTTAAGAAACATGGCTGAGTTGCCTCAAGTCACTGTCAAAACCAGGGGTTACACCCAAATTGTTGTGATTTCCAAGTCTGTGCCCTCCATCTCTTGCCTTTACCAGGCTGACATCCAGTGACTTAAGAAAAACAGATAACCTCCTAAAATATTTTCAGAGATCTGGAGAGCAGTAAAACTTGGTTATATAAAGTGATCTTCTCCAAAGAAACACATAGCTTAATATCCAAATCAACAAATATTTCCTGAATGTCTGCTCTGTGCAAAGCACAGAAATAGGGCACAGGAGACCCAAAGATAAATAAGAAATAGGTTCCAATAAGCCAGCGATTTAATGATGCAAGAAACAACCCTCGCACAGTGCGGATGCTCAGAACTCAGCGTCCTAACCCAGTGTGCTGACGGAAGACCCTTCACTCTGTTTCCTGAGTCTGTGATTTTATAAGCTACATATTCCATAACAAAGAATATGAAACACCCAGATATGCAAATATGTTCACTGTAATGCTAAATTCCACAGAAAACCACAGCTGGGGAACTTTAAGGTGAAGCATGGTGGGAGAGCTGCTTGAAGTAGCAGGATGAGAAGATAGGTAGCAAATTGGGTGGTGGTTTTTTATATAAGGAGTTAAGGGCTCAAGGATAACTCATGGGAAGGGGGAAAGGCTGTATTTTCAGAGAAAAGCTGTTGCTACTTGTGATAGTTAATTGTATGTGTCAACTGGACTAGCTCACGGGGTGCCCAGATATCTGGTCAAACATTATTCTAGGTACTGTTGCAAGGGTGTATTGGATAAAATTAACATTAAAATTGCTAAAGTAGGCCAGGCGCAGTGACTCACGCCTGTAATCCCAGCACTTTGGGAGGCCGAGATGGGCGGATCACGAAGTCAGGAGATCGAGACCATCCTGGCTAACACAGTGAAACCCCGTCTCTACTAAAAATACAAAAAATTAAAAATTAGCCGGGCGTGGTGGCGGGCGCCTGTAGTCCCAGCTACTCGGGAGGCTGAGGTAGGAGAATGGTGTGAACCCGGGAGGCGGAGCTTGCAGTGAGCCAAGATCGCACAGCCGCACTCCAGCCTGGGGGACAGAGCGAGACTCTTGTCTGAAAAAAAAAAAAAAAAAAATTGCTAAACTGGATAAAGCAGATTGCCCTTCTTGAGGTGGATGCGACTCATTCAGTCAGTTGAAGGCCTCAATAAAACAAAAGGCTGACTTCCCCCCACCCGTAAAAGAGGAAATTCCTCCTGCCTTTGAGCTCGAACAGCAGTTTTTTTCCTGCCTTTGGGTTCAAACAGAAACATCGGCTCTCCTGCGTGTCTAGCTTGCTGACTGCGGATCTTGGGACCTGTCAGCCCCTGTCATCAAATGAGCCAATTCCTTACAGTAATAAATCTTTTGGTGCATATACACATCCTACTGGTTCTGTTTCTCTGGAGAACTCTGACTAATGCTCTGTTCCACCCATTTGATTTTCTCTCCTCTCCTATGCCTAATAGATAGGAGAGATTTAATTCGTATTTATTAGAGAATTAATTTATTTTTTGGCTGCCTTTTTCTCTTCCCCATTCAAAGAATGAGAACAGGAGTGTGTCCTGAGGGATGATAGCATTTGGGAGCTTTGAATGTTTGTTTTTATGTTTTTTCTTTCTGTGTTATTTCCTTTTCTTATTTTATAAAGAATCCAGCCCCCCCCCACCCTTTTATATGTCTGATCTTGTTTGTCTATGAACCCCCAAGAAAATCACGAGAGTTTTGATTTTTTTTTTTTTCCCCAGAGTCTCTGGGCAAACTGTGACATATTCATCACATTAGTCCCAAGGATCGATTCAGCAATGTGCCTAATTAGGTGGGTGCCCCTTCTACCACGGCTCTCCTATGTGGGTCCCTTCTGAAACAATGCATCCTTCAGGGTGCTTTCAGCTACAAGCAACACAAAACTCAATTAAAAGTGTGCTAGACAGAAAGGACGTTTTTCGTCTCGCTCATGGACTGAGAAGTCTGAACACGGGATAAATCCCTGATTGGCTAATTTGCTCAACGACACCAACAGAAGACCCAGGTGCTTCCTACACTGCCAGATTGAACACAATGGACTCCTCTTGGGATCACCAAGCTGGCTCCAGCGGTTTCAGGCTTCGCCCAGAGACATGATGATATACAGCAAGAAAAGGAGCATTTCCTTCCATCGCCTCTTTTTTACTTCTGAGGACGCTTTTCCCAGAAGATGCATAGCAGGCTTTTGTTCACGTTGTTTTCTCTGTTTCGCTCCTTCTCTCTCTCTCTTTTTTTTTTTTTTTTAAGATGGAGTCTCGTTCTATTGCCCAGGCTGGAGTGTAGTGGTGTGATCTCAGCTAACTGCAACCTCTGCCTCCCACGTTCCAGCGATTCTCCCACTTCAGTGTCCCGAGTAGCTGGGACTACAGGTGCAGACTGCCATGCTTGGCTAATTTTTCTTTTTTTTCTTTTTTTTTCTTTTTTTAAGCAGAGATGGGTTTTCACCATGTTGGCCAGGCTAGTCTTGAACTCCTGACCTCAAGTGATCCACCCACCTTGGCTTCCCAAAGTGTTGGGATTATAGGCATGAGCTACTGCACCCAGCCTGTTCACATGTTCTTAACCAGAAGAGGGTCAATGTCATTCCTAAAACCATCACTGGGTCAGAAGAGAGACAGGCCTCTTTGATTGGCTTAGGCAAATTGAGATTCTCTCTCTGGAGGGCAGGAAGGGGTCCATGCTCACCAGAAAGATTTGGTTACTCAAGGAAATGTGGATAAAAATCACCTTCTATGAGGAAAGAAGTAAGCCAATGAACACTGGGGAGAAAATCAAGAGTGACAGCAGCAGATGGTATTAGGATCAAATTCTCAAATAGAGGAGCCTCCATTTTTTTATTTTTATTTTTTGAGACAGAGTGTTGCTCTGTCACCCAGGGTGGAGTGCACTGACACAATCTTGGCTCACTGTAACCTCCGCCTCCTGGGTTCAAGCGATTATCCTGCCTCAGGCTCCCAAGTAGCTGGAATTACAGATGTGCACCCCCAGGCCCAGCTAATTTTTGTATTTTTAGTAGAGACGGTGTTTCACCATGTTGGCCAGGCTGTTCTCTAACTTCTGACCTCAGGTGATCCACCCAGGTCAGCCTCGTCGGCCTCCCAGTGCTGAGATTACAGGCGTGAGCCACCGCACCTGGCCAAGGAGGCTTCTCTTAAAAATGAACCAATAGCTACTTGCCCCAGGATTAAAACAGGAACAATGGAGGAAGGGAGAACAATTTTAGGGATTTCAGATTCTGTTTACATGCATCTAAAACTCTGCTTCAAGTCTTCACAATGTACAAGAACTATTGACGGAAAATAGTATTTGTAAATTCAGGGTCCTAAACATATTTCCCTCCCTAAAGACTGAACTTGTAAACTATTGCCACATCAAGGAAAGGAGGAACATTTAAAATCATTCACATTCTTTTCCAGTACGGATGCTTTCAATACCATTTTTATTTCATCCTTCCCTCCACAGATGATCTAGGGTTACTCTGGACAGAGACCAAGAGAAAGAACTGTGGCACCTGCTTGCACCATATTTATTCTTTTCAAAATTACATCTCAAACACTTGTGCTAGCTTCAAATAATAAGAGCTAACAATTATTGGGCATTTACTCTGTGCTAAGTGCTTGGCATGTGTCATCTCATTTAAATTGTCTAACAACCAGTGAAGTTGCTAATTGCAGTGGATGTTTGTTATTTTTCCCACTTGGAATCTATTCTCACCTCCTTCTGATAGAGCTATTGCATTTCTTTTTTTTTTTTTTTTTTTTTTTGAGACAGAGTCTTGCTCTGTTGCCCAGGCTGGAGTGCAGTGGCACAATCTCAGCTCACAGCAAGCTCCGCCTCCTGGGTTCATGCCATTCTCCTGCCTCAGCCTCCCGAGTAGCTGGGACTACAGGTGCCCGCCACCACACCCAGTTAATTTTTTTGTCTTTTTAGTAGTGATGGGGTTTCACTGTGTTAGCCAGAATGGTCTCAATCTCCTGACCTCGTGATCCGCCCGCCTTGGCCTCCCAAAGTGCTGGGATTACAGGCTTGAGCCAACGCGCCCAGCCAAAGCTATTGCATTTCTACATGGATAAGTATTTATAGTCTGTCCAGATAAGCAACAAAAATTAAATAAATTGGACTTCATAAAAATTAAAACCTTTGTACATCAAAGGACACTATCAAGATAGAGAAAAAGTAACTTACAGAATGAAAGAAAATATTTGCAAATCATATATCTGGTAAGAAGGTAGTACTGAGTTATATAAAAAACTTACAATTCAACAGACAAAGAAGAGAATTTATGTATGGGCAAAGGACTTGGATAGACATCTCTCCAAAAAAGATACACAAATGAGCAAAAAGCACATAAAAGATGTTCAACATCATTAGTCACGAGAGATATGCAAATCAAAACCATAACAAGACACTAGTTTACAATCATGAGAATGGCTAAAGTAAAAAAGACAATAACAAGTGTTGATGAGGAGGCAGAGAAACTGGAACTTTTGTATATTGCTGGTAGGAATGTAAAATGGTGCAGGTGCTGTGAAAAGAAGTTTGGTGATTCCTCAAAAAGTTGACGATAGAATTAGCATATGACACAGCCATTCGACTCCAGGTATATACTCAAAAGAATTGAAAACTGTCAAATTTGTCTACACATGTATACATTTGTATACATGTTCGTAGCATCATCCTTCGTCATAGCCCCAAACTGGAAACATCTCAAACGTTAATCAACTAAAGAATGGAGAAACACTGAGTGATATATTTATACAATGGAATATTATTCAGCCATAAACAGGAATGAAGTACCAATACATGCTGCACCATGAATGCACCTTGAAAATACACCAAGTGGGAGAAGCCGGACATAAAAGCCACATATTCTATAATTTCATTTATATGAACTATCTAGAATAGGAAAATCCATAGAGACAGATTAGTAGTCTCCATTCTTTGGTTGCTCAGGCCAAAAGATTTGGAGCAATCGTTACCCCATTACCTATTCACATACTTCAGATCTAATGAGTCAAGACATCCTGTTGGTAAGCACCCACCCAAAATATACCCAGCACTTCTCTCTCCTCTGCTGCTACTTCCATGGTGAGAGACAACCTGACGTCTCTCACCTGAATTACTGCAAGAGCCTTCTGACCGATTTCTCTGGTTTGTCTTCTTTGTCCTAGACTGTTTCCAGTGGTCCCCAGCTCTGGTATTCTTTCCATTGTGCCATCGACCAATAGAATAAAGCAGAAGTGAGAGCTTCCCTGTTCATCTGTTTCTCTGACTTTCTGTCCTTCCAGCTCTGCCTCTGAATTTCTGCTTCTTTGTCTCTGTCTCTCTCTGTCCCTCTCTCTCTCTGTCTGTCTGTCTCTCTCTCTCTCTGTGTGTCTGTGTGTGTGCTCGTGCATGCCTGTATTAGTCTGTTTTGCTTTACTGTAAGAAATACCTGAGGCTGGGTAATTTATAAAGAAAAGAGGTTTATTTGGCTCACAGTTTTGCAGGCCACACAAGCATGGCACCAGCTTCTGCTTGGCTTCTGTGAGGACCTCACGAAACTTAAAATCATGGCAGGAGGTGAAGGAGGAGCAGGTGCATCACATAGCCAGAGAAAGATCAAGAGAGAGGAGGGACCAGGTGCAGTGGCTCACGCCTATAATCCTAGCACTTTGGGAGGCTGAGGTGGACAGATCACCTGAGGTCAGGAGTTTGAGACCAGCTTGACCAACATGGTGAAACCTTGTCTCTACTAAAAATACAAAAATTAGCTGGGTGTGGTGGCACGTGCCTGTAGTCCCAGATACTCAGGAGGCTGAGGCAGGAGAATTGCTTCAACTCAGGAGGTGGAGATTGCAGTGGGCCGAGATTGCACCACTACACTCCAGCCTGGATGACAGAGCGAGACTCCATCTCCAAAAAAAAAAAAAGCAGAGAGAGAGAGAGGACGATATGCCAGCCTCCTTTAAACAACCAGTTATTTTGTGAACTCAGAGAGCAAGAACTCACTCATCACCACAGGGGTGGGTTGGGGGGCACCGAGTCACTCATGAGGGATCCACCCCCATGGCCCAAACACTTCTTAGCAGGCCTCCCTCCAACACTGGGGATCACGTTTCAACATGAGACTCCGATGGACAACCAGCTAAACCATATCAGTGTCTGCCTATATCTATCCGTGTTACTCTCTCACTCTCTGTCTCTGTGCCTATGTTTGTCTCTTTCTGTGTCTTCCTCTCTATTTCTCTCTCTCTCTCTCTGAATTTGTGGATTTTTGTCTCTCTCTGCATCTGTCTGTGTCTCTGTCTCCCTCTGAGTTTGTCCTGTGTCTGTCTGTCTTTCTGGCTCTGTCTCTCTGCCTCTGTCTCTCTCTGGGGGAAGTCAGCTGCCATGTCATGTGTAAACCCACAAAAGGGTCTATGTGACAGAGAACTTGCACTTTCTGCCAACAGTCACCTGAGTGAACTTGAAAGCAGATTCCCCAGCCCCAGCCCAGCCTTCAGCTGGTTGCAACCTCATCACATGGCTCCTCTGCTCCTAATCCTGCCTGACTTCCCTTTTCCTGCAAGGTGAAAGCCAAAGTCCTTATGATGGCCACACCTCTTCCATGAACTGGCCACTGATTTCCCACTTCCTGCAGCATGAAAGTGAAAGTCCTTATGATGGCCATGCCTCTTTTATGACTTGGCCACTGACTTCCCATTTCCTGCAGGGTGAGAGCCAAAGTCCCTGTGATGGCCATGCCTCCTTTATGGCCTAACAACCACTGCCTTCCCATTTCCTTTTCTTTTCTTTTTTGAGACAAAGTCTGGCTCTGTTGCTCAAGCTGGAGAGCAATGGTGCAATCTCGGCTCACTGCAACCTCTGCTTCGTGGGTTCAAGCGACTCTCCTGCATCAGCCTCCCAAGTAGCTGGGATTACAGGCATCCGCCACCACGCCTGGCTAATTTTGTATTTTTAGTAGAGACACAGTTTCACCATGTTGGTCAGGCTGGTCTAGAACTCCTGACCTCAGGTGATTTGCCCATCTTGGCCTCCCAAAGTGCTACGATTCCAGGCATGAGCCACCTTGCCTGGACTGGCCAACTTCCCATTTCCTGTAGGGTGAAAGTGAAAGTCTTTGTGATGGCCAAGCCTCCTTTATGACCTGGCTGCTGACTTCCCATTTCCTGCAGGGGGAAAGCCAAAGTCCTTATGATGACCACGTCTCCTTTGTGACCTGGGTGATGGCCTCAGTCCTTCCGTCTCCCTTACTCATGGGGCTCCAGGAGGTGTCCAGGGGCAGCCACATTTCTGTGGCCTTTGACCACTTTTCTCTTTGCTGGAACACCTCCCCCAGACACCCACACCTCATTCTCTCACCTCATCAAATCTCTGTTCAAATCCCACCACCTTACCGAAGCCCTCTCCACCCATCTTACTTAACGAGCAACACCCTCCACCCTCACCGCAGCCCCTCTCAGTATCCCTAATCCATGTCCTCGCTCTTTCTCTGTCCAAGCACTCATTACCACGAATCTTTTATTTTCCTCATTTATTATGTTCATTGATTTTGGTTTCTGTCTCCACACTAGAATGTCAGCCCCTTCAGGGCAGGGATCTCTGTTTAATTCCCTGACACATTCCAAGCACCTAGAATAGTGTGGCAAATAGTAGGTGCTCAATAGTTGCTTGATGATGAATGAGAAGTAGAGTGGCACAGAGTCTGGCACCAGGGCCCTGTCCATCATGCTGGAGCAGCTGTCATTTCTCCAGTTCTTATTTAAACTTCCTTTTGAATATAAATCATACTATTACAAAGATACATGTATATGTATGTTCATTGCGGCACTATTCACAATAGCAAAGACGTGGAATCAACCCAAATGCCCATCAATGATAGTCTGGATAGAGAAAATGTGGTACATATACACCATGGAATACTCTGCAGCTATAAAAAGGGATGAGATCAAGTCCCTTGCAGGGACATGGATGAAGCTGGAAACCACCATCCTCAGCAAACTAATGCAGGAACAGAAAACCAAACACCGTATGTTCTTACTTATAAGTGGGAGCTGAACAATGAGAACACATGGACACAGGGAGGGGAACATCACACACCGGAGCCTGTCAGGGAGTCGGACAGGGGTAGGGAGAGCACAAGGAAAAATAGCTAATGCATGCTGGGCTTAATACCTAGGTGATGGGTTGATAGCTGCAGCAAACCACCATGGCACATGTTTACCTATGTAACAAACCTGCACATTCTGCACATGTACCCCAGAACTTTAAAAAAACAAAAAAAAGAAACCCTTCCTTTTAATTTCAGCTTTTCTGAGCACTTAATAGTGACTTCCTGTTTTTTTGCAGCCACATAATGAACAAAGGCACAGGAATTCTCACAGCTCCCTCAGGTGTAAAAACTCAAATTCAAAGCTGTTAAGTGACTTGCCCAAGGCCAAACAGCCAGAAACTGGCAGAGCCCAGACGCTGGAGTCCAAGTCTAGTGCAGGAGCTAATATTCCCACTGACTGTTCCATAGGAGGTGCAATTAAGGTACTAGTACTGAACATAACTGGGAAAGAATTATGTCCGGGCTGGGGCACGAGGGCACAAAAAATAAAACAACTCCATAACAGACCTTGATGAGAATTCTTCAGACGCAGCAAATGTCAAACATCAGAGCCTCTGAGGCCATCGTGCGCTTGGCACTGCTGTCTCTGAAATGCTGCCCTCAGCCTTCAGCATCATCCCCAAAGATGGACATTCCATCTCCCATGACTCATCAATTCCATACCTCTTGGAAAACTTCCCAAAGATACTTTGGCTCACGTATACCAGAAGATACTGAGAGTACACTCTGCCCAACAGCAAAAGCCTAAAAATGGACCAAGCATCGCTAATGGAAGAATGGATTAATAAAGCATGGTCTAGCTAACATTATACAACAATCAAAACTGATGAACCAGAGCCAAGGTTGGCAAGCTGCCTGGCCCTATTTCTGTGGGGTCTGCAGGCTAACAATGGCTTTTACGTTTTTTTAAAGGTTATAAAATAAAAAAAGAAGAACATGTGATGGAGACTATATGTGGCCTGCAGAGCCTAAAATTTCTCCTTTCTGGCCCTTTACAGAAACTCTGTCAACTCCAGAACTAGAGCAACTTGCAAAACACATGGATGTATCTTAGAAATATAATATTAGGTATAAAAATGGTCAAACTTTTATATATAGCATGATATTCTTTTTATAAATATAAAGCCAGCTAACATTTAAAAATAGGCATTTAAAGCATGCATACAGATGCAATAAAATATATACAAGAAGAAAAGCAAGGAAATGATGGAATTTGGGAGAATGGTTATTTATTCCAAGTAGGGGGAAGCAGGGGATGGGGTGGGGTGGATAGCAGCATATGGTTAGATGAAGGTTCTAGTTTTTGTTGTTGGGGCAGATAGATGGTGCTTAGTATCTTTTTAAGAAGAGAACAAAAATGAATTAACTAAATAAAAGAGGCCCCTTTATAGACCAATGATACATGTGTATTACAAGCCACAGCTTATAATTAACCCAATTTTGACACCTGAGGTCCAAGAAAATTAACAAGTAAAACATATTATTGCAACATTTACAAACAGCAGCATTAAGGTATAAAAGTAAAATCAGTAAGAATCCCTGTCTTCTCACTTCTAATGCCGTACCTCAGAAACCACTGTCAGTATCTCAGAAACTACTGTCAATTGTTTGGGGACTATCCTGCTCATATATGAGGATAGAGCCCACTGCTCTAACAAAGAGATTTCCACAATATAGGTGCATATATAAGACAGGAACTGATTTATCTCCCATATCACAGCCTACGGGTGGGCTATCCATGCAGTAATGGATGCCTTCCACTTGGAGATTCAAGTCCCTTCTATCTCACTGTTTCCTAGTACAGTCTCCTTTCTTTGCATGCTAGGCCAGAGCCCACCACCACTTCCATAGCAGAGGTAAAAGGGGTGACCAGGACATTCCTATTCCATTTAAAAACAAGGCCCAGAAGTTGCACGTATCTCTTATGCTCCACACCATTGGGCAAATCTTAGCTGCAAGGGAGTCTGGGAATTGTAGTCTTCAAGGAAGCCATGGACCCAGCTAACATTGGGGGATTCTACTATTCCTTTGTGTACACACACCAGTGTATCAATATATGTGCATGCACTTTTCTTTATGAAACTATACATACCCTAAATAAACTATTACTCTTCTGTAGGTTGAACTTGTCAGGTAGTGATATATCCCGGGAGTCTTTCCAGATTTGCACATACAGTTTTGTTTTACTCTTTGTAATGGCTCCATAGTGTTCCTATGTGTGTGTGTAGCATAATCTATATAACCAACCCCCCATGCATTCATACATAGAATTTTTTTTCCAGTTGCCTGGGATCTTCTGAAAGACTGTGATAACCACATACATGTATTTATGTTGTTGCAAAACAGAGAGACACAGTCCCTGATGGCAAATCTGGCTTTTCAAGTAAACTGGTGTTATTGCACATCAGTACAGGTCAAATAAATGGTCTTCATTTTTCTTCTGAAACCTGCAGTGAAATTTCCAAGGGATTAATGGGAGAGAGTGTAGTCTGGCTGGGAGGAGCAATTTTAGTAAAATGCTTCTTCTCCTCACTGGCATAGCTAGGATTGTGGGAGCCTCACTTTTCTGATCAGCCAATGGTAGGTTGGGAAATCCTAATGTGAAGAAAGGAAAGAGATAAGAGCATTGTAAGAAATGGGCAGTAGCTTATTTGACAGCTATATTTGACTGCAGATACTCCTCTTCCACAGTAAGATGGATTAATTTTGTATGTGTTTAATAAGAAGAGGCAAAAAACTCCAACAAAATATCCAGTTCTGCAGTTGTGTTCCCTTTGCCTCCCAGTGACCACCCAACATGATTCTTTCTACTTACTGTGGAGTTTCCTTTGCTTCCATACTGCAGAAGCGCTATTCTAACAGATTCAGAGAGAACCCACACAGCTGTCAGGAGCTGAGTGTGCCCTGAGCAGCTTCCAGGTGTTCTGAATTGGCAATACCCTATCCTCATTAATGCATATGATTCGAAAGCTTTAGAAAGTGTTAGGAATTCTTTATTGCACGTTTTATGAAATTAGACTTTTCCACCCTAGAAGATGATCCCAAAACAAAATTGTAAAACATGTGAGAAGGGAAGGGAAGAGGTAGGGGGACCAACACTTATTGAGCAATGAATCCCAGTGCCTTGTACTGAGCTGGCTGTAACCCTGGCACAGGCTTATCTTTTTCCTTCCAATGATCCTTTGACTTGTGGAGAAGCTGACATCCAAGAAAGTTAAATAAGTGGGCTGAGTGACTGAGAGGCAGGGTTGGGCTTCAACCTGAGGTCTGTCTGGTTATTGCTTTTGCTGTCTAGTTGTGTAGCTTGACAAGGTGTAGAGGAACCAACATGTTCTTTGGAGTGGGCAGACCTGGTAGCAGACCACCCACTGATCCCAGTTCTGCTGTACTCTTCCCAGATCATCCAATTGCACACCCACATTTTAGATCTGCCAATCATGTCCCTGCCAAGTCTTCTCCAATGTATTCAATATTTCTTCCTATGAAGCTGTATAGTGGATATTTCTCATTGTTGTCTGATAACATTCATTCCCTCTTCTGCTTAAAAAACTCTGAATTTCCTTTTGGGGACTATCTCCTCCTACACTCTCTGTTTATGTGGTGTAGGTGGTGCTGACCTCAGCCCCTTTCTCTGGTCACAGTGAGGCAAACATCCCCCAAGCTAAGCCAACAGAACATTTTCCTGGATGATCTCCTTCTGCTGGAGCCATTTCATTGTCTTGTGGGAAGAACATCCCTAAAATCGATGCCAACAAAGGAGACAGCAGAGCAGAGAGAATGGGAGAGAGAGATTTCTGACAACACTGTTCCAGCACCTGGATCTAACTCCACCTGAAACTGGTAATACACTTAAATTGTTTGTTCACCTGAATCATTAAAATTTTTCTTTTGGTTAAGGTAATTTGAGTTGTATCTTTTACTTGCATCCATAAAAGTACTGAATATGAGTTCTATATCCTTTTACATCCTGAACACTTATTTTCCTCTGAGTCATTATTTTGCTAATGTTTCTTTTAGACATGTCACCCTCCCAACAGATTTTGCACAATGTACTGTCTAAGGAGGTACAGTCATATAGGAATATCTTGATAAAGGCACAATCCTTTGATCCACCCATGTGTACACAGAATCTGGAGGTTTTTTTTTTTTCAGTTAGGGATGTCTTAAGTATTCTTAGAGTTTCTTTTTTTTCTTTTCCTTTTTCTTTTTTTTCTTTTTTTTTTTTTTTGAGACAGAGTCTTGCTCTGTTGCCCAGGCTGGAGTGCAGTGGTGCAATCTCGGCTCACTGCAAGCTCCACCTCCCGGGTTCACACCATTCTCCTGCCTCAGTCTCCCGAGTAGCTGGGACTACAGGTGCCCACCACCACATCCGGCTAATTTTTTGTATTTTTAATAGAGACGGGGTTTCACCATGTTAGCCAGGATGGTCTCGATTTCCCGACCTTGTGATCCACCTGCCTCGGGCTCCCAAAGTGCTGGGATTACAGGCATCAGCCACCGTGCCTGGCCTCCTAGAGTTTCTCAAGTCAAGAATGCATGGGTACAACATACATATGCAAGAGACTTCACAAAGTAAAGAAGGTTTTGGAAGGGGAGGGGAATTGAGAACAGAGAAGATAAGCAGAGGAAAATGGAAAAGCATAGTAAATATAGCAATATATTTCTTCTTAAATTCACACATACATATCACTTTTATCTACTGTAGCTAAAGAAACTGAGATTGGTACGAGAAGGAACGTTCTGATAAGGACAGAAAAGAATTGGAAGAGACTAGGGGCAGTATGGACTTTGCTGGAGGCTTAAATTATTACTCCATTGGGGAGTAAATAGGTTAATTTTTTTCCGCCTGGTCTGTAGTGGGTAAAAAGTATCAAGTGTTATTTCCATTACATGAGCCACAGACATTTTTGTTCATTAAACATACAACAGTATTCATAAGAAAAAAACAAGTGATCCATAGGCTTAGGTGTTAGAATCTCTGATGCTAACGTAATTTTATTCTGAAAGATTCACTTCCAAATAGCTTAGCAAGACTATCTTATTTAATGTCCCCCTTCTTTAAGCAGTCTCATGTAGGCACACAATTATTTTTCCATGGTCTGTGAAAGGGATCCTTTCCCTCAGCCACCTGTGAATTTAGTATGGAGAATGCGTGATTAGTGTTTGCACAGAGAACACTGTGGAGATGATGATAGCCCATTCTCTTTAAGTAAACAGTGGTCTCAGCAAAGGGTCAGCAATAGCAAAGATGAGCCAGTCTACTGCAACTTTCCAGGTTTTTAATTCACCAAATCTTTATTGATGGGCACTTGTGTTCAAGGGGCTTTGGAGAATAAAGCATGAATAAAATGCAGCTCTTAACGAATTAGACTCTAGGCATTGAGAAAGGCAAGCTCACACATTATTAGTCTAATAGTAGGGTAGAGACAGAGCTTAGCTTCAAGGGAGAACAGACAAGGGAGAGACTGAGGCCAGCTAGGCGGATGAGAGGAAATTCACCATAGCAAATAAGGTGGGTTGGGCATTCCAGGTAGGGGCTTCAGAAAAGATGGGAAGGGACAGCGTGTGGGGGAACTAATAAGCAGGGTCTGGGGTGACTGGGGCTCAGGAGGTGTGTGGTCAGGGGTTTCCAACCTGCTGGCTATAATTCTACCTTTCTCCACTATTAGAGAGAACATATTGAAATAAAAGTCAGTGAGTGACATTGTATTATACATAACCTTAAGGTTACTCTAACTTATAAAAAGAAAATCATCCTTTGGAAACATTAATATTTTATCTTTTTAAATAAGTAATTCCTTGAGGCACACCTGTTAACTTGAGCCAACACATTTCTCCAATAATTGCATAAGTGTTTACCAAGTGCTAACTGTTCCAAGCACCGTTCTAGGAACTGGGGATATTGAACCAAACAGGCAAAGAGCTTGTGCTCATAGAGCTGATGTTGGATAGGAAGAGATCCATGACAAACAAATCAACAATAACTATGTACTATGAGTGCACCAGAGGCAATAAAGCAGGACGGGGCTGGGGGTGGACAGGGAACGGGGGGAAGAGGTGATTACTATTGTACGTGGGATCATCAGAAAAAATCACGTGGAGAAGGTCACAAGCTTACAGATGAACAGAAGCCTAAAAGAAGCGAAAAAGGGAGCTGTGAAGAAATTGGAATGGTCAGTGCAAAGTCCTGAGGTGGTAGAGTCATTGAGGGACATTCAGGGGTCCAGTGTGGCCCAAGCACAGGGAAGGAGGCAGGCAGTGGAAAGAGGAGAGAGTGGTGAGAGAGGTACCAGGGAGCATGAGCATTGAGAGTTGTGTGAGCCAGGGGAGGGATTTGGAATTTTATTCTGAGTGGGATGGGGAACCATTGGAGGTTTTGGGCAGAGGCATGACTTGATCCAAGTTCACTTTCAAAGGGTCATCCTGGCTACCGTATTGTTAGAATGGAGTGTCAGGGGCAAGGATGGGGACAGAAGATCTGTTAGGAACCCAGTGCAATCACCGAAGTGAGAGACAGTGGCTTGATCAGGTTGTGGAGGCAAAGGCGGTGAGGAGTTTGGATTCTGGATATATTAATATTTTGAAGAGGATAGAGCTAATACAATTTCCAGATGGGTTACATGTGGCATAGGAAAGAAATAGACACAACATGGATGACTTTTTGGTATATAACCTGAGTTACGAGAAGGATAGAGTTCTCTTTTCCTTAGATGTGTCGGTGGCGGGAACTCGGCGGTGGGACGGGGGCAGGGGACAGATAGGAGAGATGAAACAAGAATTTCGGTTTTGACTTTGTTAGGTTTGAGATGACCATGAGACACTCAAGGGGAGATGTCAATTCAGCAGTTTGATGGAATCTGGAGTTCACAGCAGAAGTCTGAGTTTGAGACTTTTGCAGGAGTTCTTAAGGTGGAGATGATTTCTCAAGCCAGGATAGACAGGGGCATTCACCTGTGGAGTGGGTGTAGATTGACAAGAGTCCTCTGGACTGGAATCCCAGGGATCCCGCCACTAAGAGGAGAGGGGGATTCAGAGAAATCAGCAAAGGAGATGGAGAAGAAGTAGATGGGGTGGTTGGAGGAGACTTAAGACAGAGAGTTGTCTCAAGCCACATGGTGAAAGTGTTTTAAAAGTTGGTATGCTTGATGGTGTCTTATGATATTTTTTAGGCTTTGCTCCTTTTTCCTTATTCTTATTTCTCTTGGATCTCAAATGGGAGACCCACTTGAAGTTTGCTGATTTCTTTCTTCTACCTACTTAGATCTTATATTGAAATCTTCTTGCGGTATTGATATTAAGAAGTTCCTTGAGTTTCTTAAATATGTAGATTTGTCTATTTTACCAAACATGGAAAGTTTTGACCATTTTTTGGAATATTCTTTTGCCTCTTTTTTCTCTCTCTCCTATTTTTCTGTAATTTCTATCGTGTACATGTTGTTATGCTTTATGGTGTCTTACGGATCAGCTGTGTCCAATGATGCTCAGAGGTCATGACAGATGAGCACTATTTGAGTGACTGATCTTTGGTATTTTCTCAGAAATAGTCTAAACATGGAATAAAGCTAATTTGGAAATGTAGGGAAGCAGATACACTATAGTCAGGTGGCAGCATTTTCAAGTTAGCATCAAATACAAAATAATTTAGATGACTGCAACTCTACTCTGCTTCAGTGGAGTCCATCTGGCTTTAATGCTCAGAGTGATGGTGGCTGTTGTTTTTAATCTCCATGCAAGAATATCTGAGGGGAGAGAGAGAGAGAGAGGAGAGAGACAGAGAGAGGGAGAGAGAGAGCCAACACACAGAAGAATATGTCCATGTGAGGTAGTGGGGGTCATAAATTGGGCCACCAAAATTATAAAGCACATTAAGATGACTTTGCAAGTCCTCGTTCCTCCCCTTTCAGGTAATCTCCCTCTTCTGAGAAAATTCTGTGCATGGAAGTTACTTGATAAAGACCGAATAATGGCTGCCTTCCTATGGCATCTGTATTTTTAGGGTCACAAAAGTAATTATGGGGGTTCTTGTGCTATTTTCATAACTTTCTACAGCCTAATGGAAATTGTACATTAATTTTCCATAAGGTTACCTAGATCGTTTTGATATTTGATACCAAGTTATTATTTAAAGAACATCTATATTTGTAGCTGTAAGTCTTAGAATATTTTCAGTGGACAAATTATTACATAATAAATGTGCTTTTGCTAGTAAAAATATTTTAAAACATGAAGCCCATAAGAGAAGATTAGGGAGTAATAACAGTAGTGTGGGTTGAGGTAAATGTTTCAAGTACCATCCCCCTTTGCAGAAACTTGGTAGAATGGCACTCCCTACACCCTTGAAGCCAGATAAGGCCATTATGTCTTATTTTGATGGAAGAAATGTGATTGGAACTGACACATGGCCCTCTCTAGAAAGAAGGCTCTGAGAGCCAAGGTAACATTTACCACCTTGCCTTCCCTTGCATGAATACTGGAGCCATTTCAGATGATGGGGGCTTCATGAGCAAGGTTCCCTGAGTAAGGGCTTTGTGGGGAAGAGATTTCTGCGGACCAGAAATGAACATGTGGTGCAAGCAGGAAATAAGTATTTGCAGTTTTAAGACATTGAGATTTTAGGGACACTTATTACTGCAGCACACGTAGCTAATCACTAATACCGAAACTGAGACCATATTTAGGTGCTGCCATAACCCAAGCCTACAGTATGTGGCACTAATTCAACAAACAGCAGTGACCAGAGAGGAAATTGTAGTCAGGGACTAGGGAGATAGTGATCCATGTTACAGAGTAGTAAACATTTGGCAAATTGTCACCTGTGGTTACAGTGGGAGGCACATCACATTCCTAATGAACATATACATTTAGACGAACAGGTTGGAAAACAGAATGCAATTAGGGTGCACAGGTTGCTGTGGGCTGCATTTGGCAAGGCATTATAAGTATGAGATAAACTCAGAAAAGAGTTGGCCAGTTTGCAAATAGAAAAGGAAAGAAATAGAGGGCCTCATGAATTCAAGTACTTGAAAGGTTAGAAGAAGCAACTGCTTCTCAACTCCAAACACTAAGTAAGAGTCCATAAAGTTGTAGAGCAATAACAGTCAATTAAAACTCAATCTGGGGCAAAGATCAAATGAAAGGTACAGCCATTACCTCCTTTGCTAAAAAAACCTCTGAATGGATTATGGAATCTCTAATAAAGATGCTGCCAAGATGTGGTCCAGCAAATCCTATCAATTGGGCCAAATATCTCAGGGAAAAGAAAATAAGAATGTGATTCTCCCACTGACATTTGATTGGTTCAAGATGCAGTAGATTAAGTTGAGAATAAAGGGAGGCAGTGAGAAAGCAGAGAAACAGAGCAAATAGGAAGATTTTATCTTGAAATGAACAGTGGATGTGGCTCTTGGCACATAGAATGGGATGGAATGTTCTAGTTCCGGATCCAGATCTGACATAGAGGCTACCCCATGTCACCCAGAGATCTTGGACTTTGAGCTTAGTGTCATGCCTTAAATGAAACTTTCCTAAGGGGAGAGGGTATTTTATATAAGAAAGAAGGTAAATGATTTGGTGACCAGAACGTTAGCCTATGTAGTTATTCATACTGTTCACCAATGTTTTCAGGTCTCTCCTCCTGGCCCCATGATCAGATTGCACCTCCCTGCTCATCTACCAGGCATGGCCACGTGGCTTGATTTGGTCATGCAAAATGCAAGCAGAAGTACTTCTTAGCCAAAGCCACTAAGAGCTAGTGTGGTGATACGGTTAGGTTTTGCATTCCCACCCAAATCTCATCTTGAATTGTAATCCCCATAATCCCTGTGTGTCAAGGGAGAGACCAGGTGGAGCTACCTGAATCATGGAGGCCATTTTCCTCATGCTGTTCTTGTAACAGTAAGTTCTCATGAGATCTAACGGTTTTATTATATAAGGGGATATAAGGGGCTCTTCCCCCTTCACTCAGCACTTCTCCTTCCTGCTGCCTTATGAAGAAGGTGCCTTTCTTCCTCTTTGCCTTCCACCATGATTGTAAGTTTCCTGCGGCCTCCCTAGCCATGCTGAACTGTGAGTCAATTAAGCCTCTTTCCCTTATAAATTACGCAGTCTCAGGCAGTTCTTTAAAGTATGTGAAAACAAACTAATACATGTGGGATTTTGCTATTTGCTATGTTTCCTCCCCCACCACACTCATTGGCTGCTACACAAGATAGTGATGGCTTGTCTTGGTTCCTGAGTAAGAAGTTAAAAAGGCATCAACTCCTCTCTCCCTGCCATGGCTGAAAACTGATGGAGAGGGTGAATGAGAAATAAATCTTTGTTTTAATAAGTCACTAGATTTGGGGACCATTTATGTCCACAGCATAACCTAGTCCATTCTGTTACTGGAAGCCTTTTCCTTAGGCAGGAGACTGGGAGCATGCCACATTTCTATAAAACTTGCAATCAAGAGGTTTCCTATGGAATGGATTAGAAGAGGATGAAACTGACTCCAGGAGATAGTTTAGAGGCTGTCAAAGGAGCAAAGAAAGGCAAAGAGGCTAAAGTTATAGGAATGGAAACTTAGTATTCAAGTATGACTTTAGTATTCAAGTATGAATAGGACTTTTCTTAGGACACCATGCCATTTTCTGTGGGCAAATGAAACTGATTACAGAATGCCATGTCATTGTTCCATACTTGGTTTCATTTATTTTATTTATTTATTTATTTATTTATTACAGATAGGGTCTTGCCATATTGCCCAGGCTGGACACAAACACCTAGGCTCAAGCTATCCTCCTGCCTCAGTCTCCTGAGTAGTTGGGAGTACAGGCACATGTCACCATGTCCTATAATTGGTTTTTAGACCAAGTTTTTCAGACAGCCTCTACCAAGTTTGTTAGGATTAAGCAAGCAGTAGATAAGTTGAGCTTTGAAAATTAAGTCCTGAGTCTTCACAATCATATTTAGCTATAAAGCCCTTGGAGTGAATAGAATGTGAAATGTATACTGTTGAAGCAAACTGGCTCTTGATGGGTTGTGTTCTAATACAGGCAAAAGAGAGCCCAGTGAGAGTTCATTTCCCTAGGGAAGCCCACGGGTAAGATCTTTTCTTTTGGAATTTGGTATCCACTTTCTTTCTAAGTTTTCTGTAACTTCTGAGTTTTGAATTCTGGCACTAAGCATTTACAAGTAGGAAATGTGTTCTCTTTAATAAGTTGTAATCACTGAATTTGGACTACATGATTAATCATAGAAAAATATAGCCCCACCACCTGCCATTTGAAATTCCTGGCAGGTTCTGAGTGAAACTCTCTGGAGATCAATGGTAATAGGAAATGAATGATGCTTTTATAGTACACAATGATCATTTTCTGATCAAACAAATGCAAATAACTGACTGCACAGCTGGCTAGGGCTGCCTTAGTGAGCCAGGGATACAATTATAAACAGCAAATTCTATTACTGTCTTTCATTTCTTTGGCAATTAAATTCAGACTTAGGCTTAAGAATGCTGCATGCCCCTCTGTAATTAAATACCCTCAATGCTATACTTTAAATAAGAGCTATTCAACAATTATCAATATTTTATAACCCAAAGACTCCCATTTGGATATAGAGGAGACTGGGCAAAGTGACTTCTTAGCACAGATAACAATCTCTTTTCCCCTGGCTCGGCCATTCTCAATACGAAATGTTCTGGTTGGTTTTGACTTTGAGATAGAGTTTTTAAAAAGACAAATACTCAGCATTTCCTTTGACTGTTTGCCTACACCTCGATCAATAAATCTTCTTCACCTTGACAAACCAAATTTTGTAAGCCATGATATACACTTCAAAGAGCCTGGATGAGCATTTAAGAAGTGGAAAGGGTGCTTCATGGTACATTTTTTGCAACTTGGGGCTGCCAGGAAATGCTACCCTACATTTTTGACTTTTAGTGTTAATTCCAGAGAATATGATTTTTAAAATGAACTCTTTCAAAAATACCTTAAAGCAAAAATAATAAAAACAAAAACAGACAACTTTCTTATTAACTAAAAAACTAATATCTTGAATAATGAAATGTTAGAGTTGGAAGAGACTTTAGATGTCTAACTCATGAATTTGAATCCCATGGACATGGAGGCCTAGAGAGCTGAGTGACACAACCCAAAGTTTAAAACATAATGTTTTGATATCAGAATGACTGTAGCTGAAATCTTCAGGATTCCAGGCAGGTTATACCAGTGGCTAAAGGAAAGCCTGCCAACTGTTGCAGTTTTTCTAAGAAAAAGTCACTGTATTTAAATGCAAATACAGAGGACAGCTATAAGCAACTGCCAGGAAATATTGAGTCATGGCTGCTTTTGTTGTTTATTGTGATACAGATTTTATGGCTGAAGTTCTCCTTTATTTTTTGATTTGGTAGGATGGAGGATGCTGGAGGTCTCAGGATTCACTGGGTGGAGACTGGAATTATGGAGCAGTGGGGGGTTGCAGGTATGTAGGGTAGAGAAATACAATTCCTGTGATCATTTGGAAGCAGTTAGAGATAAGCCTAACAGGAGAAAAGATATTAAATCCCCAGTTGAGTCAGAGTTGTGAGTCTCAAATCTGTTTGTGTATAAGAATCTCTTAAGAAATAAAATATAGATTATAAATATAATCCCTCAGGAATTAGGACTCAGACATTTTGAGGAACCTATATCTCTTTCATCCTGCCCCAATTTGGAAAACACTGGTGAAGAACTTCTGCCTGCAGTAATCACATATTATGCCTCCCTGCCTCCTCATTCTACCAAAGATTTGGGATGTTTAAGACACATGGGTGTGGGTTACAAAAGAATAGTACTTAAATTTAAATCCTGACTTGGTCCTTACTATCCTATAGCCTCAATTTTCTCAACTTTACAATAGAGATAATACAAGAATAGTTGTAAAAAGCTTACCACCACAACTGATAAATATTAAACATCCGATCATTGAGCATGGCTATTCTTTTATGACCTTAATAATAACAACAACAATAATAACAAAAACTATTCTGACCAAATCTACACACAAGTTACAGTTGAAATAAATTACAAATGAGTCAGCGTTAGGGATAAAATAATCAGATTTGACTCTGTTTAAACATGTGTTCTATAAAGACCTTCTGCTTCAAATCATAATAGAAAAACAGGGAGTGGGTTTATCCTCCTGCCTTCAATAACCAGAAAATTGGATCAAATCTATAAAATAACAGTCTTCAGACATTGAGCAACAGACAGATCAGCTCTGTGATCCCTGAGAGAAGGGAAACAAACAAGGCAAACCTTATGACTGTCCTGACGTTCTGCCCGGAGCTTACTGCAGGCTGTTGAGAAGGGAGAAGGATCCCAAGTGGAGTTTGGGGAATTTGCTGAGTTGAAAGGACAGTATATGAGTTCAGAGAATCTGCGGGCTGAGTTCGGGAGAGGACAGGGCTCTGCAGAAAAAGAGCCCCAGAATCGGCATAGATCCCCCCCACACTTGGGTCTTTTCTGAACACAAAGACATCTACGTGTAGGGTGAAGCTCCATGAGGCAGACAAAGATCTACCTGTGGGCAGTGAGCTGAAAGGTTCGCGGAACTCACATAGGCTCGGGAATTGTTTGAATTCAGCCAGAGTTATCCCTGGTGATTATTCAGTAATCACTCAACTCATTCAATAGAAACCCTAGAAAGACCACACCTAGCAGAATTTTAGTGGGGTAAAGGCTCCTCTGGAACCACCTTAATAGAACGTGGCTTGCAAGTAATTAACTGCCATCCCCCAGAACAGAGCCAAACACTCTCTAAAGGAAAACAAAATCTAAACCCCAAATGTAAAATTAACAATTTCCAACATTCAATAAAAATTACCGGACAGGCCAAGAAGTAGGAAAACAGAGCCCATAACCCGAAAAAAAAAAAAAAAAAAAAAGATCAATAGAAACAGGCCCAGGCAATACAGAGATAAAGCAATTAGCAAAGATTTTAAAAGGTGTTATTAACTCTTTCCAAATATTTAAAGGAAAAATCTGAACATAATGATAAAAGATTATTAGAGATATAAAAAGAACCAATGAAGTCTCTAGACATGCCAAGTATAATATCTGAAACTAAAACTTAACTGGATGGGACTAAATCTATCAAATTAAATACTGAATAGTAAAAAGAGAACTTGAAGACATGCCCACAGAAACTATCCAAATGCAGCACAGAAGAAAACATGGGCAGTTCTCATTGAATTGCACGACAATATCAAGTGACCTCATGTACATGTTGTGGAAGTTTGGAAAAAGGGAAGAGAAAAAATATTTAAAGAAATAGAGCCAAAAAGTATCCAAATTTGGTGATATTATACATCACAGTCTAAGAAACTCAAGGAATCTCAAGCTGCAAAAACACCAAAAAAGCCATACCAAGGCACACTAATCAAATTACCGAAAACCAATATCAAAGGGAAAAATCTTAAAAGCAGAAGAGAAAAAACTCACACATTAAATTCAAAGGAACAAAGATAAAAATGACAAGAATCTCCTCGTCCAAAGCTATGCAATGCAGAAGAAAATGAAGTAATATTTTTAAAGAGCAGAAAGAAAAACAGTTAACATAGCATTGTAGAGCCAGCAACAATGTATTTCAAAAATGAAGGCAAAATACTTTTCTAGACATACAAAACTTGAGAGAATCTGTCACAGAAAGGCTTGCATTACAAGAGATGTGAAAGGAAATTCTTCATTGTAAGAATCTGTATCAATGAACAAAGAACACTGGAAATAAGTGGGTAAATATAAAATAAATTGTTTCTCATTTTAAGTTTCTTTAAAAGATAAATACCTGTTTAAAATGAAAACAATAAAAAGGTATCAGGAGGTCGATAACATATGCAGAAATAAAATCTATGATAACAGTAGCACAAAAGATGGAAAAGGGGAAAAAAGAATTTTGTTATAAGTTTCTAATATTGGTACATGGAATGACAAGGCATAATTTAAAGTTAGGCTGTGATAATCCAGAGATAAATAATGTAAACCACAGCCCCCTAAAAAATAAAGTGCAATAAATCCTCACTTTATGTCATGGATAGGTTCTTGGAAACTGTGACTTTAAGTGAAATGATGTATAGCAAAACCAATTGTTTTTTTCTCACCCATGTTATAATGAAACAATGTTATTCAAGGACCTGCTGTGTGTTGTTTCACTTAAAATTGCAGTTTCCAAGAATTCACTGATGATATTAAAAGAGGACTCACTGTATAGCTAATAGATCAATAATGAAGATGGAGAAAAGGACAGAACCCTCAGAAATACTCAAATAGTCTGAAAGAAGGGAGAAAAAAAGGAAAAAAAAAAACAGATGGAGCAAACAGAAAACACATAGCAAAATGATAGACTTAAGCACACACATATAATAAATACATCAAATATAAGTGATCCAAACATTACATTTAAATGGCAGAGACTGTTAAGCTAATTTTTTTTTAGAAAGCAAGATCCAATTATGTATTATGTACAAGAAACCTACTTTAGATATGAAAACACAAATAGATTGAAAGTCAAAGGCAGGTAAATTATACCACGTAAGCAATAAATCATAAGAAAGCTGCAGTAGCTATATTGACATCAACAAAATAGGCTTTTGAAAAAGGAATATTAACAGGGATGAAGATGAATGTCGTACAATGATATAAGGGTCAATTCATCAAGAAGCCATAACAACCCTAAATAATAGAGCTTCAAAATCAATCTTTATGAAACAAAAAATGACAGAACTGAAAGCAGAATGCCACATATCCACAAGTAGTGAGAAACTGCAGCACTCTTCTCTCAATAATCAATAGAAGTGGACAGAAAATCAATAAATATACAGGAAATACGAACAATACTCTTCACCAGTCTGACCTAAGTGACATTTATAGACTACTTCAACAAACCCAGTAATGGAGCAAACTTTCATCTCAAGTCCGTGTGTAATATTCACCAAGATAATCATATTCGGGGTCCCCCAAACAAGGCTTTCAATACATTGAAAAAATTTAAAATCATACAGACTATGTTTTCTTATCACCATGGCATTAAATTAGAAACCAATGATAGAAAAATATCTGGAAAATTCTCAGATAACTAGAAATTAAGCAATATACTTCTAAATAATCCATGGGCAGAAAACCAAATCATGTGTGAAATTAGAGAAATATTTTGAACTAAATAAAAATGAAAAACATAACAACATATACAATTTAGGGATTTATGGCTTTGAATGCTATAAAAAATGCTATAAAAAGAAAAACAAACAGATTAAAATCAATGATCTAAGTATTTCCTTAAGAATCTAAATAAATAACAGCAAATTAAACCTAAAATGCATAGAAGGAAAGTAAAAGATAACAGCAGAGGTCAGTAAAATAGAGAATGAACAAGCAATAGAGAAAAATCAATTAAATCAAACTTTAAAAAATCAATAAAGTTAATAAACCATTAGCTAGATTGGTCAAGTAATAAAGGAAGAAGACACAAATTACCAATATTAGAAATGAAATTTGGGACATCACTAGAGACCCTGCAGACATTAAAAGGATATTAGGGAAATACTACGTACCATTTCTTACCAATAAATTTAACAATATAATTGAAATAGACAAATTCCTTGAAAAACACGAACAAACAAAGTGAACACAAGAAAAGTAACATGAAGAACTGTTACAACTGAAAACAGAATGGGCAAAAGACTTGGACAGATACTTCACCAGAGAAGAAACAGACATTTCACCTGTGCAGGAAGTACATGAAAAGATGTACAATATCATTAAGCCATCAGAAATTTCAAATGAAAACCACAAAGGGATGGCAATACATATCCACACAGATGACTAAAGTTTAAAGACTGGTAAAGTTTGGTGCAGATGCAGAGCTACTGGAAAGTTAATACGTTGCTGGTGGGAATGTGAAATGGTAAAACTAGCTGGGCAGAAGTTGGGCAGCTTGCATAAAGTTAAATGACATTTGCCATTAGACATAGCAATTCCACTTGCAGTATATATGCCCAAAATATATATATAAAAAAATGTCCACACAAAGACTTGTACATGAATGTTTACAGCAACCTTATTCATAGAAGTCATACATTGGAAACAACCCTAATATTCATGACCAGGTGAACACTAAACAACTTATGGTATACACTTTGAAGGGAATACTATTCAATAGTATAAAAGGAACACACTGTTGATATACGCAACACTAGGGATAAATCTTTAAAAATATGCTAAGAGGAAGACTCCAAACACAAAAGAGGACATACTACATCATCCCATTTATGTGAAATTCTAACAAAGACAAATTTAGTCTATAGTGTTAGAAAGCAGGTCAACGTCTGCCTGGGCTAGGCTGGCTACGAACTGGGAAGGGCATGAGGACATATTTTAAGGTGATATTAATGTTTTATGTCTTCATTCTAGTGGTGGTTATACAGGCATATATATTAGCCAAAAGTCATCAAGTTGTATAATTAAAGTACATATGTTTTGTTGTGTTAAGTATTGGATGTATTATATGTAATTATTAATTATTGAAGGAGTAAAGTTGATATTAGAAATGTATTTCATAACACTATCTGCTTCACTGTTTAGTTCTGTATGTATTCATTTATAATATGTTTGGTTAGGCCCGGCACGGTGGCTCAAGCCTGTAATCCCAGCACTTTGGGAGGCCGAGACGGGCGGATCACGAGGTCAGGAGATCGAGACCATCCTGGCTAACACGTTGAAACCCCGTCTCTGCTAAAAAATACAAAAAACCAGCCGGGCGAGGTGGCGGGCGCCTGTAGTCCCAGCTACTCGGGAGGCTGAGGCAGGAGAATGGCGTAAACCCGGGAGGCGGAGCTTGCAGTGAGCTGAGATTCGGCCACTGCAGTCCAGCCTGGGCGACAGAGCAAGACTCCGTCTCAAAAAAAAAAAAAAAAAAAAAAAAATGTTTCCTTGCCAGACACCGTGCTAGGGCTTTGGGAAAAACAGGGGTGCATGAGACAAACAAGGAGCTTGCCTTAAGGAACATTTCTTCTGTGGATTCAGAGACAGACAAAAAACAAGTGAATAAAATGAAAGAAGTGAATGTCATACAAAACTTGAATATGAATGTGTATAGCGGCATTATTCATAATAGCCAAAAAAGGGGGAAAAAAAACAGTTGTCCATCAACTGATGAATGGATAAACAAATTGTGGTATATCCATAGAATGGCATTTATTCAGCTATATAAAGGAATGGAATTCTGATACAGCATTGACGAACCTTGAAAATACTATGCTGTGTGAAAAAGCCAGATGAAAAGGCCACATGCCACATGATTCCACTTATATAAAACACCCATAACTGACAAATTTATCGATACACAAAGTAGGCAAGTGGTTTCCAGGGACATGGGAGAAGGAAGAATGGGGAGTGGCTGCTAATGGGTTCTGACATTTTTGGGGGGATAATGAAAATATTCTGGAATTAAATAATGATGGTGATTGCACAACCATGTGAATATACTAGAAACCACTGACCCCATACACTTTAAAAGAGTGAATTTTACAGTAGCTAAATTATATCTTAATAAAAATTTACTTTTAAACAAAACGAAAGAATGAAAGAATGATGTCATGTCATTACAAGAATGAGGATGCGGTGATTGAGGAGAACTGGATAGGGTGGAAAGAAGCCTCTCGAATGGAGCTTTGAGAAAAGGCCCATCCTGTGCCAAGAGGCCTAGAGGCATGAAACTGTTTTGTTCAAACTTAAAAGCCAACAGGAATCTCATGTAACCAGGACATGGGGAATGGAGGCAAAGATGGTAGACAATGAAGTCAATGAAGATAAACAGGGCCAGATCAAGTCTATCAGAGTGATGACTCTGGGTAATGTGGAAGGAGTGGAAATTTTATGGTTTTCAATATGAACAGCTTTAAGTAGAAAGTTATCATAAAAATTTCTGACAAACCTAACTGCAAGATGACCACAGTAGGTTTTGCAAGATCAGGTCAAAGTGGACATCCGAGAGCTCACTCCCTTCTTCTACAAGTAGTGCAATCTCTTTTTGGTGTAGGTACAGGTACACAGAGTTGTGCAAACTCCACATAACCAACAGAAGGTATTTACGTGTAAAGATGTGGAAAGAAATAGCCCATGGGAGCTAAAGTGTTTTTATTCAAGGTTACATTTTCATATCTGTATCTAATATCACAGAGCAAATGACTTTTTCTGGGACTAACTTCCCAGCTACCCACTTACCCGTAATTTGCCACTGATTAGAACTAGGCAATTATCATTGTAATTTATCTTTATTAGCCTCATTTTCCACTTGAAAAAGCTAAGCCATCATTTTTTTTCCAGACCTATGATTCCCAACCCTTTTGGAATTCACACCCTATTTATTATTTATTTCATTTAATAATATCCCACTATCCCATGTGGCCGATTTTATATGTCTTTGGGAAGTGTTAAAATTAAATTAGATTTTGAAAAATTACTTAGATTTGTCAACATGCCAGAGTAAAGGGGAGATAATATGGGGTGATGATGATCTAGATGATAACTTTCTTTCACAAGTTTAAGATCCCACAGATGGAACTCAAAAGTAGGTCAAACCACCTAATTTTATTCACAAGAGACTTTGACCCAGAAAAGTGAAGTGACTTACCCAAGATATTCTAGCGAATTTAGGGCAGCAAAGGACATTATTAAAGGATCACTTTAAAGTAGTTTAATTACTTTAAGTGGCTTATAAAAGGCGTAAACACCACCCCTTCGTAGACAGGAAAAGTTAAACATGTAAGTACACAGAATTAGTTTTATGGCATAGATGAACATAATAGCAAGACAAGCTTAACAATGAAGTTGACTCATTCCATTGATGAAGATGTTTAAGGAGTGATAAAGAAGGCAGACTCCAATGAGAAGTCAGAGACAAAAGAGTACACTTGATTCCACTTACAGAGAGTTCAAGATCAGGCAAAACTAACCTATGATGTTAGATGTCAAGAGATAACCTTTTGGTCGGGGGCTGGTGGAGAGGCGTGGGGACTATGAAGTATAGAGCAAAGCTTCTGGGGTGCTGGTAATGTTTTACCTCTTAATTACTTTGATCAATCAGTGGTCACAGTGGTGTGCTTGATTATTGAAAATTTATCAATTTGTATAATTTTGATTTGTCTATGTTTCTCTATGCATGTTGGTATTGGTTATCTAATGCTGCATAACAAATTGCCCCAAAATGTAGTAGCTTGAAACAACATTTATAATCTCACAGTTTCTGTTGGTCAGGAATCCAGGCATAGCTTACCTGGGTCCTCTGTTCCAGAGTCCCTCAAGTAAGGAGTTGACCAGGACTGTGGTCTCATCTCAAGGCTCAACTGGGGAAGGACCTACTTTAAGGACTGAGGATCTTAGTTGCTTGCTGACTGTAGACCAGAGGTCACTCTCATTTCCTTGTCATGTGGGCCTCTGCAATGTGGCAGCTTGCTTCACCAAAGCATGTAAGTCAAGAAGGCAACAGAGAGAGTGCCACCAAGATGGAAGTCACCATCTTCTGTAACCCAATCATTCAAGTGATATCTCATCACTTGTCATATTCTGCTCATTAGAAGCAAGTTACTATGCCCAGGCCAAACTCAAAGAGAAGGGGATTATACAAGGGTGTTTATATATATTATACTTCAATAAAAACATTTATTAGAAAAATAATGAATGCAGGCTCAGGCATCAGGCTGACTTGGGTTTAAATTCTGCTTCTCCTACCAGGTGAGAGAGATTGCTGAAGTCATCAAACTACCTAAAATGTCACTTTCTTCATTTTTATTAAAAACTGTTAATAATATTACCTATTTCCTAGAATGGTTGTGTCTATTAAGTTGGGAAAACAAGCAATGTGTGCAAAGCCCTATTGCAGGGCCTGCTGGAAGGTAAATGCACAGCTTTAACTGTTATTATTGTTATTTAAAAGATATTCCCAAAGTAATCTGCAAAGAGAAGGAAACAGGACTATACATCAGGTGTTGTGAGAAAATGAAGACTCTGAGATATTTAGTAACTTGTCTAATGTCTCACAACTAAGCGAGGATTTAACCCTAAGTCTGCTGACTTCAAAGTCATTTATTTTTCCTGTATTCTCTGCTTCCTTGTAGCATACTCTAAATGGCTTTCCCTCTTATTTCTATTCCCAAGTTCTTTTTTCACACTGTTGTCAGACCAACTTTCCAAACATGTCTTTCTTCACCTGACATTCTCCAGCTGAAGACATCCAATTGACTTCCATACCCGGTAAGAATTATCTTCCCAGTCTACGGAGGGCCTTGACTGACTTTTCATAATTTGGCATTTACTTTCCTGAAGTTCCCTAGCATACATCCCCTGCTGCAAGCATCATAAGTTTATTAGCCCCATGGTCATGTCTCATCTGGTCCCCACCTCCATACATTTGTACTACTTTTTCTCTTCACTAGGATGTTATTCCCTGTAACTTTCTATTCATCCATCCACTCATCCATTTACCTATTCATCCTTCCATCCATCCATCCATCCATCCATCCATCCATCCATCCATCCATCCATCTACCCACCCATCCATCTACCCACCCATCCATCCAATATTTATTAATCCACTATGCTAAGTACTATTAACAGAACCACTACCAGAAAGAATCAGGAAGGCCTCTGTCTTTCAGAGTCAGTTATATCTCAGTTAGAATACATTGTGTCAAACTCTACAGGAGATAACTGCAAAGCCCTGTTCCCGTAGCTTGATTCTGGTCTCCACGATGCCTTCCTGATTATTCCACCCCACCAATACATCCATCTTCTCTAAATCTCTACAGCCCCATAAGGTCCATTGTCTTAATGGAGGAAATTACCTTCATCATGGTTATAACATAAGGGGATTTCTAAGCATCTTATTGGGAACTCATTGTAAGATAAAGCTCTATATCATCCTCTTATTGAAGGATCCCAATGACTCCACAAAGTAATTTTTATTATGGCATTGTGCAGGTAAGGAAACTAAGACATAAAGAGGTCAGGTTCAATATCTCATAGCTAATAAATGGTAGAGGCTAGACTCAGATCCACATCTCTCTGAATGCAAAAACTTGCTTGCTCTTAAACCCCCATTATATTCCTTTTCTCTTCTTCTTGTGGTCCAGCAGAGAAGGCTGGACTGGCAACTCAATCAAGGATAACAGCAGCATCTCATCTTGAATTACTCTCCACGATTACCAAAGGCTTTCCTATTCACCTCAAATATTTACTGAGTGACAGAATGATTCACAGAAGCTCCAAACAGGTCATCTCATCGATAGGACAACAACTGTGATGGATCTCCAATCGAACGTCTAAAACACTGTCCCTCATGTCCAAACCAGCATAGCGCATTACTGTGGGCTTCCTTTGGTGCTGGACTTCTCAAAATAGTTGGCTTCACTGCCAAGGTTGGGTGTCTCTGTTGTGACAATTTCACTCCAACACAGCATTTGTGATGCATCCTTTGGAAAGAGATGGGGCTGCCAGGCCTTTCACAACAAAACCTTCTTTTTCCTGGGAATTCCCAAATGTGGCAGTGAGCAGATGTGTTCGCAGAGCCTCAGAATGCAAGCACAGACGAAACGCTCTGCATAGAAATTGCGAGTAAACTTCACAACTGGGGAACATAAAGATCTTTTATTTGCAGAAGTTGGAGATTGCAATTTGAATGTGTGAAATTGCCAATAGTCTGGTAAATACGTCGGCCCACCAGCAGCCTTCAAAGGGAATTGAGACCGTTTTAAAAATCAGTGAGGTAGGCAATGTGTGGGCGTGTGTGTTTTCCACGGAACCAATAGAGAGATTTATGCTAGATGCAAAATACTCTTTAAGTCGTTGAGTACAAGAATGGGTCATTAGGAAGGTGGTGGACTCGTTTTAACCATCCGGGGCCTGCTGGGAGTTTTCTAATCTGTTTAGAATCCTGTGGTGGCTCCATACTGCCTGCGGAAAGAAATCCATTTTCTTTGGTCTGGCACTTTCCATTCTGGCTCCAACCATATCTTCCACACCTTCCTTTTTTGCACCTCATTCTCCAGAAAGATTCCAGTGACTCCTACTTCCCTGGACGTGGATCCATTTTCTCACCTCATGTTTCTGCTCACACATTGCCTGTAATATCCTTCTTCCCACTGCCACGTGTTCAAAGCCAACCTTCCTTTCAAAACTAGGAGTCATCCCTGGTTCCTGCCTTTCCCTTGCTGCCCCTTGCTCCAACCCCATCCAATTGCATTGGCAAGTCCTGATGGCTATCCCTCCAAAATATTATCTCTTTCTGCTGCTTCTTCCCTTGTCTAGTAACACCAGCTCTTGCCTGAAGAGCAACAGCTGCTTTCTCTCTGGTCTCCCTGTTTTGAACTTGACTCATGTCCCTGCAGTTTTTTTGTTTTGTTTTGTTTCATGTTTTTTTGTTTTGTTTTGTTTTGTTTTTAATATAAATCAGGCCAGGTGCAGTGACTCATGCCTGTAATCTAGCACTTTGGGAGGCCAAGGTGGGAGGATCCCTTGAGCCCAGGAGTTCAAGACCTGCCTGGGGAACATAGAAAAACCCCGTCTCTACACAATTTTTTTTTTTTTAAGTTACCTGGGCACGAGCCTGGTGGTACATGCCTGTGGTCTCTGCTACTTAGGAGACTGAGGTGGGAGGATTACCTGAGCCTGGGAAGTGGGGGCCACAGTGAGCTTTGATCATACCATTGTACTCTACCCGGGCCACAGAGTGAGACCTGGTCTCAATTAAAAAAAAAAATCATCAGTTAATGCCATCCCGATGGTTCACAACCTTCAGTGGATTCCTGTAGCATTAGAACCAAATCCAAATTCCTCCCTGTGGCCTCCAAGGCCCCTGTAATCTGGTCCTGGCCACTGCTGTGACCTCCTCCCATCCCACTCTGTCTCTGGTCACTTCACGCTGGACACTGAGGTCCTCTGCTGTAGTAACTCAAAAAATATCCATATCTCATTTACCTACAAGTCCCCAACAGCATCCTGTGTGGTGCCTCATACCTAGTAAATATAAATCAATTTTTATTAATTGATAATTCTCTGACTTAAAATTGAAGTTTTAGATCAATGGGCGGCATCTCACAAAAATCTAACCATCTATTTTTTTTTTTCAAAGGGCTGCTTATCCTGTTGCAATTTTGGAATATCCCATTTCTTCTTTTAGCCTAAATTCCAGTTATTGTTCTGAGATTCCTGAAACTTTCAGGCAGCTGCCATTTGGAAAAATAAATGCCCAAATCAGGCAAACCTACAGGTGGCATCGCTCTAGGAAAAATGAGGAGGCTTAATTAGCAATGAGACTCCACACATTTTGACTGGGCCAAAAATATCAGGCTGCCAATTTTTCATTAATTCTTGTTAAACACATTCGTGCCCTTCGAGGACTGCGTGTATTTGATGAACTGGCTTCCAAATCTAATAAGAATTTGCTTGTCGTTAGAGCTGCACCTTGGAGATAATTTGACAGAGCAGGAAACAATACACAACAGGCGAACAGGAAAATATCAAAGAAATTGGTAACCACTGACCTTCACACATACTGACAATCTTAGCTAACACTTAGTGAATGCTTATGAGGCACCAGGTTCCAATCTACGTATATTAGTTCATTGAAGTCTCAGAAAATCCTAAGAGGTAGGTACTCTATTATCTCCATTTTGCAGGCAAGGAAACAGAGGCACAGGCAGGTTAGGTAAGTTGCCCAAGGTCATACAGCCAGAACTTGGCAGATCCAGGATTTATACCAGGCAGTATAATTTCAGTACCTACACTTGCAACTGCTACTCTGTAACATTTTGCCATTTTTAATTTGGATATAACTTTGAAATTCCAGAAAAAAATACAAGAATTGTTCATGAAACTTGTGTGTAACTTTTACCCAAATCCACCTGTTTTTACTTTGCTCTATTATTCTTTCTATATTTTATTTTACATAGATATGCATATTTTGTTTTCCTGACCCAATTAAGTTGGAGACATTGTGCCCACATAACCCTAAATATTGCAGTATGCATTTCCTAATATATTATCCTGTATAATCTCAATAGAGTTATCAAAAATCAGAAAATTTAACATTTTCATAACAATACTATCTAACTCACAGTCCATATTCAAATTTCATCAATTGTCCTAATAATGTTCTATATAGCTATCTTTCCCCCTGGTTCAGGATGCAACCTGAAAGTACGCATTGCACTTAATTGTATTTAATCCGGAGCCTTTAGTCTCTTTTAATCTGGAGCAATTCCTTTGTCTTTCTTTGTATTTCCTGAACTTGATAATTTTTAAAGAACACAGGCCAGTTTTCTGTGGCATGTTCTTAATGTTTTCTCATGATTATGTTCAAGTTACACATTTTTGGCAGGAAGACCAGAATGATGTTGTGTCCTCAACTCATCACAGTAGGCAACATGAGATGTTCTGTTGTCCCAATATTGATGATGGTGGCTTTGATCATTTGGTTAAGATTGTATTTGGCAGTTTTCTTCGATGCAAAGTAACTATTTCTTCATTTGTAGTTAATAAATAAGTTGGAGGGAGTGGAACTCTGTATCCACTCTGTTTCTCATCAAACATTCACTCCCTACTTTTCAGTATCCTCTGGTTGTGACCCACTACACATTACTGCCTCTTTGTATATGAGGGCTTGTTTTCCAACTCAAGGGTGAGAAGGATTGCTCAGATGGAGGCTCTGTCTTGGGCATCTATAAACAGAAGTGTCCCACACTAATCAACAGCACTGTCTTTGGGGTTACATAGGCTAGAGTTCAAGTTCTGCTACTAGCATAGGTAATGGTCTTGGAGGAAGTCCCTTAACCTTTTTGAGTTTCAGTTTCCACATCTGTAAAGGAGGATAATGATAGTATCTCCCTCCACAGAGTTGTAGCATAGGTGTAGACATGACCTAATGTAGATGGTGTCTGGATCATAGAAGTGTCCACCATAGCTGCGTGATTATCATGAAAGGGAGAAGCAACCCAAAATATCAGGGCTGAAAAGACTTTCTAATTAGCCAAAAAGTTCATGCCACTTATTGAGTGTCTAGGATGCCACTGGGAGGGTGTGAAAAATGGTGGAGAAGCACATGGGTGAGTAAGTCATGCCCAAGGCAGTGTGGACTGTTATCTTAGACAGGTGCAGAGGGTGTCAGGTGTGGGAAAGAAGTGATTCAACAGGTGATCGGGCAGGACTTCACGAGGAGGCGGTGGCATATGAACTTGTGGGACCACGTAGGGTCAACATCACTTTATCAAATCCCCCTCTGTGTACTCTGCTTTCTGCTGGGTGCTTCAGGGGTTGACTGAATGTAAATGAGATTAGCAGATCCCAGAGAACAAATGAATGGGAACCACTGGTAGAATTGGATGTCACTCATGACATCAAATAAAATGGAAAGATTGGGGACACGAAGATCAAATTTTGTTATTTTTCACACCTAAGCCTCTGATAGGGGCCAAATGCCTGAAGAACAAATCTTATCTTGTCTTTTAAAGAATGAACTTTGATTGTGAAGGCATCTCCATGGGTAGAGCCCAGGAACTTTGAGATGCTGCTGGTTTGGAGCTCAATTTGGCAACTTGTAGGCCCTGTCTGGGCAGAGCTAATCCCACCAGCTCACCTATCACCTCATGGTCTGCAATTGGCTGCTCATTATTCTGAACACCCTGGGCTACGTCCCGTCACCTGTGGTCAGGGGTTGGGGCCTGGTTCACATCATGGCAGAGCAGAAGGTATTTCCTTTCAAGAAGTAGCCCAGGACTGCTGATTTTCACAGCAAGGACTGGGTAGTTTTTCATAGCAAAGTCTTATGACTATCCAGGCCCAAATAGGTCAGAATCAGGAAGGAGCAAAGGGAGAGAAAGCCCACTCCACCCTGAGTTCATGTCCTTTCTACTGAATCATCCCTCTCCATCATTTCTAAGTGGCCTATTGGAGAGGCTGTGAGTCTGTCAAATTGGCCCTGAGTGGTGAGGATCACAAAGCAACGGTCAATTGCATTTGAGCTCATGTGTGGTTCACGGACCTTCAGAGTCAGCGCCAATACATTGGCCTTCACCAAATACCCTTTCAAAGAGCGTATTTGGGGAGCAATTGCAGAAGGAGATAGAGAAATATGGGGATTCAATTTTTTCACAAAGCACTTTTGCCCAAGCTGTGTTAACGTTCTCCAGTGAAATACTTTTCAAAACAATCCACCAAAAAATGCGGCAACACATTCCATTAATGATGTCTGCCTTCATCTCACCCAGGCCACAACAGCCAGCCAAGCAATTTAATGTCTTGAAACAAAAATTGTTTCCTCTCTGGATTGGGGAGGAGGCTCAGTGACCAGACAGGCAAGATGAGTGTGCTTTCCAGAGAGAAGGACAAGGTTCCTATTTTCTAAACTCTCATGGGGTTTCCAGAAGCATCAAGAGCTTCTCTACCCCATCCTGTTAACATCAGAGCCCCTACCTGCCAAACCCAAAGTGCTTTTGTTGCATTTTTCTTAGAGCAGAGCAAAGATACGTGAGCCACGATTGTAGCAAAGGAGATTAAATCCCTTGCCTCTTACCATAGATTTTGAGCCTGTTAAAAGCAGAGCTGAGGCCTGTTCATCTTTATAATCCTGGTTCTTAGCAGATACCCTGCCATCCAAATGATCAGTGAAAGTTTCATGAACTTGAAAAAAAAAAAAAAAGGAAAGGAAAGCAGACTTCTTCCTTTACGTCATTCCCCGGAATTCAGATAGCCATATGCCCTAGATTAACTGGGGTAATCTTGAGTTCAGATCTTTCCTTTCCCTGTCTTCAGAATTAATATTGTCTCGACAGCTGATGCGTCCTGTATTTTGGTTCAGCAAACGGGCATGTTGATCTTGACTGCAGGATCGTATTTGCTTGTTTTTTTCCAATCTTTTCTGGGGTCACAGACCTCTTTGCAAATCTGGTGAGAACTGTGGATCTTCACTCCCTAAAAATGCAAGTGTGTGGACGTTCAAATGTTTGGATTCAATTTTAGGAAGCTGTCAGGCCCTCTAAAATATCCTTAAATTCCAAGATATAATCTGCTTCTGTAATGTTGATATCATGGCTTATATTTTATTCCTCAAACGGTGAAAGCAGATTCTGCTTTCGACATGGGTTTAACTGAGTTGGACAAGGTGGGAGAGATTAGTACAGTCTTTTCCTCAGCTGACTATTTTCTACCTGGGAATACTCAATTCAACCCAGGTTACAAAACCATAGCTGATGCAGAGGAATGAAAATGCAACAGACACATCCTTTCTAAAATTTAGGGATGTGTGAGTATGTAGAAAAGCAGAGGAGACAAGTTGTGAGTATTATTAATTTTTTAAAATGAGAATCCTTTCTTCAAAGGCCCATAGATCTATCTTCTTATTAAAAAAAAAAAAAAAAAAGAAGAAGCAGCAGCAGCAGCAACTTTGGCTGCAGAGCAATCGTGCTTCTTAAGGCTTCTAAAAGAATGCTCTGATGAAAGACGACACGGTCCTAGGGCTTCATCAACTTCCACAGTTGACATCTCTGTTATGAGTTCCAGGGGCTCGGTGAACTGTTCAAGAATGAAGGGAAAATGCAAAAGTAAATTATGTCATGCCTTATGACTGTGGTGTGGTAATGCCACATGTATTAGAAAAGAGATTTCAAGTGGTTATATGAAACTCAGATGTACCCCTGGGAATGCATTTAAAGCTCACCGGTTTCAGAAGCCTGCTGGATCATTGGAAATGCATTGAAATAAATTCATTGTCCATGTCTTTATGGATGACTTCTGAAAGAAAAATAGCAATGTTTGACATAAGGCCAAGAAATGGACCAAACTTTCTCAGAATGGAATGTGATTTCAGCAAGCTTCTAAAATTCCAGATGCTCATTGAAGCTTATTGAAGACAGCCAGACCTCGTGGGATGGAAATAGAGGCTGAACAGCACAGAGATGCACCGCCATCCTGTGCATATTTTGGTCTAAGCTGGGGAAAGTCCTTTTCTCAAGGTCCTGACCAGGTCCTCAGGAATATGCTGAGTTTAAAACCCTTCCCTTTAAGTTTCTGAACCTCAAAAAGAAGTGTCCTTTGGAGATGTTGGATGAAAGTTGAACATCGGTAGGTGAAACTCTTTGAGCACTTGCAAACTACTGCAGCCAGACAGCTCTTTGCATGAATCCTGAACAGAAGAATGTCATTTAAATTCTTCTGGGCCCATTTTCTACCACTCCAAAAGCAAATGCCCAGAGGAAGGGAAGCTTTGGGAAAACAGAAATATCAGGAGGAAGCTGTGATTTTCAAATGGCAAGACAGTGCCACCATCAATACTTGAAGTTGGTAAGGTAAGAGCTCTTTAGCAGAGTCTAACACAAGCTCGCTAACATTTTCAGAGTCAGGTATACTCTGGGGGAAGGCTGTTTATTGAACATTCTCCTTGTCTCTTGAGATAAATGATGCACTAGAAAGAATGAGGCTTCGAGGAGTTTATTGCTTATATTTGAATGGAAGAGACCAGAGTCACATAAATGGAAAAGAGAATAATGCAAGCCTTATGGATGCTGGATTCATAAAAAAGAAAGCAAATGAAAGCTAGAGACACCTAAAAAAGACTTCTTATATGCCATGAAAGATAAGGTAATCTTGAAGGATGGATAGAGTTTGGATAGGCATAAATGGGAAGGGAGAAGGACATAAGCAAAGATGGGCCTTGTTCATTCTGGGACCAACTTGTAGGACATTTAAGAGCTTGTATGAGGGTCAAGGTTCACACTTTGTTGTGTATCAGAATGATGACCTAGACAGCCTCTTAAAAGTATAGATTTCTGGCTGGGTGCGGTGGCTCATGTCTGTAATCCCAGGACTTTGGGAGGCCAAGGCGGGCAGATCACAAGGTCAGGAGATTGAGACTGTCCTGGCTAACACAGTGAAACCCCGTCTCTTCTAAACATACAAAAAAAAAAAAAAAATTAGCCAGGTGTGGTAGCAGGTGCCTGTAGTCCCAGCTACTCAGGAGTGTGAGGCAGAAGAATCACTTGAACCTGGGAGGTAGAGGTTGCAGTGAGCCGAGATCGCGCCACTGCACTCCATCCTGGGTGACAGAGCGAGACTCTGTCTCAAAAAAAAAAAAAAAGTGTGGATTCCCATGACACACCTTTGTAGACTCTGATTTCATGGATCAAAGCTCGGGATCAGAGCTCTGCATTTCTAACAAGCGAGCCAGATGATTGTGACACAGCTAGTCCATGGGCCACACTTTATGAAACACTGACGTCTACTTCCTCTTGGCTTCTTTGTTTAATCATTAAAAACACCAAGCAGGGATAGGGTCCTAAGAAGGTTGAGTCTATAACTTGGAGTAAAATGTACCTTCAAGAGCTAAAGCAAGATGGGATGTGAAAAGCCAGGACACACAGGCAAAGACATAACAAAAAGGCAGTGAGCTAATGTAACATTCAATCTTGTTCTCCCCTCGCTACAGCCTCCATCCAGGTAACCCCAACCAGTTCCAGGCTAACACTGAACCATCAAACCATCCTCCTTACAACTTACGTTGCTCAACCTTAAACAAAACAAGGCAAGGGGAGAGGTGGCTCGTGGTGACCAAGAAGTAAGATATAATTTCACCTTTGGTTTCTACAGATTTATGACCTATATGACCTTCCCCATAAAAGCACCTATGCGTAGCTGTCTTTCACCTTTTTTGGAGATCACAATCCCTCTTTCTAGATAATTGTACATGGACACTTGTACACACCATGTGGCATGTAATTTCATGGTGTCCCACAAAAATGATCAGCTAAGACATTCTTGTTAGACCTGGAATCTAACCTTCATTCTTAGAGTTTCCTGAATGCTAACAATTTCGTCCACTCAACCTCTGGGCGGGATATATGTCTGTTTCAGTGTTATTGATGTACATCTTGACTCATCTTTGAGATTCCATGTTTATTGTCTTCTGAGGAAATGTTCAGAAACCCCCACTTGAGACACCTACTTGCCTGTTCACCTGGGTTCACTTCTTCAAGTCCTTTGGTGCAAGATGGGGGAGGCTATACCTGCTTCCACATTCTGTTCTGCGTTGATTTGAGAAAAAGTGACAACTTCATTATAGACCTGTCTGTTCTCTCCAACTCTTTGCTATGACTCAAGGGACTGCAGCTCCCAAACTTGTCATTCATTACAACCATAGCATTTAGTTGGAAAGGTTTCAGAGGAAGCTGTCAGTTCTGAAATAGAGAAAGATATTATCAATAAAAAGTGGTCCTTGTTTTTCCCTATGCATCTTCCATATTTTCCACTCATTTATCCAGGCACCCACCACGTGTCTAAGCGCCAGATCTTGCACTAGGTAGGTGGAAATAGTAAAGAGGAAAACCTCAGTCCTCACAGAGCTTAGAGTCCAGTTGGGAGAGGTAGATATTAAAGAAGTATAAAAATAACTGAAATGATTACAGATGCTACAAAGGGAAAATGAGGTGATGTGATAGGAAGGAAGCAATCCTAGGGTCCTGACTTTGGCAGAGTAGTCAAGGAAGACCTCTTGGAGGAGGTGACTTTTGAGCCCAAGACCCGGAAGATGAGAATGGGCCAGTAGGGAAAAAAAAGGAGTATCTTGCACTTGACAAATCCTCTACATCTAGGACCTGCCTCCCATGAATGCCTGCCAAATGTCTCCTATATAGAACAGGCCGGGGCAGTCGTGATCAGAAGAGTTTTCTGTGTTTAATGCTTGCTTCCTGCTGCTGGCATATGTCTTCCCTCATCTGCTGACAGGCCTGTGAAGCACGAAGCCAAATTTCCCGACAGGCAGAGACGCCTTGTCAAAGAGGAAGGCGAGTGCCAGTGCCTGACATGAATCACAGGATGAGACAGATCCCTGCAGGGGCAGGCTGGGGTACACTCGGAAGGGGTGTGTCTACGCTACCCCAGTGGCTTGCCTTTGAGAGCAGCCAAAGTCAATCCCATCATGAAAACCTGTAGATGCTTTTCTCAAGCTCATGGGACTGGGGAGTTAGAGGAGGGAATCCACAGGTTTGAAGAAGGGAGAGTCACACTTGTACAGGGCCTTTGGGCCAGAGAACAGTCAGGATCAAACGCTCCTCTACCGTGTCTGACTCGCAGATGCCATTGTCAGCAGATAGAGCAAACGCAACCGGGTATGTGAATTCCAAGACATGTCTTCTTGGCTGCTGTCAACCTCCTGGGTGGAATGCTAAGCTCAGCTTTGTGAATTCCCTATGGTCTGGATGTGTAACTCCCTGGGCTCACTGGGCCATGAGGCTGAGTTTTCCATATAAGACATTTCTGTGGAATTTCTTGGTTCAGGCTTCATTGTCCCAACATGTGGATTTCACCAACCCTTGCCAAGGCTGAGTCTGACATAGGTATAAATGTAGTTTCTTTCCCAAAGCTCTGAGAGCCACAAGCTTGCAGAATTCAGGCTAGGTCTCTAGCAGGATACACACCTCCACACCCAAATTCCACAATGACTCTACCCTACCCCTCCCCTTGGTTCACAGGACAGGTGGTGTTCACAGGTGGGATACGCCCTAGGGATGCACTCAGAGTTTGATGATACGCCAAACAAATTTGTAGGGGAGAAATTCTTTTTGGTTCCTCGGAAAAAGTGTTGCCGGATCTGGTGACTGAACCACCTGCATATAAACCTAACCTGTCTGCCTTTCTCCGTTAACACGGCCACCATCTTAGTTGGGCCATTGTCTCTTATGTGCAGTGTGCTTCCTAACCTGTCTGTTTCCACTTTTGCACACATCTAATTGATTGTCCTCTGTGTAGCTAGAGGGGCCTTTTGAAACGATGTTTCAGATCATGTTGTTCTACTGCCTAAAATCTGGCTGGGCACAGTGGCTCACACCTGTAATCTCAGTACTTTGGGAGGCTGAGGCAGGAGGATCCCTTGAACCCAAGAGTTTGAGACCAGCCTGGCTGAGCAACATAGGGAGACCCCATCTCTACAGAAAATTCAAATATTAGCAGGGCATGGTAGTGAGCACCTGTGGTCCCAGTTCCTTGGGAGGCTGAGGTGGGAGGTTCACTTGAGCCCAGGAGGTTAAGGCTGCAGTGAGTCGTAATTACGTGAGACTCCGTCTTAAATAAATTCTTCCATGGCTGCCCATTAAACTTGGAATAAAGCCCCAAATGCTAAGGAGGCTCTGAGTCCCTGCAGGATCCTGTCCTAGGGTGCTTCCCGACCTCTCCCATATCCTGCTCTCCTCCTTCCTCACCACAGTCCAAACATACCTGCTACATTTCCAGGATGACCCCAAACACTTTCCTGCCACAGCACCTTTGCATTTTCGAGACTCTCTTCCAAGTACACCATCCCCTCTTCTCAGGACTGGTTTCTTATCAGCTCCAATATGCCCCCCTCCCACCCTGACAAAAGACCTTTCCTAACTAACCATGTTACATAACAAAGCCTCCCCACCCACCACTGTAATTGCCTTAATGCTCGTGATAGATGTGATTTCTGTTGGGTGAGGATTTTCTCTCCTCTCCCTGTACACTCCCTGTTCTGCTGACTTTGGGCTTGGCCATGCGACTTGCTTTGGCTAATGAACTTTAGTAAATGTGACGTGAGCAGAAGCTTTAAATGTGTTCAGACGACTGGGTTTGCCTTCTTGAACTCCTGCTATTCACCTTGAGGAGAACATTGCCCAGGTGCCGCCGGCTAAGGAGGATGGGAGGTACAGAGCGAGTGTGATCCGTAGCCCAGCGGAGCCCAGCAGAACCATGGGTGAGAAATAAACACCTGCTGTTGCAAAAGCTCCTGGGCTTTTAGAGCGGTTCGTATACAGCATTATTCCAGCAATGACTGATTAAATGCAGTGCTTTATCATAGCCTAATTCTTTTTTCTTTTCTTTTCTTTTCTTTTTTTTTTTTTTTTGAGACAGAGTCTTGCTTGCTCTGTTGCCCAGTCTGGAGTGCAGTGGCGTGATCTCAACCCACTGCAACCTCTGCCTTCTGGGTTCAAAGGATTCTCCTGCCTCAGCCTCCCAAGTAGCTGCGATTACAGGTGTGTGCCAACACGCCTGGTTAATTTTTGTATGTTTAGGAGAGACAAGGTTTCACCATGTTGGCCAGATTGGTCTTGAACTCCTGAACTCCAGTGATCCACACACCTTGGCCTCCCAAAGTGCTGGGATTACAGGCATGAGCCACTGCACTGGCCTAATGATTTTCTTTATTTCTTTCATTTCTTATCTGTTTCCCCCACCAGGTTGTAAATTCCATGATAGTAGGAATCATGTTTGCATTTTCCCTGCTGTATCCCAGAACTGAGGATAGGGCTTGGCACACAGTAGTAGCTCATTGAACAGCTGTTGAATGGGTAGATACTCTGTAACCACTGAACTATTCTGGTTGCATTAACAATAGCCATGCTACCTCCTAACGGCACAGGCAAGACATGTTTACGTATGCTCAATGTCTGATCACAGGCCAGACCACCGTCCCTGCATTTCCTCTAGGTAAAGCAAGCTGGAGTGCCAGTGAGAGTGTAGGGAAAATGTAGGTGCCAGGGAAAATGTTGAATTCACTCCAGTTTATTAAAAGGAAAGGAATAAATCATTTGTATACTCTATTAGTAACCAATTCTATGCATGGCACTTCCTGCTGTGGCTAAGAACTGCCATTCAAGTTTAATAAAGTAAGGGGGAAATTGACTCTCTCCCCATTTCCAAAGATTTCGAGTTATATACAGAGAAATAACAGCAAACTAATAACACTGGCTTCGTGTGCCAGGTGTACTTTCATTTCTTTCCAAACTTTTAGTCTGCAAACTAAAAATAATACATGAAGTAATTAAATGAAAACTAAGAGAAATGGAGAACATGCAGAGATGTATATCAAAAGAACATTAAAATCATATGCATGCATGGGGGGAGGTAGGAGAAATGGTTTACAAATCTAAACTCATAAAGGAAAAGAAATGCATTGTGTTAAACATAAGTCAAATGAATATCATCTTTCTCCAACAACAGTCTAATGAGTTTTTATACACAAGCCAGCTTGAGTTTCATCATGAAAGAAGACGAGGAGGAACACAGGGGTGATTTCATGAGTGACATGGGCTGTAATATTTGGGCTGATTTTTGGACGATTTAGAGGGAAGCCCATTTAAAATGGCCCCCTTTAAGACAGAGCCAGTTTAACCAATTTACTTTTTTAAGAGACTGGGTCTGACTCTGCCACGTAGTCTGGAGTGCAGTAGCGTGAACGCAGCTCACTGCAGCCTCGACCTCCTGGGCTCAAGCAATCCTCTGGCCTCAGCGCCCCCAAGTAGTTGGGACTACAGGCATGTGTCACCACACCAGGCTAATTTTTGTATTTTTTGTAGAGATAGGGTTTTGCCATGTTACCCAGGCTGGTCTCTAACTCCTGAGCTCAACAATCTGCCCGCCTCGGCCTCCCAAACTGCTGGGATTATAGGTGTGATACTGCGCCCGGCTTCCATTTAACCAATTTTCTATTGGTTCCCACCATGTGTTGGCCATTTGAATCTGCCATACAGGGCAGCAACTCCTACTCTTGATGTCCCAACCCAGGGAGGCATCACAAATAATTTTTTACTCATCATAAGGTCTTAAGTTTGTTCAAGGTTTACATTATAATTTGCCCAAACTTAATGTAACTTTGAGCAAATTCAAGGCTATTCCTCTAATGCTTGCTTTCTACTGAGTAAGAGTGAGAAAGAGGAGATGGCGTTGTAGCTAACGTTGGGGATGGGGCAGTGACATACTGACAACCGCATCCCCTAGGGTGCATGGTGGAGAGAACAGCACCCGTCAGCAGAGATCCCAGCAGGGAAAATGTAAAGGATCTTGCAGGGGGCAGGTGTGGGAGAGGGAGCTGATCTGAGCCTAGGAGCCCTGCATCTGGCTCTCCCAAATCACTCTCAACCCTCTTCTCCTTTGCCTCTCTACCGCAGAGGCTGCAAAATAAAAAGGTGAGTGTCCTAAGTCTTGCTTAGAGCCAGAGAGTGACCAAGTGATACAGTTCTGGCCAGTGAGACTAACGAAAATCGGTTTTTGCTTTTCTGGTAAGAGAGGATGGACCCATTCATGCCTCCCTTTTGCTCTTTTTCTGGCTTGCCATAAACATGGTATCTGGCATCAAAACACAGCCCTTATCTTTTAACCAAAGCAATGATCTTGGTGAAGATTCAGAGAACTTCAGGGATACTGGCCCTGACATGGATGTGCCACTGACCACAGTTGGCAACTGCCCACCTCTGGCTTCTTGTGGGGGAGAAAATAAGCCCCTCTGTGTAAGCCCAGGTTTTCTGTTCCTTGCAGCTGAATGCATTGCTAATTGATACATGACTTAACCAGAGGACTTTGGCCTCTGGATAATCCCAAAGCATCATGACATGTCATGCACACACACATGCACACAAATATATACAGAGAACTGTGCTGTTCTTTGTGCATAACGATAACATGACTCATCTTTTAAGAATGAAATGCAACACACCTGTAATCCCAGGACTTTGGGAGCCAAGGTGGGTGGATCAGGAGTTTGAGACCACCCTGGCCAACATGGTGAAATCCCGTCTCTACTAAAAATACAAAAAAAATTAGCTGGGCATGGTGGCATGTGCCAGCAGTCCCAGCTACTTGGGAGGCTGAGAGGCTGAGGCAGGATAATTGCTTAAGCCCAGGAGGCAGAGGTTGCAGTGAGCTGAGATTGTGCCACTGCACCCTAGCCTGGGTGACAGAGCAAGACTTTGTCTCAAAAAAAAAAAAAAAAAAAAAGAAAAGAAAGAAAGAAATACAAAAACTCAGCCCTACATTATGCCAAAAGTAGTGTAGTTTTCAAATGTGTGGCCAGAATAAGGGCCACAGCCCATGGTCATGAACAATAACAGGGGCTCACGCTCCCTGAACGTGGACCTTGAGCTAGGCACCAGGCAGGAACTGAGCTGGTCACAGTGTGGTTAGTAACAAGCCCATGAGAAATGCACTGAGGCTAGCAGAGATTAAATCACTTGCCACAAGGCTAGAAAGTGTAGATGTGGGGTTTAGGCCCAGACAGGCTGATGCGGAAGCCTAATCTCTTACCCACTGGGGAGGATGCCTTTCTACTGAGGAGCTGAAATAACTACATTGTCACGTCTGTAACAGTAAGCAAAGGCCCTAACCCAGCACTGCAGCATTTGCCTGAAAAGTTGACCCACATGATGGTAATAACAACAGTAGTAGCAGCTACCATTTATTGTGTCTTCTTTATGCTAGACATTCATTCATTCATTCATTCATTCAATAATGATAGCTTACACTCACATGGCACTTCCTCTAAGCTTGGCACTACTTTCAGTGCTGTCCCTATATAAAGTCATTTAATCCTTACAGCAACCCTATGAGGGAGGCACTATGATTTTACATTTTACATATGGAAAACTGAGGCACAGAGAGGTAAACGCCCCAGGGTCACACAGACAGAAAGTAGTGAGGTCAGGATTCCAAACTGGGCAAACCACGGTGCTGGGTGATGCCAACGTGTTTTCTATCCACGGAGTATCTGTCGAACTCCAGAAGAGGCAAACTGTACCCCGTGATCTAGCCAAGGAGTGTATAACTGCAAACCAAAATAAGCATCATGAAGGAAAGAAATGGGGTTCTCTGCAATCGTATAGCCAAGAAATCTGACGTCAGGAAGGAGTCTCTGAGAAAGTAAGCTGAGATCTCAAAACTGTTGGGGAATTAGCTAGGTATTGGTGTATCTGCCCACGTGTGCTTGTGCATGGGTTTGTGTGTCTATATGTGTGTGTCTTTCCCTGGGCCTCTCTGCATGTCTATGTGTGTATATGTCTCTATGGGGCTCTTTGGTGTCTGTCTCTGAGGCTCCCACTTTCTGCATGAGTGGCTTTTTGTCCTGGGTCTCTTTGGGTGTGTGTGTCCTTGTCTTTCTTTGTGTCTGTGTCTCATGTATACGTGTGCATGAGAGGGAGAAGCTGGGAGGGTCCATGTTTCTGGCAGCTCACGGGAAGGAGAGGCAGAAGATGCAAAGATCTTTGAGAAGGAAACACAACTGGACATTTAAGTCATTGAATAAGAGTTACTGAAGGCCATGCAGCTTGAGCCCAGAGGCAAACATGGCTGGAGATGAGACAGAAATGTCAGGAGAACCTGACCGCCATGACTTTGTGGTTACAGTAAGGGTTGGGAGAACTGGCTTGAGAGCAAAGGAAAGCCACCTGATAAATGTTTCTCTACCTTCTCAACCACCCTGTGAGTTAAATATCATTATCCTCATTTGATAGATGAGGCAACGGACTGAGAGAGGTTAAACTATTTGCCTAAGGACACACAGCAAGAAGGTGATTGAGCCTGTAGATAAGCACGGGTCTGACTCCAGAGCTTCCTTTCATTCCATCACATCAAACACGGCCATACTCACTGCGGACCTCTGTGTCCATAGCTGCTTAAAAAAAAAAATAGATCTGAATGAGCTTGGCCAAGGAGTTATGATTCCTGAGGGCTCTCTATGACCTAGGCACTGGAGAACTGGTCCAGAAAAGTTATGCTCACAAATAGTTGCTTCATAAAGCACTCATGAGTGAAATACATAGAATTCATGGGGTTTTAGGCATTTTATATTGGTGGTATTAAAATCTACTTGGCCTGATTTTCCAGAAGTATAAAACCCGGGCCTGGGCAGTTTCCCTGGCAAAAACCCTGCCAGGGAAACTGCCCAGACCCGGGTTTTATACTTCTGGAAAGAAGAACCCCCCATGTCTTAGCAGACTGGTATGAATTTCAGGTCTTTCTTTACCAGCTGACTGATGCTGGTTGTTACAAAACCTCTCTGATCCTCAGTGGCCTCATCTGTAAAATGGGAGAACAGTAGTTTGCAAGGATGCCATGAGCTTTATCTGCAGGGCCTAGCATTATGCCTGGCACATGGCACATACCAACCATGGCAGAAGCGATTAGTGTTTTTGCAACTGCAGTAGGTCTGTAAGTGGGTCTCCACTCCTTGGACAGAGAACCCTAAACCCAAGGACCTCTGTGTGGTGAGTAGGGAAAAGCAGGTCAACTGCATAGCCTTGCAATGCATAGGGAATTGCTGGAGTGGTTGCTTCTGTTTTGGAGATGCATCAGTAACACACAAGGCATGAGGCAAATTTGCTTGATGGTTAGAGAAGTTGGCTCTGGGCTCAGAATGCACAGGTTCTTCAGGCTCTGCCACCTACTACCTGTGTGACCGTGGCCAAGTTCGCTCTTCTCTCTGAGCTTTGGTTATCTCGTCTGTAAATGGGGATAAAACTGATAAGAAACTCCCTTATCAGTTTATGGGAAGAGGAGAAAAGTTAATTCATATAAGGCACTGAGAACCCTATCAGGCAGAGTGAGTATGCATGGGGTTAACTTCTATTGTGATTTTATGGGTCTGTTGGAAGAGAGTCTCTGCTCAGGGAAGCAGAGGTGGACAATGGATTTGCTATCTTCAACCCCTCAAAGCCTTCCCGAAGGCTAATCACCTTGGGGAAACTGAGGCTGTACATGCAGGAGTTAGATGCTGTATGCTGTATTCAGAAAGAGAGTATGCTGACACCAGCTGTTGCAGGGGTTGAGAGAAGATATTAACCTTGAGCTTGGAGACCCCAACAAGGCTAGTCAATGGTTTAATTTGGGACCTTTTTTTTTTTCTGTGCACGTATGGTATTTTTTGGACACATCTAACATGCTTGTGAAAATTTAAAGAGGGACAGGAGAGACTGGTATAAAGAATGGACCAAGACCAGGGGCTCAGAGTGACCTCACAAAGAAGGAAAGGAACAGTGTCTATATCTTCCAAATGGATTGTGATCCTGTTCAGACATGGCAACACCCCAACCAGCAATGCCAGAAAGGGATTCAAACTTGATTGATTAGAATTCGAATTTTCTTAAAGAAGAAGGAGAGATGATGAAGAAGAAGCAGAGGAAGAAGAAGAAGAAGAAGAAAGCGCAGAAACTAAAGATGTAGCTGTTGGTGCTGAGGGAAAATGCCAAATGTGGACATGTCATTTACAGGTTTAGTAATTCGCATCATTCATGGTGGCCTTAGAACACAGAATCTCAGATTTGAAGAGGAATTTCATGATTATTTAAAACCTAAGTATTGGTTTCCTTTGGGGCTGGAGAAATTTGGGATCAAATTTTGGCTATTCCACTTAGTAGTTGTATGATCTCCGATAAATGACATCGTCTGGGACTCTTTCCTTGTTTGCAAAATGGAAATGAGGCTGCCACATTTTCATGAGGCTTAAAGAAGACAACCAGTTTGCACAGGGCCTGGCTCACACTTGGTCCTCATGCGTATTAGTTCAGCCTTCACCTCTATACACCCACTTCACGAGCATGCTCAGTGGTGACCAGGATCTGTGAAGTCTGCCTAATGGTATCGAACTGCACACGCCTGTGGTATTCCTCTGGTCTTGCTAAGCTGCCTGCAGTTCTACCAAGAATCTTCACATTTACAAGAGCAAAAGCTAAGGCTGCAGTGTCAGCTTCAGGGGGTTGGAGGAAACAGGTGCACTGAGAAGGAGGCCACTTTCCAGCTCATCCATCAGATGTGTGAGCCTGGGGCCGATGTGAGAAATGATGTGCCCCCCTCTTCCATGCACAGACACGCAGAGGAAAAAGGAAAGGTGGGGAGGCGGGAGCCCATTTATCACCCAGAGCCTGCCAGCTGGGCCTTGTCGCTGCACCTCTGCAATGGAGGTGAGGTAGAGCCGGCCGTGGGGGCAGCTTCAGGCAAGTCAGATGCCTGCAGTGAGGTGGCACATCAACACTGCACCTGCCTTCACTTCCTGGACATGTATCAATTCCTGCCAGCTCCATCTACCACCCCAAGGACTCCTCCTTCCCCTTTATCTCGCAGATCCTCCTCCCTCCTCCCAGCTACATGATTACTGAACCAAAGCCTTGGAAGGGTCCCCAAGCAGAGGAGGCCTCTGCTGTTTGGGCAGTCATTCCAGAGGCCCCTTTCCAGGGGACCACACAGCATCTCATTGTTCCCGCTCTGTGTTCTCTACCCTGAACACTGCTAGAACACAAAACTGGGGTGATCAGAAGACAAAAGATGTGTGAACTGCAGGGTGAAGCACATGTATTGCTTACTTTTATTGCTTCTGTGACATGACAGCACAGAGCAATGTCAGCAGACAAAACTATATACACATACAACATACATACACACAATATACTGTAAGTCATGGTTCCTCTATGTTGCCTCTAGGTTCTCGGAAACTGTGACTTTAAGCAAAAAAAGTACAGGGGCTCTGTATTAGTCTGTTCTCAAGCTGCTATGAAAAAATAGCCAAGACTGGGTAATTTATAAAGAAAAGAGGTTTAATTGACTCAAAACAGTTTTGCATGCCTGAGGAGGCCACAGGAAACTTACAATCATGGTGGAAGGGAAAGCAACACATCCTTCTCCAAATGGCAGCAGGAGAGAGAACTGCCAAGCAAAGGGAGAAAAGTCCCTTATAAAACCATTAGATCGATCGATTTGTTCCAAGATGGCCGAATAGGAACAGCTTGGGTCTGCAGCTCCCAGCATGATCGAAGCAGAAGATGGGTGATTTCTCCATTTCCAACTGAGGTACCTGGTTCATCTCATTGGGACTGGTTGGGCAGTGGGTGCAGCCCATGGAGGGTGAGCTGAAACAGGGTGGGGCATTGCCTCATCTGGGAAGTGCAAGGGGTCAGGGGATTTCCCTTTCCTAGCCAAGGGAAGCCATGACAGACTGTACCAGGAAAACTGGGACACTCCCACCCAAATATTGCACTTTTCCAATAGTCTTAGCAAACAGCACAGTAGGAGATTATATCCTGCGCCTGGCTCGGCAGGTCCCACGCCCACAGAGCCATGCTCACTGCTAGCACAGCAGTCTGAGATAGAACTGTGAGGTGGCAGCCTGGCTGGGGAAGGGGCATCTGCCATTGCTGAGGTGTGAGTAGGTAAACAAAGAGACCAGGGAAGCTCAAACTAGGAGGAGCCCACTGCAGCTCAGCAAGGCCTATTGCCTCTGTAGATTCCACGTCTGGGGGCACGGCATAGATAAACAAAAGGCAGCAGAAACTTCTGCAGACTTAAACGTCCCTGTCTGACAGCTCTGAAGAGAGCAGTGGTTCTCCCAGCATGGTGTTTGAGCTTTGAAAACGGACAGTCTGCCTCCTCAAGTGGGTCCCTGACCTCCATGTAGCCTAACAGGGAGATACTTCCCAGTAGGGGCCAACTGACACCTCATACAGGCAGGTGCCCCTCTGGGAAGTAGCTTCCAGAGGAAGGATCAGACAGCAATATTTGCTGTTCTGGAATATTTGCTGTTCTGGAATATTTGCTGTTCTGCAGCCTCTGCTGGTGATACCCAGGCAAAAAGGTCTGGAGTGGACTTCCAACAAACTCCAACAGACCTGCAGCTGAGGGACCTGACTGTTAGAAGGAAAACTAACAAACAGAAAGGAATAGCATCAACATCAACAAAAAGGACATCCACACCAAAACCCCATCTGTAGGTCATCAACATCAAAGACCAAAGATAGATAAAACTACAAAGATGGGGAGAAACCAGAGCAGAAAAGCTGAAAATTCTAAAAACCAGAGCACCTCTTCTCCTCCAAAGAATCGCAGTTCCTTGCCAGCATTGGAACAAAGCTGGACGGAGAATGACTTTGACGAGCTGCCAGAAGTAGGCTTCAGAAGATCGATAATAACAAACTTCTCTGAGCTAAAGGAGGTCGTTCAAACCCATCAAAAGGAAGCTAAAAACCTTGATAAAAGATTAGATGAATGGCTAACTAGAATAAACAGTGTAGAGAAGACCTTAAATGACCTGACTGAGCTGAAAACCATGGCACAAGAACTACGTGACACATGAACAAGCTTTAATAGCTGATTCGATCAAGTGGAAGTGGAAGAAAGGATATCAGTGATTGAGGACCAAATCAATGAAATAAAGTGAGAAGAGAAGTTTAGAGAAAAAAGAGTAAAAAGAAACCAACAAGCCTCCAAGAAATATGGGACTATGTGAAAAGACCAAAGCTACGTTTGATTGGTGTACCTGAAACTGATGGGAAGAATGGAACAAAGTTGGAAAACACTCTGCAGGGTGTCATCCAGGAGAACTTCCCCAACCTAGCAAGGCAGGCCAACATTCAAATTCAGGAAATACAGAGAATACCACAAAGATACTCCTCAAGAAGAACAACGTCAAGACACATAATTGTCAGATTCACCAAGGTTGAAATGAAGGACAAAATGTTAAGGGCAGCCAGAGAGAAATGTCGGGTTACCCACAAAGGGAAGCCCATCAGACTAATAGCAGATCTCTCAGCAGAAACTCTACAAGACAGAAGACAGTGGGGGCCAATATTCAACATTCTTAAAGAAAAGAATTTTCAACCCAGAATTTCATATCCAGCCAAACTAAGCTTCATAAGTGAAGAAGAAATAAAATCCTTTACAGACAAGCAAATGCTGAGAGATTTTGTTGCCACCAGGCCTGCCTTACAAGAGCTCCTGAAGGAAGCACTAAACATGGAAAGGAACAACCAGTACCAGCCACTGCAAAAACATGCCAAACTGTAAAGACCATCGATACTAGGAAGAAACTGCATAATAACCAGCTAACATCATAGTGACAGGTTCAAATTCACGCATAACAATATTAACCTTATATGTAAATGGGATAAATGCCCCTGTTAAAAGACACAGACTGGCAAATTCGATAAAGAGTTAAGACCCATCAGTGTGCTGTGTTCAGGAGACACATCTCACGTGCAGAGACACAGATAGGCTCAAAATAAAGGGATGGAGGAAGAGCTACCAAACAAATGGAAAGCGAAAAAAAAGCAGGGGTTGCAATCCTAGTCTCTGATAAAACAAGACTTTAAACCAACAAAGATGAAGAGAGACAAAGAAGGCCATTACATAATGGTAAAGGGATCGATTCAACAAGAAGAGTTAACTATCCTAAATATATATGCACCCCATCCAGGAGCACCCAGATTCATAAAGCAAGTACTTAGAGACCTACAAAGAGACTTAGACTTCCACACAATAATAATGGGAGACTTTAACACCCCACTGTCAATATTAGAAAGATCAATAAGACAGAAGGTTAACAAGGATATCCAGGACTTGAATGCAGCTCTGCACCAAGTAGACCTAATAGACATCTACAGAACCTTCCACCCCAAATCAACAGAACACACATTCTTCTCAGCACCACATCACACTTATTTGAAAATTGACCACATAGTTGGAAGTCAAGCATTCCTCAGCAAATGTAAAAGAACAGAAATCACAACGAACTGTCTCTCAGACCACAGAGCAATCAAATTAGAACTCAGGATTAAGAAACTCACTCGAAACTGCACAACTACATGGAAACTGAACAACCTGTTCCTGAATGACTACTGGGTAAATAACAAAATGAAGGCAGAAATAAAGATGTTTTTTGAAACCAATGAGAACAAAGACACAACATACCAGAATGTCTGGGACACATTTAAAGCAGTGTGTAGAGGGAAATTTATGGCACTAAATGCCCACAAGAGAAAGTAGGAAAGATCTAAAATCAACACCCCAACATCACAATAAAAAGAACTAGAGATGCAAGAGCAAACAAATTCAAAAGCTAGCAGAAGGCAATAAATAACTAAGATCAGAGCAGAACTGAAGGAGATAGAGACACGAAAAAAACCTTCAAAAATCAATGAATCCAGGCTTGTTTTTTGAAAAGATCAACAAAACTGATAGACCACTAGCAAGACTAATAAAGAAGAAAACAGAGAATAATCAAATAGATGCAATAAAAAATGATAAAGGGGATATCACCACGGATCCCACAGAAATACAAACTACCATCAGAGAATACTATAAACACCTCTATGCAAATAAACTAGAAAATCTAGAGGAAATAGATAAATTCCTGGACACATACAGCCTCCGAAGACTAAACCAGGAAGAAATTGAATCTCTGGATAGACTGAAAACAGGCTCTGAAATTGAGGCAATAAGTAATAGCCTATCAACCAAAAAAAGTCCAGGACCAGACGGATTGACAGCCCAATTCTTCCAGAGGTACAAAGAGGAACTGGTACCATTCCTTCTGAAACTATTCCAATCAATAGAAAAAGAGGGTATCCTCCCTAACTCATTTTATGAAGCCAGCATCATCCTGATACCAAAGCCTGGCAGAGACACAATGAAAAAAAGGGAATTTTAGACCAATATCCCTGATGAACATCTATGCGAAAATCCTCAATAAAATACTGGCAAACCGAATCCAGCAGCACATCAAAAAGCTTGTCTACCATGATCAAATCAGCTTCATCCTTGGGCTGCAAGGCTGGTAAAACATATGCAAATCAATAAACATAATCCATCACATAAACAGAACCATCAACAAAAACCACAGGATTATCTCAATAGATGCAGAAAAGGCCTTCGACGAAGTTCAACAGCCCTTCATGCTAAAAACTCTCAATAAACTAGGTATTGATGGAACGTATCTCAAAATAAGAAAAGCTGTTTATGACAAACCCACAGTCAATATCATACTAAATGGGCAAAAACTGGAAGCATTCCCTTTGAAAACTGGCACAAGACAGGGATGCCCTCTCTCACCACTCCTATTTAACATAGTGTTGGAAGTTCTGGCCAAGGCAATCAGGCAAGACAGAGAAATAAGGGGTATTCAATTAGGAAAAGAGGAAGTCAAATTGTCCCTGTTTGCAGATGACATGATTGTATATTTAGAAAACCCTATCGTCTCAGCCCAAAATCTCCTTAAGCTGATAAGCAACTTCAGCAAAGTCTCAGGATATAAAATCAATGTGCAAAAATCACAAGCATTCCTATGCACCAATAATAGACAAACAGAGAGCCAAATCATGAGTGAATTCCCATTCACAATTGGTACAAAGATAATAAAATATCTAGGAATCCAACTTACAGGGGATATGAAGGACCTCTTCAAGAACTACAAACCACTGCTCAATGAAATAAAAGAGGACATGAACAAATGGAAGAGCATTCCATGCTCATGGATAGGAAGAATCAATATTGTGAAAATGGCCATACTGCCCAAGGTAATTTATAGATTCAATGCCATCCCCATCAAGTTACCAATGACTTTCTTCACAGAAAAACTACTTTAAAGTTCATAAGGAACCAAAAAAGAGCCCACATTGCCAAGTCAATCCTAAGCAAAAAAAACAAAGCTGGAGGCATCACGCTACCTGACTTCAAACTATACTACAAGGCTACAGAACCAAAACAGCATGGTACTGGTACCAAAACAGATATATAGACCAATGGAACAGAACAGAGGCCTCAGAAATAATACCAGACATCTACAACCATCTGATCTTTGACAAACCTGACAGAAACAAGAAATGGGGAAATGATTCCCTGTTTAATAAATGGTGCTGGGAAAACTGGCTAGTCATATGTAGAAAGCTGAAACTGGATCCCTTCCTTGCACCTTATACAAAAATTAATTCAAGATGGATTAAAGACTTAAATAATAGACCTAAAACCATAAAATCCTTAGAAGAAAACCTAGGCAATACCATTCAGGACATAGGCATGGGCAAGGACTTCATGACTAAAATACCAAAAGCAATGGCAACAAGAGCCAAAATAGACAAATGGAACCTAATTAAACTAAAGAGCTTCTGCACAGTAAAAGAAACTACCATCAGAGTGAACAGGCAACTTACAGAATGGGAGAAAATTTTTGTATTCTACCCATCTGACACAGGGCTAATATCCAGAATCTACAAAGAACTTAAACAAATTTACAAGAAAAAAACAAACAACATCAAAAAGTGGGCAAAGGATATGAACAGACACTTCTCAAAAGAAGACATTTATGCAGCCAACAGAAACATGAAAAAATGCTCATCATCACTGGTCATCAGAGAAATGCAAATCGAAACCACAATGAGATACCATCTCACACCAGTTAGAATGGCGATCATTAAAAAGTCAGGAAACAACAGGTGCTGGAGAAGATGTGGAGAAACAGGAACGCTTTTACACTGTTGGTGGGAGTGTAAACTAGTTCAACCATTGTGGAAGACAGTGTGGCAATTCCTCAAGGATCTAGAGCTAGAAATACCATTTGACCCAGGAATCCCATTACTGGGTATACACTCAAAGGATTATAAATCATGAGAGTATAAAGGCACATGCACATGTATGTTTATTGCGGCACTAATCACAATAGCAAAGACTTGGAACCAACCCAAATGTCCATCCATGATAGACTGGATTAAGAAAATGTGGCACATATACACCATGGAAAACTATGCAGCCATAAAAAATTATGAGTTCATGTCCTTTGCAGGGACATGGATGAAGCTGGAAACCATCATTCTGAGCAAACTATCACAAGGACAGAAAATCAAACACCGCATGTTCTCACTTATAGGTGGGAATTGAACAACGAGAACACTTGGACACAGGGTGGGGAATATCGCACACCAGGGCCTGTCATGGCGTAGGGGGCAGGTGGAGGGATACCATGGGGAGAAATACCTAATGTAAATGATCGGTTGATGGGTGCGGTGGACCAGCATGGCACACGTATACCTATGTAACAAGCCTGCACGTTGTACACATGTACCCTAGAACTTAAACATAATAAAAAAATAATAAAACAAAAAACAAAATCCATTAGATCTTATGAGAACTCACTCACTATCACGAGAAGAGTGGCATGTAGGTATCCGCCCCCATGAATTAATTACCTCCCACCAGGCCCTTCTCATGAACACATGAGGATTATGAGAACTCCCATTCAAGATTAGATTTGGGTGGGGACATAGCCAAACCATATCAGGATCCTAGAGTAACATAGTTTCATTCAATGTGGTTTTGATATAATGTTGATAAGAGAAACAAAATTGGTTTTATTATAAATCATTTCACTTAAAGTCATTGTTTCCAAGCAATGTTAAGTGAGCACATACTGTACAGAGTCAGAGATGATTAATTCCATTATTTGCTTTAGCACAGCTGAGACCCCCATAGAGAAAAGGTGTCATTTTTAGCATCCTCCTGGACTCCAACTTGGCCCCATCTCCAACCCCAGCCCCAGCTTTTTTCTGTTGCTTTCTCACCATGAAAGTTTGCCTATTTCTGTGAGGCTGCCCCAGCCATTCCCCTTGAAGCCACCAAACGTTAGTTCAGGGGTTTCCCTGGGCTCCATTTTTAAAACTTTCCTCAAAAGTACTCCTGAGGCCTTGAGGATGTCCACGGAACTGTATGTCCCCCAGGAATGCCTATAACTGCAAGTTTCAGAAAACTCACCAGTGGTGGCTGAAATAGATTGGAGTCTGTATTTCTCAAATGACAAGGAGTTCAGAGCTAAACATTTGCTGCTGTTGGCTCAGCTGCTCAAGGATCCAATCTCTTCAGTCTTCCCACTCTGTCATCTTTAGCACTTTATCCTGTTGGCTTATGGCCCCAATACTGCTGCAGTCCCAGACACAATATCAAGGGTAACAGGTAAGGGTGAAGTGATGGGGACTTGTGGTGCCAGAATCTTCGGTTTCTTTTTATCCAGAAATGAAAATGTTCCTAGGTGCATCATGCCCAGGTTTCTGCTGTGGCCTCATTGGTCAGAATAGTGTCACGTGACTACCTCTAGGTACAAGGGAGAATGAGAAAATAGATGAGTGTAGAGAAAGACAAGTGGGAAGGGAATCAGAAAAGGCAATGGAGGTTGAGTGAACCAGGCTACAGTATCTGTCATAAAATGTAAAACGGTGTCAAGGTAATGGAACTAAATGTCTCTAAAATTTCTGGAGGTCAGTGGATTTCCCTAACCCGTGGCTCTTATTATCATAGGCTCACCTGGAGAGCATGAAATCTCACTCACTTTCTAAGTCATTAGCTGGTTTTACAAGCACTAATGAAAACATGAGCATATACAAAACTCAATTGTAATTCCAATTGCTCTTATCAAATCAAATTTTCCCTCAATTCATATATGGCTTCTTAGGAGGAGTAGGTTCCTCTCCCCACACACACTATAAAGTAGTTAAATTTCATTAGCACAGTTTACATAAATGTGTGAAGCCAAGATTATGAAAATAGCCACAGGCCTACAAATTTGAAGACTAAAAATTAAGACTAGCATACAGAAAATTCAAGTGATGAGTGTTACAGTTCTAAGCGCCCCACCAAGAAAGTCAGGTGAATCTTGTGTTACATCAAGAATTTGGGCTATCTGGGGATGTTAATCTAGGGCACCTGGGTATGTCTACAAAGTGGGCTTAGAGCTTTTTTTCTGGAAGCTGCATAGCTACAAAGGAATTATTTACACATAATTCTAAGACTGAATTAATAGGATTAACAGTATGAGGTGAGAGTTGTAGACAGTGTGTAATAATGGCTAATATTTATTGAGTGTGACTGTGCTAAATGCTGTACACGGATTGTCTAATCCTTACAGTAGTCCTAGAAAGTATCTCCAGTTTACAGATGTGAAAATTCAGAACTGGGATTGCAGAGCCTAACCTCTTGCCTGGCTTGTCCTTAGTGCCACTTGAAGCCTGACCCTGGGGAACTCAGAATGTAACTGTATTTGGAGATAAGGTCTTTAAAAAGATAATTAATTTCACATGAGGTCACTAGGGTGGGTCCTGATCTCATAGGATTGGTGCCCTTGGAAGACGAGAAGATAAGAATGCAAAAACACACAGAGTAAGTGTGTACACACGGGGAGAAGGTAGCCATCTACAAGCTAAAAAGAGAGTCTTCAGAAGAAACCAACCCTACCAATGCCTTGATCTTGGACTTCCAGCCTCCAGAACTGTGAGATGACATACTTCTGTTGTTCAAGCCACACAGTGTGTGGTACTTTTAATGGCAGTCCTAGCAAACAAATACAGACATGGTCCTTGTTCTTAGCCTGAAGAGAAACTAGAGCATTGAGCAGCATAAGAGAGGGAACAAGGGTGTAGTTCCTGAGCCCCTATGCATTCTTGATATGGCTTCTTTAATCTTAACCATCCATCACCCATGATTGCTTAGAAGCCTACAGACGTGCCCATGGCCACAGCCAGTGCCAGGCTCTCATTGCTGACTCTAAGTCAGCTCTTGGATGATCTCCCACACCACCATGCCCTTTACTTGCTGTAGCAGAAGGCGCCACATTGCAGGATTTGCTATATAATCTGCAGGGCCCAGTGCAAAAGGAAAATGCAGGCAATTTGGCTGAAGAACTATTAAGAATTTCCAAATGGTGAGATCAGAGCAATGAACAAAGTGCAAGGGCTTTCCAAGCACAGGGCCCTGTGCAACTGAACAGGTCACATCCAAGGAGCTAGGCTCATCCCATGTTTGGGTGTGGATGAAGTGGCGAGTAGGCATTGAGAGACAGCCTTTGAATTCCACAGGAAATACACAACTGTTGCAAAGAAGATAAACACTGCATGTGCTGGGTCAGGGACATTGGATCCACATGCTATCTCACCCTAGAGCACCAGGCTCCTGAGCCTCAGTCTTGGCCAGTTCTCAGGGCCAGATCTTGGGCCATTGTGCAAGGAGATGTTAGGAAGAGTATTGCTCAGAAAGGAACCAATAGAATGCCAAAGCCTCCAGAGACTGGGATGTGAGGAGAATGTCTACTGTTCTCTGTTTACTCTTTGTTCAAAGTAATAATAATTCTGAAAAGGATAATAATGGCCAATACTTATTGAGCAGTTAATATACACCAGGCTCTGTTCTAAGCTCTTTGTGAGATTGTTTTAGTAAATTCTCCCAACAATCCTCTAAACTTGGGACTACTGTACACAACACTTTACTGACTGGGCACTTGAGACAGACAGAGATTAGACCTCAGGTCACAGGGAATCAGTGGTGGATTCAGATGGAGACCTGTGGTGTCTCCAGACCACATGCTTGAGTATTTAGTGTTGTTGCATTTTTTACTTTCAGCAACCCAGGGGGAAGAAAAGTACATCCATGTTCTCTGGAGAGTAGGGGGCAAAACAAATGCTAACTTGGCACTTGCCAAGAGCCCAGAGAAAAGACCCATTGTTTTGGGGTGTAGGGAAGATTTGTAAGAGTAAAACAGAGAGACCCATCTCTGGTACTAACTTGCCTAATAGCCTCACATGAAGCCACTTAGTTTCTCAATGCAGCAAATGAAGATGACAATTGCTGACGTACTTACTTCTCAAGGTACCTGTGATGATCCTAAATTCCTGATGGCATTTGTTTCTGTCACCTGGGCTGCTCTATGATTTCCCAAGGGTCCTTTCCTTCCCACTCTACCTTCTGTCTGATCCATTCTCCATGCCGCAGCGAAGCCCAATTTTTCATAAAGTAAATCTGACAGTTGTTTCCTGCAAAGAATTTCCCTTACTCTGAGAATAAAGACAACACTCCTTTTCCAGCCTGCAAAGTCCAACAGAATCTTTCCCCTACTTGCTGTCCATCATCCTCTCACTCCTAGATCTCCATCCCTTTCTAGGTTTCAGCCCCACAAGTTGCCTTTTGGAACCCTGGGCTCACCACACTCCCTCCTGCCACAGGGACTTTGCACAGGCTGTTACGGCTGCCTGGGAAGCTCCTTTCCTCTCCCTTGCTGACTGCCACTTAGTCCTCAGCAACCAGCTCATGCATCACTTCCTTCTGTTTCATTTTCCTCTGTAATAACAACTTTATTGAGATATAATTCAAATCTCATACAATTCACCTGCTTACAGTATGCAATTCAATATTCTTAGTATATTTACAGATTGCGCAGCCACAATCCATTATGTTAGAACATTCTTATCACTCCAAAAGAAACCCCTTATGCATTAAAAATCACTCCCCATTCCCCCTTCGTTTTCCTTGCTCCCCCGACCAATCTCCCGTCCCCACCCTAGGCAGTTACTGATCTATTTTCTCTATCTATGGGTTTCTGATTCCGCACATTTTGTATAAGTGGAATCATATAATGTGTGGTCTTTTGTGTCTGGCTTATTTCACTTAGCATGATGTTTTCGAGGCTCATCCGTGCTGTAGGGTGTATCAGTACTCATTCCTTTTTATGGTCAAACACTATTTCATTATATTGAAAGTTGACATTTTATTTATCTGCTTGTCAGTTGATGGACTTTGAATTGTTTCCACTTGTTGGCTATTATGAAAAATGCTGCTATAAACATTTTAATGCAGGTTTTCATGTGGATATACGTCTTCAATACTCTTGGGTACATACCTAGGAGTAGAATTTCTGGGCTATATGGTAACTTTACGTTTAACCTTTCGAGGGACTGGCAGAGTGTTCCCAAAGGGGTCGCACCATTTTGCATTCCCACCAGCAACATATAAATGTTCCCATTTTTCCACATCGTCAACACTTGCTATTACCTAATTTTTAAATCATAACCATCCTAGTGAGTGTGAAGTGATATCTCATTTTGGTTTTGATTTTCATTTCCCTGATAGTTAATGATGTTGAGCATCTTTTCATACATTTATTGGCTCTTTTAATTTTTTTTATAAGAGACATCTGTCTTCCCCCATTTTTTAATTGGGTAGAGTTATTTCCTCTTCATGTCAGTAGCCTCTTCTATCAATGTCCTCTTTTGGAGTAACTATAGAAAATGGGAGTTTTCCTCTTAGAATTAAGAACACGTTTGTTTCTGCTGTGACAAGCGAGAGTTCAGCCTCAAAAAATAATTTAATATCTGGGGACTTGACAAAATGCCTTGATAGAGTCTGCAAATCCAGAAGGAAAGAGTCAGACTTTAGGGAACTGTTTTGTCTGAAAAAGCTGCAGCCCAATTAATAGTCTGCAAAAGTGGGGGAAAAAAAAAAAGAAAGGAAGGAAGGAAGGAAACAATCTGACTTGGAAGTGCCAAGTTCTAGTAATATTGCTAATTGTGGTTTACTCCCGACTCCTTCTTTGCTCTGCGAATGCTTCCATTCTGTTAGTCGCCCTGGAGAATAAATAAACTCATTTGTCTGACCTCATTCTCGACAAGGGCAGATCGAAATTCCACGGGGAAATTACAGAAACAGCACTCCACTCTTTGCAAGGTGATCCTCTCTCATTTCTTTCCCTCCAGGGCTCCCCTTCTGACATTAGCATCTATTATCTTCCTGGCTGAATTCTTCCCTAAAGGGCACTCGGCATCCCTAGGTGGTTGCCAGTGTCAAGGCAACCTCACCAACTGTGAAGGCATACTGAGCTCCTGGAACAGGCAGAAAAGAAACCTGGCAGGGAGACTGGGGGGTGGCTGCAAGCTGGCCTGACTTCTGCAGTGAAACACGTCCCAGGAGCTGGAGGTACACCATGCTGAGCTCCTGTTTCCTTGGTAAGAGGGTCGGTCTCCAAGCAGGCAAGACTATTCAGAGCCCAAGGGCTTCTTTGTGTTGGCTAAGGGGGGCATCAATGTCTTGGAAGGAATTAGAGCATTCTGTAATGAGAATCATTGGCCCCCAACCTCCAGAATGAGAGAGATACATGTTAACACCCTTGCAGAGCAAGATGCTTGAATACACTTGGGCACAAAGGGTCTAGAAGATAGACAATGGCTTCTGTGTTCTCAGGAATAAGGATTAATGATTTGTCCTTGTACCTAGGTAAGAGGAGGGGGACTTCCTGGCCTAAGACAGGTTTTTCAGGTTGGAGTTGTAAGGACAGTGGTAATTTTCAACTGTGGATTATTGTAAGCTGTTCCAAGCAAGCATGGATGACTCCATTTCGTGGTCTACAGAAATTCTGTGCCTGTCCTGTCCAGTGATTGAGTCATATCTGGTGCATGGTATGGGCAAAACATCTGTAAAAGAAACAGCCCGTAGTATACAGCAAGAAGGTAAAGGTGTCAAATGTTTTTATTTTTTATTTTTCAGGTAACAAAAATTTTTTTTCAGACAAAATCTCCGTTGGAAATTCACTATACTATATGTAAGAGATAAAAACAGAATTAAGCTGATCCACTGATTCCTTAAATTGTAGGTGTGGGGAGCTGGGGGGCTGGGATATTGGAACCAGGGTCATCAGCTCTTCCTGGTTTGCCCAGGTCTTTACCCACAAGTCCCAGGACCCCCCTCAGTCCTAGGCAAATTAGAACAGTAAGTCACCCTCGTGGAAACTCTGCTCACTGGACCAGTCTCCTGTGGCTTCCCATGGGAGCCTTTTGGGGCTCCGGGAAGCAACGTGACAGTAGGAAGCAGGTTCTCTGTTGTTCATTTTATTCCCTGTGCCATGTTCTGTACTTTTCTTCCAGAAGGTACTTGATGAAATGTTGCTTGAATTGAAAAAACATAGGACTCTAGAACATACTAATATCACCAGCATAGAGGAAATGCCAGGAAGATAAGGTGGGAGAAGGGAGGGTGCATATCAGCCTTCTAGAATGTTCTGTTTCTAGGCAAGTTGCTTCATGGGCATTACTTCAGGACACCATGAGGCAGGATTCAGAGCTAGAACAGTGAGCTTGGAGTGGGAGCTGGAGTGATAATGCAGGTGTATCTGTCTCTAGCACCCTTGACCTTGCAGGAGCAGTCCTGGGATTCTTGTTTTGCTCAGCAAAACTGAGTTTCTTTAAAGTCAGATGGCTGCAGTTTGCCTTCCAGCTGACTTGCTTTATGTGTGCAGAAGTAATTACTGAAATTGCTGCTGATAACAAATATATACGTGCACCTCAATGGCCTTTGCCCTTCCAATTTGGTGAAGAATGAACAGGGCTGGGGGATTTACCAATGTGACGGCAAACACAGCTCTTCCAGGGAAACCCCACTGGAATGGCTGTTGGGTTTTTGTTTTGACCAACTAGATCAGAGGAAACCAAGCAAGACGGGAGGCCTCTTGACACGGCATAGTGCCAGTTAAGAACATTTAGAAATTCTTTCAGAAATATCCAGTGAAATTGGTTCCAAGTCCCCTTAAACAAACACTCAGTGTTTCAAGCTAAAGTGGGATCCTGCAGGTTCAGAGTTTGGGCTCAACAGACTATAGACTTGCTGGGTTTGAATCCTGGCTATATACTGCCTGTGTTAACTTGGACAGGCTGCTTAACCTCTGTGCCTCAGTTTCATCCTCAGTTATGATAGGAATCATAACAGTACCTGCCTTCTAGAGTCATTATGAGGCAGAAGCGAGATGAAGCTGTACTGTACCTAAAAAAATGCCCGGCATATATGTAGGTGCTTATAAATGTGGAATGAATGTCTGTGTATGGGATGTATTAGTAATAGTTTGCCTGGGCTGCTATAATAAGGTATCACAGGCTGGGTGGCTGAAACAAGAGAAATGTATTGTCCCACAGTTCTGGAGGCTACAAGTCCAAGATCAAAGTATCACACAAATTGTTTCCTTCCTGAGGCTATGAGAGACCATGTCCTGTGCCTGTCCCCTTGCTTCTGGTGGTTGCCTGGCAATCTTTGGTGCTTGTTGGCTTGGAGATGCATCACCCTGATCTGTGCCTTCACCTTCACATGGTGTCATCCTTGTGTGCCTGTCTGAGTCCACAGCTCCCCTTAAGGACACCAGTCATATCGGATTGGGCCCACCCAACTCCAGTGCAACCTCATCTTTTTTTTTTTAGATGGAGTCTCGCGCCATCGCTTGTAGTCCAGCCTGGAGTGCAGTGGTGCGATCTCGGCTCACTGCAACCTCCGCCTCCCGGGTTCAAGTGATTCTCCTGATTCTCCTGCCACAGCCTCTGAGTAGCTGGGACTACAGGGGTGTGCCATCACGTCCGGCTAATTTTTTGTATTTTTAGTAGAGGTGGGGTTTCACCATGTTAGCCTGGATGGTCTCAACCTCCTGACCTCGTTATCCACCCACCTCAGCCTCCCAAAGTGCTGAGATTACAGATGTGAGCCACCACGCCCAGCCGCAACCTCATCTTAGCTAAGTCCATATGCCGATGACCCTAGGTCCAAATAGGGCCACATTCTGAGACACTGGAGGTTAGGACTTTGACATCTGGATTTTTGGGGGCACACAATTCCCAACCCGTAACAGTGACTCACCTTCTAAACTGGTGGGTTTTTTGGCCTGCAGTGAGGGGGTGTAAGGAAGATTAGGGGGCCCCTGTACTTTCCAGAGCAACCCCTGTGCCGTTCTTCTGTGACCCTCACCTTATGTTCTTGTCACTGCTGCTTTGAGGCTCATCTTTCTCAGTGAAGTCAACCGTCTCTGTTGCTTTTTCTGCCTGTCTCAATGTCCAGCACCTTGCCTTGCACACAGCAAACATTTCATAAATATTTAATGAGTGAATGAATGTGCTATTTCATTTACTCCTCGAACAAGTCTAGGAGATGGGTATCCTTATCTTTGTTTTCTGATAAAGAAAATGATTTGTTCATACTCAGGGCTATGGCTTTGGACCAAGGTACCACTTGTATGACTGTGGGTGTTCTAGAACACTCCAGATCCCTGATAGTACGGCACTAACAAGAGATGTCTGCTTAACAGATTTCAAGTCCCTTTCATCCATCTCCAAGTGAGAATCTCCAGGCATGTCTATTGTTTAAAAATGCCTTCGTGTGACTCTGATGAGACCAATTAAATTGGGAGCAACTACCTAGGATGTGCACATGAGGGTGAGAGGCAGAAAGCTCTTTGCCTGTGATTTCACATTTTCCTGTGAAGGAAATATTAGTTTAATGCCCCAGCCTCTCTCCACCCCTAATTCGGTGTCTTATCTGATTGGTGAATTTGAGATAAAGGATTGGGCATGCTTAACTTAGTTGCTCCCTCTTCCCTTCCCCGTCTGTCTGCTCCTCTGCCAGGCAATAAAAAGTCTTTAGTATTTAGATACATTTAAATAAGTAATATGACAATTTTATGTGACCTTTATAATATGCCAAAAATTACATCATTTGAAACGCCTTATGTCTATGATAAATACAGATTAGATGGTCACTTAAAAAAGTCTGTGAGATGGTTCATAGTTTTGCAAAACAGACGTTATCTACCTCCTGATTGACGCAGTATGCAGTAGCAGTAGCATGTTGGAAATTGTCTTGCCAAAAAAAAAAATTGAAGCTGAATTTGATGAAGCTTCTGGGTCTAACTATCACCAATTTACAGAAAATACAGGGGAGGGAAGAAAATGTCAACTGACAACATGCACAGACTAAAAAAAAATCCAGAATGTGGGACATTTATACCATAAATGATTCAGTTTCTCCAATAAATAAACGGCAAATATACAATAAATTCAAAAGCCATAGAGGTAAAAAGTCTTAGGAAAGAGATCAACTGAATGCAATGTGTGAACTTGGTTTGCATCCTGATTCAAATCAATCAACAGATTAAAAAATGATGATCCAATATGGGAAACTTAAGCAGTGACTAGATATTTAATCAGATTAAGGAACCGAGACCGGGTGTGGTGGCTCACACCTGTAATCCCAGCACTTTGGGAGTCCGAGGCAGGTGGATTACCTGAGGTCAGGAGTTCAAGACCAGCCTGGCCAAGGTGGTGAAACCCCGTCTCTATTAAAAATACAAAAATTAGCTGGGCATGGTGGTGGGTGCCTGTAATCCAGCTACTCAGGAGGCTGAGGCTGGAGAATTGTTTGAGTCTGGGAGGCAGAGGTTGCAATGAGCAGAGATCGCACCACTGCACTCCAGCCTGGGTGACAGAGCGAGACCCCATCTCAAAAAAAAAAAAAAAAGAAAAGAAAAGAAAAAACAAGGAATCAGTGTTAATTTTTAGGTGTGATAAAGATACTATATGCTGTTAAAGAAACCTTATCATTTAGACATGAATCTCTGAGAATTTCCTGGCACCTCTGTTTTGTTTTGTTTTGTTTTGTTTTTTAGATGGAGTTTCACTCTTGTTGCCCAGACTGGAGTGCAGTGGTGCGATCTCGACTCACTGCAACCTCCGCCTCCCAGGTTCAAGTGATTCTCCTGCCTCAGCCTCCCGAGTAGCTGGGATTATAGGCACCTGCCACTTCTCTACATGACCCTGATGAGACCAGTCAGGTTTGGGAGCAACTGCCTAAGAATGTAAATAAACGTGAGGGTGGAGAGGGAAGGGAACATCTTTTCTGGTGAGTTTCTGTTTTCCTGTGAAAGAACATTAGCTTAGAAATATGCCATCAAATCTCTACCCCTAATGCAGTGGGTGAATGTCTATATATTGAAACATTTTAAATTAGAATGATATAATACCCGGGAATTACTCCAAAATAATTTGGAGGGAGCCGTGGTTGTGAGGGGACATGGAAGAAGATTGACCATGAGTGAATAAATATCAAAACTGAGAAATGGGCACATAGAAGTCCATGTTACTGTTCTTTCTTTTCTTTTTCTTTTTTTCTTTTTGAGAGGGAGTCTCGCTCTGTCACCACGCCGGAGTGCAACGGCATGATCTCGGCTCACTGCAACCTCCGCCTGCCGGGTTCAAGCAATTCTCCGCCTCAGCCTCCCAAGTAGCTGGGATTACAGGCGCCTGCCACCATGCCCAGCTAATATTTGTATTTTTAGTAGAGAAGCAGTTTCACCATGTTGACCAGGATGGTCTCAATCTCTTGACCTCATGATCCACCCAGCTCGGCCTCCCAAGGTGCTGGGATTACAGGCATGAGCCACCACACCCGGCTGTTACTGTTGTTTCTAACTTCACATAGGTTTAAAAATAATTTAGTGTTGCAAATGGCATTGTGGCTGTGTTTTAAAAAGAGATCGTAGCTTTTAGAGATACATACAGATATATTTGTGGATGAAATGATATGATGTATGGGGTTGCTTTAAAATAATTCAGGGTTGGGTGTGTAATAGACAAAATACAATTGGCCATACATTGTTAATTTTTGAGGTACATAATGGGCACAGGGGAGTTCTTTATATTATTTTCTATACCTTTGTGTGTTTGAAATTTTCCCAAGAAAAAGATTATAAAAAAGAAAATGAAAAAGAGGAAGTTTTATTTTCTAAAACTTATTTTATGAAGCTATGACAAGTTTGATATCCAAGTCAGACAAAGGACACTTGTATAAGGAAAATTACAGGCCAATCTTATTGATTAATGCATAGGCAGAAGTCCTAAGTCAAATTTAAATAAAGTATTAGAAAACTACATTCAACAACGTATTTAAAAAATTCAACATGACAAAGGAATGCAAGATTGGTTCAACATTAGAAAATTATTAATGTATGTTATGGGGTGGCTTGTGTCTCTTCAAAAGATGTTGAAGTTATGACCCCTAGTACCTGTGACTGTGAGCTTATTTAGAAATAAGGTCTTTGCACGTGATCAAATGAAGATGAGGTCATTAAGGTGAGCTGTGAACCAGTATGACTGGCATTTTTATAGAAAGAAGGGATTTAAACACAGAGACAGACACACACAGAGGAAAGATGATGTGAAGATGCAGGGAGAAGATGACCACCTACAAGTCGAGGAAAGCCTGAAGCTGCCAGGAAGCAGGAGAGAGGCCTGGAACAGAGTCTTCTTCATACCGCTGGGAGAAACCAACCCTGCCGACACCTTGATTTCAGACTTCCAGAATCTAGAACTGCGAGGCAACACGTTTTTGTCATATAAACCCCCTCTGCTCCCTAGTTTTTGGGACTTCATTAAGGCAGTCCCAGAAAACGAACACAGTGTAATTCACCATCTTAATAAAGGAGAGAAAAACATCAGATCTTCTCAACAGGAGTTGAAAACACAACCCATAAAATTCAGCTACTGATGATGATGATGATGATGATGATGATGATGATGAAGTAAACTTTAGCAAACTGGGAAGAGAAGGGAATTTCCTTAACTTGATACACACACACACACACACACACACACACATGCACACACATGCACACCCTTATAGCGAACACTATGCTCCATGAACGTGGGCCCCAAAAGGCTGCTGCAGAGAGCTTGTTAGCAGCAATGACAGGAGCAGCTGGGAGGGCAGCCTTGGCCTCATGGGTCCCCATCTTGTGTTTGTGCATCTAATTGGCAAAATCTCATTTGCCTCGAGAAACTCAGCCACAAAGCAGTCTGGAAATGTTTAAAAAGATTCCCAACCTTTTTACATAGGACCATGGTTGAAAAGGAGTTCAGAGAACTAAGCCTGTGAATCCACTCTATGCTCTGAGAAGCTTGCTGACTTACCCCTGTTTACAAATATCATTTTCCATGTTTACTGTGTCGTAAAAAAGGCTGGAAAGCACTTTTCTAGAGACACTCTCTTGCACAGGTGCATCAGTTAAATATTCAAGAATGTTCATGGTAGCATTGCTCAAAATAGCAAAACATTAGAAAAAACCCAAATGTCTATTGGCTCTAAAATGTATAAATAAATTGTGGTATATTCAGCAACAGATAGTAAATAGCTGTAAAATGAATGGCCTTATGAATACACATATGAATATGGATGAATCGCACAAACATAATGTAGAGAGAAAAATATCAAGTAACAAAAGAATACACAAAGAATTATTTCATTGATATCAAGGTCGAAATCAGTTAAAACTAAATAATGTATTGTTTAGACACGCACACACACACACACACACACACACACACGGTATTTACCACAGGGCTGCAGTTTTCACCATGCATCAAAATTACCTGGAGGGTTTTTTATAACCCAGATTCCTGGGTCTCTTCTCCCTCAGAGTTTCTAACTCAATAGGTCTGGGAATGGGGCCAAAGAATCTGTATTTCTAATAAATTTCCAGGTGATACTGATGTTGGTGATCCAGAGACCATATTGAGAGGACCGTTGCTATGAAGCACTGCATAGGAATAATAAATACTGAATACTGGATAGCTGCTTCCCTGGTGGGGAGAGGGAGATGTGGTTAGAAGAGATCACAGAAAAGACTTCAAGATATTGGTAATGTCCTATTTATTAAACTGGGTGGTGGGAGCATGGCTGTTTGGCACAGGTGGTCTTTTAAAAATCATTCTCCAAAATGTATGTAGGCATAGAGTCACGTTTTCATAAATATAATCTGTTTCATAATTTTAAAATTTAACACAACCAAACCAAAAATGGTGCCATACAACCCTTGCATTTCATGCTAACGTTTCTCTGCTGAATCATGTCCTTGAATCAGAAATGACTTATGGACAACCGGGTCAGGCTGAAGAAATATTAAAGACAGACCCCAAAAAAGAAAAAAAAAAAAAAAAGAAGTAGTATTTATTGAACACCCTCTAGATACCATCCACACACTCATCCCATGCTGTGATGTGTATGTTGCCACCCCGTTTTGTAGATTTGAGGAAATTGAAGAACAAAGTGAGGAGTGACTTGCTCTCCACGTCACAGTTAACATATGATGGAGTTAGAAGTCAAACCCAGGGTGGATGGCTAAGGGTCAACTTTCAGTCACCAAACCAGTGTTTCAGAGCCTCATCCACAGATCACCTGTGCCAAAACTGTGCATGGTGTTTCATAAGTCAAATTCCCAAGCCTCAAGCCAGCCTGTTCTATTAGATTTTGTACAGGTGGGCCTTGGCATCTGCATTTTATTAAGCTCCCTGGATGATGCTTAGGTATAAAGTCAGAATCAGGACCACCGTTTTGCCGTATCATGGGGAACAACAGAACTCAGGAGATCACGGGCCAGCTTGACTTTGCATGCCAAGCGTGCAATTCCTTTTAAAAAATGTGTACCCATGGGGTGGGTGGGGTGCAATCAGGAGGGAGGGTAGTGTGTTTGGTGAATTATACTCAGCAAGAGAAGCCAGTAGACTAGAGATACTAAACATTAAGTCAGTGGTGATGTCAGCAAGGGAGCTACTTATCCCATTTCGTACAACAAAGTGCTTCTACTTAAAAGGCTTGTAATAATGAGAGATGTGCAAACATCCATTTCATCGCATTTTTCATGTACAAAAATATTAACCCCAAGGCAACGTTTGTAGCTCACAACCCATGTCCTTTCTCAGTGTTCAAAGGCAGACAACAAAGACACAGGAACCGTAGTGGGTGCTGCAGCCTTTGTGTGTCCTAGCACGGGTACCCTGGAAAGAAACACATAAATAGGAGAAACAAACCTCCAGCCCTCCCAGATGGGAGAACTTCATTTGATAGCAGTAGGAATTTGGCTTCTTCTATGACTACAGAATGAGTTTTTGGTAATTTGCATATTTTGAATCTGTTACTTTCACCCAAGCGCTTTTTCTTAGAAAATCCTTTTCATCAAGGCCCGAGAGAATAATTTAAAAAAATACTGCCCCCAGCTTTCAGAATTTGAGAAAGATCTCGTTTTGAGAAAGACAGTCTTGGCCATTAGAAAGGTCTTGACCAAGAGGAGACGAAGGAAAGGGTGTAGCTATTGAGATGACTCAAAGAAAGAAAGATGATCTGGCATCCTCTGTGTGGTTTAAGAAGGCTCTTTTGTGGCTACTTTTTGAGACGGGGAACACTGGAAATTACTTTTGCCTTTCTGTATACTTCTTAGCATTTTTCTTGCCATTAATTCTGGGCTAAGCTTTGAATATAAACTGTATAATCTTTTTAACTGTATATTTTCTAACATTTTATCAACCTCTGATTCCTCTGCCAGTAATTTTGTTATGGTTAAGAATCAAATTCCAATAATAGAGAAGCACAAATAAGCAATTTAAAAATTAGAGGTTCATATGCATATATCATTAACACTTATTTCATAAGGAATTTTAGGGCCAGAATACCAGAGAAAAAGCTGAAAATTAGGTAGTGAACCATCTTCTCAACTTGGCAATTTCAACTGCATCTTCTCTGTATTTCTCTTCTGCTTGACAACTCATACCTTTCCATTTCATTTCTAGATTTCCAGATAGGGTCCAGGAAGCAATAGCAATAAACAACATCTTTAGGCTAAATCAAGTTAGGCCTGATCCAACACCACCACCACCACAAATAAGCCAACACACTGGTGTCTCTTATATATATTAAAGTTAATCTGCAATTCCCTAGCAGTGTCAGCATTTCCAGATTTAGTCTGATCTGCATTTCATCCAACCCAACAATAAATGTATTTGGAACCTGTTCTGAGGCCTTAGGCAAGTCATTTCCTCTCTCTAAGCTTCCAGCTTCTCTACTTGTGAAATGAAAGAGAACTATTAGTGATCTCTTCCACATCTCACAGCTCTAACTTCTTTTGGAATCTCTCTGAATTTGATTGAATTCACAACAATGTTGAGATTGATTGATTGATTGATTGATTTTTTGAGACAGAGTCTTGCACTGTCACCCAGGCTGGAGTGCAGTGGTGCGGTCTCGGCTCACTGCAACCTCTGCCTCCCGGGTTCAAGTGATTCTCCTGCCTCAGCCTCCCAAGTAGCTGGGATTACAGGTGCCCGCCACCATGCCCAGCTAATTTTTTGTATTTTTAGTAGAGACAGGTTTCACTATGTTGACCAGGCTGGTCTTGAACTCCTGACCTCGTGATTCGCCCACCCAGGCCTCCCAAAGTGCTGGGAATACAGGCATGAGCCACTGTGCCCAGCCTAGAATGTTGAGTTTTATATGCCTTGCTTTTTGGATCAAGGAGCCCATGTGAAAGTCATGCACTAACATGAATGCAAAACATGAATCCTGAATATATTTTAGATTCACCCATGAAAGTTTGATTTATTTGCTACACAATAACATTTATAAAATTGTGACTCATGTAGCCCAGTCCTCAAAGGATATAACATTTAAAGAGAAAACACTAAACACAGTTTCCTGGACAGTGAGAGGCCTGGCTGCTTCTGTTTGCATTTCTTGAACTTCTGCCACCACCAGGAGGAGGATATATCCTGGCTAGTCCACAGGTCCCAGGAGAAGGTGAGAAGCATCTTCAGCAAAGCCACCCTTGCCTGAACCCAGCCTAGATCAGCCAGCATCAGACAATCTTGATTCATGAGAACAAATGAGTGCGAATTTGGGGGTAATTTGTTACACAGCACTTTGTGTCAAAAGCTAACTGATGCAGGGACATAGCAATGTAATTAGTAAGCTCTTGTTCCACTCTATAAACACTTTAGGTGCTTTGTGTCACCAAATAATTCTGCAACACATTATCTCATTGATTCTTTACAATGACTCAGTGAAGTGTGAATCATTATTTCTACTTTACAAATGAGCACGCCGAGGCTTATTCTATGTTGTAGACATATTTTGGGATGTGTCTTCATGCTATGGCCCCTTGCACGGGAATTCCTCTGCCTTAGTATAGGCTGAATGGACTTGCCTGGGAAACCTCTTCTGTAATACACAGCCCTACTCTCCTATGGCTTGGACATAGCTAATTAGACCAGCAATAGGCACTTGATTCAAGATCAACCAATCAGGGATGGCCAACAACCAATCAAATTTTCTGTCTTGAGAATTAGAATTAAGATTTAGAGACAAAAACTATTTAGACATGAAAGATCATATTGACGAGGGATTTGTTGGACCATGTGTAAGTAGATAAAAAGATGAGAGACACAGTGAGAGAGAGAGAGAGAGAGAGAGGAAATAGAATATACAATAAGGCAGAGATGACAGCTATATTTCCAGTCCTGAGAAACAGAAATAGAGATTTTGATTTCTGGTTGGACGGCTAGATTTCTGTTTCTGCCTCAGATTATACCTTGCAACTCTTTAGTAAACTCTTCTTACTTGTGCTAGCTTGAATAGATTTCAGTTAATCACAACTGAGTAGCTAAGAGCCTTCTTCACAGGCTCACAGCTTATAAGCGACTGATATGAGCTGAAGGTTCCTCCCTTTATCTGCCACCAAAATGTATATGCTGAAGCTCTACCCTCCAGGAACCTCAGAATACAACTATATTTGGAGATAGTCTTGAAAGAGGTAATCAAGGTAAAATGAGGTCATAAGGGTGGACCCTAATCCAATATGACCGGTGTCCTTATAAGAGGAAGATAGGACACAGACATACAGAGAGGGAAGACCCTATGAGGACACAGGGAGGAGATGCCATTTGCAAAGTAAGGTGAGAGCCTCGGGAGTAGCCAACCCTGCCGGTCTTCCAGCCTCCAGGCTGTGAGAAAATAAATTTCTGTTGTTGAAGCTTCCCATCTGGTGGTACTTTGCTATGGCAGCCTGAGCGAAGGAACACAGTAGCAAACCCTCTCTCCGTGCACTATGAGGGTGCTTTGCTTCTCAAAGGCTGCCCCCCATTTCTGGGCAAACTGTGTCATTACCAGGCACGATTCAAGTGAGGATGGGAGGGGTAAAAGAAATCACTCAGAGAAAATAAAAAAAGCATTGAAGGGAAGATGGAAGTATATTAGTGCCTTATGAGGTCCAGAAAAAAGAGGATTATTGAGAGGAGGGAGGAAAAATAACCCTGTAGAGAATGAGTGAGTTAATAAGCTTATTGAAAGTACATGATTAATGAATTATGAATTTCATCACTGATTCTCATCATTCAATCGCTTACTGTGGACTCATACTAATTAACATAAACTATGTTTCTAGGGTAGGATAGACCTCCTCAGTAAGGAAAAGGAGCCACCTTTACTGAGTCCTGACTATGTGCCAGGATGCCACCTTCTTTATGCCATTCAATCCTCACAATAATCCAGTGCAGTAGATTCTGTTATCATTCATATTTAATGCATGTAATGGGTGAAACTAAAGCTCAGAGATGTGAAATATTTTGCCCAAGGTGTCTAAGATGGGCATGCAGTTCTGTGGGACATCAGAGTCAACATCAGTTGTTCTACCTCCCCATATCCACTGTCTGCTCTTTTGATAATAACACATCCTACTTTTCCTTAGAGATGCCCTTTCCTCCATTTCCTCATAGAGGGTTTTAATGGCGCTGGCCCCACTGCCGTGGATCCAAGGCTGGAGATTCCACACGTCTGACCAAAGTCATTGATCAGGGATGAGCACATGCTTCACGCTGGTCCAAACAGAGGTTGCTATAGTTTGGATATGGTTTGTCTCCACCGAAACTCATGTTGAAATTTGACCCCTGATGTGGTAGTATTAGGAGGTGGAGTCTAGGGGAGGTGTTTGGGTCATGGGGGTGGGTCTCTCATGAAAGGCTTGGTGCCTTCTGGCAGGAGTAAGTGAGTTCTCACTCTGGGGAGACTGAATTTGTTTCCAGGAGAGTGGGTTGTTATAAAGCCAGGAAGCCCCTCGGTTTTGCCTCTCCATGAGTGTTTGCTTCCTCTCTGATCTTCTCCACCATGTTTCAAGTGGCCCTTGTCAGAAGCCGAGCAGGTGCAGGCACCATGCATCCTGAACATCCCAGCCTGTAGAGCTGTGAACTAAGTAAACCTTTTTTTCTTTAGGAACTACCTGGTCTCAGGTATTGTTACGCCAACACAAAACAGACTCAGACAAGGATATTAAGAACACTGGATAAACTACAGAGATTTCAGAGCTGACTGTTTTTTCATCACCTGTTCTACTCTTCCTAAAGTATACATGTAGAAATGCCCCACAGCAGCCTCACCTCAGGTGATCCTGCCCCACAATCTTTCCTTTGTTTCATTAACATCTACTCTCTATTGCCCACCTTGAAGTTACATTTCCTTCAGTTTCCATATTGTAACCACACGGAATTTTCCACAACTTCCACAACACTGCCCTGAGTTTTCCTCTGTATTTTCCCTGAATTTGTAACTTTCTTTCTCCCACCCAGCCCACATGTTTTCACCACCGTCTTCCAATTCTAGGCTTTTGTTGCTGTTTATTCTTTTTTCCCAGCCTAATCTTCTCCCAGTTCCCTGGAAGGATGTTACTAGTTCACCAGTTGGTGGACGCCTTTTATTTCTGTTCTTTGCCTTATCAAGTCCAGTTTCCTATTTTCTTTGAAAAATATTAAGATATATTCTTTATTACAAAATGGGTAAATGGTTCAAAGTCAAGTGTCCATCCTATTAGGACAGTTTCTCAAACTTTTTTTTATCATTATCAACCCCCAAAGGAGTCCTTTCGGCATTTATTTCCTATTCACCATCCATCCCATGAAATTTTAATACCACAGATACACTGTGTATCTGTTTATATACGTGGCCCTTTGGAGAACCATGAAATTGTAATATCTAAATCCCCTCTCCCAAGAAGCAATTTTAACCCTCTTGGGGGTAATATCATCCCTGTTGAAAATTCCCCTTAAGAGACAGAGAGAGAGAGAACCCAGCCAAATAAAAGCCTTACTCACAGTAACATCTCCTTAATTATTCTGTATTTTATAATGGGCAGAGTTAGCTCTGGTAGCAAATCTGGTAATTTGTACTCAAACATATTGAAAGACATTAAAAAGTTTCATTTGCTCCTAGCACATTAATGACCACAAGCGTGAGAGACAGGCTTATCCTGGCTTACTGTACTCTTCTTTGAAAAATGATGGAAGTTGCTTTTTTAAATTAAGGTGGCAACACCATTGATAATTTAAACATTGCAGGCATTCCAAAATGCTGTGATTTGCAACACCAGTTTTAATTAATGCCTGCAACCCGGCTGTGAAAATTGGGACCTGTAATTTGTGAGTTACAATAACTGCTAGTGTTTATTAACCTAGCAGGTCAAATTCTGGTTTCATGGTTGCATATATACATATATATCATCATCCCATTAAACTTCAAGTTGAAAGCCAACTGGAGGGGGAAATAATCACCTACAGGTAATGCGTCATCATTGAAAACAGAGGTGAGAGCAAAATGGAAGATTTTCTCCTTCTCCTCTATCCTGCCTTGCTTGGTTAACCCCTTCCTCTCAACCTGTGCTGTTGAGGTTCTTTTCCCTTTTTTTTTTTTTTTAAACACAGCGTCAAATCCATTACTGTATTGCCATCCTTCTCATTCTATACAAAAATCTTCTTGTTTTCAAACTGGATGCTATATCTTCTGAGGCTTTCTCTCACCTTGTTAACTTCAATCTACTCATCTGAGAATATGAGTAGTCCCGATGTGCTAGGCACTGCAGTGGGCCTTGGAATATCATGAAAATGATGTCAGTACCACAGTTAGCTCTTACAGAGCACAATGTACCAGGCACTATGCAAATATCTTCACATATATTAACTTCCTTAAGCCTCGCAACCTTCTGTAATGAATCAGACCTAGCCACTAACCTCAAGGTGTTTACTACGCAGTGGAACTAGCTGCATTGGCTTAGCTTGATTGCAGGTACCTGAAAGGCTTGCAGTACCTTACACAGAGGTATTGAGCCAGAGGCTGGGCTCAATAAATGTTGGCCAATTCAATTTAACCAGAATCAAAATAAACTTGAGAACTTCTCAAGAAGTGGGGCATGGCTGGCATGATGGAGAGAGGTTAAATATTTGCTTTTGGCCTTGAGGAGACATGCAGCATTGTACTTAAAAGCATAGGCTTAGGTGTCAGGCTTAGATAATGGTTGGCTTCCAGCTTTCACCCTTTATTAGGTAAGTGAGCCTTGGGCAAGTTCCCCAATCTCTTAAAACCTGTTCCTTCATCTGAAAAGTAAGAATAATATCATAATAACACACGAGACCATGTGGTGATTCAATGACGCAAGCATAAGAAGGGCCTAATGCAGCGTCTGGCACTGATTGTGCAGTCAATATAGATTAGCTATTATTAGTTTAATAATTCACCAAGCTTTTTCCATGGAAATCCTTTCTGTAATGTTGGGACATTTGAAGCTGTCAATTAATTAAACATTTTTTAAGCATCTACTCTGGGCAAGACTCAATGTTGGCATAGTACGGGATCCAAGAGCTTATATGTAATCCCTTCTAGCACCCATCCTAATCGTGATTATGATTATAGATTTGTGTCCATGTCAATGTCTGTCTCCTCCACCCAGGGCTGGCTTTGTGGGCTGCGGCCTGTGCAGTTGCGCAAGGCCCCCTGCTTGGTGTAATACTCTATGGCCACCCTCTTGAAAGTCTTAATAACGACAGGCCCTATATTTTCATTCTGCCCAGAGATCCATAAATTATATATGCAGTCCCGCTTCTACTAGATGGTAAACTCTGTGAGGGCAGATTCTGAACCCATTTATTTTTTATTTTTGAGATGGAGTCTCGCTCTTATTGCCCAGGCTAGAGTGCATGGGCGCAATCTCGACTCACTGCAACCTACGCCTCCTGGCTTCAAGCGAGTCTCCTGCCTCAGCCTCCCAAATAGCTGGAATTACAGGTGCCTGTCATCATGCCTGGCTAATTTTTGTATTTTAATTGAGATGGGGTTTCACCACGTTGGCCAGGCTGGTCTTGAACTCCTGACCTCAAGTGATCCACCCACCTCGGCCGCCCAAAGTGCTGGGATTACAGGCGTGAGCCACCACGCCCAGCCTCTAAATCTTTTTTGCCCACCATCATACCCTAGAACCTAGCAACACAGATGCACGATAAGTAGTTATTGAGTGGAGGAAGGAAGGAGGATGGCTTGCAATGCAGACACACTGAGAATTAGGGCACATCATTCTCTGCCCCTTGGCTCAGGACAGAGGAATTTGAGCTGAATGTTCCAGATGGGAGTAAATGGCAGGCCACTAGACATGCCAAAGTGCTATTTTAAATTTTATTTTGATCGGCCGGGCATGGTGGCTCACGCCTGTAATCCCAGCACTTTGGGAGACTGAGGCAGGTGGATCACCTGAGATCAGGAGTTCAAGACCAGCCTGACCAAAATGGCGAAACTCTGTCTCTATTTAAAATACAAAAATTAGCTGGGCATGGTGGCAGGCACCTGTAATCCCAGTTGCTTGGGAGGTTGCAGCAGAAGAATTGCTTGAAGCCAGGAGGTGGAGGTTGCAGTGAGCCAAGATCGCACCATTGCACTCCAGCCTGGGCAACAAGAGCGAAACTCCAACTCAAAAAAAAAAAAAAAATTATTTTGATCATGGCACAAAATTAATCCAGAATATTTTTTAACTTCCCACCATCTTTGAGGGGTATTTATGGGTAAGAAAATACATATATAAACATAAAAGAAAACAGAAATATTATCTCTAAGAAAGTTGATGAGAAAAATACATGTTGGATGTCTGGGAGCAAAAGGGTAGTGACTTAGATGTGTTTTTGCTTGGCAGGAATTTTTCTTCCTGTGTCTTCAATGGTGGAGAAACCCTTCAAATATAGGCTTATGGTCTTTTTGAACCATATTTGTTCAGTAAAAATTTACTGCATGACTAATACGTGCAAAGCACTGCATCCCTTGTACACAGACAAAAAGGACAACTTAAGCATGGTTTTCAGATGTCAATCAACCACTGCAGTGCTCTCATGGAGAGGTGCACAAAGTATGGAGTTATCACCAAGACACGAGCAAGCAACTCCACCTGGGGTATCAGAAGGTTTCAGCAAACACATGGCATTGGAGTTGGTTCCCCACTTACTAGTAATCTTGGACTTGGGTTTCTAATCTGAAAAGTGGGGATGGTAACTTCTACTTGAAAAGGTTGTTGGAATGATAAGAAGTAATAATTGCAATACTTTTGCAAAGGGCCAGACCCGTCATTGGCATGAATAGTGACTACAGTGTGGCACTGGCCCACACGCCATCACTGCTTCTGAGCAAGGACCCTGAAGTGCATCCCTCACTCTTGCCCAGCTTCTCATGAGCCCACTAGCATCTCTGAATCAGCAGGGCATGAGTCAGATGGGGAGAGGTCCTTTGAAGGAGCAGTTGTGAAAGAATAATCCACCATTGGAAAGAAAATGGTGAGGAGAAATACCCAGGGCAGGAAAATGCATTCGAATTCCTAACCAGGAATATTAAAAATCTCCTTTCCTGGCTGGGCATGGTGGCTCAACGCCTGTAATCCCAGCACTTTGGGAGGCCGAGGTGGGCAGATCACGAGGTCAGGAGTTCAAGATGAGCCTGGCCAATATGGTGAAACCCTGTCTCTATTAAAATACAAAAATTAGCTGGGCATGGTGGCATGCCCCTGTAGTCTTAGCTGCTGGGGAGGCTGAGGCAAGTGAATTGCTTGAACCCGGGAGGTGGAGCTGAGATCGCACCACTGCACTCCAGCCTGGGTGACAGAGCAGGACTTCATCTCGAAAGAGGAAGGAAGGAAGGAAGGAAGGAAGGAAGGAAGGAAGGAAGGAAGGAAGGAAGGAAGGAAGGAAGGAAGGGAGGGAGGGAGGGAGGGAGGGAACAGAGAAACAGAGAAAGAGAGAGAAAGAGAGAGAGAAAGAGAGAGAGAAAGGAAGAAAGAAAGAAAGAGAAAGAAAGAGAAAGAAGGAAAAGAAAAGAAAAGAAAAAGAAAAAGAAAAAGAAAAAAAAAATCACCTTTCCATATTAAAAGTCATCCTCTTTTTACTCTTTCACCAGAGCCCAGTCAGTGGTTACTTGACATCCAAAATAGACACAAAGCAAAATGTCATGAATACGAGACAGCACATTATTCATCATGCTGAGGGTAGGCATGCATGTTTGCGTGTGGTGGCAAAGAAGGTGGAGTGAAATAATGACTATTAATTATCCCTGGCAGTATTCTGATGAACAACATATAACAGTGTAACCCTTTTTGGATTCTGGCTCCAAGGGAAGAAATAAGCTGTTCAAAGAACACAAAAATGGTTTATCTGCCTGGAACAATTAAGGCAATATGTACATAACAGCTTTTCTTTTCTCTTCTTTGTCTTTTTGAGACAGAATCTTGCTCTGTCACCCAGGCCGGAGCGCAGTGGCATGATCTCAGCTCACTGCAACCTCCGTCTCCTGGGTTCAAGTGATTCTCCTGCCTTGGCCTCCCAAGTAGTTGGGATTACAGGTGTGCACCACCATGCCTGGTTAATTTTGTATTTTTAGTGGAGACAGGGTTTCTCCATGTTGGCCAGGCTGGTCCTGACATCAAGTGATCTGCCTGCTTCAGCCTCTCAAAGTGCTGGGATTACAGGCGTGAGTGCCTGGACACATTACAGCTTTTCTGGGTATAGATTTTGTTCTTTTAGTTGTGGTTACATATATGTTATATTATAGTTTTCCCTTTGTATCCATGGGGGGTCTGTTCCTGGCCCTCCCTTGGATACTAAAATCCAAGGATGCTCAATTCTTTTATAAAACAAATGGTGTAGAATTTCTATATAACCAAGGAACATCCTCCCATATACTTTAAGTCAAGCTTGTCCAATCCTCGGCCCATGGGCTGCATGTGGCCCAGGATGGCTTTGAATGTGGCCCAACACAAATTTGTAAACCTTCTTAAAACATAGACATTTTGTGATTTTTTTTAGTTTATCAGCTATTGTTAGTGTATTTTATGTGTAGCCCAAGACAATTCTTCTTCCAGGGTGGCCCAAGGAAGCCAAAAGATTGGACACCCCTCCTTTCAATCAATCATCTCTAGATTATTTACAACACCTAATATAATGTAAATTCTATGTAAATAGTTGTTATACTGTATTTTTAAAATTTGTGTTATTTTTATTGTTGTATTTTTATTTTTATTTTCAAATATAGCAGATCCTCAATGTTGTTTCATTCAATGTTGTTTAGTTATGATGTTGATGAGAAAAAAAAATTGATTCCCACCGGGACCACTGACTGTGTGAAATTTGCATATTCTGCTAAAGTCCACCTGGGTTTTCTCCACATCCTCCGGTTTCCTCCCACATCCCAAAGATGTGCATGTTAGGTGAATTAGCATGTCTGCATCCCAGTGTTTGAGTGTGGGTAGGTGCGAGTGTCCCTTGTGATGGAATGGTGTCCCATTCAGGACTGGTCCCCACCTCATGCCTGCTGAGTTGGCTATGACTACCATTGACCCCGAATTGGAATAAGTAGGTAAATTATCATCTTGCATGTTTTTGTTAATCTTTTTAAAATATGTGTAGAACTCACATTTATTTCAATTTGATATTAAAAGCATTTCAGGGTCTTCATTTAGAAGTTTGGTGATGTTTTTGTGAGTACACATATGCCATAGTAATTTAATCCTGGTTTTTATCAATTAGCCTGTGGTAAAATTAGTTTCCATATACATCATCAATGTTTAATGAGGACTTTAGCATATTGTTGATCTGCAGGTGGCTAATCTGAGGATGTGAGATATAGAGAGATACAGAGAGCCAACTGAATTTGGTTATATTTCTTCTTAAAGCAAAAGTGCTGTGTTTTAACCTGTGTCTTTACAGTGCAATAGCAATGACAGTAATGCTGATGTAATTACGTTCTGGCTCCACGGTTCGGTTGAACATGCCATCCAGACATAGGTAAAGACATATCGAGTTATAACTATTTATTATATCCATCTTTCCAGCCATCTGTTTCTCTACCCACCCACCTATCCATCCATCCATTCATCCATTCATTCACCCACCCATCCATAGTGCCAGTCATCAGGCAATGAGAGAAACGAAGCTGTTCACATCAGATAGGGGGCATGATTCAAATTTATCTCCAGTTTAAAAGAAACAACACCCCAGGGAGAAGACAATCTAGGTAAATTCCAATCTGAAACACTTGGCAGTTGTTCTTTTTGCAGAATCTTGTAAGGTTACTCTCCAATTAGTTCACTGAGAGACAGAAATGGAAATTAAGGAAAAGGGCAAATCACCACCTGCTGGTAACTCTCCCTAGAGAGCACCCTCCACTATCTGCAAATACAAGTCCTGAGTTCTGAACTGTTTTTGCCATGATGTCATCTTTGATGAATTACTTAATCATTTTCTGCATCTGTTATTTCCTGAGTCCCAAGGATGCTGTGGGGACATGTGAAATAAAATTTCCACACTGAGGGTTTGATTTCTGATTCCTTGGCAGGGACTAGGGTGAAACAGTTGCCTCTCCAATCTGCTGGGGTTAAGCATCGCTGTAAGGAAGCATTCTGCTAACCATGCCAGATGACACTTACGGTCACTTGACTGTTCCCTGAAGTCCCTGCTCAAGGCCAGTGCTTTTCCCATTTTTATCATTGCTGCGTATTTCACCATGCAGCCAGCATCCTTGAAGTTCTCCCTTGCCCTTAAGTTTGTGGGGTCCCTCTCCATACTTACTGCAGTTGTGATAATGTGTAGGTGGTATAACAATCTTGGTGTCTTTTCCATAGAACTAAACTATCATATTTGAGTAGTTAAACCAATGCCCAGAGTTCCGAAGTATAAGCATCTCTGAGCCCACAGGACTGAGAGGTTACAAGGAGGCCTGAGAGATCTCTTCAGCCACAATAGTGTTAGACCCTCTCCTTTACTTTGTGGAATGTCATTATTTAGAAACCTACTAATTTGGAGTAATGAATGGTAGTTGGGATACTGTGTCTGGGCCAAAATTCAACTTTGTGCTATTTATGGAAAATAAAACACTTGTTAGCCCAAAATTATTGATATAAATAAGACTTAGGGGAGAATGTTTAAACTATATGAAGATAAAATACTTTCGCATATGTATAAATCACCTGGAAGTCACTCAGTTTATCCCTTCCTTCCCCAGAGATGTCCACACCCTAATCCCTCATGAATAAGAGACTTTGCAGATGTAGCTAAGGTTACAGACCTTAAAATATAGAGATTTTCCTGGATTACCTATACTGTCCCAATCTAATTACATGAACCATTAAAAGCAGATAACTTTATTTGTCTGGAGTCAGAGAGATGTGGCGGAAGAGGAAATTGATTTGAAGCACGAAAGGTACTTGATCCACTGTCTTAGTCTGTTTTGTGTTATTGTAACAGAATACTACAGATGGGTAATTTATAAAGAAAACAAATTTACTTCTCACAGTACTAGAGGCTGAGAAGTCCAGTAACAAGGTACCAGCATCTGGTAAGGACCTTCTTGCTGTATCATACTATGGCAGATGACAGAAGAGCAAGAGAGGGTGAGGAAGGGGGTAGAACTCATTGTTTTATCAAGAACACATTCTGTTGATAACTAACCCACTCCTGGAACAACAGCATTAATCTATTTGTGAGGGCAGAACCTTCATGAACTCATTACCTCTTCAAGTTCCCACCTTCCAATACTGTTGCATTGAGGATTAAGTTTCAGGGAACACATTAAAATCATAGCAGTTGATGCGACTGGAAGAGAAGTGTGTAGCAAGCATGAGAAGGAACGTGAGCGGCCTCTAGCAAACACCCACTCCTGGCTGACAGTCACCAAAGAAATGGAGACATCAGTCCTACAACTGCAAGGAACTGAATCTGACCAACAACCTGAATGAGCTCGGAAGCAGACTCAGGTCTAGAACCTGCAGAAAAGAAACACAGTCCTGCTGCCACTTTGGTTGTGTTTACATGAGACTCCATGAGAGGACCCAGCTGAATCACATTGTACCCTGATTTCAGACCTACAGAACTGTAAGATAATACGTGTGTGCTGTTTTAAGCTACTAAATTTGTGGTAGTTCATGGCAGCAAACTAAAAATAAAAATTAATGCAACAGGGGAGCTATTAAAAATATGTAATAGCCAAGATAGCCCAGGAGCTGACGACCCACCAGTCAGATGGCCACAAGGCCAATGTAGGGCATCCTCGCTGACAATCAGCCTGGCAGATGAATAACTTCAAAGATTGTGATAAATCATTCTTAGCGATTTGTGCCAATAGGTCTCTAAGAGGCAGCATGCTGTCAACTTGAGCTCTGTTCACTGCGTGTCCTTAAACGTAACAAAAGGGATATTCTTTGATAACTATTTAGCAGTTAGTTTACACTTCTACCTCATACAAATCCCAAACCATCCTTTCTGTTAGTTTGCTTTTACAGTTTGGATTGCATGCCAGCCCCACCCTGCCCCACCTCCCACACTTTCCCTTTAGAAACAATCTCTATACCCAGAAACCATCGCTGAAACTGAACCAGAGTTTTGTCTTTGCATTCAGAATCCTTCCTGGCTGACGTGGTGACAAGAGAAGCTCAGGGTTGCCAGAGTCATATTAGAGTGAATGAAATTAGACTAATATGTTTGTCAACCGTCAGCAAGCTCAGCCTCCCCAATTATCCTGTCTAATTAGATTAGAGGCTGACAGCTGAGAGCACACCCTGTGACATTTCAGCTTGCCATCTAAAAATGAGGAACACACAACCCTGCTTGTTTATCTCATTTAAACCCAGATCCTCTTTCGAGTTGTTACAAGAACTGATTTTTGTAATTAGCTGACATTTGTATTACATCAGTTTATCTTCTCTGCTCAACATACAATAGACCTAGGGGTCTATGGTTTGTGGTCTATGGCTTTCAACATGGCTTAAAGAAACCCTGGGAAGTAAAGATGAGCTCTAGGCATCTTCAAAAAACGTGGTAAACTGCATAGAGACATTCGGTTTGGGATCCCCCTAAAATCTCAGAGTAAAATAGTAAAAGTCATAAATAGTCATCAACAGTGTTTGAATCAGCTCAGAGTGGAAAATGGATATACACGCATGCACGCCACATGATTTGACTTAGAAATAAAACTCATGGATCACGCGGTAGGAATTTTATTAGTTACAAGTTAGAATTATTTAGTGTTATACAGAGGTTGTGGAGAAGGCAGTAAATTTCCACTCTGATTTTAAAGGGGAAGGAAACACTCCTCTCTCAACAGCTATTCTCAGTTCTAGCTACAAGCCTGGTGTTGCCGACGATTTCATTATGGCTTCTTGTAACAACGACCGAATGATTTACAACTTGTACAAACTGCCTTACAGGAGATAGCTGGAGAAATGGCTCTCCGAAAAGCCTGTATTTCTTACTACAGAACTGTTGGAAACAATAAATTTGAACAGAGGGCCTAACAAGGTTTTTGAACAGAGATTTAAAGTGGTTTTATCATGGGGGTCCTTCCAGTATTAAAAGACATCGGACAGTGTTCAAGGCAGGTGACCCATCTTAAGCTACTGAATTCCACAGTGTGGAATGTGAGTGCTAAAACAAGGCTCTAGCGTAGAATTTAAGTCAGCAAAGTAAGTAGAGGTGAAGTGGCTAACATGTCCAACAACATGTAGAAAGGTATAAACTTTTAAAAGTGGTAATTGCCAAAGCTATTGGCAATTACAGCTTTGGCAATTACGGCTTTTAAAAGTGCCCACATGGGTTATCTACAGCATGTGCTTTTGCCAATTTTAGTCATCTAAGAGCCACAAGGAGGGATTTCTGTCCTAGCTATGTACCATTTACGTGGTTTGCTTAATATTCTTTTTAAATTTTTACATTTTTATTTTTAATAGATACAGAGTCTTGTCATATTGCTAGGGCTGGTCTCAAACTCCTGGGCTCAAGCGATCCTCCTGTCTCAAGGTGCTGGGATTGCAGGGGTGTCACCACACCCAGACTTCTTAATATTTTTTAAAAGCAACTCACTTTTATTTTTCATATACAAATTTAATTCTAAAAATTTGCATCATTGGTTTGATATGCTAGTTATATTTCTCCAATATAGATTAAATATATACATGACTATTAAAATCTCCAGGCTCTTCTCTGTGTCCCCTAAGAGCATGGTGTACGCCAGTGGTCATCTGTCCACCGCCATTTGGGGACCATGGCATTTAGGTAAAGTGGGTCTCGGATGACCTCCTTCAGCTTAACAGCAGGAGTTGAGATGGAGCCCTTGCAATTTCCCCACTGAATTCCAGAAGCAAGGAGGAAGACCGAGGTGATGAGTACCACAAGACAGATTTCAGGAACAATTCATTTAAGCTGCAGCTGGAGTGTCACGGGAAACTCTTAGGCCAAAACAGTGACCTTTCCAAGACAAGTACCAATCGAACTGGGAGGGTGATTGGAAGGGTAACACTCTGCCTCACAGTTCCTCAGCACCTTCCACCCCAAAATGTCAGCATGCTTTTACAAACGATTATTCCGCCTCCTCACATCCTTCTGGAAGGGTTAAGTGCCTTGTCGGTGGAGAATAAGCACAAAGGCGGGTAAAGTAGCAACGTGATGAAAGGTCACGCAGAAAATCAATGGCTAGGCAAACAGACTCATGATCAGAAATCTGATCTGGCCCCCGGGGACCACCCAGCTCCATCCTAAGGACCCAGTGCATCTTAACCCGAGTCCTGGAAACTTTAGATTACAACAACAATAATGGTAAGTTGACGGTGATGATCAGAGCTGAAATTTCCTGATTTATTCCTCTGTGCCAGGACTTTGAGACACATGATTTCATTTATCCTTAACACATCTTCATGAAATACCTACTTGTCTATCTCTGTTTTACAGCTGCAGTAACTGAGTCTCAGACTGGCAAGATTCCTTGTCCAAGGTCTCACAATAGTAAGGGGCTGAGCCAGGATTTGAACCCAAGAAGTCCAATTCCCCACCCTACTTTTTTAAACAGCTTTAGAACTGATCCTTTGAATGGTTCCACAACTTCTTGCAAATAGTTACTGTCTTAACTTCTGTCTTCCTAAAACATATATTAAAATCAGAGCCCATACTACATGTAACAGCATGCTATGTGTGTTCACATGTAAAGAGTGTGTATTACTACAAGTATCATTGTTGTGTTAGCAAGAGAGGTAGATGTGGCTCCACGAGTGACAGCATGCATCCTGGAGGCCATTTGCCTCATTTCAGTTCTAACTCCTCACTTTACCAGCTATGAAACCTGTGACAGTGACTTAACCGCTTTGAGCCTCATCTGGAAAATGGGTCAGTAACAGCACCCATCTGACAAGTGTGTGGTGAGGGTCAAATTAGTGATTATATACATAGTGCAGAAACAGTGCCTGGCAAATAGGAACTGCTACAGAAGTTGATGTGGGAATGTGCACAGCCGAGCAACCTGGTGCCTGCCAGCCGGGCCCGTGTCCTTTACTCACAACTTAGTGGTATTGCTCAGAAAGAAGGGAGCTATCTCCAGGCTCAGGCCGTCTTTCGAGTGGATCATAGTTAATGATCTCTCTATCCAGCTGTAACCTTGGACCTAATTCTACATCCCCCTCTCTGACTTCTCTCATATTGTCCCCATGGGCTCACCCTGCTCCAGCCATGGGGTCATCTAAACGCTCTGTCCCAGGGCCTTTGTACCTGCTGTTCTCTCCATCTGCAGTGCTCTCTGGGTGGTTACTTCACCCCTTCCAACCTCTGCTCAAATATCCAGACCATCCTCCCTCCTTTGTAAGTCTTCCTGTTCTCCAAGCACTTACGCCATCAGACATTCCGCAGGTTTCACTTGTTTCTTTTGTTTATCATGTGCCTCCTACACTAGAGTATCAGCTCCACGAGGGTAGGGATAACTGTCTGTTTTGCTCACTGCTGTCTCCCTGGTATCTAGAAAAGTGCCTGGCATATCACAGGACCTCAGGAAACATTCGTTGAGTGAATAAATAAATAGGGGAAACAATGAAAGGGGAAGATGTCATGAAATTTTTGTCAAGACACAAGGAAGACCGACTTCAGGAGTGCAGAAATCCAAACTGGTGATAACAGCCAACTCAGAAAATAAATGGAAATAGAAGAGTCCACAATCTCATTCCATTTTCAAAAGAAAAATCCGCTTGCGTTGTGCTTGAATAAAACCTTGCACTTTGGTAACAGCCCATTTATGTGTTCAAGGCGAGAGTGATCAACATCTCTGCAGCTGTGGTATTTCCTGGACCCAGTCAAAAGGCTCAAGGTCACCCAAAGTCACTGTCGCAAAGTAAAGGGGGATGAAGTCATTGAGAGGAACTTCTAGTTTTTCCAAAACCTTCTGAAGGCCCTGCAGCTGCTGTGCGTCTAGCCCTGCATCAAAGATTCCTACCTCTGCCGTTTCCTAACCAGACAGGAGGAGGCATCAAAGGAAGCAATTTGTCTCGTGTCTGGGGTTATTAGCATCTCCTCTGGAAATGGAGATGAACCTCAGGCTAACACAATGAATGTGCCTCTTCCAGATGATTCCTGAACCACAGCCAGGCCAATGTGATGGACGGAGGTCTTGCCAGGCCACTTGGGGAGTGGGGCTGAGACGTTCCTAAGACTGAAAGGCAAAGGCGTGCCTCAGAGGGTTGGACTGTTAAAAAGGAGGTCTTGGTGCTGTTTGGAGCGCCTGGGGACATCATGTGCCTGTCTCTGTGCCGTGGCCGCTGTCCCAGCTCGGCACAGCAGGAGCCTGTGCAAGGCTCCGTCAGCTCCAGTGGGAAAGGGAGAGGAGCACAATATACCTCCCACAGAAAGCCCTGGCTCTCAGCCCTCAGAGGCTCACAGCTGTGCACATCTGGGACAAACTGTCCCGGCAGAGCTGCACACGTGCTCCCAGGATACTCTCTGGATCCGACACCGAGTGTGGAGCCTGGAGGGCCCGGCATGCATGCTGCCTAGCCACGTGAGCCACCTTTCACTCCTCTCCAAGCAGAAACCATCGGCCTTTGTGACTTCAACTCTGAGTGGAAAGTGTGCCTTTGTTTATCTGTCCTGCAGCTCACTGGACATGTCAATAACCCGAGAGACCTTTGGGTCTCTCTACCTGACACCCACCCCCATGATGACCCCTCCTCTTTCCATCCCTCCAGATTTGGAGCTACTCTGCATTTTGCTTTTGCTTGGACTTTGCAAAATTGAGATGCCAATGCAGTAAACGTGTGTTGACCATTTACCATGGAGACAGGAAAGTGAGCTTCTCTTACTTCTATTAAATCATTTAATCTCTACATATTCCTGTGAGGTTGTTCTCACCTGCATTCCAGGTGAGATTCTAAGAACAAAAGCAACTTGCACAGAGGCTTGACAGACAGGTAGTAGGCAGAGCTGGGACTTAAACACAGCCTGGTCTGATGACAAACTCACCACTGACATGAAGTCAAACATTTGAGAAATGAATTTAATATTCTGAAGCAAAGCAGCTTAACTCGCCAATGCATTTGGCTCTCCTGGGTATAGACTCTAGATTAAACAAATAGCAAAAGAAGCTTTTCTTCCAGAATTATAGTTGAACTCTGTGTTTTTTTAGGCGCAGTGGCTCACGCCTGTAATCCCAACACTTTGGGAGACCGAGGCGGGTGGATCACAAGGTCAGGAGATCAAGACCATCCTGGCTAACATGGGGAAACCCCGTTTCTACTGAAAATACAAAAAAATACAAAAAATTAGCCAGGGGTGGTGGCGGGCGCTTGTACTCCCAGCTACTCAGGAGGCTGAGGCAGGAGAATGGCGTGAACCTGGGAGGTGGAGCTTGCAGTGAGCTGAGATTGCGCCACTGCACTGAGGCCTGGGCGACAAAGTGAGACTCTTGTCTCGAAAAAAAAAAAAGTAAGAATCTTGAAATGTTTCTCAAAATACAGTTTTGGGACGGTGGAGGGTTCATTGTGATCTACCGTGATGAAGGGTCTCAGGCTCTCCTCTCTCTCTTCGTCCTTTCAGTCTCTCGCACTTCATATAAATGCCCAAGCTTCTATTAAATTGTCGTTTTTCCCCCTTTCTTACCCTTCCCCCTTCTTTTCAATGATGCCTTTAAAAATAAGGACATACACTACATCCAGGACTGAACAGGCAAAAATAAGGATAAATTATAGCAGAAGAGACCTAAGAGATAAGGATGAACTTTCTGATCAAAAGGGTAATTAAACATTGTTACAGCCTCCGAACAGAGGATCAGTCAGTCAAACATGCTGATTTTGTCGTATCATGGGAATGAAGCAAGGACTCCGAGTGTGCCATTTGGGGCAGGAGTGGGAGAAGAACACTTCCTAAAGAAATAGAAGGCATCATCCATGCCTTTAGAGATCTTGCAGCTGAAGGAGAAATTCACAATAGGTATGACTAGAAAAGACCTAAAGCCCTTCATGGGGAAAGTAAATTTAGGGGGTACCTATCCTATGCCATATCAATTAAATATATTATCCCATTTAATCCTCCTACAATTTTTTTAGGGTGAAATGCTGTTATTTTTGCCACTTACATATGACAGAGCTGAGGCTCGGGGAACCTAAATGAATTGCCTCAATCACACAGCCACGAAGGGATGGGCTCCAACTGGAAAGCCAATGCAGTTTCCTCTGCCATTTTGTTCTAGGATGTTCTAAATAAAGACATCAGGGGACAGGTGGGTAACAGGGTACTCTCCTGCCTCCCTCCCTCCTTTCCTCTCTCTCTCTCTTTCTGTCCCCCTCCCTCTCTTCCTTCCCTTTCTCCTTCCCACTCCTTTCTTCTCTGCCTCACTTTCTCTCCCTTCCTTCTTTCCTTCCTTTCCCTCTCTCCTTCTCTCCTTTGAATTTCAGTAAGACCATTACTTCAAAATGTAGAAGTTGTGGGGGTGGGTAAGATGGGGTGTCTAATTTCTGATAACAGTGTGCATATTAAATATTGTGTGGCCAAAGCCACTTGGCTCATCTTTGAGGACAGAAGAAAGCACCGGGGTGAGTTGCAATACCATTTGCAAGAATCTCAGGAACTCCAACACACCGGGAAATATAGCTTTGGGGAGCTCCTCATTTTTCCTGAGTTAACAGCATAAAAGGATGAGGAAGAGAACTAAGTAACAGGTTTTGATATTAGGAAAAAAGAAGCTCTGGGAACTAAATCTGAAGAGTAACAATCATTTTATTTAGGACCTGTTGAAAGCAGACACTTAGGAGGGAGAGAAGCTGCGACAGGGAGACTCCAATTTACAAAAGAAAAGGGAAATCAAACTTCCTTTCTGGTTTAGCTCAGTTCTAACAATTTTCTTGCCTAGAGTGGGTTACCAGGGATAACTCACCAGGCAGCATAACACAGCAGTGCACACTTTGGAGGCAGCCAGCCCTTGGTTCAAATTGTTATTTTGCTCACCACTTACCTGAGCACATTATTTAATCTCACAGTGATTTAAAATACTCATCTATAAAATGGACATAATGATACTACCTCATTCACTGGGTTCTTTAGAAGATAAAACGATGTCACACTTGTAAAGGGGTTAGCCCAGTGTCAGACACGTTGTAAGTGCTCCACCCATCACTGTGGAAGTCACACCATGCAACTTTTATTTTGGCTGATTTCAGCTGTATAAAACCATGACATAGACCAGTAGATGGATAGAACATTCTGGTTGGTGCAAGTAATTCTTCCTATAATTCCACTCAGTGTGCACAGACCCAGTACTGGATGGCAGAACTGAAGATGCCATTCCTTTATGAAACTCCATTTCTGTGAGCCTCCATCTTGCTGGGCTGACTACATTTGATTACACACATACAAATATATATTTAAAAAAAGATCATGAAACACATTTGATTAGTTTGAATATATGTCCCTGCCAAATCTCATGTTGAATTATAATCCCTAGTGTAGGAGGTAGGGCCTAGTGGAGGTGTTTGGGTGATAGGGATAGATCCCTTGTGGCTTGGTGCTGCCCTCGCCATTGTGAGTTTTCATGAGATCTGGTTGTTTAAAAGTGTGGCACCCCGCCACCTCCCCTCCCTCTCTCACCATGTGAGACACTGGCTTCTCCTCCTCTTCTTTCTTCTTCTGCTTTTGAGACTAAGTCTTGCTCTATTGCCCAGGCTGGAGTGCGGTGACACAATCTCAGCTCACTGCAACCTCCGACTCCCGGTTCAAGCAATTCTCCTGCCTCAGCCTCCCAAGTAGGTGGGAGTACAGGCGCGCATCACCACACCTGGCTAATTTTTGTATTTTTAGTAGAGACAGGGTTTCACCATGCTGTTCAGGCTGGTCTCGAACTCCTGACCTCCTGATCTGCCCGCCTCAGCCTCCCAAAGTGCTGGGATTACAGGCGTGAGCCACTGCGCCCAGCCTGGCTTCTCCTTTCAACTTCTGCCATGCTTATAAGCTTCCTGAGGCTTCCTCAGAAGCTGAGTAGATGTTGGTGTCATACTTGTGCAGCCTGAAGAAATGTAAGCCAATTAAACCTTTTTTTTTTTTTTTTAAATAAATTACCCAGTCTTCGGTATTTATGCAAGAAAGACCCAGCACAAAAGTCCCCTACTATTTTATCTGGTGCTCAGCCATAAAGAATGAGCTGCTCCAATTCTGGGGGGAAATCATAATTTACTGCATGGACAATTTAAGGGGCCGTATTTTGACCATTTGCCACTTTTACATCAGTCTTTGATTTCAGAACCTCACCCCACTGTATTGAGGCTGTTATTGCTCCTTCATCCAATCAGCCATTAGGGGCTGTTGGCTTGAGTTGCCAACAAAAGGAATGGTCACATGCAGCTTTCACTTCTGCAAAACAACGTAGAGATGCAGGTCATAAATACCAGAGATGATCCCTGGGGAGCTTCTCTCTGAGTTTCTGCAGATGTCAGTGCAAACTTCAAACACAGATGAGATTGCAAGTGCATCGTATTAGCAAAGGTTGCTGGATATAACAATGTCTATCAAATTATTTGATAAAGATCTATTCATTACCCTTATCCAGCCAAAAGAAAAATATAATTGAAACATGGTCACATGCTATAATGGGTATGGGAATAAAACTTCCTCTTCTTTCCCCCTAATTAGAAAACCAGGGGCTTAGAAAAATGCATAAAAGCAGATCAGATAGAACAGATTTTTATGTTTTTTATGTGGGAAACCTTTTCTGTGACTTAACAGTTAAGACATTTCATAAACTCCAAAAATGAAATAAACGAAACCAAAAATGCATGCACCCCCCCACACACACAACCACCATTACAGAATGTGATGTCTCCCTTGCTCATAAAAGCCATTCATTAAATATCTGTTAAGTATTCAGTGACTGATAATGACTGCAGGAGCTCATACATCTGCGACATGAATATCTGGCTGGGGAGGGCTCCGTGAAATGAAAGAAAGCACCCTGATAAGGAAGTCCGAGGCCTATTTTGTATGCCAAAGAGCTCTCTCTTAGCAGTCTGCAGAGGGGAGAATAAAAGAGGCTACAGTGTGGGCAGTAGAAAGTCCCAGTTCATGGAGGCAAAGAGGCAGCCTTCCCTACCCAGAAGTTACCATTACACCTGGAAAGAAGAACGAATGAATTGCCACCAAGGTCTCTTGTTGGATTTTACCTGAAAGGTCAAGGCTGCCACCTGCCAAAAGCCTGAATATCTCCTCCCTCTAACTCAGTTTCTCTTTTCTCCATGAGTCTTATTTCAAAATGCAAATAGTCTTATGGTCAATTATATATTAACCCATTACTAGCCATTACCTCAGATAAAATGACTTAAGAAGAAATAGCTATTACCTTATGTGATGAACACTTAACTGTGCTTATGATTCAAAATTCTGAAGAAATATGACCTCAGGCCGATAAGCTTGATGAGCAAGAAGGGAATCTGCAAGGGCAGGGTACTTTTTAGGTGGGTTGTTAAAATGCAGTATGGGACTTGGGAATAACTGTTATAATTGTAATAATATGGCAGAAAAGCTTAGTGCTTCACCAACAAGCATGGTCCTCCTCTTCTTCCTGGACATACAGCTGGACTACATAATCCTACCCCTGGTAACCGGCTGGGGCCATTTTTTTTTTCTTTTTTTTACTGGAGTAGGTAGCCAAGAGTGGGACTGACTGATAACATAGTAAGTGTGTATTTATTTTTACAACAAACTGCTAAACTTTTTCCAAAGGAAAGACAGGACACCCACTACTTCCAGGCTGGCCTCTTGCAGAATTTTCTACCCTCTTTTCTCTCAACTGCCAGTTGATGCAAACAATTTGATGGTACACCCTGAGGCCCTAGAAGATGATGGAACCACACAGTGGAAGGGGCCTGGAGCCCTGATGTCTGCATGGAGCACAGCCCCTGCATTGACCAACAATGGATTTTTAGACAAGTGCAGAATCAACTTATTGTGTTAGGCCCTTGAGATGTGGGGATTTATTTGTTGATGGAACTAACATCACTTATCCTAACTAATAATATAACAAACATTACTACAGCTAATATTCATCAAGTGTATGTCTAAAGATTTGTTTAAGCATCTGAATCCTCCTAAGAGCTATATGGAATAGGATGGAGTAGGGAATTTATACCAACAGAGCAACCCCAGTCGGCAGCCCCTGAACTGATATTTGAAGGAAGAGCATGAGTCGCCTGAGTTGCTGGAAAGGAATGTTCCAGGCAGAGGGAACAACATGAGGGAAAGCCCTGGGGTAGGAAAGGCCCTGGCAAGATTGAGAGGCAGACAGGAAGCCAGTGCAATTCACAGGGCAGTGGTATCGTTAAAGGTATCTCCAGGAATAAGATCTGGAGAAAATTCACCACCACACAAATGCTGGTCCTTAATTAAAGCCACGATAATAAGATGCTGTCAAAGCCAAGTCATTCTGGGTAGTGTGAACTCCAGGTTTATCCATCAGTGTATGACTAGCAAGGAAACAGACCTGAATATAAAACGTCCATCTTTATGACCAAAAAAGAAACCAAATGGAGAAGACTCCTTAGGAACATCTGGATCCCTGTAATTTCTAGCTTGAAAAACACATTTATAGATGAAAGCATTCTACAATGGAGGCACAGGGACAAAGACATGACATAAACAAGAAAGGGCTAATTTATTTCCTCTCACTGCTGAGCATCTGTTGAATCTGGGCTCCTCTGGCAAGACTGCAGTGTCTCCCTTTCCTGGCCACTGTCTAACATTTGGAGAACCTAGAAATTCACCTTCACAAGCTCCCCACAAGATCCAAGGAGGGTCGGGCACGGTGGCTCACACCTGTAATCCCAGCACTTTGGGAGGTCGAGGCAGGTGGATCACTTGAGCTCAGGAGTTCAAGACCAGCCTGGGCAACAGAGTGAGACTCCATCTCTACAAAAAATACAAAACTTAGCTGGGCATGGTTTCATGCATCTGTAGTCCCAGCTACTCAGGAAGCTGAGGGAGGAGGATTGCTTGAGCCTAAGATATCAAGGCTGATCACGCCACCGCACTTAGTCTGGTGACATAGTGAGACCCTGTGTCAAAAAAAAAAAAAAAAAAAAAAAAGTCCAGGGAGAACTTTTCGCTGTGCCTGGATTTTTCTGGACCTACCCCAGAGACAACTTGATCTTCTGAGTCATCCCAGATGGCAGCTGAAGGAAACTTCCAGAAAGGCACAGAAGTCTCTCTCTCCTCCCTCCCAGAATGTCTTAATGAGGAGTCTGGGCAAGATGACAGCAACTTTTGACCCTATTCCTCTTCTCTCCCCAAATGATGGTGGCTCCAACAACACGACAGAGAAGAGACAACCCAACAAGAAAGGGAGAGACATTGCTTTCCTGGAGGTGGTGTAAGGACAAGGCCATGCCGGGGAGGGGAATGGTTGAGAGCTTTCTAAGACTGAGTGACTTTTATCTCAATCAACCTTATTGTCTTTAAAGAGAACGAGAGCCTCTTCCTCATGTAAGAGAAGGGATGGTGCTCACAACGGGTTAACAGATGATTCTCCAATGTCATTGGCAATGTCAATGTTCCCCATTCGGTGGATGGAATCCTGAGAACCCTGGAATGAGGGAGACCCCAGAATTAGGTTGAGGAATCACACAAGCATAGATTACATAGATTCAATTCCAGGGTGAGGCCCTTTCTTTCCTGCTAGTAATTTTGGGTTCACTAGGGGGCATTCTGGAAGGGGAAACATGTTTTATGTTGTTGTTGTTGTTTTGGTTATGCCTTTAGAACAGGTTCATGAAAAGTATTTCCTAGACTTACAGAGTTTGAAGATTCCTAATATTTAACCATCCATTACTTTCTTCTTTTTTGCTATTAATAAATATTTCTAATATTTAATCATCCCTCACTTTCTTTTTTGCTGTTAATAAATATTTCTGAATTTTACTGATTAGTTCCTTATACACACGTTTATTCAGTCATAAAAGTTGAAATAGCATGCCCAAATTACCTTCAAAATAAGTTAATTGTTAAAAAGCAGGAAATATTTAGTTTCATGGATCTTGTACTAATCATTATGTTTTACTCAAATGATACAACGTAAAGCCCCCACGCTCTATAAATATATTCATTTTCCACATGTTCTTTTGCTTCAAAGTCTTAATGTTGAATCTCACCATCAACTTCTTTTTTTTTTAACTCTCATAATATTGTTTCTGTGATGTTAGTTGTCTTTTTCCTTCCTTAGATCTCTGTTTCTTTTCCATCTTTTATCCATCATGTAAAAAGTATGTTTTGAATGTCTTGCTGATTCTGGTTCTCTTTTTGCTCCATTTTATAGACTGACCCCAAGAAAAAAATCCCGGGTCTCATATATATGTGTCTTAGAATCCCAAAGCTGATGGTGAGATTCAACTTTAAGACTCTGAAGCAAAAGAACATGTGGAAAATGAGTGTATTTATAGGGCTTGGGGGCTTTACGTTGCACTGTTTGAGTAAAACATAATGATTAGCATAAGATCCATGCAAACTAAATACTTCCTGCTTTTTAACAATTGACTTATTTTGAAGGTAATTTGGGCTTGCTATTTCAATTTGTATTACCAAATAAATGTGTGTATAAAGGAACTGATCAGTAAAATTCAGAAATATTTATTAACAGCAAAAAAGACTACTACAAGGGATGGCTAAATATTAGGAATCTCCAAACTCTATAAGTCTACAAAATATCTTTCATGAACCTGTAATGGAGGCATAACTGCTTTTTTGCTGCTTTGGGGTTAATTAAACCCGTAAAAGGGATAGCTCTATGAAGCCCGAGTAGTATCAGGTTATGCCAAACGGACAGCTGTGGGCAGAAGTAGTAGTTTTTGCATATGGGGTATGTGTTTCTTTCCACTGAGTATTCATTTCTGTTTCTGATAATACAAGAGTGAGAACCTCATTTCTTTCAATATTCAGGATTCACAGACACCGTCTTCTGGCTCAACAGGTAGAAATGTGGCCCCACCTGCCAATCAGGGACCTCTTTTCCCATGGCCACAGCCATAGGTATGGAATTCATACCTATGGAAGTGAGGGAACAGCAGACAGGCCTGGGACATGTGCTGAAATGATCGTAAAGAGATTCCCTTTCTTCTGGGGCTCAGTGGGTGCTGGTTTGGTCATCTCACTTCCCCTTGGGGAGTGCCTGCCTGACAATGAAGACAGCACGGGGCAAAGCAGAATGCAGAACTGGAGAGAACTGGATTCTAATCATCTCTTGAATGCCTGGATCCTGCAGTACTAGATTCACACCTGGAACTTCCTGATTTTGTGGGTAAGTTCATTTTGCAGTTTCAACCAGTTTGGGTTTGTTGACTATAATTTCTCTGAATAACTCAGTCTCTGTCTTGATCTTTCTGCAACTGTTTTTCTTTAACTCAAAAGTTCACATAATCGGAGCTTTCTTTTTGAAGAACAGGAATTGGATTTGGAGTTTTACAGAATAATCAACTTTTAGAGCTGAAACAGACCCATTCCCATCCTTCATTGCTGCGCAGCAAACTGCCTCAAAGTTTAATGGTGTAAAACAACAACCGCTGCATGGTGCTCATGGATCTTGTGAGTCGCGAATTTAGAAACAGCAGAGTGGGGATGGTTTGTCTCTACTTCATTATGTCAGGGGCTTTAGTAGGCAGGATGTAAATCATTTGCCATTGAAATAATGGAGAGTCTCTTTACTCATATATCTGGTGCCTGAGCAAGATCAATACAAAGGCTGAGGGCTCAGCTGAGATTTCCAAACAGAGCACCTACCCATGGCTTCTCCATGTGGCTGGCTTGGGCCTCCTCCCAGTATGGCGGACTAGGGATAGCTGGATTTCTTACATGGCTGCTTGGCCTCTAAGTGTGAATGTCCCCATGAACAACACAGAAGCTGCCAGACCTTTCATGACCTAGTCTCACACAGCATCACTTTCACCCTCTTTACAAGAGTGCCTTGATTTGAGGGAGGGAACATGGACTCCCACCTGTCCATGGGAAGAGTGTCGAAGAATTTGGGGCCATGTTTTAAAAGTACCACAGGAACTCAGATATGACGCATTTAGCACTGTGTTCTCACACTGCTGTGCCTCTGCACATACTTAGGTCATACGACTTTCTCCCCTTCCCAGTCTTCCTAACTAGTCCCTCTTCATCCTCCATGGCCCTGTAGCAGTTCTACCTCCCTGAGAAGCATTCCCTGGCTTCTGAACTGGGCTAGGAGCAGCTTTGCTCTGTGGCATTCACACCCTCTGCTTGTCTCGCCATATTGGAGCTGCCCGATTATTCTTTGTCACCCCTCTCTCCAAACTGTGGACATCCTAAGGAACAGAGACCATGCTTTATAATTTTTACTTTGGCTCCTGGTACACAGGAAATGCTAACAAATATATGTTCAGTGAAAATGTCCAACTCCCTCACTCTGCAAGTGAGAAAACGCCAGCCTAGACAGGGAAGGGCAGTGTTTAAAGTCACAGAACTCATTTACAGGGGTTTAGAATCCACGTCTCCTGTCTGGAATTCCCATGTTATTCTGAATCCACCACCATATTGTTTCAAACACAAAGCTCACGGTGGCTCTCAGAAAGGCTTGTGTTCGGTGTTAATGAACCCGGGAGCATCTATGCAATCAACTCTTGCCTGTGAAATCCCTGGCTTTCCAAACCTACTAATTTGTGATGCTTTTAGACCTGGGGAGAAAACACAATAGATTGAGGGTGGCATTTTACATCTGCAGAAACAAGCACCAATTGCGTTAGAGTTCACGCCTAATTAGGTTATGCATTTTGTCAGCAGGCTCAGTACTTCTCAGCTGAAATGTGTAGTACGAGCGCAACTGGCTTCCCACACACATGAGCCAGATGTTTGGCCTGCCAGTGTGCATGAAGATTATCGCCACACACACACAAAAAGCCAAAAGGAAAGGATGAGCAGTTATTCTGCAGTGCTTAGAACGTCTCTCACTGTCATGCACCTGTCATAAATGTGAAGTAAAATGACATTATCAAAGACATCTACATGTAAGGAATCTAAACTCAATCTAGACTATGTACACACTTCGAATGGTCTCACTTGATGTGTATCGATCACCAAGCACTTCCTAAAATGTGAGAAAACACATTTCTCTACCTATTGATCTACCCATTTCCTTTCTGCACCAAAGGATGAAGCTGGAAGGCATCATCCTCAGCAAACTAAGGCAGGAACAGAAAACCAAACACCGCAAGTTCTTACTCATAAGTGGGAGCTGAACGTTGTTTTTAAATGTTGATTCAGAAGAAATTAGTTGAGGGATCCTTTTTACTTTTTTGATAGTGCATTCTAACACTGATCTTATCCACAAGCCCGAAGAGGAGATAATTCCGTTTTTTAATACTGTAACCATCTCTTCCAGCAAATTATCCCCCAGACAGCTTGTTTTTCTGACCTTAAAATTACCTTGATTTTTAACTGAAGTTCTATTCACTTCCAGCCTAATGAAAGAAAAGTGTTAGTTTGCCTTTCTAGTATTCTAGGAAGAGTAAAACAAATGTTTTAAAAATCCATATTTTTAAAAATCTAATCAGTTCTTCTAAGACCTTGCCTTTTTTTTATAATAAGAAATGTTCCTTATCTACTCCCATATAATCCAGTGTTCATACACACTAGATTAGGAAAGTAATTAAAAGTCAGACAGTAACATGCCTTGGCAAGGATGTGAACAAAATTGGAAGCTTCATATAGTACCGAACAAACTATAAACTGGTAAGAACCACTTTGGAAAATAATTTGGCATGAGCTGGGTTATTTTAAGATATGCATTTCTGGGGACTCAGAAATCACACTTCTAGAGACATTTTTACAAAGCTGCACTGGGAGAGATGGTGACCCACAGCTAGGCTTCGATCTGGAGGAAGCTCACACACATAATATTGTTTGGAAAAAAAAAAAAGCAGATCATGGACAAATACATAAGCAGATCATGGACAAATACATAAAGTGTGATTTCATTTTCATAAAACTCAAAACATTGCACAACTAAAACTAGGCTGTTTATGAAGATTTACAGGTTAGGCAAAACTATAAAGAACAGTAAGGGAATCATTACCATCAAGTGATTGGTTTGGCTGGGGGGAAAAGAGAATGCAATTGGGGTGTTGGAAATGTTCCATGTTTTGAGCTGGGTCAGGAGTACATGGTGTTTATTTTTATTTTTTGTATCTTTCATAAGCGTTATATATTTTATATGCATATAATGTTTCATAGCTTCCCAAAAAATAAAAAGATTATATGAAAAAATCCTTGAAATTTTGCAACATTTATGGTAATATGTTTTTAATATATTAAGTGCTCTTAAATACTAATAAAAGGTTAATAGCCCAAATAAAATATGAGTAAAGCTATGAAATGGCAACAAAAAATATATATAATATATAAATAAATATTAATAATAAATATATTTTATATATTATAAATATATTTTATATATTATGTATACATAATATATTTTATTAAGTAGAGTTTTTATTAAGCTCTGGGGTACAGGATGTGCAGGTCTGCCACATAGGTAAACGTGTGCCATGGTGGTCAGCTGCACCCATCAACCCATCACCCAGGTATTAAGCCCGGCATGCATTAGCTATTTTTCCTGATGCTCCTCCCCTCCCCCATGTCTCCCCTAACAGGCCCCAGTGTATGTTGTTCCCCTCCTTGTGTCCATATGTTCTCACTGTTCAGCTCTCACTTATAAGTAAGAACATGTGGCGTTTGGTTCCTGCATTACTTTGCTTAGGAAAATGGCTTCCATCTTCATCCATATCCCTGCAAAGAATATGATCCTGTTCCTTTTTTATGGCTGCGTAATACTCCATGGTGCATCTGTACCACATTTTTTAAATTCAGTCTATCATTGATGGGCATCTGGGTTGATTCCATGTCTTTGCTATTGTGAATAGTGTTGCCATGAACATACGCATGCATGTATCTTTATAATCAAATGATCTATATTTCTTTGGGTATCTACCCAGCAATGAGATTGATGGGTCAAATGGAAGAAATACCATATTTTTTAATCTATCAACTTAGCAATGAATAAAAACAGTGATGACACTTAAAATGAGATAAGGAAACAGGAACAAAGCTGGTGGGAATATGCTTGGTACACATTTTCTCCCAGGCAATTTGGCATTATGCATCAAAATCCTTCAGCCCCTTAGAGACTATGACCTAACAATTCTATTTCTAGAAATCTGTCTCAAAGATGTACTTGGACAAGCAAGTGCTCAGGGATATATGTTCAAAAATGTTCACTGCAGGATTTTTTATCATGGTGAAAAATGTGAAACTGCCGAAGTGTTTAATTCAGGACCAGCTAAATTATGGTACATCCATGCAAGCGAATAATATGAGCACACTAAAATTACGATATAGCTCCCCATTTATTGAGATGGAAAGATGCAGCTGACATACTGTCAAGTCAGGAGAGCAGTGATCAAGCAGAATATGTGGACATAAATTCACTCTTTTGCATAAGTATGCATGTGTGTGGGTGCACACACTACCAGCCTGATGCCTGCTTATGTCCTCTCCTGCCTGGGGAAAAGCCAGAGCCTCCTACACATTCTTCTGAGGCCAAGGCGGGAGGATGACTTGAGGTCTGGAGTTCGAGACCAGCCTGGCCACACAGTGAAACCCCAACTCTACTAAAAAAAAAAAAAAATACAAAAATCAGCCAGGCGTGGTGGTAGGCACTGGTAATCCCAGCTACTTGAGAGGCTGAGGCAGGAGAATTACTTGAAGCTGGGAGGTAGAGGCAGCAGCAAGCCGAGATCTCGTCACTGCACTCCAGCCTGGGCGACAGAGCAAGGCTCTGTCTCCAAAAAACAAAAAACAAGACAGAAAAACTAAAATGCAAGCTGGATCATGCCTCTCTTCTGCTCAAAATACTACAATTGCCTCAACTTGCTCCGAATAAAAGCATCAGTCTGCACTGATTAACAAGGCCCTACACAATCTGCACACGCTTTCTCTGTCAACACCCCCTACCCACCTGCTCACCCTAACCAACTACTCTACCTTTCCCGTTCACCATCAATTCTCACCTGCCCACCCCACATGCCCCTGCCTCAGGGCCTTTGCACCTGCTGTTCTCTCTGCCTGGACTGCTCTTCCTCCCCCAAGATCCCCAAAACCACCTTCCTTAACTACTCCACACCAGCACTCCCTACCTCCCCCAGCTTTCATTTCCCCCAAGCACTTACCACCCTCACCCTCTATGTAGTCCGTAGGATGCATTTACTCTGTTCATCGTCTATCATGTCCCATTAGAACCTCAGCTCCGTGAGGCCAGAGGGTTTTGTGGGTTTTGCTCCCTACTGCTTCCCTAGAACCTACTGTAGAGCTTGGAAAACATCAATCAAATGAATAAATTACTGAACAAATGAACCAATGAAGATGATGATTCCAAACAGGGAAATGTGTAATAAAGTGAACATAATAATGGGTTAGAGAGTTCCTATGAGGCCAGGCAGGCAGGTTCCTTCTTCTGTAGAGAAAGTAGCCAGAGGTGGCTTCTCTGAAAGGTGGAGTTTGAGTAATATCCTAATGAGAAGGAGCAGCCTTGCACTCAAGGACTCAGAGCAAAAATGATCCAGGTGGAGGGAACAGGAAACACAGGTGTCCCGAGGCAGAGAGTATCCAAAAGTTTTCAAGGAACTGAAAGGAGGATATATCTCAAGAGGCTACCTTTTTTTTTTTTTTTAACAGAAGCCACATGGCGGGTGATGTTTAATGATAATTTTTCTCTGTTTAATTGTTGTTTCTATTACTTTATCTCTGAAGATGGATTGAGTGTGCAAAATTGGGATGCTCAACTCTGCATGTCTCTCTTGGACTGAGTCCAGGAACAGGAAATCCTGGTTTTCCTCGGCCTCCCCCAGGGTAGCTCTGTGGTTTGTGATGACGGGTAAACTATGTCGGCCCTCTGTAAGATGCGGACATTAGGGCTCTGCATCCCATCTAGTCTGAAACATGCCTAATTACATATTTTCCCCATTCTTCCCAGAATGAGATAAGAAACTCCTTTCCCCTCTGGTTCAAGTGCAGACCCCATCTTAAATTTACTCAGAGGTAAATAAGGTTGCCCCTAGCAACAGCTTGCAAACTGTTTCATAGAGCAGGCAAATTCTTTTATTATTTATTTGTTTGGATGTTTTTATTGTGGTAAGAACATTTAACGCAAGATCGGTCATCTTAACAAATACACAGTACAGTATTGCTAGCCATACGCAAATTCTTAATGTAGCCTTGACTGCTTCCTGCTCACCCACCTTCACCCAGACACTCATGTGAATGGAGAGAGGAGCTATTTTGAAGAGCTACGTTAAACCAAAACCGACCATCGCCACGTTTATGTTCTAGATGAAGTGGCATTATTTATATGTCGATGTTACAGTAGATCACTCTGCTCTTCTCCCCTCCTCCTCCACCTCCGAGACTGGTGGAGAAAAGATAAAGGAAAATTTACTTTCTACCTGCAGAAAAGAGTAGGGCCTGACTAGAAACCTGCTATTCATCAGAGAGCCTGATTCTTCAGGTATGTGCAGGTGGCTCTGACAGGAGAGAGGTCGAATTTGCTGTCAAAGAAAAGAGAAAGATGCTGGGTTTCTGGAGAGAGCCCAAGAAAAGGAATAATGGCGAACAAAACTGAAAACAGAGAAAGACAGTATGTGTGTGTGTGGTGGCAAGGTGGAGGGGCAAGGAGGGACCTTTCTTGAGTGATGTGGCAGGTGGCCCATGGGAGATGTGATTGAAGGGCTTTTAACTGTCTGATGTCCCATTTGGGGTTCTTGGTCATGTGCTGCTGTCACTTAATCTTCATTGTCATTTGAAATCATCAGAGAAGACTAATACATACAAATGTATCCTTGTATGACCTGTTCTTATGTTTTGTTTCACTTATTCATTTCCCTGGTTGGTTCTTGTTGTATTTGTTTTGAGAGATCAAGGACAAGGGCCTGGATTCTATACTGGGCAGCTCTGATACAGAAGACTTTGTAATCATGGTGAATTGTCAAAGGACACTGATTCCAGGAAACTGAGCTTCTAAGACAGTGGGGGCTGGGGAAAATGTGGACTAGCAACAGGTCAAAGTTCAAGCTAGCTTTGTGCCTCCTTTGTCACATGGTTGCATTAGACACAAGCCTGTGGGCTGATAGCTCATTTTCCTTCTTAGCAAAGTCATCTCCTGCCATAGTATGCTCTATTCTCTAGTCTGTCTTTCCCTTATCCCCCCACCCAAATATAAGGACCACAAGGGCAGGGACTTTGTCTATTTTGTTTACTGCATGAGTTCTAGCTGGTACAGAGTGGATATTCCATATATATTTGTTGTTCAAATACATATGTAATTTTTTTCAGAGTTTTTTTCTTTCTCTTTCACCTTAAGAAGTGGTAAGCACATTTGCTGGAAGGTCTGTCATTCTCATAGACATCATTTTTAACACTGGCTGGGCTTCCCCCCAAGGAAGCCTCAGACAACCTCTCTGGGGTCATCCTCTTGCTTCAAGTGGTGGATTAAATGTTTTCTGTTCATTATAATCTTTCATAACCGGCATTTAGGAACCGATGTATTATCTGCTTATCTGTGTAATTCTCCTCTTATTTAGACAGTTTACAGTCTTCAGATTTCTTTCTTTCTCCACTATTTAAAATAAATGTTAAGTATAGGAGTATAACATATCTTCAGAGACAACCTGAGTCTTTCAACCAAGGGAAAATGTAGGCTCGGGCCACGCTTTCTGGAGAGCATCTTTAAGATGATACTTCACAGAGCGACAGGTCAGAAAACAGAACAGGGTCCAACTAGGCAAATGCTTTGTGCAAAACCCCCCATGGCTTCTGTGCAGCTGCTTTTTGTAAGAATCCAAAATTGTCTTCTGCAAGTAAGGAGGTTTGGCACACTTTAGGGGTGAGGTATGAGGAAAAGGATAATAGAAAGCAAACATCATACTCTGCCCTCAAAAAGTTGGATTTCTTTTTTTTTAGATAGATATTATAAAAATCAACTTCTTTTATTTTCTGAGACACGCCAGGAATTCGAAGTTTCTTTCAGAGGCCAGTTGAGTCCTCTTCAATACAGCATATCTCCTCCTGACTATGGTCTTGATCAAGTACCTCTTGGAGCCTCTCTTTCCTCATCTGTGAAATGGGAAGAACGGCAACGTCCATCACCCACCAAGGACAGGAAGGAGTCGGTAACCCAAAACATGGGTAGGGAACAGCACCGTGGCTGGTTCACAGTAGGTGTGCCAGAAACAGGGAAGAAATGAATGCTAAGTCCTTTCATTAACAACTATTGTTATTATATATCTGTTTCTGGCTTCCAAATGAAATGTGCATTTAAGATTTGTCTTCAGTGCCTTAATCCAAAAGAGACAATAAGAGCTTTTCAGGGCCAGTAGGAGAGACAGAGAGGAGACTTGTTTGCCTGGTGAAGGAAGAGGAGGAGAGTCAGACCTTCCAGTGCCCTTGATGTCAATGAATAGGGCGGCCACCTAATCGCTATTGGCTTTCACACCTTCAGTGGAGGCCAGAGCCTGGGAAGATCCAGAGTCCTGGGTTCTAGTTCAGGTTCTTCCACTTCCTAGATGTGTGTAGTAGGTATAGTGTTCTCAGGTGTAGTGTTCTGTAACTGCTCAATGAGGGAGACAATGAGGCTGCCCCACCCAAAGTTGTTGGGACCATCAGCAAAAAAGGTGTGGATTGATCCAATGTCCTTTGTAGCCTCCATTTAGCTGGGACTTGAGCTAAGCACATGGCATTCAGGACTGCATTTAACTTCATACTCACCTTAGAAGTGGGATCCCATTGTGATCCTCACTTTACAGATGAGACAATGAAGGCTTGAAGAAGTTTAAAAACAAACTAAAATAGAACACAATCTTGCTGAAGCTCACAACCCCAGTTTGGTGGGGTGGGGATTTGAACTCAGGAAGTGGAATTGGTGATACCTCTCTAACTGCCTCCCATGCCCCTGCAAAGCCCCTGAGCCAACAGAAGTGGAACATTCTGAAATCCTACAAAGCTGGCTCCAATACAGAAGATTTCACAGCCTGTGACATAGGTGTAGGTTAGAGACCTGGCACAGCTATGGCCGAGAAAGAATTTTGAGATCCCAGATTTGGACAAAAGGCCCAAGAGACAGTGGTTTTTCAAGTAGCAGAGTGACAACCTTACTTGGTGACTGAGCTTGCGGATGCTGCTAAGCAGGTCCTAGAAGCAGCAGCGGGGATCTTGGGGGATGGGGTAGATGCTGCTGAAGCCCAGTTACCCCTTAATTTGGGGACATTTGGGCCTGGCAGTTGTCATCATCCCCCTTCCTGGGCACAACTCATGAGGAGCAGAAAGAGGAACTGAGCAAGGCACCCTGGTGTGATCTCCTGGTGGAAGCAGAAAGTGGCACCAAAATCCACATGGGGGTGTGTTCCCCATGGGGGCTGCACCTGCCTGGAGCTTATGGACAGCATGGGCTCCCTGTCTAAACACACAGAGGTGCTGCATGGGCACAGGAGGTCCCAAGTACCAGGGAGCTGACCTCACCACATGTTCCCTCTATCTTCTCAGGCCTTGTTTCCTTTTAGCTGCTGATACAGTTTGTATATAAGAAAATGGCTGAGTTCTGTGAGTTTTGTTACTGGTATCTTTGAGCCCAGGTCCAGGCCTCTTGGACTCAAAGTCTATGCTCTGATCATTGAACCATACAGCCTGTCTACAAGACTAAATTTCATCAAGCTAAGGCTCTGAGACAAAGGATAGCAAATAGACAGTCAAGGGCTTTGCCCCAAATCTCCACAGGCATCCTGTAGTCTGATACACAACTCAATCTAAAGTTCAGCACTACAAATATTTGGGGTTGGGTACATCTTTGTTGAGGCAGAGGAGAGCTGCTGTCCTGGACATTGTATCACACTTGACAACATCCCTGGCCTCTACCCATTAAATGCCAGCAGCACCATCTCTTCCCACCCATTGTTAGTTGGTTGTGACAACCAAAAATGTCTCCAAGCAGGCAAAATCACACTCAGTTGATCTAAAAATGAATGATCTAAAGAACCCAAACTTGCCAGGCGCAGTGACTCATGCCTGTAATCCCAGCACTTTGGGAGGCTGAGACACATGGATCACCTGAGGTCGGGAGTTCAAGACCAGAGTGACCAACATGCAGAAACCACGTCTCCACTAAAAATACAAAGTTAGCCAGGCATGGTGGCGCATGCCTGTAATCCCAGCTACTTGGGAGGCTGAGCAGGAGAATCGCTTGAACCTGGGAGGTGGAGGTTGCAGTGAGCCGAGATTCCGCCATTGCACTCCAGCCTGGGCAACAAGAGCGAAACTCCATCTCAAAAAAAAACCAAACAAACAAAAAAACAAAAACCCAACTTATGTGTATAATTTACTGCCAAGCAAAACAAAAGTCAGCTCAAACTCTTTAGTTTCCTCTCTAGATTTCAGGCCCCCACACTCAGAGAGTTGACAGCAATAATGCAGAGAAAATGATGCCACATAAAAAAGCCTCTTCAAATAACTTTTGGGGTGATAACAGAAAAACAAGAATGATTTAAAATACTTGATTTTGCAGAAGACTAGAGGCAAAGTATATCCTCTGTGTGCCCTTGTCCGTTAAAGCATATGATCAATGCTATATTAAAACAAAAGCATGACTTACTGAAAATGAAGGGAGGTTTTTGGCTTACATAATCTTTCTTTTTGCCTGGAGAACATGCAGTTCAGCCATTTTGTGCCAGAAAGAAACAGGAAGTTTTAAATTTGAAATTCCAAGAGAATCTGTGACATTATAGCCAAAGTTTTCATGCAACATGAAAGTCATCACAATCCCAGTACAAATGAAGCCACAGTCCTCTGGGTGTCTATAGAATTGACAGCTTCAAGAACGTGTTTGCCATTTAAAACAGTCAGACTTGAGAATGCATTGTTCCTTCACCCAGGGTAACAAATGAAATGGTGGTGTTTGTGCTGGTGACACAAACACATGTCAATGCTCTGTGTGATGCTGTGGCTCTGCTGAAATTGGAAAAGTCCAGATCCTCCATCCTTTCCCCATCAGGATTGCAACACCCCTCCGGAGCAGCTCACTGGGCTTGGCCCAGTACCCTCTGAGGGCCAGCTGTAGTGCTTTAGCAAATAAGAAGCATCCAGAGAGATGTCTGGCCTCTCATGGGCTCCGGTCCTGATGGCCAAGAGGAGCTAAATTTAGCATAGCTATTGTTCATCGGAGAAGCGTGTTGTTGCTTGTTTGTTTGTTAATATGTTGGTGTGTGACCACCAGGCCTGATGATAATCAGTTCTGAATTTAACCCATCCAAGCCAGTCCCAAATGACTCCTGTTAACTGAATTCACTTGGCTTGATATGAGGGCTGGAAAAGAATCCACTATCAGCTAATAATGACAGTCTGTCACCCCCATCTGGAAAGGATACCCAGGCAGTGGGTCTCGCGTGCTTCTTTTCCTTCTCTCGTTTGGCCCCATCACCTACTCCTTCCAGCCTTCCATGATGCCAGCCCCAGCACCAACCACAGCAGCAAGAACAAAAACCAGCAGAGAAACATGCACTAAGTGTCTGGCACTAGGTCTACTGCTTACCTAGATTATCTCATTTAATCCTCAAGAATGGCCTTACAAGGCAGGTACTACATTGACTGTGGTGATGGTTGCATAACTCTGTGAATATACTCAACACCATGAATTGTATACTTCAAATGGCTGAATTGTATGGTATGTGAATTTTATCTCAATAAAGCTGTTAAAAATGTCATTGAAAAAAATTGGAGGCTGCTAGAAATAAATGTATAGCCTTAACTTTGCATATTAGAAAAGAAGAAAGACTGAAAGTTAATGAGCTTAGTATCTGATTTTATACATTGGAAGAAGAACTCTCTGGGGGAGAATCTATTCACATAGCCAGGGACACACAGCCTGCATGTGGCACAGCTGAATTTCCATGTGGGCTCCTTCGACCTCGTCGTTCCTGTTTTTACTGTCGTGATACAGTCAGTGACCTGTCAGGGCTCTGGTTCAACCCATTAGGAGCTACCGGGAAGCCCAGGATGTAACATTCATCTTTATACCCCTATGGCCTTGCACTCAGTAGGTCTTTAATAAATGTTTGCTGCATCAATAATCAGCTCGAATTATTTCATTACATTGATTACACCAACCTATTCTGTAATGATTTTCTCTAGTGCATTCACAGGTGATTTATACTGCATTATAACAGAGTATTCTCTCTCATTGTCAGGGAGAGGGTGTGACTAAGTTAAAGACACTCAGAGAAAAGTATCTGCACATTGAAACTCTCCAAATGAGTTTGGAAATGAAATAGGCCAGAGACCAGTGAATGCATGAAATGATTTCATCTGACGAGGCGATGATTGAAAGCCAAGGTCAGACCTCTTTGCAATTAGTTTCCTAAGCAATTGGTACTCAGGGGCTCCCTGGGCCCTGCTCACTCCTCAGCTATTAACAATCATGTTAATGGGGAAATACGCTGGCCTCTCAGTCCAGAACACTCCTGAGATTCAGGAATATCCTCTTTGTCTGTTTCTTATCTACTGAGTGCAGTTTTCACGTTAACAATAAGAGCAACCCCTGAAGATCAGAGAGTGAATGCTGAAAGGTGTTCACACTCACCACTCCTCTTCCCTTAAAGATGAACGTTAAAAAGGTCACACTTAGTACCTAACTAGTGAGGACAATGTTGCAAAACAAAAAGAGGCAATTTCTGATAATCTCGTGGTATATAGAATGCAGGCATATACCCCTGTAGGTTAGTTTATTTTCATTGTTTATATGTGATTGTTGACTTTGTTTCTTTCATGTTATTTCAATAACACTTCTTTGTATTAATACTTTATTTTGGGGGACAGGGTCTCGCTCCGTCACCCAGGCTGGAGTACAGTGGTGTGATCATGGCTCATGGAAGCCTTGACTTCCTGGGCTCAATCAATCTGGACACCTCAGCTTCCTGTGCAGCTGGGACTACAGCCAGCTTTTTTTTTTTTTTTTTAAATTAAGACCAGGTTTTGCCATGATGCCCAGACTGGTCTCAAACTCCTGGGCTCAAGCAATCTACCCAACCCTTCCCAAAGTGCTGGGATTACAGGCATGCACCACTGTGCCTGGTCAATACGTTTTATGCAATATGACCTTGGATGAAATTAGCTTCAAGTCATCCTTGAGGGAGAGTACCTGAAAGGGGCTGGATCTGAAGCAGAACACAACTTTGCTCTGGTCTGTTCTTGTTCAGTGCAATGAAGTAGCCTGCATTTGAGGAGTATCCTGAGGGCAGCCTTGGCCAGGCCTCTGTGGTCCCATGAAAGGAAGAGAATGGATTTTCCTATCCTGAGTTATCGTGAAGAAGTCAATCCTACTGAGAGGTGACAACGTGATAGCAGCCCTCGCTCTTGGTGCCTCCTCGGCCTCGGCATCCACTCTGGCAGCGCTTGAGGAGCCCTTCAGACCGCCACAGCACTGTGGGAGCCCCTCTCTGGGCTGGCTGAGGCCAGAGCTGCCTCCCTCTGCTTGCCGGTAGGTGTGGAGGGAGAGGCTTAGGTAGGAACTGTGGCTGCGCATATGCGCTGGCGGGTCAGTGCAAGTATCCACAGGCGCGGGTGTTGGCTCCCGCTCAGCGGGCCACGCACACGTAGCAGCCCGGCCCAGGGCAGTGAGGGGCTTAGCACCCAGGCCAGCAGCTGCAGAAAGTGCCGTCAGACAGGCACTGCGCTCCAGTTCTCACCCAGCCTCAGCTGCCTCCCTGTGGGGCAGGGCTCCGGACCTGCAGCCCACCATGTCCGAGCCTGGGGGGCCCGAGCCTCCCCAACGGGCTCCGCCCCCTGCTCCATGGCGCCGGGTTCCATCGACCGCCCAAGGGCTGATGAGAGTAGGCATGGCTCAGGACTGGCGGGCAGCTTGGCCGGTAGCCACCCTGCCTGATACACTGGGTGACCCCAGCTGAGCTCCTAAGTCTGGTGGAGACTTCGGGAACTTTTATGTCTAGCTAAGGGATTGTAAACGCACCAATCAGCACTCTGTGTCTAGCTCAGGGTTTGTAAATACACCAATCAGCACTCTGTCAACATGTACCAATCAGCTCTCTGTAAAATGGACCAATCAGCTCTCTGTAAAATGGACCAATCAGCAGGATGTGGGTGGGGCCGGATAAGGGAATAAAAGCAGGCTGCCTGAGGCAGCCAGTGGCAAACCATTCAGATCCCCTTCCACCATGTGGAAGGTTTATTCTTTAACTCTTTACTGTGAATTTTGCTGCTGCTCACGCTTTGGGTCTGTGCTCTTTATGGGCTGTAAACAGTCACCGGGAAGGTCTGCAGCTTCACTCCTGAAATCAGCAAGACCACGAACCCACCAGAAAGAATGAACAACTACAGATGCGCTGTCTTTAAGAGCTGTAACACTCACCATGAAAGTCTGCAGCTTCACCCCTGACAGCGAGACCATGAACCCACCGAAAGGAAAAAGCTCCAGACACATCTGAATGTCTGAAAGAATAAACTCTGGATACACCACCTTTAAGAACTGCAACACTCACCGCGAGGGTCCGCGCTTCATTCTTGAAGTCAGTCAGACCAAGAACCCACCAATTCTGGATACACTACTGCACAAGAGGAAGACCTGGGCAGCAGATAATGGACTAGCAAGAGGGGAGAAACCCTCCTTTCTATCTCAGGATCTGCACGTCAGCTGAGCTTTTAATCTCAACCCTGAATGGACCTTTACACCTCCCTCTGCCAGATAAAACCAGATGAAGGCAAAAGGGAAGTCAGGCCGGAGCTGGAGCCTAATACCGCTTAGGGTGGACTGGCCCAGAGTGAGAGAGGCAAATTATCATCTGTAAAGGACTTTCTTCCCATTTTCCCTAAATCTTAAGAAAATATCATTAAAAGTAGGATTTTTATCTTTCTTGCATTCTGGAAATTAAGGGGAAGGTTCTGTGTGTGTTTTTAGGATGATATATAAGGCATCTTCTCTCCCAAGAATGGAGGAGTGATGATGTCAGAGCTTTGCTCGTTGAAGAGCACTCAGGGCAATGTGGGGCAGGGGTGAGAAACCTGCATGAAACGAAACAAAACAAACACAACCCAAAAGCTGCTCCTGTGTCTGTACAAGACCATGGAGAGTTGCTCAAAAAGAGACTGGATTGCCAAGAAGGGTGCTGTTTCCAGCAATAAAGCCAGAAGGGACTCTTGTTATTCGTACCAACAATTATTTAAATGGACGCCTAAGAGGCCATCCAGTGGCCATAGCATTTTCTGACTGACATCTAGATTGTTTCCCATTTTTCAGTCTTAGAAAAAATATCACTATGTCGTCGTTATGCATAAAACTTTTTTCTCTTTTTTACAACTGCTTTATTGAGATATAATTCACGTACCATAAAATTCACCCTTTTAAAGTGACAAATCAGACATTTTTAGTATATTCACAGAATTGTGCAGCCATCAGCGCTATCCCATTTTAGAAGTTTTTTGTTTGTTTGTTTTCTCCAAAAGAAACCCTTTACACAATAGTGGTCACTCCCTACATTCCCCTCCGCTGACAACCACTAATCTGCTTTCTGACTGTGAATTTATCTATCCTGGGCCATTCACATAAATGAAATCATACAATACGTGGCTTTCTATGACTTGCTTCTTTTACTTTGTGTAATGTTGTCAAGCTTCATCCATGTTATAGTAGTTTATCCTTTTTTATGGATGAATAATATTTCATTGTGTGGTTATATCACATTTTGTTTATGGATGAATAATATTTCATTATGTGGTTACACTACATTTTGTTTTTGGATATTTCATTCTGTGGTTATATCACATTTTGTGGATGAATAATATTTCATTGTGTGGTTATATTTTGTGTGTGCATTCATCAGCTGATGTCATTTGTGTTTCCAGTTTTGGACTATTATGCATAATGCTGCTGTGAGCATCTGTGCGTAAGTTTTCACATGGATATACACTGCAATTCTTTGGGGGCATGTATTTGTGGGCGGAATTCCTGGGTCATACAGTAACTAGCTATCTAACATTTTGAGGAGCTACCAAACTATTTTCCAACGTGGCTGCATCATTTTATAATCCCACCAGCAGTGAAGCTTTTTCCATTTTGAAGATTCCTTCCACCAGATGGAATTGCAGCAGTGGAATTCCAGAACCTGAGTATGCATATCTTAAAGGTTCTTGCTGCATACCCAACCTGCTTTGCCAAAAGGTTGCATAGGCAATTTTTCGAAAAGCTGTCCTTTGGTTTAACTAACTCACATTCATCACCTTCCAGATTTGGCACAAATTTCGTCCAGGAAGGTCTATCCCAACTTGTCATTGACTCTGCTACCCATGCTCCACCCACATCTACCATCATCTCTACCACCCCCACACCTTGCACAGATCTTCATGTTCAATTGGAAAATTAGTTTGGAATGTTCTCACTCTTCACCTATGTGTGCTTTTATTATTATTATACTTTAAGTTCTAGGATACATGTGCAGAACGTGCAGGTTTGTTACATAGGTATACACGTGCCATGGTGGTTTGCTGCACCCATAAACCTGTCATCCACTTTAGGTATTTCTCCTAATGCTATCCCTCCCCTAGCCCCTCATCCCCTGACAGGCCCTGGTGTGTGATGTTCCCCTCCCTGTGTCCATGTGTTCTCATTGTTCAACTCCCACTTATGAATGAGAACATGCGGTGTTTGGTTTTCTGTTCTTGCGATAGTTTGCTCAGAATGATGGTTTCCAGCTTCATCCATGTCCCTGCAAAGGACATGAACTCATTCTTTTTTTATGGCTGCATAGTATTCCATGGTGTATATGTGCCACATTTTCTTTACCCAGTCTATCATTGATGGGCATTTGGGTTGGTTCCAGGTCTTTGCTATTGTGAACAGTGCCACAATAAACTTATGTGTGCATGTGTCTTTACAGTAGAAAGCTATTCTACTATGGGTATATCCTGAAATCCCAATAATGAGATTGCTGGATCAAATGGTATTTCTGGTTCTAGATCCTTAAGGAATCGCCACACTGTCTTCCCCAATGGTTGAACTAATTTACACTCCTACCAACAGCGTAAAGCGATCCTATTTCTCCACATCCTCTCCAGCAGCTGTTGTTTCTTGACTTTTTAATTTACACTCAAACCAACAGCGTAAAAGCATTCCTATTTCTCCACATCCCCTCCAGCATCTGTTGTTTCCTGACTTTTAATAATTGCCATTCTAACTGGCGTGAGATGGTATCTCACTGTGGTTTTGATTTTCAAGATCCTTAAGGTCAGATACTATGTCTTTAATTTATGTGCTCTTTTGGCAGAAGCAGTAGGGAAGGGCTCTGCATACAAAAGACACGCTGTGGAGGCTTTCTGACCAGTACTTTAAAAAGTATGTATGTTGCATCAGTGTCCCTGCATTTGCATTATTAAGAAAGCTGTTTGACAGGACTGAGGTTCCTGCTTCCTAGGTGCTCTATGGAGATTGCAGAACCTTTGAAGGCAGAGAGTCAGCTGATTTTGGCTTTCATATTCCAGGGGATAATTCTTACCTGAGGGAGCTAACCTGTATCAGGCACCTACCACGTGCTTGCCACTTTTGCTATATGCTTTATAATTTACCTCATTCAGTCTTCCATGCAATCAATATAGAATTTAGCAACTAAGCTGGGTGCAGTGGCTCACACCTGCAATCCCAGCACTTTGGGAGGCCACAGCAGTAGGATTGTTTGAACCTGGGAGTTTAAGACGAGCCTGGGGAACATAGCAAGACTCTGTCTCTACAAAAATAAAAACAAAAACATTAGCTGGGTGTGGTGGCACATGCCTGTAGCCCCAGCTACTTGGGAAGCTGAGGTGGGAGGATCAGTTGAATCCAGGAGGTTGAGGCTGCAGTGAGCTGTGATCATGCCACTGCACTCCAGCCTGAGTGACAGAGTGGGACCTTGTCTCAAAAAAACAAAAACAAACAAAAAAAAAAAAAAGAAAAGAAAAGAATTTAGCAACTAAGTGCCTCTACTGTTATTTTACACATAAGGATACTCAGAGGCAGAGGCGTAGCCTTGCAGAACTCAAGTGTGACCCCAAATCTGGATCTCATTTCACTATTTGGTGATGCTTACAATGTTGTTAAAATTATAGAAAAATAAAATATTTTAAATATGATAGGAGTTTCATTCTTTTATCCTTTTAAATTACCTTTCTAAAAGTTCTCTACCCTAGAAAAGGTGGTCACATTTGCATGTGATATCATCTGATTAGCTGTTTTCTTTGCAATTGGCATCTTGAGAGGTATCTTGAGAAGTTTGTATACTCATTTTTTCTTTATTTTAAAATGCCCGTTGCTTTATGAAAATTAGATGTACTGTGAAGGAAGATCAATAAAAACTAATTATAAGAGGGAAAAAGTCAAGTGACAATGAAGACAATCTAGCAGACATACACAAGAGAATTGGAACAACATGCAACATTCTACTAAGCCAGAGAGAAATGCTTTAGTTCATGCACTGGAGAGGCAACCATTGTATCTGTGTCAGCTGGGATAAGGGGCTATGAAGAAGCAAACTCAAAGAGAAGGCAAAGTCAGAATATAAAGACAAAGGGGACCTTGTTGGCCCCTTGTTGGCTCCCCTAGAGGGAGCTCAAGACTTCCTCTCCAGGTCCCCAAGATCAATTAGAAAATGGAGTAGGGTCTTCCTGTCCTTGGTATCAGGTACTAGGCAATAGGAAGCTGGAACTACTACATGCTTTGGCAAGGGGCTAAAACCTAAGGAATGAGAGGATAATTTACCAACTTTTTTCAATATTTCAAAAATTTTAACAGAAGTGTTATATCCCCACTGCCTGCACCGTCCTCCACCTCTGCAATAGACACATACATGCACACACACAGAGTCACCAACCTACCTAAAACTTTGTTTCTTTGCTTTTGACTATAATAAGAGTCACCTGGTGTGATAGCAGCAATCATGTAATACTGCTGAGAGGCTGGGCAAAGGGACTAGATGTCACTACACCCATTTCCTCTTCCCTCTGAACACCCAACCAGATTACATTATCCAGCCCCTTTGCAGTTGGGTGTGCTTGTGAGTCTGAGTTCCACCAGTGGAATGAGAATGAAAGTGATGTGTGCCACTCCCAGATCTGGCCCGTATAAACCCCTCCCAAGCCATCCCCCAGACCCTTCCCTTAAGCTGACAACCTTGGTACCAGTACTGAAGACTGTATGATCTCAAGGGGAAAAGAGCCTGGATCCCTGAGTCACTGCATGGAGGAAAGCTATCTGCTGATCAGGAGCACCTGTTTAGACTTTACATGAGCGAGAAATAAATGTCTGCTGTACTAAGCCAGTGAGATTTGGAGAATTATCTATTATAGTAGCTAGCATTACCCTAACTCATTCAGGTGTAATAAATGGCTGTTGATAAAGTAGTTTCTGAGTCCTAATTGGTACGCTGCATACTGATAACTAGTTATTGCCAGGTAGTGTTGGAGAATTCCTGGAGTTTAAATTCTTCATCTCACAGATGCATCGGCTGAGGGCTTCAGTGATTTGTATGAGGCCACAGAGTAAGTCACCACAAAGCTAGGACTCAGATCCAGGATTTTTTATTCTACCATTGGCTCTAACACCTCATTTGACCTCCTTTTCTATATTATCTATGATGGCAGCATGGGCCGTTGGGACCCCAAAGTGAGTATTGAATAGCCAAGAATCTGGGACATGCTAGAAAAAAATGAGATAGAGCTTCCTCCTTCTGGCCACACTTTATCAATTACAAGGGGAGGGGAAGATAGCATATTCTTGTTGTTTTTTTTTTTTTTTTTTTTTTTCCTGTTATGTACAAACCAGCAATTCAGGGGCTCATTTGATTGCATTTATACCTCAGGAGTGAGAGAAAGTCATTTGACAACAGTCATCTCATTGGCTTTGATCCATGTGTTTCCTAGGATCAATATCTCTTTTCCCTACTAATAAGAATCAAATAAGAAACTAATAATAAACCTTACAGGTATGAACTGAAGTGGCTATAGAATAATAATAGAACCAATAGCATCTAGTTTTTATTGAGCACTTACTGTATAGTAGGCACCAAGCTAATACTTCAAATACACTCATTCATTGATTCACGGTGAGGAACTTATGAAGTGGGACCTATTATTACCCCATTTTAAGGATGACAAAGCAGAGGTTTCCAGGATGAAGTAACCTGTCTGAAGATGCACGGCGCCCACGGGAGACCTTAGGCTTCTTTGAGACCATCATTTATGATCTTAACACTAAACTGAACTGTCTCATGACTACATATAAATGCAAATACAATGTTTTCTAGCACCTCAAGAGGTCATAAATCATTGTTTATAACCTTCTTACTGAAAAAAATATGGCCACCAAGGGGGAGAACAGACAATTCAGACACAAGTTCTGTGTCACACAGTCACCTTCCATGGCAGCTTATAAACTTACAGGGGAGTCACATGCGGAAATAGAACTTTACACTAAGAAACTTGTTCTATCCCATTATTAAGGTCTTCTAAATCTCTAGTTAGAAGGTAGGGTAAATTCCAACAAGCTATAGAGGAAAAATGTAAAGCACTACACACATGGATTGGACTCAGACCCAAGTTCAAGTCCTCTCTCTGCCAAGAACAAGCTGTGACCCTTAATCTTTCTAAATCACAGTTTTTTCCATCTCCAAATAAAAAAGGAGTGAGGGAGATAATGCTTACTCATAAGGATCTTATGAGTTCAATGAAATAATAAAATAATACTGTTCAAGCACTTATTGTACAATTTACCTGGCTCTCAGATGGTGCCCAATACATGGCAAGGGTTTATTTCAAGTGTTATTAGTTTTTTTTAAGAAACAACTTCCCAAGTCACCTTGGAAATTTTATGTAACTCAGACCAAACTCGGATTATACTCACCTTTGTCTTGTTGTGTTTGTTTCACACAAAATCCCTGGAGGCTCTAGAACTGCTCAGGCAATAAGGTAGCCACTAGTCACATGACGCTATTTACATTTAAATTGATTAAAATTAAAAAGTCAGCTCCTTGGTCACGCAAGCCACATTTCTAGTGCTCAATACCCACATGACGTTAGTGGCTGCTATATGGGACAGCACAGCTGTAGACTATTTGCATCACTGTGGAAGGTTCTGTCGGAGAACGTGGGTCTGGAGGAAGAATAGAGCCTGAAATAACGTAGGGAACATATTCACTGCAGAGGGTGGTTTGCATAAGGCTCTGCTGGAGGCAGGTTGCTGGACCAAATGAGCCACAGGGCTCTTTCTGCATCCAGGAGAATCTAATGCTCCTGGGAGAGAGACTCAATTTTTCAGAACATCTTCCTGTAGATATTTCTTGAATAATGACAGCAGGTTTCTCATGGCAAGAAGTCTAAGAAACTAAAGCTGGTGTCCCTCAAGTGCGGATTCCTCTCCAGGGCTTGGGCCCCTGAAAGGGTCCAAATGACGATTGATGTTAGGTTAAGGACACCCTTAGAGGGCCCTTAGATGAATAAGATTTTCATATTTGCTGTGAAAATACTATTCAAGGAAAAGATAAAACATTAGAGACGTTGTTTGCCATAGAATTAATGGTCTGAAAGGAAACAGGAATATGAATTTTCTTTACATCTGTTCATCTTTTGCATTTCTCCTCACCAATATGATCATATCTTTATATAAAATATGTTACATAGACATAAAATATTCATATTCAGACTTTTTTAAAATTTAGAGAATAACACCTCAATAACACTTTTTATTCTAAAAATGTTATTTTATTTCAAGAAGCACTCAAAGGCTTTTATAAACACACTTTTGTAATACAGATAGGCAATGTTAAAGCAGAATATATTATGTGCCAAAACAGCATTTATATTATAAATTTGTTTTGTTTTTTTAAGGAAGCTAAGGAGAGAGAAACCCAGTTGGCTGCAATCGAATTAAGGAACCACAAGCTATTTTTCTTCCTTGTCTTTTTTGCAGCTCATGGTGCAATTTTATTTTCCCCATTTTTAAAGATCATTAAAATAGAGCCTATAATCTATTTTCTTGCTAAATGAAGGCACCTCATTAGTAGATACACAGGAGCATAAAACACTTCTAAGGCTTTGGACTTTCTTCAGTTTTGAATCACAGATCTTCAAAGCTCTCCTATTAGCATGCCACTGTGTGGTTCTGTGAGCCATGTGGATAACATACTCAGTATGGTTCTGGGAATGCAGACCAGAGAAGACAAGCCAAGAGGGAGGTCAAGGCTGGGATACCCGGGCCACCTAATGGCGTGGCGATGACAATGCAGATACCTCCTTGGCTGGTCAACAATGAGTAGGCCAGCACTGACATCCTTCTTAATACATGATCTAGAATTTTACATTCAGCTCGTGTTTATAGGCTCCACCTTCTTCCTTTTGTTCAACATTAGAACTGTCTTTGCCTTTATTCTCCACGCTTCCCAAAGAAGATGAGATGCAGAAGATTCAGTCATCTTCTCCGAGTCTGGGAGGTCTGGGAGAGCAGGTTCATGCCCTTTTACCATTTTCACATCTATTTTGAATGTCAATTTCCTCCTCTCCACTGTGCCAGAGATGCTTTTGATTGTGCCTACCTGCCCATGGCCATTCTCTGAGCAAACGGCTCCCAGTGATCTACAGAACACTGTTTCTATCCCCTCAGCCAAAGATAATTAAGTGAGGTCACAATGTCATTCGAAGCTATCCAGAGGTCTAGGAGAAAAATCAAACTTCTTGGTTCCCCAGTTTCTAATTTTGTCATCCTATATAGATTATTTAAGCTTTCTAAGCCTCAGTTTCTTCATCTGAAAAGCAAGGACAATAATATTTGCCATAGGGTTGCTGTCAGCATGGAGTAAGATGGTACATAACATAATGGAGTCCCTGGCAAAATGGTAATGGTCACTGCTGCTGTCATTGCCATCATCATTAGAGTCATCATTCCCAATATCAACATCACCATTGTCATCACCATCATTGTCAGAACTCAGATGAGTGGGAGAAGTGAGCTGAAAAGTGTGCAGAGTGAGGACTGAGGGTGCCATTTTGATCTATAAGCAATGCACCAAGTAATCAGAGGAAGTCAGTCTACAGACAAGAGATAAATAACCAGGATGGGCAGCACTGGCATTTAGTGGGCATGGACCAAGGTTGCTAAGCATCCTGCAGTGTTCAGGAGTATAGGTATACAACAAAGCAGCATCCTGAGTCTCACACAACTTCCAAAGATGCTGTTGAACAATGTGTATAAAGTCTAAGCTTCCATTCTACATACATACATAATATACTGTTTACAAGGTTTTAATACATACTGAATTTTCCAGGAAGGTAGCTACTGTGTAATTCATAGAAAGACCACTGTATTGTTTGAAATTTGCTGAGAGCCAGTCACTGTGGGGGTTTCAAACATGACTATAAATTCTCTGACACTCCTCTCATCAAGAGGTGGGCTCTATATACTCACATCCTCTCTGCCTCCAGCCCCATGTGACTGCCTTGACTGGGGGTATGTCAGAATGATGCTGGTGACTTTTGAGACTAAGTCATGAAAGATGTTGCAGCTTCTGCTGGGATACTTGTCCTTAGAACTCTGCCAGTCTTGTAAGAAATCTAGGCACCCTGAGATCACCAGGCTGGAGGACCACCTACGGGGAGTCCTGTCTGCAACCCTCCAGCCAAGGAGCTAGGTGAGTGAGTGAAGCAGAGCCATCCCAGAAGTGATTCCTTCAGCTTTAATTCTTCCAGGTCCTGGCATTGGACCCATCCCCAAAGAGGGCCCAGACATCACGGGGAAGAGAACTATTCTCACTGTGCTCTTTCTGAATTCCTGACCCATAGGATCCAAAAGCATCATAAAATGATGGTTTGAGGCCGCTGAGGTCTAGTTTGTGACACAGCAAGAGGTAACTGAAAGACCCACCACTTTGAAAAATCAGATTGCCCGTACAATCTGACTTTATCAATCTATATTTGAAGTTGTCATATTCACAAAGATTCTACATATAGGTGCAAATAAATTTGTGGCTACTTCATTGTTTCTTCTTCTGTCTGAACATTTATTTATTTCTTTTTCTTTCCAACTTTTAGGTTCAAGGGGCAAATGTGCAGTTTTGTTACATGGGCAAATTGTGTGTTGTGGGGGTTTGGTTTACAGATAATTTTGTCACCCAGGTTATCAGCATAGTACCCAACAAGTAGGTTTTCAATCCTCACACTCCTCCCACTGTCCACCCTCAAGTAGGCCCCAGTATCTATTATTCCCTTTTTTGTGTCCATGCGTACACGATGTTTAGCACTCACTTATAAGTGAGAACATGTGGTATTTGGTTTTCTGTTCCTGCATTAATTTACTTATGATAATGGCTCCAGCTCCATCCATGTAATTGCAAAAGACATAATCTCATTTTTATGGCTATGTAGTATTGCATGGTGTGTATGTACCATGTTCTCTTCATCCAATCCACTGTTGATGGGCATCCAGGTTGATTCCATGTCTTTGCTATTGTGAATAGTGCTGCGATGAACATTCACATGTATGTGCCTTTACAGTAGAATGACTTACATTCCTTTGGCTATATACCCAGCAATAGGGTTGTTGGGTTGAATGGTAGTTCTATTTCAAGTTCTCTGAGAAACTTCCAAACTGCTTTCCACAGTGGCTGAACTATTTCCCATTTCTCTGCAGCCTTACCAGAATCTGTTTTTTGTTTTGTTTTTCACTTTTTAGTAATAGCCATTTGACTGGTGTGAGGTGGTATCTCATTGTGGTTTTGATTTGCATTTCTCTAATGATTAGTGATATTGAGAATTTTTTCATATGCTTGTTGGCCACATGTATGTCTTCTTTTGAGAAGTGTCTGTTCATGTCCTTTGCCCATTTTTTAATGAGATTGTTTGGGTTTTGCTTGTAAATTTGCTTACATTCCTTATAGATTCTGGATATTAGACCTTTGTCAGATGCATAGTTTGCAAATATTTTCTCCCATTCTGTAGGTTGTCTGTTTATAGGGTGGTTTTTTGTTTTGTTTTGTTTTGTTTTTGCTTTGCAGAAGCTCTTTAGAGTCTTCATCATGAAGTCTTCACCAAGGCCTATATCTAGAATGGTATTTCCTAGGTTGTCTTCTAGGGTTTTTATAGTTTTGGTTTCACACTTAAATCCTTAATCCATCTTGAGTTAAATTTTGTATATGGTGAAATGCAGGATCCAGTTTCAATCTTCTCTGCATATGGCTAGCCAATTATTCCAGCACCACTTATTGAATAGGCATTCCTTTCCCTATTGCTTGTTATTGTCGGCTTTATCAAAGATCAGATGTTTGTAGGAATGTAGCTTTACTTCTGTTCCATTGGCCTATGTGTCTGTTTTTTTTGCACCAGGACATACTGTTTTAGTTACTATACCCTTGTAATATAGTTTGAAGTAAGGTAGTATAATGCCTCCAGCTTTGTTCTTTTTGCTTAGGCTTGCTTTGGCTATTCAGACTCATTTTTTGTTTCAAATGAATTTTAGAATTTTTTTTTCTAATTTTGTGAAAAAATGTCATTGGTAGTTTGAAAAGGATAGCATTGAATCCGTAAATTGCTTTAAGCAGTATGGCCATTTTAATGATATTGATTCTATCTATTCTTGAGCATGGAATGTTTTTCCATTTGTTTGTGTCATCTCTGATTTCCTTTAGCTGTGTTTTGTAATTCTCACTGTAGGGATCTTTTGCCTCCCTGGTTAGCTGAATTCCTAGGTATTTTATGAATGGGATTATGGTCCTGATTTGACTCTCAGCTTGGATGTTGGTGGTATACAGAAATGTGGCTCATTTTTGTACATTGATTTTGTATCCTGAAACTTTGCTGAGGTCATTTATCAGATCTAGGAGCTTTTTGGCTAAGACTGGGGTTTTCTAGGTATAAAATTATATTGTCTGCAAACAGAGATAGTTTGACTTTTCCTCTTTCTATTTGGATGTATTTTATTTTTTTCTTTTGCCTGAGTGCTCTGGCTAGGACTTTCAGTACTATGTTGAATAGAGTAGTGAGAGTGGGCATCCTTGTCTTTGAACATTTATTAAACTACAGCTTACTTTCTGTTTTAGATAAATTACTTTCTCTGTAAGCCTCCTTTATATTTCAGTTTGGGTAATATATTCATTTTACTTTGAAATTAAGTGTTTAAGTAGGTTAGATTATCTATGAAGTTTATTTTAAGGGAGCAAAGGGATGCTGTAAAATATTTATTATGAAAAGGAAGAGCTGAGTCCAACATGCCAAAACCACCGAGCTAGGCATTTTTTCCCTGAGACCCGGGGAGGACAATTATTTTATTAACATCTTTCTGATCATCCTGGCTGTCTGAGATTCTTGAGGCATCCCTACAGCCATCCCCCACTATGTCATTTCTTAGCTGGTACCTTCTTTCAAACTAAGGAGGCTTGACTAGGTCATCCAGTTTAGTATTAACCTGTATGAGTTCTTCTTTTTCCTTGAAAGAGAAAATGGAGGCCCAAAGAGATTAAGCAAAACTGTGTTTTCTCTGGCATCTGCTGGCATCACCCAGATCCAAGAGGTGGTGTCCTGTTCCTTTTTTGTCTTCTTCTTCTTGGTATAATCATTAAAAACCAAATAACATTTCTTTTAGTTTATCTTAGTATGTTCCACTCTTCATTGTCAGCTTTGGTACAACCTTTAAAACCCAAATAATATTTCTTTTTGGTTGCTCATGACATGTTCTACTCCTTACGCTTTGTGTTGGTTGGTCCTTCTCCCCACTGGTTCTAGGCTTTCATTTGCCCTTGACTAGACCGTGCTCCTTTGGCCTTTATGAAATCTGAGCTTGTCATATGCATCCTGGGCGTTACACCAAGATAACTTTTGACTTTCACATAAAAATCAATGACAGTTGGGTATGAGACATTCCTTTTTGGCAGTTCACCCCTGGAGCATTTAAAGTTTCTCTCCATGAAAGTATGTTGTTGCAAGGTCCACCTTGCTAAAAATTAAAAAGACTGTAGATCTTATTTTAGGAAGTTAGTGGCCTGTGCCCTGACCATCGTGAACTCTAAATGGTGCATGGCTCTTCCTTCGTGTTTGTTGAAGATACTTTAGGGGGTGTCTTCCTAGCCCTTGCTGATCACCTCCTTTGCCCATCAATGTGGACTCCCAACTGCTTTGTCTGTAACAAACATGACACAGCCCCTCTGACCATAGCAGACTGGACCCAGGGTGGACAAATCAGCCAGATAGATGAGGTTTCCCTCATGTGCAAACACTCTTAATTAATCCAAAGTTTTTCCTTTTGGATCAGTTTCATTGTTGAGAGTCTTGTATTATCTGAAAATTTAGTTTAAAGCAGTTTAACAGTAATTTATGCAGGATTTCTTGTCAAATTTAGCCTAATATTTGCAAAAAGAATAGAAATCTGGGAGAACTTTAAAAAGACTGACCAAAGAACATAAGGAAGAAGAAGACACACAAAGAAAATTATAATGATAGATTATGGAGTTCTATCACACCAAAAGGAGCATGGGCAGGAAATGCACATTATGGGTGAGTCAGTACAAAATGGTACCAAGTGGGGTCTCTCTTAAGTGGCTTGCTGATGACAGGGTTTGTAAAGCTTGGCTTCACACAGACCCAAAATAGACAGCACATAAATTCCTTAGGCATTGGCACTGGGATCACAGCCTGTGCCAGGAAGAAGCCTGCTATAGTTGGGTTTTTGCAAAGTTTAGGAAAATAAGCATTTTCAAAAGAACTTGATGCTAGTAACCATTTCAGACTGCCATCTTTGTTTCTGCAAGATAACAGGTGTTCTGTGCCCCAAAGGGTGTTTCTTGCTTTGTCCTGTGCCTGTGGACAACCTCTTCCCTGGGCAATCCAGAGAGCTCCTGCACCATCCAGCAGCTGCAACCACACTGGCTCCAAAAAAGTCTGAACCCAACTCTTGAAGAGGAACCCACCTTCCATGTGTGCCTCTCCTTGGGTAAGCTCCCTCAGCCCTAGAGTACTCTTTAGAGTTCTCTTTATAGCTTTATAGTCTCCTACTACAGCTTAATAATTATTTATTTTAACTTCTCTAGTTAAAACAACGATGATGAAGATCTTGAGGATGATGACAATAATAATAACAAGGGTAGTCACAGAAGGCTTTCAGCATGGTAAATACTAAGTTTTAAAATTATCCTGAGATACCTATTCATCATGATATTTGCAGATTCAAAATACTGGCACATCATGACCATTGTAGATTCAAAGACCAACTCTGGCAGTGAAAGAATGTCATCCTTAGATTTTTGAATAAATAGCCTTACATTTGTCCTTCTTGAGAGATCTGTGCTGAATCCCCAAATGCCAAATTTTCCTCTGTATTTCACAAATTATATTTTAATTTTTGGTATGGAGACTATAACAGCTCACTAATAGTATTCCACAGCCCAATGGGTCCTCATAGTGACTTCTGGAAGTTTCTAAAAATGTTTAGGCATAAATCCAGATCTAATGGTCCCAAAGCTAGGCTTGCACCGTAAATTACAGCCACTCCTCTGCTCCAACCACAGAACAAAAGCAGGAACATAGACTCCTTTATAAAAGGTGATATCCAAGAAAAGTGAAGCTTTAACCAGCACTTAGTTATTGCCAGCATTTAAATGGTTAAGTGTCTTATAATACAGAGAGGGGAGACTGGAAAGAGTCCCTCGATTTCTGCTTCTAATAAAATCACTAAGCCTCTGGCCCATTTCCCCCCGAGTTCCCCATGGGCATGGCCATGACCAGCTGGATGGTTAATCTCCCACAAATAATCTTATCACCCAGAGAATGGAATTGGTAACTTTTAAAGAGCTATCTGGAGCCAGAACTTCTGAGATTTTACACCTTTAAAACCCAAATTTGTCAAAGAACCCAGAGCAAATTAACCTATTTCTCTACTCAGAAGAGAAGATGAAATATTTCCATCTTCACTGACAAGGACTTCTGGCAATTTGGATGAATGATGCCAAGAGAAGAAAGCAACCGGCTTATAAACTTCCTAAGGAAACAAATTTCAAAAGAAACCCCAAACATCACGAATCACAAGCTGCTTTGTTTCCTTATTCATGACCTTCATCTACCTTCCCTTTCATCAAGTAAATGGAAATGTGTCATTCTGATTAACGGTGATTGCTTCCTTGTCATACATCAACTAAAATGAGATGTTTCACTGTCACAGATTTAAGGGGACATGGGCATATATTTAAGAGGTATTTTTTTAAAAGGCATTCTTGATTATCCATATCACTTAAAAAATTCTTGTCTTCTTTCCACCCCATCCCCTTTTCCTGCAGATCTTTAAAGGTAGAGAAATGATATGACATTCAGTGGTGGTTGATTATAGCCTTGTTGGTGTAGCTGTATTGTTTACAAAATTGGTGCAATGATGCTGACTCGTAACAGGATTATAATAAGCCAGAAAATAATTCTAGCTGGCAAGCTCTGCAGTGATTTTCCTATGGAAATCATACCTCAAGCTCCTCTTTTTAAGGAGTTTTAATGCAACTTACTATTTCCCTTCTTGGAGGCAACTTATCTAAGCAGAAAGAAAAAGACAAACAAATCTACATGGATTGTGATTGCAAACATCGTGATTTTAAGACATAAATTTCTAGACGGTGAGGATAGTATAGAAACCTGTATAATGTTAACAGAAGACTCCAGAGGCAGGGACCATGCTGCTGGTTTCTTAGTGTATTCTAAACCTCTAGCACAATACTTATATTTAGAATTCAATACTTACCTTTTGAATATAGTTGTGAAGGTCAAGCACTGAGTCTAAAACATATTGAAAATCATCCACAAAGGGATGGTAACTAAAGATATGAAAGAGGAAGAGATTAAAAGGAAGTGAATTAATGAATGAATGAGTGATTACATCCTCAGGGCAAATAAACACTAAGCAAGATGACAGGGTTAGTATAACTATGACCTAGACAGTGAACCCCTTGGGTGCAGGAACCACACAACCTACCTGATTAGCCAGCATCCCGCACCAAAGTCAGCTTTCAGTAATGCTTGTGGGACGAACAAGCAGATGGATAAACGAAGGAAGCCGCTTCAACCTAAACCTTTACCTCTAGGCACAAACAGCAGATGCTGTGTCTGTAATAAATCTTTTTTCTTAAAAATCAATGTAAATTAAGGCAATTTCCGCCGCAGAAAAAAATAACCTGACAAGTATAAGTATGGTTGGGAATAAAAGCCCTGGAGGATAAATGTGGGACTATCTATGTTTGAGAGCTCCTCCCTCCATAGAAGAAGCATTTGCACTTTGTTTATGTTAAGCTAGTAAGATAGTGTTGATGGCTGCATTAATTCTAATATTCATAACCTAAGCTAGCGGTATAAAGTGCCTGGTACTGGTCTGGAGCTCTGAGTGTGCTATCACCAAATCAGATGCAGACATGGTGTGATCCACCAGGGAATGAGGGTAGACCCTGCCAATTAAGCTACCACAGGGAACCTTATCACTGGGTTTGGATGAAGTCCATTCAAAGCCTTGCACACAGGAAAAGTTCCAAAGATCATGTAAGTCCTCTTGACACAGAGAAATAGAAGTTGTCCTAGTTTAAGACAACAAACATATCCACAGGGTAGTTGGGGATGACTCAGAGATTCTAAGTCAGGACCAGGAAGCAGAGAAGCTATTAATTGGGTTGGCAAAGTCACCAGAAGGATTTGGTTGGAAGAAGAAAATGGGTCCAATTTTGGGCATATCAATTTTGTGGTGACAGATGGACATACAGAAAGAAATGATGAGCAGAGAGTCAGAAATACATGTCTGGAGCTCCTACCGGGCAAGAGTGTCATAGATATTTCCATGTTAATTGCATATGACTTCAGGTAATGCCAAGACAGGAGAACACAGAGAGACAGCACAGAAGGCACGGCCAGAGAGGTGATCAAAGCAGCCAAAAGACACCAAAGGGACAGTTGGAAGGCAGGAGAGAGGTCAGGACACCCTGGTGGTTCAGAAGAAAAGGAAGAAAATAATTTCTAGAAGGCAATACTCAACAATGATGACTTGGGCAGTGTTTATGGGGAAGAGGACTGAAGAAATGTCGCTAAGAGATGATCAACGGCCTTCAGACAGTGGGTTTCAGTCGTGTTGGGTGATGCAAACTAGAACATATGGATTAAGAGTGAGTAGTTATTGAGGCAGTGGGTTCTAAATATTCCTTTAACGTGAATTGATGGTTTTTAAAGTAAGAGCACATATTACACATCTCAGAAGATTCAACTGAAATGTTATTGCCCTGGTAAGTTTTTGCTAATCTCCCAATCAGAAATAAATTTCCATTTCTCTATACTATCATAATACTTTGTCCATATAGCACCTATCATATTTTGCTTCATACTATAATTGCCTTATTTTAGGTGCAGCACTTCTCCAATGCCTACCCAAAAGAGTTGGTTGGTTCATGAAATATTTGTAGAATGAATGAACGAAGACCTACTTGTTTACAGGTCTGCCTGTCCAATGTGGTGTGGCTCTTATATTGTATGAAACCTACTGGAGAAATGAATAAAAAGGCCCATTATATATATTTTTAAAAAGCTTATTAGTTGTAAAATATTACAGATACAGAAAACTGCATTTAAATAAATGCTTAGTTTAATAAACTATTATAAGGTCAACACTTTGTAACCATGACCCAAATCAAGACAAAGAAATCTGCCAGATACCTCATAAGCCCTCTACACAATCATTCTAACCACAATTCTCTTCCCTACACCCTCAAAAGTAGTCTCTGTCCTCACTTTTATGGTAATTGCTTCTGAGCTTTCCTTTACAGCTTTATCACCTGATTATACATCCCTATATTTCATTTTCCCTGTTACTTTTATATGTCTCTATTAGTTTACAGGTTCCCTTTCTGTCTCTCCACATGTGTTTTTCATGTAATTTATTTGTTGAAGAAAACAAGTTTGTCCTATAGAGTTTCTTACTATCTGGATTTTGCTGATTGCATCTCTGTGGATCTACTGGATTGATCATGGGGTTTCATTTTTGGCAAGACAACTATAGAGATATTAATAGTACTGTATTCTTCTATCACAGCCATGTGATGTACGGTTGTGTCTTTACTTATGATAGCAGCAAATGATGTACACTGCCTAGATCTATTAATTTATCTGAGTTGCAAAATAGTAATATTCTAATTTAATCATTTTTCCTTTAGTTATTAGTTGAAATATTTCTATAAAGAGAAAATTTACTCATCTACTACTTGGTTATCAGGGATGAAACTCATATAGAAAAGACATAATAGATGATTTTTTGCCCTCATTACTTACCAGTTTTAAAAACAAGTGGTTCTTTATTATTTTCAAAAATGACAAATTATTTTCTATCCTTATACATAAATTTAAACATACTTATTGAGCTTCAGTTCACCAAAAATATTATCTTTACTGAACATAAACTGTCTGATCTCTGTCCAGTGGGAACATCATTAGTTCTTTTGTCCTTTTGACATAATCCTAATACTTTTCTAGCTTCCTTGCTAATAACGTATGTGTATGACTCAATCTCCTAGGCTCATTTTATACAAATTCTGCCCAGACCTAGAACCCTCTAAATTCCCAAGAATAGCTGTTTTCTTTTAGTGGGAAATAGTATTTCAAGATCATAATCTGGGTCCTAGAGATGTCATTGCTATTGGGTTGCGTTCTCTTTCTAAGCCTTTTCAGTACACATGAGTATGAACTCACAATGTATGCGATACTTCCAATTTAAATTCAGTACCACAGGATTTTTACTTAACCTTTTCTACCTGGCATATATATTTACTTTCTTCCATGCCAGAATATTGATTCTAGAGAACACAGGGGATTCAAGAGTTAGAAAATCACATAATTGCCCATGTGATTTATTTCATTATATATGAAACAGACTCAGTTAGCATTAGCTATTCTTCTACTGTAAATATATATATAGCACTTAGTATCAGGCTCTATGTTAATAACTCTCTAGTTATTTTGGCTTATCAGAATTTACTCTCAGTAAATTCCTCAGAAAAAGCTCATGGGAAAAATATTCTCCAAGTCATTGAGTTTGCCTGAGCCTTTCATGTGAATGTCAATTTAGTTGGTTATAAAATTTTTAGCTCACACATCTTTCCTTAATTATCTTAAACATATTATTCCATTTCCTTACAGGATAAAGCAAGTTGTAGGAAAGTCTACTGAAAGTCTGATATTGTCTATTATAAGTGATTTGATCTTTTTGTCTGGATGCCTAAATTTTCGTTTGTCTTCAAAGTCTAATAGTTTTATTAACTTTCTCTCAGTGTTGGTTATTTTGGGTCAGTTTCCTTAGTTATGTGGTGTGCACTTTCAATATGTAATTTAAAAAATTGTTTTGGAAAACACTTGAAATTATAGTTTTGGGTATTTTTTTGTTCCCTCATTTTGAGTTTCTTTGGAGCCCTTATTATATGTATGTTGGCTCTTCTTTGACCACCTTCTACATTTGTCATTTTCTCTCAAATCCTTAAAAAAATTTCCATTTTTATCCTTTCTGAGTGATATAACTTCATTTATAAATCTTCCTAATTTGGACTTAATGTATTTTTTCACGTCATGTGACATTTTCTATTTTTTATTTTTTTTTTTTTTTGAGACGGAGTCTCACTCTGTCACCCAGGCTGGAGTGCAGTGGCGTGATCTCAGCTCACTGCAAGCTCCGCCTCCCAGGTTCACGCCATTCTCCTGCCTCAGCCTCCCTGAGTAGCTGGGACTACAGGCACCCACTACCACACCCGGCTAATTTTTTTTGTATTTTAGTAGAGATGGCGTTTCACCATGTTAGCCAGGATGGTCTTGATCTCCTGACCTCGTGATCCACCCGTCTTGGCCTCCCAAAGTGCTGGGATTACAGGTGTGAGTCACCATGCCCGGCCCATGTGACATTTTCTTAGGTCTTTTTTTTTTTTTTTAGCTTGTTAGAGATAGTGGGTTGTAGTTTTTATTTGAAGGAGGATGGGCCTATATTAGTAGCATTTTCAAATTTTTTGTGAAGCTATATTACTCTTTATTCTTTTTAAAATAATAAGTTTATACCTATGTCTTAGTAAATTTTGTGTTGCTGTTACAGAATACCACAGACTGGATAATTTATAATGAAGAAAAATTTATTGGCTCACAGTTCTGAAGGCTGGGAAATCCAATATCAAGGTGTCAGCATCTAGCAAGAGCCTTCTTGCTGCATCTTGACATGGCAGAAGAGCAAACAGAGAGGGAAAAGAGGCTGAACTTTCCTTTTTATAACAGCATAGTCCCCATTAAATCAAATCATTTCTTAAAGTTCCTATTACTTAATACTGTTATAATGGAAATTAAGTTTCAACACAAGTTTTGGAAGTGACAAATACTCAAACCGTATCAACTGTGATCTTTTCCTGTTGCTCATTTCTATGTAAAATTCGCTCTTTTAAACTTTTTTTATGTTTTGAGACAGAGTTCCACTCTTGTCACCTAGGCTGTAGTGCAATGGTGCGATCTCAGCTCACTGAAGCCTCTGCCTCCTGGATTCAAGCAATTCTCCAGCCTCGGCCTCCTGAGTAGCTGGGATTACAGGCTCCCACCACCACTCCCAGCTAACTTTTTGTATTTTTAGTAGAGATGGGGTTTTGCCATGTTGGCCAGGCTGTTCTCGAACCTGATAGGTGATCCAGCCACCTAAGCCCCTCAAAGCACTGGGATTACAGGCTTGAGCCAACACGCCCAGCCTCTTTTAAACTTTTAATCGGGATATAGTTCAGTATAGTTTTACTAACTTTTCTAACTTCAGGCTTTAGAGCACCTTCTCCTTTTGTTTTCATGTAGTTTTCAAAACATACAGCAGCTTGTTCTCTGGGGTCTCTTACCTCTAGGCACTTCTTCCACTTTTATCTTTACCTTCTCTTTCCCTTGTCTTTATACTGCTCAGTTTGGGTCCTGCTCTCAACAGTTTGATCTCAGTGAGTGACTACCCTGGAAGGAAGTTTCAAGTGTTTAAGAAACCCAGACCATTCCACTCCTTTAGATCTTACTGTTAACTCTTTTGATTCACCTACTAGTGGAGTACACAAAGCCCCTCCCAGTTTTGGCTACTTTCCATAGAGTACATGTTGGACATTTTGTGATCCTCAGGCATGTCAACTGCTTTGTTTCTCCCCTTAGCTTCCTCCTGCTAAATTATGGCTGATATCATGTGGGCCCTTGTTGCTATTAATGGTTTGTCTCCCAAAAATCATATTTTTGTCAATTTAATTTGTTAATGACATTCATGTGTTTTGGTTTTGCTATCTCTTTGCTCTATTTTTTTAAAAAACTGAGGATATTTAAAAGTTCTCCTGCCACTGCCACAATATTCCAAGATATTTATATTTTTGTATGTTATTGATATAGTAACAAAAATTGAAATATAGTATGTTTTAGTTGGGAAAAAAGAAACATAATTAAAGACATTATTCCTGTAGAAGTTGGATGAACATTTCTTTAATGAGAAGCTTAGCCTACCTGACCTCTCAGTTCATCTCTAGTTCTGGGATTCTATAGTACAAGCCTTGAAAGAGCCAGAACAATGTGGTATACACAGATTAGAGCCTATCAGATCTGGGTTCAAATCCATCCTCACCAATTATTATTTGCATGGCCTTCAATAAGCTTTTCTGTAGGCTTCAGTTTCTTCAGCTGAAAAACGAAGACAATAGTACCTTTAGAGAGCCAAAGAGCCACACCTATAGCAGTTTTCTTCATTTCAAGAAGTAAACTTTCACCAAAAAGAACCAATCCTTGTGCAGAAAGTTAAGGCTATTCAACTGCAACTTACATGAAATATCAAAATTCCCTCTAATACTACCAAGCTGTGGCCTCAGAATATCAGTAGACATTAGAATACCCAGTTGTTAGGATAAATGGAAATATGTAAGCACTGGTAGGACTAAGGCCTAGAGGAGAAGGCCCTTCCCACATTCCTTCTAAGTCTGTTCATCAGGAAGGAATTTGGTGATCAATGATATAATCATTTTGGTTAAATAAATCCTATAAACTATACTCTGGGGACTCTCCTGACACAGCCTAAAAAATGAATAACCTGCAATGACAATCACACAGCTCTCATTCCTTCTACATCACACTTATCTAATGAATTGGTGTCAAACACAGAAAATTATTAGAATAATTTCCTGAAGGGCTTTGTCACTTCAAATCCAAACTTTGTCAATTTCATAGCTCCCTACATGAGAAATGACTTTTTTGATAAATGCTTAATGTACACATTACTCCAAGAACACTTAAGTTAGAAACATGAGATTGCCAAAAAGCTTTATGAAAGAAATGCAGGCACATCTTTCTGCATACCTAAATGTTGCCTAGCCTAAAGCTATTTTTAAATTTTCATTTAATTTACTGAGCTTTTCCAACTTCAGCACAATTTATCACCTTACCTGTGTTTTCTATCATTCCTTCCCAACCATAAGTTCTTGAGGATAGGGGCTATGTCTTCTTCTACTCTCCATTCCTTGTGCTCAGCACATGGCCTTGGGCATAATGTACTTGCAATTGTGCTCATAGACTAAATTAAGTCAACTCCCCAGCTCCACGATCCAAATCATCTTGTACCACAGTCTTCATTCTGTTGATAAGTGGCCACCTCTATTCTTTGTTTTTCATGATCGTTTACATCTCATATACAATCCATCAGTAAATCTTGTTGGTTCTTGAAAATATGTCTTTAGCACCTCTTCCGCTTTCTCCCTTTTTATTGTGTTTAGATAATTCTACTATTTTCATGTCCTTCTGGGAAATGATTAGGAAAGTAAATTAAAAATCATATATTTTGCTACTTATTTTTCAAGTCCCATAAGCATTTATTGGAAGCTGTAGAGTAAGAAGGTTGAGACTGTCAATTAAGCTGAGTTTGAGGGTTATCTGAAGATTTTTAAATTCATTAGTTAAAAAAATATTTATTGACTACACCATATTTCAGACATAGTTGTGGTGCTGGGTAAAGCAGTGTATAAAACAAACACAGCCCCCACTGGCATGATCTTGCCTTGAGTTTGGAAAGAAAGACATCAAACTGATAAGCAAATTCATGTATGTGATCATGTCAGATAATGATATATACTCCATATAAAGAAGGCCAGAGTGAGGTGAGGTAAGACCAGGTCCTTGGATCATTTCTTCTTCTACTTATATTCACATCTTTGATGATCTCATCCAATCTCATGATTTTAAAAATCAATTATATATAGATGATTCCCCAAATTGAAATCCAGACTTGCATATCCATTTTCCTATTCCAATGTCTCTTCTTGCATGTCTAATAGGCATCTCAAACTTGGCATTTCTAAATCCCAATTCCTTAAGCCCACGCCAAATCTGGTCAGACCACCGTCTTCACTCTCGGTAAGTGGCCACCTCCATCGTCCCATTTGCTCTTCACACTTTTGTGTCCCACATATGATGCATCAGTAAATCCTGTTGGTTCTTAAAAATATGCCCAGGCTCCTGACGCTTCTACTGCTACTGTGCTAATCTGAGCCACCACCAGCTGTCCTCTGGGCCACCACAGGTAGCCTCGTCACTAGACCCCCTGCTTCTAATCTTCCTTGTTCTCACATACACTAGTCTCCCCACAACAGAGTCAGAATGTTCCTTTTAAAAGTAAGTCAAATCATGTAATTCTTTGGCTTCAAACCCTCTATTGGTTTCTTGAGAGTAAAAGCCAAAGTCCTTATCAGAGCCTATAAGTGACCTTTCTGACCTTTCTAACCAACTCACCTCTACTTCTCTCCCTCACTGGCTCTGTTTCAACCACACTGGCCTCTGTGCCACTCTGCAAGTGTGGCAGGTGCATTCTAGCCTTAAGACCTTTGCACTTGCTCTCCTCTGTCTTGGATACTCCTCCCCCATACATCTTATACATCTCCATGAATCCCTACTTCATCTCCTTCAGGCCTGTGTTGGAAGTAGGCCATCCTACGTAAAACTGCAATTCTTAACCCCACGGCATACCGCATCGTATTTCTTGGTTCTAGTTTCCTATTTAGGCAGGAGGGGATGGGAGGAGGAGGGGGTCTTAGTAGCACGAGAGAGGGAGCCTGCATGGCCCAGTGAGAACAGTGAGCCAGCAACCAAGGGACTTGATGAAATCAACTCCACGTACCTGATGTTCTCAAAAGAGAAAAGATACAAGTGCTGAAAAACATAAATGATTTTCCATATCTACTTAAGAAATAATCTGCTAAAATAGCCTTCAAATAAATACAGAAAATTTACACATAAGAAAATCTTCCCAAGTAGAGGATGCTAAATACAGGTATGTATCCTGTTTGGTAAAATAAACATGTTCCTGAAAAGTGGAGTGTACATTTAATTCCTGAACAACAGATGTCATTTTGAATTCATTATAGGGATTTATTACTTAAAGAAATCCTGTAAGAATCCTAGTGTAAAGTGAATCACTGGTATCCTCTTTAACTTCATGGATAAAACTGTGTTTTCATGTATTTGCATTGCTCAAATTCAAGGCATTTAGGCCTTCAAATTGGTTAGGAGGAGAGGTGGATTTTCAGAAAGCTTTTGAGGACAAAATTCATAAAATTTCCTACTGGAAGGAACAGACAAATATAATCAGCTTCGTTTCTGGAGGTGGGAGGTTAGAAATAGTAAGATGTCCTGACTTGCACTGGTGCTGGTGATTGTCAACTGGATATAAAGGAATTCTTCTGGCTACACCTACCTCCTCTCATTTCCCTGCTGGCAGCTGGGATACTGCAAAATTGATCAAGTAGGTCTCAGAGCTACTCTCACTTTCTATTCCATTCTAAGAGCATCATGATTTAGGTCTTAATTAAAAACAAATCCAACCAAAAATCTCATTTTACCTTTTTTTTTTTTCTGGCTTATAATCTGTGGTAAACTGACCCCCAGAAAAAAAGCTAGTCGTCTTGTTGAAAAGCTTTCTTTTGTTTTCCTTTAAAGTAAAACTTTAAAGAACATTTGTGATCACTTAACATCATTTCTCTCAAATTCTAAGGCTATGAAAAGCAGCGCCTTGAAGCAAAGGAACAGATGGTCAAAGAGAGGTTCGTCAATCACAGCTCCCCTCCCCACTCCTGAAAAGATGATGCCATCATTAATTTCCAAATAATAGTAAATCCTAGCAGGGGATGATGCCAACCATCTGCATAACCCATGCCAGGCACTGGTGCTGCTTTGGCTTTAAAAGAAGGGGGATGGCCATGGTTCTTGAAAGATTTCACCAAAACATTCACAGCAAACCTTATCAATGGAAGGAGTGAAAGTCATGGACCATTCATAAGAGGTGTTCCAGCCCTCACACACAAGAGAAAACCAGAACCACAGAGATAAACACAAATTCCTAAGAGGGCTGGGCTTGTGGCAGAGGTGTCTGTATACATGTGGGAACCAGGCTGGGGGTAAGGACAAAATTAACTGGGTGAAGGGGCTATGGCACCAAGGAGCTTGCCTGCTTATGTAAATGCACTCAGTTTAAAACAATAAAACCAAAACAAAACCAAGGGGAAAAAAAAGCTTGGGGTTAAGAACTGTAACAAGCAGTAAGCAGATAAATTTGGAAAATTTGGTGAGGGAGAAGCCCTGATTTGAAGCATTTGCTTATTTCCATGGTGTAAATACTCCCATCATGGCCAATTTTAAGCTATTAATAGTTTAACAGTTGGCCAAATCCTGGAACATTCAATAATCAGCTCTCTCAAGCCCATACAAGACATCTCCTGAGGATCACCAACCCTAGTTCTCTGCCATCAATGTATTTCCCAGTCTTATCTTCCCTATTCTTGAAATAAAAATTACAAATTAAAAAAAGATAGGCTGGGCACAGTGGCTCACGCCTGTAATCCCAGGACTTTGGGAGGCTGAGGAGGGTGGATCACGAGGTCAGGAGATCGAGAGCATCCTGGCTAACACGGTGAAACCCCGTCTCTACTAAAAATAGAGAAACAAAATTAGCCAGGCATGGTGGTGGATACCTGTAGTCCCAGCTACTCAGGAGGCTGAGGCAGGAGAATGGCGTGAACCCAGGAGGTGGAACTTGCAGTGAGCCGAGATGGCGCCACTGCACTACAGCCTGGGCTACAGAGCAAGACTACATCTCAAAATAATAATAAAAAATAAATAAAGATAGGTTTGAATTGCAGACAAATAGTTGAACACTGTGATTCAAATCCAAAGACTTCTCTGCAATTTGGGTGTATGAGTGCCTTCAGTGAGTGCACACTTAGAACAGAACACCATAAAACAGGGGTTCTCAAAGTGTTACATGGGAACTCCTGTGTGTCTCCCAAATCTTCCACCTAGGCGATAAAGACTATTTTTATAATAATTATAATAATCTATAATTCTAAGAGATTATTTGTCTTTTTGCTCTTATTCTCCAATGAATGTACAGTGGAGTTTTCCAGAGGCTACATGACATATGAACAGTGTGATATTGCCACAGATTAATTGTAGGAGCAGATTTAAGATTCTACCTGTCTCCTATGAAGCCTCACATTAAAGAAATTTGCAGAAATACAACATAATGATATTCTTCTCAATATTTTGTTTAGTATGATATAATAATTTTTATAAGTATGCTATTTATGTTAACATACAATGGGTTTATTATTATTGTTTTAAAATAAATAAACATTTCAAAAATGCTTCAGTTTTAATTGCCCTTTGGTAAATATTGATAGATTTAACTCACATAGACCAAGACTCTTAGTGGTCCTTAGTAATTTTTAAGAGTGCAATGGGGTTAGTTCTAACCAAAAACTTTGAGAATTTGCCTGCCCATATGCATGTCTAATTAATATATTGATTAGGGAGAAGGTTTAGACCCCATTGTCCACAATTTGCTTCACCTCCACTGTAGCGGGCATCCAACGGCAGGATGACTATATAAGTGTTGTACTAGTCCATTCTCACACTGCTAATGAAGACATACCTGAGACTGGGTAATTTATAAAGAAAAAGTGGTTTAATGGACTCACAGTTCCACATGGCTGGGGAGGGCCTCACAATCATGGTGGAAGGCGAAGGAGGAGCAAAGGCACATCTTACATGGAGGCAGGCAAGAAAGCATGTGCAGGGGAACTGGCCTTTATAAAACCATCAGATCTCATGAGACTTATTCACCATCACGAGAACAGCATGGGAAAAACCCACCCCTATGATTCAATTACCTCCCACCATGTCCCTCCCATGATATGTGGGGATTATAGGAGTACAATTCAAGATGAGATTTGGGTGGGGACACAGCCAAACCATATCAAGTGTCTTCCTCTCTCGTCATGCTATAGAAACCAGCACCACCGCTGGCCCCAAACAGGCATGTGAATGCCTGCTGAAGGAATGAATCTGGGCAGGGACAGGATGAAGCCACATCAGAGGGAGACATAAAACCTAAGGATCAGTCATTCACAATTCCAGGCCCCACAAACAGTAGCAGCTCATCTGGAAGGGCAACTCTCAGTGGGTACCAATAAGAGGCCTGGCTGTATGCTGATGTCCGGATTGTCATCATTGGGGACACAGTGATGTAGGCCACCTTTGCATGGGTATATGTAGCCAGGTGCATATTAATAACCAGTATTGAACTGCTATACAAACAATTACAATTACCAGTTATAAATACATGAACGGTTATCTGATAGTCGCCTGTCTACAAAATTGGAAGTTGGGTCCAGGTCTGTATATAATAAATTGTTAGTAGTAAATTTATTAGGGTCACATTTGCACTACAGTTATCTACAGTAGTCACTTAATTATTTAAACTGATTTTTTATGCCTTAATTTATTAATATTATAATCCTTATCTCTATAAAAGAAAATGCACATAAATTGAAAAAGTATTTGTGAAGGACAGGCAGATTTTTCCAAGGTTACAACTGCCCAGAAGGCATAGGGTTTTACTTACTGAAATGGAGATGGGGTATGCTAGAAAACACACCTCCCCTGGTTCTTATATTTCCACATGGAGGGACCTCCAGGCCTCTTGGGCCAGTACGTCCCACGCCACACTGAGGAGTAGCGGGTAAGTCACCTAACTTGTGGGCGACATCAGTGTGGTTTCTGGTTCTGGTTTCTCAATGGAATGGAGCTGATGTACTAATAGAAAAATCTTGAGGTATTCCTGACAGGTTCTCTTTTTTTCCTTTGCTGTGATGGGTCAGCACGAAGTAGGGATCTGGGTAACCATGGCTACTTGGCACAGCAGCCGAGATCCTAATTTTCCTTCGTTTGACTTGCCCCAAGTTCTAGAGTCAGGTAGTGGTGGGAGCATAGGGAAGCAAAGAGAATGTACGAGCATTCAGTTGCATAGCAACATGTTCTCCAAAACAGACACTGTGATGTCCTGCGAGGCTCCTATGTTCAATCCTCATCATGGTTCTTACCTTAAAGTAAGAATGCAGGAATGTCTATGAACCTCTTAGAATCTCAAGAGGGTTGTGGGGCATGAGAGTGGAGTCTGGTGAGCAAATGATTGAAGAAGCAGCTCGTGGAGAGGTAAGACCATAGGCCGTGACTCAACCCCTCAAGTTATAAACCCACCTCTACTTCCACCTATCTCTAGGAGACCCTCAGCATGTTGCCGGCTGAGACTACCCTTTATTTTACCATCAGTTAAATGCAGGAAATTATATCCATGTTGCAGCATTATTCTCAGGATGAAAAGACAATGAAAGCTCAACTTGGCAAAGTGCAGGACATTAAGAAGACATTCAGGGCACTTTGCTCTTTTCTTATACTCATTACTGTTTGTAATTACAAGATTTTATTTTATTACCTATCTCTCCTACCCGACTGTGAACTCTATGAGAGTAGAGACTACCGGCTGTTTTTTTTCACTCTGTCTACTCAGAGGCTACCCACCATACCTGTCACATAATAAATGCTCAGTAAATAAATGAGTGAGTCAATGAGTGAATGAATGAGTCAACTAATGGGAGTTAATATTTAGCATTATGCAAACTACCTTGATAATTTTAAAGAGCTATTTTTATATAACCTTTACTATTGACAACCGTGTATATGTTTACATGAGAAATACTTCTAGAATTAAAATGAGAACTTGATTTCTAAACACAGATAACTGTACATTATGTCTGGTTACCATCCTTCTGTGAACCATTAGCCTTTGTCTCTTCCACCTTAGGGGATGGAGAAGTATCATTATGAATACAGGAGATAATCCTCCTTTGCTTTGGTGTTAAATCAGCCCAAACAGCATGGACACTCTTAGTCTGTGATTAGACTCAAAAAGATCAAAGCCAAAAGTAATAGGGTGCACAGCTCCAGTAAACGATATTTTTAACAAATGAGAGGGGAATGGCAGTTTCAGGGGGAATCTTTGTGAAGCATGTGCATCAGGAGAATAGAAGGTCCTGTTGCAAAAGCTTCAAAGCAAGTTCTGATACCTCCATTATCTGCCATCAGCCAGCATGGGCCCTCCTTGGCCTGTCCATTTTCAGTCATTTGTGAACCACCCCACAGCAGGTCTCGTGTGGCCCTCTAGCTCTTGATCGTCTTTGATCTTTCATAAGCTTAGTAATCTAAGTCCTAAGATGTTTTTTTTTCCTCAGATATTAGAATGTCGCTGGGCATTCCAGAATGTTCCAACTCACCAGGATTCTAAAATGGCCAGGATACGGATGAAGCGAAAGAGGCACTCACCCAGCCTCCAAATTTAAAGGGGTGCCAAAAAACTCAGTAATCAAGATAACATTTTAAAACAATATATTGTTTGATTAATGCAAAAATAGTTCACAAGGTACAAAATATCAAAACGTGAAATAAAGACAAAATAGATGAGTGAGTGAGATCATATTGTGCAAGTGTAGGGTTAAATTTTGCCTTCATTTCAATTTTTGATATTTCGATCATCACAGCAAAGCTTTGAAAAACATGATGCTCGGGTTGGGAGGGGACAATCAGAATCACTACAGCAAAAGGGTTCAACATACTAAAGGTTAGGAAGCTGACAATAAGCAACAAAACCCTTGAGAAATACTCATTTCCTTTAACCTCCTAACATCACCATGAGCGATTTACAGTAAAAAAGGATGTAGAAATGGGCTGGGTGCGGTGGCTCACACCTGTAATCCCAGCACTTTGGGAAGCCGAGGCGGGCGGATCCCCTGAGGTCAGGAGTTCGAAACCAGCCTGGCCAACATGGCGAAACCCCATCTCTACCAAAAATACAAAAATTAGCTGGGCATGGTGGCCTGTGCCTGTAATCCCAGCTACTTGGGAGGCTGAGGCAGGAGAATCACTTGAACCCGGGAGGCCGAAGTTGCAGTGAGCCGAGACTGTGCCATTGCACTCCAGCCTGGGCAACAAGAGCGAAACTCCACCTCAAAAAAAAAAGAAGAAGAAGAAGAAGAAAAGAAAAGAAAGAAAGAAAGGATGTAGAAATGCAAAGAATCATTTACTCTGACATTTATCACAGAGTTATTTAGAGCAAAGAAAAACCTGGAAGCAACCTGAGTGCTCGGTTACAGGGGAATGGCTGACTCAATGCAGGCATGGCCACATGATGGAATATTATGCAGCTATCAATGACTTAATTTGAAGAATGCTCAATGACATGGGAAAATGCTCATGAGTGCCTCTCAGAATAGGGAATTTGGAAAAAAAAAGAAAAGAAAATGCTCATGAAGTTATGCTAGGTTAAAAAGGGATGGTACTGGGTATACATAAAAGGACAATTTTAATTTTGTTTAAAATGTTATAAAAACTAAAATATTTTATTTTATTTTTTTAAAAAACTTGTTTTAACTATACTTCCTCTTGCTAAGATTAAGAGGATGATGATGTCTAATTACTATAGACTCTAAAACTGTTACCATTACATTCAGAGAGAAGAAGGCTACAACAAATCACCAAACAGTCCACTTTGAGAACAGGACAATTTTACCTAAGATTTTCTTTCTTCTACTGGTGTGACAAGGCCATTGCAATGAATACTGAGCAGGAAGAATGATAACTTTTCCAATTATTATTGACCAAAATTCACAACTGCGGGTGAAATATAAGTACAACTATCCTGTTTCTTTTCTGCATGCCTCTATATTTCTTTTTTTAAAAATCAGAAAAGAAAAAAACAAAAAGTCGGCTGACTTTGTGGACTAGAACACAGATTGAAGAAAATATTAAAACATTGTATTTTCTAAATTTTCTCTTACATAGTTACATTACTGAAAAATTAAAAATGGAAATGGGAAATTTGATTCTGTAAGCACTCCCTTGATAACTCGTTACTTTCAGGTAGGAATATACCTTGCCCATGCAGTAATGTTTACCTATCTCTGGGTGTCTTTTTTTTTTGAGATGGAGTCTTGCCCTGTCACCTGGCTGGAGTGCAGTGGCGCAATCTTGGCTCACTGCAACCTCCACCCTCCTGGGTTCAATCGATTCTCCTGCCTCACCCTCCCAAGTAGCTAGGATTACAGGCATGTGCCACCATGCCCAGCTAATTTTTTTTTTTTTTTTTTTTTTGTGTATTTTTAGTAGAGACAGGGTTTCACTGTGTTGGCCAGGATGGTCTCGATCTCCTGACCTCGTGATCCACCCATGTCGGCCTCCCAAAGTGCTGGGATTACAGGCATGAGCCATTGGTGACATTTTAATCAGATGTATGTGTTCACCAATAGGATAATGTGTTTTCACAATGCTGGCTAAACAGAAAATCCTTTTTTCACTGTCACAGTGTATCAATTCTATTAAAAAATCTTTACAATAAATTAAATAGGAAATTTCTAACACGATGCTGGCTAGGGCATGGAACAATGGGAACTGCTGTTCCTGACAATAAGGAACATTTTTATTTCCTCTTGACAAGTTCCTCTTCCCCCAGAGGTTGACCCAACTCCTGAATCTTCCTTCAAACTCTACTTTCTCATTCCTGATACTCAGGGACTTTGTTCCCTGTGCCAGAGACTAGGTGACCTGACTACCAAACCCATTTCCTCGCTCTCCTGAGAACACAAATGAATTACATTCTCTAGCCTTCTTTGCACTTATTACAGTCATGAGACTTAAAGTACCAGCCAATTACATGTAGGTGTAAGTGATGGCTGCTCAGTCATGGCCCTTATTAATCTACCACATGCAACTTTCAGCCTCTTCCCCATCTGCCTGCTGAATGAAGAATCGGAGACAGAAGAAGTCTGAGTCCCTGAGTGACCAACTGCATGGAAGGCCATGCGATGTCTTGGTCTTCCAGGAAATCGAGAACACCTTCTTAGAACTTCATATTGGCAAGAAATCAGATTGTATTAGTTAAGTTGCTGAGATTTCAGTTATCTGTGACAGCGGTTAGCATTCCCTAGTATACACTTCCCTCTTCTCCATTCTTTGCAAGTCTTAAGAGGTTAACAGAACTGAATTCCAATATTATCTTTTCTAATTAGGTGTCAACTATCACATGAATTATGCCAGCTGAAATATGCCATAACTTTGCAACTCTACATGTCTGGGCAGAAATTAGTCCATGCCTTGTTAATTCTGTAATTATGGAATTCCACAGATATAAATAAAAGTGTTTTTTTTTAATCCCAGAAGTTGTACCATTCTTTACATTTGTCACCTTTTAATAATTCTAAGGCCATGTGACTAAATATTTTTTTTTTCATTTACAAAAATAGGATAGCCAGAGAAAAGGGAAGATTAAATAAAATGTAAAACAAATTTCTGTTTCTCCTTGTGGAACAAGAAATAAAGATCAAATTATTTTTGACTGATTTTTAATCTGTCATAACTTAATGTCAGTTTTATTGACTCTCTTAAAGTAAAGACATTAGCAGTTTAAGCGCCATATAACTGGACCTTCCTCCTTTGAAGAAAAGGTTGTCTGCACTACCTTTTCTCTGCTTCATGATTTCTTTTTCAGAGGTTAGAATTAACAAATGAATCCTGGCATGTCCTATCCAAGGTATGGCTCAGAAACATTCTGTGTGTTTGTGAGGAGAAAGAATAATCATGAAGAAGTCATTTCTGGTGATTATTTGGAAAATAATGAGAAAACCGGAGTGAAATGGAAAAGAAACCTCAAGTTTCAGAAAGCATGCAAATATCTCAAAAGGAAGATTTTCAAAGAATGGTTCAACCAGTCTTACCTGCACTATCCTACTTCCAATCTCTCTTCCTTCTTCAAAAGCAATAACCCATAAAATAAATGGGCAAAGCTTCTTTCTTTGGTTTTCTATTAAAAGTTTAATTTGCAACACACCCAAATGCGATTTCTATTCCACTCTCTGGAGAAAACTGATGAATCCTCTGTTGTGGAGGCAGCGCAGGTTGGTGGCTAAGGAGAGGCCATTCATTTCCCACAGTGACAAGAGGCCGACCACAATGGCAGCAGCAACCACGTTTGCTCCTGTTGCTATGAACATTTGGGACACTAAAATAAATGGATTGTACCAAAAGATTCTTTCACTCTCCCCACCACATCATCTTAATGGGGAATCATACCACTTCGAGCTGCCTTTACTGCTGAAATGAAATGATGGTTTCTAAAATTACTTTAGCGCATACTGAGTTGTACCTACGTTTATTGGGTTATGGGATAACATTTTGTTTTTAGTGAATGCCACCTTTTCAGAAGGCCCTGGACTCTCAAGTCAATGATTACTTTGTCAAATCAAGGGATGTGAATCTCTGTTTCAGCCTGAAATCCCTATCTCTTTCCTCAGACTGAAATACCATCATTTCTTAAACTTTCAAACATATTCTTATATCTAGAACCAAGACTGAAGCATATTACACATTCCAGAAGTGAGTAATTAATACACATATTTTTAAAAAAAGGATTAAGCAGTGAAGACCAGCAACTGTTGGGTAATGTAGTGTAGGCTTCAGTCCTAAGTACACACTCACGGGAGAGGAAAAGAGCCTATAGCCTACCTTAGTTTCATGACTGTGTCCTGAAGCCATTCTCTATTATCCACTTCTAATGAAGAATTTATTGATCCCCTACTGTATGCAGACACTGGATATTCCCTCTTGCACTCCACTCTTCCAAAATCTATTTGATGCATTATATAGAATCCATTTTTCACTGTCTATCTCATTTTGGGGATACGGTCCATAACCACTTAAAATACGTCATGATAGGCTTCTTACTATTTATTTTATTATTTAGTATAATGCAACATGTTATCATAATAATTCCTTATATTTGCAAAGAACCTAATTTTATAAAACACGTTCCTATCTATGATCATGATTTTTTTTTTTGAGATGGAGTTTTGCTCTTGTCACCCAGCCTGAAGTGCAGTGGCACGATCTCAGCTCACTGTAAGCTCCGCCTCCTGGGTTCAAGCAATTCTCATGCCTCAGCCTCCTGAGTAGCTGGGATTACAGGCACCCACCACCATGCCCAGCTAATTTTTTATATGTTTAGTAGAGACAGGATTTTGACATGTTGGCCGGGCTGGTCTCGAACTCCTGATCTCAGGTGATCTGCCTGCCTTGGCCTCCCTGATCATGACTTTTATCTTCCCAAAGTTATTGCTTCAACAGGGGAAATGTGAAAATACCTAGCATAGTGACTTACCTGTAACATATGCCCTTTGGAATACTAGCTGCCTCTTTTCTGACACTCCTGACGCCACTAGCTAAAATAATAATGTTCCCATTGTGTAGACCCAAACACTCTCCACAGAAGTTAAGGGACATTTCAGAAACACACCTAGCAAGTGAGTAGTTCCACTGGATCCAGAACTTGTTCTCCCCACACCATGCCTGCTCTCTTCCCTGCACTGGTCCCCAGCACCTGGGGTATCCCAGAGCCCTCCTGCAATACAGGAGAAGCTCCCTTCTGAACAAGCCTGCTTACCTGTGATTCCCACACCAGGCAAGACCAGGTTGGTAATACTGTCTCAGCTACTCACACATTTAGAATGCCTTCCCTAAAAACTTCAGAAGAGGAACTGACGAAAACTAATGGCTGTTCCTAAGCAGCCTGAACTGTTGCAGAAAGCGCGCGTGTCTCCTGCAGTTGTGCCCCAGCCAAGGAGGAGCCAGGGACATAGAGTGCAGCTTGAATGCAGGAGCTCCTGAATCAGCCTTGGTTCTAATCCTGCCTCCAGGACTCACCAGGTGTGACTGTCTTGGGTTGAATCCTGACCCCCCTCTTGCTCTAGTTACCAACTGAAACATGGGAATGATGTTGATACTTACCTCACTGGGTTAAGAGGATTTGATAAATTAAAATGATTACACAGAATCTGGCATTTAAAAAGCACTCCATGTTTGTGAAAATAGAAAATAAGAAATGAGGCTGGGCACGGTGGCTCACACCTGTAATCCCAGAACTTTGGGAGGCCAAGGCAGGTGGATCACCTGAGGTCGGGAGTTTGAGACCGACCTGACCAACATGGAGAAACCCCGTCTCTACTAAAAATACAAAATTAGCCAGGCGTGGTGGCGCATGCCTGTAATCCCAGCTACTCGGGAGGCTGAGGCAGGAGAATCACTTGAATCTGGGAGGCGGAGGTTGCAGTGAGCCGAGATCGTGCCATTGCACTCCAGCCTGGGCAACAAGAGCGAAACTTCACCTCAAGAAAAGAAAAAGAAAATAAGAAACGAACAATGTACCAAGGCAGGGGATCTCACTGGCTTTCTTAGATTGAGTGAGTTGGAGTGCAAAGGAATTAATGATGAGATGCACTGATGCTGGGGCTTTGTCTACAGAGTCCACACACAAAGGTCCCTTTCAGGAGCAGCTGGTCAGGCTGGCTGAGGTGGGAATGAAAGTAGGGGAAGGGAGTTTGACCTGGGGAGCAGCTGCCAGGCTCTGCCAGGCTCTACCAGCTGCTCCGGGGCAGCCAGAGCCCAGTGCCAGTCAGGTATGTCACTGGAGACACAGGGACTGTCCAACGCCCTGGAATTAGAGCGCTGGGTGCGTTAACAGCTCACTGCAGATTTGCAACTACTAATATCAACTGATAAATACCTCATCTGTTTTCTTGTGAGAGAGAGAGAAACTTTGAGATGGAGTTGGAGACAGGTAAAGGAAAAGAAGAAAGGGAAAGAGGGGAAGACCAGAGGTTTAGCTAAAGAAAAAAAGAATGAACATGAAAACTGGTTCAAAAGAAATGTCTGTCACAGGCAGTGAGAGCTAAGAACCATTATCAGTGGAGATGCAAAACCAGATCTCTGAAGGCCATCTTTGCTCATCATTCATTATCTAACCCAACAGGCACGCCACTCCCTAAGATAAATTGGGCCAAGAGAGGCCATGCGCCAATCAAAGGAAAGAAGCACAGGTGCGTTGGGAACTCTCGAGGAAAGTTTGTGTTTGAGTAACAAATACTAATGAGGCTGTCAGGAGCTCTACAGTCTCTGTGGAGCCAGCCAGCTGGGTGCTTTAGCTTTCTTAAAAGTCTCATTAAGTTTAAAAAAAAAAAAAAAAAAGCAACCAAGACCCTTGGTGGGTGTTCACTTCCAGCACAGGTGTGGCGGAGAGGATTAGAATATGAATCAGTTATCTCAATAGGCTGTGCATTAAGTATTTCACTTGGAAAAATAAATTCAGTAAAAACAATATACTGAATACAGGACAAGATATATGCATACAAAATGTATATAGACACACTTGTATCACAAAGCACGTGCCATATTACACTTTTTTTTTTTTTTTTTTTTTTTTTTT